>NW_024104365.1:3825746-4493376 GCF_003945595.2 Pipra filicauda | reverse complement strand
ACACTTGAAATCATCCATCTTAATTCTATAATTGTAAGACCAACAGCCACTAACCTTGGCACACTGGAAAAATTACATAAGAGGCAAACTCATGCCCTCCAAATCTGAAGGAAGCAATGACAGAAGTTTCCTGTCAAATCATAGAATCATAGAATCATAGAATGTTCATTTTTCAGGAAAGACAAAGAAATCAAATCCATGAAACAGAATAGCTGAACATCTCCCATTTTTCTTGGTCTTTCTAAAAAATAAAAGTTTTCTTTTTCTTTCCTGTAAGAACACAGAGTGGTTCACTTGTGGAACAGATTACTATGAAATTGCAGCTACCAAAAAAATGTATTAAAAATTGCCTATTGCTTGGCTATAATGGACAAAATTGTTCTTTGCAGCAAGTAAACCCAAATTTGGCATATCACTCACTCGTATGCTTTTCTGCTGTTCACCTACCCCACACGCTAGGTGCGCATGTGTCAGTTGTGCTTGCATCATTCTTAAAAGCCTTAATGACTGACTTACTTTTGCATGGCATGTGGTGAACATAGGCTGGACTTCTGCAGGCTTTTGGAGCCAGGGAACAGGAGGATGCTGTGGTGAAAGAACTGCTGCAGGGAAGCAGGCACCAGGAGGGCAGCGCCATGGGCAAGGTTCGCCTGAGCTCTGTTTCTGTGTCCCTATCTTGTTTTGGTTGCTCTGTGTAACTACAACAACATCGGTTGATTCTCTAATACCTTCTCACATGGAAAGGAACTTGATTGTTTTGGGAGTGTAGCATCACCCATTACAGTGTCCTAAGAAGAGCAGTCCTGTTTTCTGTCCCAGGCTACCTTATTATCATCATCACTTTTAGAGTTAAAAAGTGATAAGACACCTATTCTTTTTACTCAGTTGTCCCTGAAAAATTGGACAAGTTGTGCCAGAGTCAACATGTCCCAAAGCCAACCTCTGATTTCTAAAAAACGGGGTACTTGAATGGACAGGCAGCCACAGCAGTGAAATTTAACAGCATGTGTAAAGTCAGACAGATAAAACCTCTTTATTTACATGGCTTTGAAATACCAACAGTTGGCTTGTCCATGATGGGTTGTAATACCAGCATGAGGTACCAAATTTCCGACTCTTCCATGCAGCTGTTGCACATCTGCTGTGGCATTGTGGCATGGTTACCTTGCTTTGGTGTCCAGAGGGCAAGGTGTTCCCAAGTATCCTCTCTGGGACTGGCATCCTTCATGATACCGACATCCTCCATTGGACTGGCATCCTCTATGCTGCCATACAGCAGGTGCCATCGGGGCAGTGGCTGGGCATGGCTTCTTCTTATCTTTTTGCTAACACATCTAAACACATGTTGCAAGAAGCTCATTTTCAGAAAGAGGAGACAGACAGTGCTGCTTGCTTTCTGGCTTCCCTCCTGCAGCAGCAAGAGTATCAATTAATAGCATCAAAGATGCCAGTTAATTAGTGGTGGAGGACACCACTGGCTGGAGGACAGTGACACCTTTTCCTTGTATGTCCTCTCGAGAACAGATTAATCCCAGGCGGGTCAAGCAACTGTGCAGCAGATGGCCACAGCTTTCCCTGCCGCTCACCTTGACTGGAGCTGATCTGGCTGCTCAGCACTGCCCACCTTGGTTTCTGCATCACCTTCCCAGGCCTTCATTCAGCCACACAGAATTTGAGGTGAGATGTTCATTTATCAGCTTAGTTTTGGAGATGTAGGTTGCAACCGTTAACACTCATGCCACAGCTATATTTGTCAAAAAACAACCTGCCAGGGAGTGAATTCTTTCAAGTGAAATTTCTATACAGTTGAGTAGATCAATTTAAAGTCGTTATGTACTGGTGCTGCTGCAATAACCTGTGCACATTTCAGCTTTATGATACTCAAATATTATTTCAAATAAAGCTAATCTAACACCTCATTCATCTGCATTGATTCCATAACTAGGGCACTAAAGGCAGTCTGGAAACACCTAGGATCATCTCCAAGCTTTACAATGGACTTTGCCACGCCAATCTCTTTGCACATTCATCTTACCTCTAGATTTAGTTGTCTTCTACTCAGAGTTGGCTCCTCTTAAGCTGCCAGAGAGGGCAATGACCTCATCTTGCTCAGGTGACCAGGTACCTATGAGAGGACAAATTGCCCTGTGATGATCCTGTAAGAGGTCCCTTTAACTGGTGTTTTTCTTTTGTCCAGAGATTTGTTCCCTTTATTTTTTTAAACTGTGCATTCTTGGCAGTGATATATGGGACATAGACAAAGGCTCATTCTGCACTTCTGGAGCCATTCTGTACATCTTTTTGGCAGAAGCAAGGATCAAGCTCAGTTTCAAAGTGTGCTACACAACTGCTGGTGAAATATTAGGTCTGAAATGATCTTAATTACAGCTTCTTTCCATAAGACTTTTTACTACACTTTACATGCAGTTGGTTACAGAGAAAAACACATTCCTTCATCAGCGCTGTCAGCAGTGAACAGCCAGGCTGCTCTGGCTCCAGTGCATGTACCACTACAGATGGGACAGTGGGCTCAGGGGCAGCTGAGCAAAGATCAGAGCTAGTTGCACCTTCCTACTTTCTTGTGCCTAAACACGGCTGTTTGAAGAACAGTGATCTCGTCCTTCAACTGCTTTGAAGCTTTCAGAGTCTAACAAGCTTTAACTGCTGAAACTCAACTTCTCAGAGCAAGAAACCATGAAACTTCATTTATATATGTCTCTAAGAACAAGGATTTATTATAATACAGAACTTTTTTATTTTTGTAATAGCTCTCCACCCATCTTTTGCCACAGAAGAGGGTTGCATTTCTCTAAGTTTTGTTTCTACATTTTCCTTAAAAAGAGGTTTGAATGTTGGGGCACAGGTGGGTGCTGTGGGGGCACAACACTTTCCAGCTGGGACTGGCACTGGCACATAGATCTCAGCAGGGTGGTGGGTTTCGTGGCTTTAAAAATCTAAAACAAGGAGAAATGTAGCTAATGACATGCTAGAAACATTGGCTTAAAATCAGGAACCAGTTACAACTTGTTTGTTAATTCATGTTCTCAGAGGAAAGTCCTTTTATCTGGATAAGCTGTACTTAACTGCTGCACTTCACAGAACTGGGAATCAAGGTCTCCCAGATGGGGAGGCACCAATGTAGGCTCACCTGCTTTCATGTGCTCCTCCTTTGTCTGGTCTGAGCTGTGTGCTCCAGGTGAAGGCCAAGAGTAATGCAAGCATCTGACAATCTACTTCGACATGGAGAGGCTGCATCTCCTTCAGCAGGCTTGCCTCTTCAAAGGTGCAAACTGCTCAGAGCAGTAAAGTCAAAACAAAATAGGCACTATTGAAACTTTGCTTTCCTCTTCCTTTGCTTTCCAATGTGCCTAGATTTTCCAGTTTTGAATAACTTCTTGAAAAAGTGGTCCAGCCCTCAAACCTGAAAGTCAGAAGCACTGATCAGCATCCCTGACAGGCAGAGCAGCAGAAAAACAGTCACTGTGGTGTTATCACAGTCATCTGGACATCATACCCTGTTTGGGTGGAGCATCCCAAGTAGTGAGCTTGGCTTTCTCAACATGTCTCAGTCCTGAGCAAACCATGGTTTGAGAAACTGAATGAGCACCAGAAGAAACAAAACACAAGGAAATGCAAAAGAAGTCCTTAATTTGCTGCAGCGATTTACCAGCCATAAAAGATGTTTCCGTGGTGCTAACATCACACAAAATTAGGAGCAGGAGCTTGATAAGGGTTTAAAATGATGAAGAAGAAATGGTAATTGTTCAAACAGAGCCGCTCTGCCCCGTGGGAGAGCAGGGAGAGCTTTGCTGCTTCTGCTCTTCACTCACTTTTCAGTGTGGTGAAGACCAGAATCACATAAACAGCAAATATTTTTAAGAATGCTTGTCTGAGTCTGCATCCAACCACTTCTCTCTGTCCCAAGGCCTCCTAATTAACATTTTTTTTCCTATGGCTGGAAAGCTGATACTGATGAACTGCTGCTGAGTGGATAATGGCAGATGTATTTGCCTCTGAGCTATTGGCAACCAAATTATGACTTGATCCAAAGTTACTTAAAAGATCACATCAAGATTTTTTCTTACTTGAATATGGATGCAACTACTTGGTTGCAGAAAAATTTAATCAATGAAGGCAGCAGCAGCACAAAATGTGCCATGTGAGATCAGCTTCAATTGTTGTCAGGAAAGAGAGGTTGTGGGAAGCATTGCTTTTACAATATTGTGATTACACCAAATGCAAAATTTCATTTTGGATTTGCCTCAAACCAAACAATTTCTGAATTCTGGACAAATATAAAGGACTTCTTGAATCAAATTAAATATTGTATTAAACTCCCAAATGCTTTTTAATGCTTTCTTTTCATCAGAGCAGGGGGTTGGGCTTACAAGACTAGCATGGAGGGATGGAATGTTGTATTCAGCAGTGTGGCAGAAATAGGAGTAGGATGCAGATAGACTGAGGTCCTGATCTGGGGTAAAAGATAAATTAAAGAAGGAAATTTCAGTCATGTCACATTTCAGAAGCATGTCCTGACTGCTGAGAATGCCTCCCCATCCCATGTAGTTTTGTGACTGGGGTTTGCACAAATTTTCTCAAGCAGCTAGTATTCATCAGAGTTCACAGATAACTAAGTCTTGTTTAAACAGAATTTTTTTTTGCCAAAATCTTATTCCAGGCAAAGACATAATTCAGAATCAATACCAGGTATGTAGCAGAAGTCTGCCTAACTGCACCATACAGAGGTAACAGAACCTGTAAAATGACCCCAGAGGGATGTGATTCATGCTTTCCCTCAGACTTAGGATGTGATTAGCCATTGTCAGTCCTATAGTGTATTCATCTCAGAGCTGCAGAACCTCTTTGTAACAAATGTATTCCTCCAGCTAAAAAGAGACTAAGCTGGCAATTTATTGTGTTGCACTGGAGGTTCAGCCATGTTTGGGGATTTGTAGAGCTTAATCCTCTTAATTTAAAGTTTTATTCAGTGTGGTTGCTTCATTCTGAGCTAATTTTTCAATTGACCCTCAGAAGATGGGGAATCATTTTCAGCCTTTGACAGATTTGATCTCTTATCATTTTTTAACTAGAGATTTGGAGATGTAATTATTTTAATGATTTTTTAATTTGAAAATTATCAATAAGAAGACTAATGAGTTCCTCACAGGGAAAGCTCTGCAATGAAATAACAGAAATGTACAATAAGAACACAGCCTTAGAGCTGGTTTGGGAGGAGCTGTCTATGAGCCAACTCTAAGATCAAGATTGTTGCCATGTTCATTTTTGGAAGCCTCCTCCATTGATTTTTCATTTGTGTATTCATTAGACTGAAAGCCCACAAAGTGCAGTTGATAATTGCCATCAATAGTCTGGGTTTGAATTCTCTTCAGATGAAGCTGATAATTCGGCTAAGTATCTGAATGGTTAAGGCTGCTTAATACCAGCTCACTACATTGCCTTTCATTTCTTCTCTTGAAGGCCTTTGTGAAGTGAAGCAAGGGCACACACACAGATTATCCTCCACTTTTCCTGGTGGTGAGATGCCAGCTTCCCTGTTGATGTCTATCATATTTTTGCTGTGGGGCACTTGGGCACAACAAACTTGTTTTAAAGTAAATTAACAATCTGTTATTTTACAATGATGCAAATTGAAAATAGTTGTATCAGGCAGCAGATTAAAATGGTCTTTCCTGCCCATGATTCAGGCAAGATTTTGACCATTCCTATTCAAGGGCAGGGATGCAGCAGGTATGGCTCTATTGTGAGGGTTCCCATTCTTTTGTTTTGGCTGGAGGTCTCACCACTCCTCCTTTTGTCCTTTCTTCCCCTCTGCTAAATGCTCCAGATGCAACTTCCAGGCTGTAACTAGGCTCTCATCTTCCCCCTGCCATGGTGGTTGAAGAAATAGTTACTGAACACGCAGAGCACCAAAGACTGTTCCTGGTTGAGACTGCTGATAAGCCTGTTGTTAGTGTGTTTTACCATGTAATTATCTGTATTTTCTATTTTTTAAATGACTAGCTGAAAGTTTCACAAAATTAAAATAAAATCGTCTTGCTAATGAAAATCAGAAAGATGTGAGAACTGTGACCTTGATAAACTTCTCCATTTTTAAATGTTTCTGGTACAGCATATTTATGCCCAATTCCAAGGAGTGCCTAGGAAAGGGTGCTACGAAACTGCCAGGCGTCAGCAAACAGATAGCTGAACATTTTGATAGTTTTTCATCCCGAGATCATGAAACACCTCACACTTCAAACTACTCTTGTTTCATGGATTAGAAGAGAAAGGGAACAGCTCTGGGTCCCCCGGTAATGTGCTAAAAATAAGTGAAAACCTTTCCTTTGCATTATTTTGTCATGCTTTGAATCTGTGTGATGGATTTTTTTTCCCCAAACAATGTGATAATTTAGGTAGATTTCTATACTGGAAGCCACAACGCAAAAGGTATGGTGAAATTCACAGACCTTCTTTTGCATAGGAGCTGTCGTGCCTGAACATGTCAATGGTTATTTTTAATGTCTCAGCTCTGAGACAGCACTTGACAAAAGACAACTCCTGCAGCGTGCTCAGCACCCACGCTCCCTGCCCCAGCTGCAGGTGCCAGTGGAGGTGATATTGGTGCAGTGGGGGTGAGGGTGTTGTGACAGCCGGTCTCAGGTCACATGTGGATCCTTGTGGCTCCCCAGTTGTGGCAGCCCCGGTGCTGTGGCCACGGGAGCTGGCTGGAGTAGGGGGATAATTGCAGTTTGGGATGGTTTGCCAGAGGAGATTAAACTGGGGTCTGTCACAGCAGGTTACAAGAACGTGCTTTTGTATTTTCCAGGTTTTCTAATATGTAGAGTTTCAGGCTTGCATCGAGGGGCACATTATAATCAGATTTTTACTTTTTTTTTCCTTCTGAATGGAAATGAAATCTTATAAAGCATTTTATTTTGCTAGCCTGGTTATTCTTCCAGCATGGGTCATTACCAAATCACTGCATCGCTGTCGACATGCCTGAAATATTTAGCTTGCTTTAGTTACATTTCTCTCGAGCCCTGACTGGCTGTGTATGCCAGATAACCGAAGATGCGCCTGGAGCTTTACTTTGAGAGCGGAGGTAAGTCATATTGTGTAGGCTGAGGTGTTCTAGCTTCTGCATACTATTGCTCATGCCTAACAGTCCTTGGAGTCACCTTGCTGCCTTACTCTACAGATTTTTTTAAGTGCTGCAGTGCTGTTTGTTACTAGGTAGAGAGTAAGACTAAAGACTGCTTTGAGGAGGAGATTGTTTCAGCTCTGGAGTGGCAGCATTCAGACACTATTTAGATTGTTCTTCTGGTCTCCTGTCTTCAACTGTAGTCATGCAGAAAGAAGCTGTTTACTTATTTTACATGGCTCCCAAATGTCATTTAAGCATTATTAACAGGAGGGTTACTACCTCCCAAATTTCTAATTAAGGTCTTCCCTTCAGTCTATTAGCAGTGTTTTTGTGGACACATTCTTTAATTAGTTCTGACTTTCTGACTCCAGTGCAGAGCAGTTTTTAACTACTGTCTGCAATGCCCATGAGTGGTGAGTCAACCTATTAAAAATTAAAAATCAATTTTAGTTTCACCAAATGAACCAAGTGCTATTTCATCTTATTTTCATTATCACAGCATCTGAGAGTGCAGGTAGTGGTGAGAGCTTTACAAACAGAGAGCAAAGACAGCCACCTTCACAGGTCCAGGGCAAGGAAGGGATTATACCTCCATGACCCTATCAGACCCTCATCTGAAGGCAAGCAGGGGATGTGTAGTAGAAAGAGATGCAAGACACCGTATACTTGGTAGGACGGGGATGCTGAAGGCCTTAGGTTTTGATGTCTTTCCTGATGTGGGTGCTGACCTGGGCCCACCTGCCAGCAGCTCTAAGGGAAGGAGACTGACCCCACAGATGCTTCCCCTCCTAGTTATGCTGCTCTGCAAAGGCATCTTGTTTTTTCACGGCCCTTTCACGTCTTAGAAACTTTAGGCAGAAAAACCCTCAAGATAATGGCTTATCCTAAACTGAGGCCGTTTAGCTGGGTCCCTATTTACCTTTTGAAATCATACCTATGCTCTCAGAATGTAGACATTCAGCCTGGGCCCAGTGCACACTATGGCTCCTATGCTGGGTGTGACAGGAGTGTGGGGTAACATTACATCAAATCCCAGCTAATGATTACTAGCCACCAAAAACTATTTGCACTCTCCCCTCCACCTCCCACTGATGCCCTTGTACACCTTCAATGAGATAAACTGGCAGAAAACTCCCCTTCTTCTGACTGAGAATTCGAGCAGGGACATGGCTGAGCCTGGGCCAGGGCAAGAAGAGGAACCGGGTCCAGGGGGGGCCACCATCATCCATTCCAGTGGCTGCTAGTATTTCCTCAACTGTAATGAGCAATGTGTGGACACCAGAGTGTCCAGAGGGATTGGAGGGGGAAGGAAACTAATCTGGAACAAGTAAAAAGATGGCTCCCCTAGAATATATGTGAGTATTCACATCTAGATTTGCAGCCCTCAGATAAGGAATATTTTGAGGCACAGAGCTGTGATTGAACCCTTTGTTCACACTGCCATGATTGGATGCACACTGGTACAGAAATCTGCTCAAAGCCACTTGCAAGATCAAGGCTTTTCTTTGTAGCTTGTTTGGACCAAATATGGTCTCTTTTTCTAAAATGCTTCACATCCCTGCAGCCTTTGCAAACAGAGAAAATGATGCTAGCCCACTGAAACATTCCTGTGAAAACTTTGTTGGCTCAGTCTTGGTGCTCACCTTTGTACTCAGGCTTGATTTTCTAAGTGTGTGCATAATTATTAATGTATTCATTAAGAGTATTTCCCATGGTGTCAAACAACCCTAAATAGATATTAGAACAGAGGGTCAATCAAACCACTGTGCATAAAAGGTGACAAAAAAATCTGTGAAGAACAGGTCAAGAGGAGTCTAATTACAGTGTGCATTTTGAAAAAGATTCACTTATCATTTTGGGGATATATTTTTAAATTTAAACACTCGCACTTCTTATTGATTCTGTGTTAACTAGAATTAAGGATAAATTGAGTTTTCACAGTTCCAAATACAAAGATTCTATTGTGCATATAATTTAAAACATACTAGATCATATTAAATGCTCTTTTAAAAATAGGTTAATCCCAAATATTGACATTGTTTGTCAAAATTTCTTATTTGACTAGACAGTTTGCCACAAGTAGAACATAAAAAGTATGCTTCAAACTGTTTTCTGAGCAATGGTAGTATTCCCCAAGTATTTTTGCTTGAAACAAGTATCATCTGAGTGGTAAAAATTACACAGTACCAAATTACGAAGTGCTGGGAAAGAAGGTTCAATTCAAGGACCTTTACTGTAATTTTGGCTGAATGTTTTGTCTAAGATCAGGGCCAGCGAGGAAGGAGGACTTTCAGAGCTCGATTAATAGATTGAAAAAAGGTATAAAGAGAAAGAGTTTAAATGCATTTGACATTGGAGAATATTTTGGATGAAAGAACCTGGAGCTGAGACTGACTGGGTGTAAGAATCAAAAACCTACTGCAAGGATAATTGAATAATGGGACATGTTGCCTTGACAAGTTGTGCAGTCTCCATCCATGGTGGCTTCCAGCATCCAACAGGTCAAAGTAACATGATCTGAAGACAGTGCTAGACTTGTTCTGAACAGTAGGTTGGACTTGAGGCCTCCTGAGGTCCCTTGCTGCCTGAGTGACTTGGTACTTCGGAGTGGATGGGTATATCACAGCCTAAAGTGAAGTGGTCTCCTAGCAAAACCTCCAATCCCAAACACCTGACAAAGTCAGTTTGGAGTTCGTTGAGTTTGACTGCCCGGAACAACCCAGAGCTCATGACCAGGGTAGGGGAGCTTCATCCATAACCAAGCCAGGATCTTTGCATGGCAATGGGAGCATGAGCTGCCCATCTGTAGAACCATGAGCTCTATTGCTACTGTCTCCCTGCCTAAAATAGGCCCAACCCATTTAGGTCAGACCTATAACCTAGGGGGCTGCTCAAGGAAACTATTTCCCTCCCACCAGTGGTGGGGAGAGCCTCTAGAAAAGGTGCAGAAGCAGAAGAGAGGGCTGACAGGGCAGTGTTGGTCTCTGCACGTCCCTGGGAGCAACCTCCCTTGGATGGAGGACCCAGCCCTGGGCTTGGGGTCCCTCGTCCCGGCCATTTTGCCTTGGTTTGCTTTCATGGTCCAGCACCTGCACTGCTGAGGTGCCCTGTAAGATTTATTGGCATGGAAGGACCCACACAGCAGACACAAACTGGGAATCACCCTTGATGGCCGGGTCCTCAAGGACCCTCTGCCTTTCTCAACGCAAAGGGACAATGTCTTCGTGCACTGGCATGTGAACTCAGTGACACATCCATGGTCCAAAGGTGCCTGAAATCACCAATCACCAGGAGGATATTTGGGGACCACTGCCCACTCCCATCCCAAGGTGGTTGCCAGGGATGGGGCTGTTTGGGGCTCTGGTGAGACTCTGTGCAGCTCTTCTGCTTTTTGACACCAGCGAAAAACCATGAGGCTTGCCAGGCATCTGGACCCAGAGGAGCTGTGCTACCTGGTATGTGAGAGGAATGACCCCCAGCATCCCAATGGACACCAGAATCACTGCAGCCAGGACTTGGCTCAGCACACATTAAACAAGCCCTGTGAGGAAGGGGGAAAACCTACTCACTATGTCCTCTGCCACCCACCAGCTGATTGGCTCAGGGTTGCAGCCAGTTACTCAAGCACAGGTTGCAGGAGGCTTTTATTGCATCTCAAAAGAGAAAGCCTAATCTCCTCACATCTCCAGCAGAACATCCCACCTGTTTTGCAAATCCTTTGGTGGTATTAGTCATTTATGACTATTAGCAACGCTTTTCCAGGCCTCCCTTTGCAGCTGGTAACTAGGAGAAAAAAAATTATGCTGTAACAGAAATTCTTTGTGTATCTAAATCACAAACATCAGCATTGTGATATCCTAACAGCTATCATCTTTATTTTTAGGATATTTAATCAGTTTGGATGCTTTTATATATATTTTATTCAGATCACTTTGCCCTAACACACCTCCCAATTCTGGTTGCTATGGCGTAACAATGATTTCTCTTTTAGCTAAAAATAAACCTTCAGCAACAAATGTATAAGCCATTAAAAAACAAAAACAAATTAAACCAAACAAAAAGAAAACAAACTGTGATGAAAACAAAGCACCTCCCTATGCACCAATTCATGTTACCCCCTACAGCTGCTTCTTTGGCATCACTTGTACAAGGATGGACACTCCCTGCCTCCCCTTTCGTATTTACTCGCTTTTATATTCTGCTTGAAAGGCAGTCAAATACCTAAAACATTGCAAACTTTCAAAATGGCATTAAAATCAAGTGCCATAAGAGACACTGCCTGTCCTCAATGAGGTAGAACTGCCTGTCCTCAAAGCCTCTGTAGCTCCTGGGCTCTGTTGGGAGATATCTTTTCTTTCTTTGTAATGAGAGAAAAACCTCCCTCCCCAAAGAGGCTGATGGCAGAGAAAGCTGGGGCATAAGCTGCTTGTTTCCCCAGTGTGGAGGCCAGGCCCAACCCCTTACCTGCCCAGCAACCTGCCACCTTGGCAGGGTGGCAGGGGTTGGAGGAAGTCCTACTGCAGTCTGGTACAAGGCGCTCCATCCCTCCTGGTGAAAAATTCTCTCCTTTGCAGCTATATGTTTTGCTCAAAAATAAAGTGGTATGCCACATATTAAACAACAAAATTGAATTAATAAAACTGAAAGACAAATGAGTCACGTATGAGCATCTCCACATGATTTGCAAGTGCTGATTTAGAGGTGCAGCAGGATACAGCCATGCTACAGCTCACAAAAAATAATGTTGGTAGGTTCAGGGAGGTGTTTTCTTTCACTTTTGATTACAAAACCCTTTGTTTTTCTTATAATCGTACTGTGGGTCCTGTGCAAAAGGAAGAGGGCAAGTCTGGCCAAGTTTGTCCTGCCCTGCCCTCATGCCCATATGACTTGGTAACCTCTGCACAGAGCCTTGGAAAGAAATGCTTCAGCTACGCAGATCCTAACACGCCTGTACAAGGGTGTGGAGGAGAACATACAGCTTGTTCTGCTCCTTCCTACAAAAACAGCTGTTGGCCAGCCCCAGTGAACACAGGGCAAAATGATAACGTGGATGTTTCTGAAGTTCAGTTAGAGAAATGAGATTGAAGCAAAGAAACAAGCACTCTCTCTGAGTTTGTGGAAGATGATTGGGCTCTTTCCCAAACTGTCCATATTTGCCGAGTCCCTACATTTGCTGGTTCTCATGCTCCTATTTTAGACAGCCTGTGAGACTGATGCTTGTCTGTTTTAGTAAACACAGTAGCTAGATAAAGGAGGGAGAGGAGCAACTCCTGCCCCCAGGGACATGCATCCTGCCTGGCTCCTGTCCATGCAGCAAAGCTACTTGTCTTTGATGTCATCAGCACTCTGCTGATAACAATATACATACATATAAAACATACCGATAATGTTGTTGTCCTCTTTTGAAGCTGCTATAATAGCAGAAAGGTTGGTGACTTTGTGAGTGCTTTCTCATCAACCTGGTTCCTCAGCTGCCATGGTGACAGCCAGCAGGTTAATTCTGATGGTTCCACAGTTAAAGCCCGGCAGGTCTGGGGCAAGGAAAGCGCTGTCCTCCAAGGCATGTGTGTCAAAGCTGGGAAGTTCAGCGGGTGTTCCTCAGTCCACAGCAGAGGCATATGCTTTTAACACATTTGAGATGGTTGCCCAGTCCCTGTCCAACAAAACTAGATGGAGCATGGGAGTTTTCTGTAATTGGTAGCTCTTTTAATCCATGAGATGCCCTGGGGCTCACCACTGGTGTGAGATGCTAGCACAGTGGCTAACCAACCCAGCGGGCTCATCAGCTGAACTCCTTGTTTTACCTGTTTCTAATGTCAGCATTTTAATAAACCTGCGAGAAGAGCAAAGCATTGTGAGAATACAGATGGCTTGAAATCCCATCCCAAATTTGTACCTATGTCCACACAACACAGGCCATCACTCTCCTGCTTTTCTTCCCAAAACATGACTCCAGGCTTGGAGCTTGCATTTGGGTAACAGAACAAGGCTATGCTTTGTAGATGGATGGATCAACATCTCAGGCACAACACACCACTGCTGGGCCAGCATCCCAGTTCTGACCTGGGAACCTGCAGGTCTGGAAGGGCTCTCCAGAGGCACATTTGATGCTCCTTCCTCCCCTTACTCTTGAGCTTTGATGAACAGACAGGCTTCATACCATCCCTATCTTCACTACTGACAGCAGCCACAGCAAAGAAAACAACCTCCTTACCACTACGGAGGGGCTTTTAGAACATTTCTTTTCCATAGTTGCACTGTCCAGCCTCCTCTGTCTTATATCTTACCAGCACAGGTTTGAAGGAATGGAAGAGCACCACAGGTGTTTTCCACATGTGCTGTGCTGCTGAGCTCATGGTGGAGGGAGCCATGAGCTGAGCAAGGATGACAGGGAAGATGGAGTGAGCAAGCGCTTGTAGAGCCTTTCTGTGCTTCCTGCGCTGAACCCATGTCAGTGTCCCACCTCTTGGAGGGATGTGGTCTTCCACTCATTCTCTTCCTCCTCTGGAGTGTGGTAAAGAGTGAGAAGATGGTGAGTCTGTCTGCAGTTTCCAGGACATGGCAGGGGGTCTGTGGCTGCTTTTCCCCCAGGACCTGGCTCTTGTGGAGGGTGCACATCAGCCCACCAGCAGGGAAATTTCAGGAAGAGCCGCTTAACCTTAAAATTCCTTTTGGGAAAGACAACGAAGAAAAGCAGATCCCATACTCACCAAAGTTGTCTGTGCTGGGCTTACAGAAACACTCCTCTGCTGCTCCACTCGAGTTTCTGGTTTCCTTTAGAGCTCACATTTTTTTCCATTCTGCTGCAGGAGGTCAGGTCAGTTTTAGAGAGCTTTAAAATCCCCATTGTGGTGTTTAATAATTTTTCCAGAGCATATTCCCTGTGTTCTATTCTACTCCTCTCTTTGTTCATTACATCCATATTTCCTTCTGGACATGTGACTCCTATCAGTTACAGAAGCCCCTTCCCTCATGAAATTGTTTTCCTGCTCCTCGGACATCATCTGGGAATGGAAGAGAACTTCACAAAGACTGTGTTCTGGTCTCTGTTCATATGGGCAGCATGTGCTCCTGCCCCCTCTGCAGAAGAGGCACTTCCAGATGACAGACAAGTATTTTAACATCACCATTAACTGAGAGTCTGGCTTGCTCCTGGGCACATCAAACATCTGCACAGTTGTGCCTTTTGGCACCTGGCTGCATGAATCACCAAACCACATCTGCAAGTCACCTCACTGCATGGCACTGCTGCCAAATACTTGCCTGAGGGGTGCATGGCAGCTGGGGGAGGGAAAGGTGAAGGGTTTTTCATAGGTGTGTTCCATCAGGACTGCATGTTCAAAGGATGACATTTCCCCCTTGGTCAGCATGGGACCAGTTGAGAGCTGAGGACACTGTTTGGAGGGGGCTGGACATCCCCCTAGGACAATCAGTGTCTGCCAAGTGGACACCATACCTATGTGAAATATCAAATTTTGGGCTATTGTCCAGTGGCCTGAAATACTCACTGAGTTTTATCTGATTGCCTATGCTGTTCTTCTTGCTCTGGTTTCACTCAAAGGCCTGTATTTCTGTTGGATGCTGTAAGGGAGATGCTTTCTTTAGCTTAGCACCATCCTTTGTAAAATCATGCCTGGAATAGGGATCTAATGAGGTCAGACAAAATACAAGTATATTCATCGTGAGACTTAGATGTCTATGACTCACCCTGGCCATTCATGACACAGCCCTTGCTAAGGGTGTGACTGTGCTTAAAACTACAGGTGCCCTGTATTGTACCTATATACCTATACCTATGTATAGGTAAATATAAGCATACTCGTGTGTGTGTGTGTGTGTGTGTGTGTGTGTGTATACATACATATAAAAAGTGTGTAAATCTGTATTTATATTAAAAATACGTATGAAACTAAAACAAATATATATGTAGTTAGACTTTGATAGCACTACAATCAAATGGATTATAACTCACCTTCGAAAGTACACATTGCTATTTGCTGGTACTGTGAGTAGTTTGACTATTGGTTAGGTCTTTTTGTGTGTGCACATAGCTGCTGAATTAAGAAAATTAGCTTATTTCTCTGTGTAAAAGTATAAGTAAAAAATATGTAATAGAGGATGTTCTGAACTTGCACTCACTCCTCAGCCAGTTCAGAAATCTAGGTGAGAGCATCCAGCATGTTAGGGAGGGCTCTTAGCCATGGTTCATTAGTGCTTACCTATCCCAAGAAGTATGATGCACCTGGGTCCTGTCATCAGGACATGAGAGTGGGCACAACTCCCCCAGAGCCTGCACTGAGGGCTGTTTTTCCACCTCATATACTGCTGTGGGCCAAAGCAGACCTTCTTTACCCAGCCTGCTCACAGGCAATAGAAGTGTCCCAACTCCTCTGGTGGGATTCCAAATTTCCAGCTTGTGACAGATTCCAAGATTTTTGACATTGTTTGCATTCCAGATCAAAGCCAGATTGAAATTTCCCCATAGACCATGTTCCTGGTGGAAAAAGAATCTCTTCGGAATCAGAAAAAAACCTGATTTCAGTTTAATACTGGGATCTTTTTCATCGGAAAAATATTCTGGAACAATTATTTAGAAAATATATATCAGAAAATGTCTGTTTCTTTACATGTGCCCATATTAAAAGAAAATATGTTAGGAGGTAACACCATAAGCTGCTCCAAATGTTTGTTTCCCTCCATTTAAAACAAACAAACAAATGAAAAACCAACAACCACCCCCCACCCCGGTATGTCCTAAGAGGATATTCTGGATTTATCAAAATGCTCCTGGGCATAAAATACCCAAGCAGAATGACCCTCACTTGGTTTCAGTTCCTTGAAGCCTCTGTAGGGGCTTGCTCCTTGCTCCAGTGGCACATTCTGGTTGTCCCCGTGGTAGCCATGGGAGCTTCAGCAAGGAAAAAGTGACTGCAGCCTCTCAGCCAAGTCCCACCTCAATCCACAGCTGCTCTTGCAGCTGCAAGGGAGGTAAATGATGCCCCTGATGCTCTCTGGGATGCTGGAGCTGGCCAAGCACAGAGGTGGGAGACAATTTTTAGAGGTCAAAAGTTAACAGAATATTTCTTATAACACAGACACCTTGACGATAAGCACACAGTTTTGGCAAGTAGTTCTGGAAAGTGCATGCATACTCCTCTGAGCTCCTTGAGCTTCGGTGTAAAAGGGGCTCTGCTGTTAAATTAAAGTAGCAAAAGCACAAAAAGTCTTGAAGAACTTGCGCAGTGACTCTGAGAAGTGCTTTGTCTGGAGCAAGGGAAGGAAGTGAAGAGATATGGGAAAGCAATTCCTTTGAGAGCCTCCTTCTGAGTAGGGCTGTCCATATCTGCACAAGGAAATGGTGTATGTGTGCTTATGGAGGTGGAGATGTCTGCACGGGGTTGTGTTTTTTTGTTCTAAGTTAATGGGTCTGTCCAGAAAAAAGCGGGTTTGGTAAAACAACCACAGCAATACTTTCAAGCTTTTTCCTACTTCTTTTCCTTGATCTTACTCTAACTTGTCCTTATTGGTATAATTAATGCAGAACTAAATCTTTAATTGTCTACATACATATTGGCCACAGTACTGCTGTCCACGGGGGGCATTATGGCATAGCTAGGACAGAGTCATAGAGCTCAGAGATAATTGACTAATGTAGCAGCAGAATATTGCACAGCTCATTTTGGTCTGCAATTTGTTGAGCAAGGGCCAAAGTATTTTGGCACTAAAATACAATTTGATGTGAGACAGTTGAAAGGATCAGCCCACAAAACTGTTATGACATACTGATAGTCTCCATACATCTATGTCATCTGTAAATACCATTTTCAGCCAAGACTTTCTTGTGAATAGTTATAAGACTTGGTAAATTTTCTGTTCAGACTGGGACTTTCTTGGGCAATGGCAGAAAAAAACCTGAAAATGCCTCCTGGCATTCTGTGTAGCACTGGTGGGATTTGGGATCTGGGGATCCGAGCAATGGACACTTTGCAGGAAGAGTGCAGTTTGTCATTATTTCACTACCTGCCCTTACCCCATCACTCCTGCTTGCCACCTCCCAGCACAGATGTCCGTGTGGCCTCCCAGTGACATGGGTCTCATAGGAGACCAACCAGGGAAAGCGTTTATAAAGCTGCTGTATTGGTTTTGCATGGCCATGTTTTGGTAGCAGGGGGGCTAGAGGAGCGGCTTCTGTGAGAAGTTGCTAGAAGCTTCCTCCATGTCTGTCACAGCCAATGTCAGGCGGCTCCAAGATGGATGTGCTACCAAGGCTGAGCCAATTGGAGGTAGTGCTAATGTCATCAGTAGGACAGGGGTGGGCAAGATCCTGGGAGGGGACAGAACTAGTCCATCTGACCCAAATTAACCAAAGGGATATTCCATACCATAGGATGCCAGCTCAGACATAAAAGCTAAGAACAGGAGGAGCAAGGGGGTCATTCATTATTTACAGTGTTTGCCTTCTGGAGCAACTGCTACATGTGCTGAAGCCCTGATTACTGGGAAATGGCTGAACATCCCTTGCTGATGGGAAGTGAAGAATAAACCTTCTTTTTCTCTCTTTACTTGTGCATGCGCAAACTTTCACTTTTGCTTTTTAAAATTGCTTTATCTCAACCATCAAGGTGTTTTCCATCTTATTCCCTCTCCCCTGTCCAGCCGGGAAGGGGAGTGATAAAATAGCTTGGTGGGCACCTGGCCTTCAGCCAAGGTCAACCCAACACAGCTAAAAAAGTTAAGTTAAGCAAAATTTCCATGTTAAAAGAGTAAGCCTCTTTTAATGCTGTCTGCCAGTGGCCTCTAAAAAAGAAAAAGGAAAAATCACTCTTTCGAGTGGAAGGAAGGAAAGAGTTGCTAAAATTTATGTTAGGCTTGTGTGCAAAATCCATAGATTTTTCATGCTGGCAAATGAAGACTGGATATATCAACAAAGGTGTTAGAAATTGATTTACTGAGACTACAAATAAAGAAAGAATTGTAGAGCAGGGCATGAGCTTGAGATTGTACAGTTGCCTGCTTGCTACAGATGCAGGTCCAGGGTCCAAGTACCTTTGCTCTTCAAAAACAGAAATTATCTTTTAGATGGTTGTTTTCACAGAGTTTGAAGTAATGCCTGTGCATTCACCCACTAGTTCAAGACACTCATGAGGTTTCTGATCAAATTGCATTGTTTTTTTGGATGCTGTTTTTTCTAGGCCCAGAGTTACTGGAGTAAGGGCACTGCTTGTTTTCACAAGGTGACGTACCTGCAACACACTAAAGGTGGTCAAGGTGGCCTCAGTCTCTAGGTGGTCTCAGTTACTAGTCTCGTGCCCCTCAGTTACTGGTCTCCAGCAATGCCAGGCTGCCTCCCTGCAGCAAGGTATGTGCTACCACCACCCTCCTGCCTTGCCACTGAGGCTTAGGAGTCCAAGGACAGCAAGTTCGCTCCTGTATTTACAAGTAACCTGTAGCTATCCCACAGGTCTATCGCTAGTGAGCCAGAAAGCCTGCCTGCCTGACCTTTGGTCGGCTTGTGCTACATTTTAGCCTCATTTTCTGTCATGTCTTCAATTATTCGTTTTCTCAAAATTTGTTTTATAGGGTTGTAAACCAATGAAGTAGGATTAATGAGTGTGTAAACAGCTTGGATCACACTCTCCTTTCTGTTTCTCTTACTAGCTGGGTTCCTGTGTTATGGTATCTGTCTCTGATTTGATAGATCAGAAATCCTTACTATCAGACTGCCAATTTCATGGGCCAGTTCCCTCAGCACTGGGGATGGAGATTATCTGGTCTTTTTAGCTGGAATATATTAAACTGAGTATAGCTTCCATCTGTAGTGGGGTAATTTCCATTTCTCTGAACATTTCCATTAGTCATCCTGGCTCTGACCCTGCAGTCTAGATAATTATTCTTATTGAATTTCAGTGCCATGCTAGTCTCTTATTTTTTGAGACCTAAATAAATTGTTACTCCTTTAATCTGAGCAGGAAGCTGAATGTCAGGATCTCATAGATAATTTCATTTAGGAATGTAAATCAACAGGAGGAACCAAGTGGCTCTGAAGAAGTTTTATTTGTTTGCTTGCAAGGAGTTGTAAAGTCCAGATCAAAACACTCTGAGGGGTTCCCGGCTGCCTGTCCCAAGCCCATATGGATGGTGCTGGAGCTGCCAAGCCCAGGCTGGGCTTCCCACAGAGCTGGGGCTACTGTCACTCTGGCCACCCTATCCCACCAGCAGCCAACTGCAATGCCTCCAGTCAAGCACACAAGCTTCCACACAACATTTTGTTAATCTTTGAGAAAATTTTGTCATTAGCGGCTTCTTTTAAGCCCCTTATTTGAAAGGTTAAGCTGCTGATTTCCACATGGGTTAGGCAATCCAATAACCAGTTTTTGTATGATTCCTTCTTTATGAAAGAGTAGGATATTTCTTCTTGCCTCCGTTGTACACAGTATTTTCACATTGCCAAACACTCCTAGCAGGATGCAATAGCTACAGAGGTCTCTGCTACTTTTTTCTTCTTTGCAAGGTCTAACCAGACCCCAGCTGGGGTTATTTCTCACATGTTATGGGGTTATGGCGTTATGATCTCACAGTTTGATCTCAAATGTGTGATTTCTTTCTTTTCCTTTCCATTTTTTCTTTCTTGGTCTCCGCTCATAAGAGCGTTTATGAGACAGTTAGATGTGCCCTGGAGTCTTTCCATGCCCCTTGCCCTTCCTGTCTGGGGTACCATTTGCTGGTGTCCTTTGGTGGGTTGTCCAGAACAGAGTGCAGAGGGACAGCAGTGGTGTTGGTGATGCCTTCTCCAGCAGCCATGTGCCATTCCTCAACCCCTGCTACCTGCCACAGCCAAGCCAGGCTCACCAGCCTCTCACTTTCTGCTGAGAACTCTTCACTGTGACATCTCCCTGGTCCAGGGCCATGATGCAACCATACAACCCCCTGCATCAGTGTGATGGGAGAGGTGCTACACAGCAGGAGCAAGAGACATGGCAAGATACAACAGCCATGACACAGAAAGTCAAAGACCCTTTTTCCATAATTTTATAGTTTGCATTTGTAATCTTTCCATTAATTTAACCCAAATCCGTCCACTTGATCCAAGGTCATCTTCTAGAGTTTTTCTGTTCTATATGGATAACAAAGTAGGTTGAGATAATATCACCCTTGTTTGGCTTGATGACAAGTAAGCTTCTGCATCCAAGAATACCTGGGGTTGCTATTAGTAGAACTATTTTCCAGCTAGTAACTCTGGGTTCTAGGTCTTTCAAAGATGTGATTCTCAAGAGCACCTATTTCTGATGAAACTGCAAAGTATTCCCCCACTTCTAAAGCTGCTACTAGGAATGTGTGGCAGAGCACACCGAGCCCCTTTCACAGTACCTAGTTCCTCAATCATCTCTTCCAAAATTAGCTGATAATATCCCATGTTTTCTCTTTATGTTGGTTGCTCTGTTTCCTTAACAGGTGACAGATAGGTCATTTGTTCTTTCCTCCTGTCTGTTTGTCTGTCTTTCTATCCATCTATTATCTTTTATCTACATGTCATGGTCGTTGCTCTTGCTCCACCACTATCTGTACATTTTCTTCCCTCTGATCACTCAGTGACCTGCTCCCCGACAAGTTTGCAAACACTGCAGTTGTGTGTTTCTGATCTTATCCATAATGTACCTATATCGAGCCCAGCCCTTCACCCTCTGTGCTTCAGACTGTCTGAAAGCTTTTTTTCAACATCAGGGTTTTCCTTCTGTCCTTCCTTTTCTTATTCCTTGGTCCATAGATATCTCTGCTTTTAAATTACTTTTCTCTGTCTCTGTAGTAAAATCAAGTACTTTCTGAGTACTTTCTGAGTCTCACACAACCTCTCCTCCCCTTAATCTTTTTTTTTAAAACTCTTCTACTTCTAGGCTTGTCAGCATTTATCCCACCAGACTGGTAGCTTAGGCATATGGGAGAAATGAAGCCTTTTTGCCAAGAGAAGTCCTGTTGCTGGAAACGTCTGTTATTACATCAAGAATGTGATGATGTTATGTTCATGCTGTGCTGCAATGGGCTTTCTTTGTCCTGGATCCCTGAGTCCTTCTCAACATTATTATCAAAAACTTAAAAGAATTTGCTGATTATTTGGTGCAAGTTAATCAAGCTGAAAAGTAGATTAACTGCATTAATTCACTTTCATTTAGCTTTTATTGGAGTTTACTTCTTCAGCAGTTATTTGCTGAATTTGGAGTTTGCTTACTTCATCTTGTGAACAAACCTTTGTGTATTATCCACCTCTGTAGGTGCCCATTGCTTTTATCTTTTAAGGTTATCAAGGCAGGAGTAGATGTACAAGACATCATCTTAGCTTCTCTGCCCTGCCCCCTGGCCCCCTGGCTGTGTCTGGAAATGCTGAGATAGAAGTGACTCCTGTTGGAATCACATGGACAGTTGCACCTCTTGGGTTTGCCAGACACAACCTGGCAGGAAAGAAGTGCTCCAAGGAGAGCAGTAGCAAATCCAATTGGTGTGATGATGTCAAAACAAGCCTTCAGGCCAAAAGGCTTTCGCAGACATAGTTTGAGCTCTTTGAGTAGTCATCATACCCCCTACAGCTGACTGTAGTCCCCACTTGCTGGGATTTTCACCATGACAGCAGGACCCTACCACAAGACATGTGAACACTTATCATGCTGCTGTGGTGTCCCTTCATTATGCTAAAATCCCTGGGGATGTTGCACTGAAACGGAGTGGGAGCACTCACACAATCCTTTATAAGGCCGCCTGTGTGGCTGCCCATGAAGGGGACATAATGAACATCTGGGGTGGGATTACCTCTCAAAAGTGGTCACCTAAATATACACATCTAAATATAGGTGACTAAAGATGAACGAGATACAAACATCCCACTGCAGTTAATGGAGCTTGAAGAGTCACTCAGATAATCAGATTTAGGTATCTACTGGAAGGTGAGAGGAATAAATTTAGGAGTCCAATGACTGAAGCTGAATCTCACCTTCGATGACTGATAAAATCTTCATCATCTCCAAAGGTTTCCTAAATCACTATGCCAGTAAACCCAGGCAATTGGTAAACAAGTGAAGGCTTTTCTGCAAGGTCAATCACAGATCCAGCCAAAACTAATGGTTATCCCCTCATCACATGCTTTCTGCATCCATCCTTGGACTGGAGAAGCTACTCCACTCCTCATCTCATGTCTCTTGTGCTAGAGCTGGAAGGAGACCAGTGACAGCTTCTCTCGTGGCCCACATGTTGTGCCACAGCAGGGGCAGGTCAGCAAAACAGTTGGGTGGTAGACAAAGTGGCTGGGAAATATTTCCTTTTTATTAGTTGTGCAGTTCAGTATTTGGAGAGAGCGCATGTGTTGGTCTGAGAATGGTATCCACGTCAACATGTGGCCCCACCCCTTCCTCTCTTAGTCAGGGCAGAATGGCTTACTGCTGCTGCTGCTCCTTTTGTCCAGTTAAACTGCAAGGGAGGTACATTCTCTTTGCCATTACTGCCACCTCTGATCTCTGTTTCAAAACTAACTTTCTGAAAGTCAGGGGGGAAAACATTTCCCTTCCTGCCCAGCACAGGTATGTTTGGCTTGTTGAGGCAAAGGGTTGCAGTGTCTGTCTTTCTGCACCACAGCAGCAGCAAATATGTCTCACAGGAACATTCAGGCATTTATTTGCTCTAAGATATGAACACAGAGACTTTTATTTCCACAGCCTAACCTGTTTAACCTTGTTTGTATACTAACAAATCCCATTTAAGTGCTGTTCTTTTTATTTAAGTTGCTGTTGCACAACAGCAAAAAAAAAGTTCATCAGGAGAAAAGACTCTCTGTTCATGCCAGAACTTACTGAAGAAAAATAGGTTTGGGTCTAGATTTCATTTTTTTCATTTCAAAGAGGCCCAAACCATTCACAGAGCTCCTCAGTTTTTTCACTGATTCTGCAGCTGATGCCCTCTGGGTGATGCTGTCTGGGAACAGAGAGCTTCCCATCCATTTCTTGACCACCTGGCAGTGATGCAGCAGCAGCACTGGGGAAGGATGGCAGTGGGTAGCAGGTCGGTCTTCCCAGGCATGTTGATCCATCTGGCAGGTTGTCCTGAGGCCACATGGGGACAAGGATAACCAGGAGTGGCCTGTGCACCAGCCAGCTCATGCTGCTGCACTGGGTGCCAAGCAGGGCCATGTGCAATGCATCCCTGTGGGAAACAACCATCCTGAGGGGAAGTACATGGCTGGCATGTTACCATTTGCATGTGTATATTAAACAGCACTGATTGCAAATTAACAATCTTTTAGCCTACATTAGAGTATTGTCATTGAATGACTGTGCCTAGCATGAAAATTGCCATTGATGGCAGGGCAATTTAAGAATGAAAATAAGTGCCCTTTAAAGCAGGATAGGCATAGATAGATCTTCTGCAAGCTGATGGCTTTCCTAGGGTAGTCCAACCCGGGCAGACAACTATGCTGAGCAAATACGAATCAAAATGCTTCCAGCAGACCCTGAGGAAAACAAAGAAACACTCAGGATTTCTTAACTGAGCACAGACTCTTGGCAGCATGTTCCAAGCACTGGTATGATCAGTCCCAGAACCATGCAGCACTGAGATGGGGTGTCCCAACAGTAGGAGCCAGGATTTGCCCCTGGGTGATGGAGGTTGTTGTCTAAGTCATGGTGCTTCAGCCAGCTCTGTGCCATGAAACCACTCTGGGCACCTGAGGTTGTGCTTCTGGGGGATTTTGACAGGCTGGGACCAAGACCTGGTCTGCACCCTACATGGGCACCAAGTATTTCAGGGAGACCTGTGGCTCTGTGCAGAGTGCCTTTAGCAAAGGGGTTTGGGAACAGTATGTCCCTCAGAGTGCACATCGTGCTCATGCAAGGCAAAAAAAGGGGGTGGAGGGTGGAAGCAGGGGAGAAAGGAAACAGCTGCCTCATGCATGAAAAGATTTGCCAAATTCCCATGGTTAGATTTAATAGCTGGGTGCTGCAAGCCCAGGAGAACAATGTAATTTATGTCATTACTGCTAAAAGGCTCGTTTGATGGCAAGGGCTTAATTTGAGTTGTCTGAAACGTTTAACAAAGGGGAAAGTGAAAACAAACATGAACACTGTATTAAAAATGTTGAGGATTTGGGGGAAACTGCCAGGCACATTTTTCCAGTGGTACAAAATTCTCTTCTGAAAAGCCGCTCATTTTGCCAATGTTAACTCTAAGACATGAAGCTGGAGTTAGAGGCAGAAGGAAATAGGTTTTGCTTTAACTTCGCAAGTCGCTGGAACAGTAGTTAGGTCACCCTGTTGTGCTTGAATAGCAGAAGAAGTGGTGTGCTTTTTTTCCTTCAGTATTAATTTTCTTTTCTTGAAAAATTACTTCTTAAGCATCTTTTTAAAGTATTTTGGGGATGGGAATGGAAGGAGGCAGAATAGGTCCAAAGGGAGGAGGTCTAGGTGTTTGTGCTAAACCCACCTTTTCTATGAGTACATTGAATACAACACTTCTGTTCTCACAGGAGCAAAAGCAATGAGTGCAGCTAACCCTGCTGCTTTGCCTGTTTCTGTACACAGTGCTATTTTTAATGTATCATCTCACACAGCATTGAGTGGAGAGTGGCGGGAACTCAAGTTAAAAAAATCTGCTGCTTCACGAAGGCACCACCACGCCACCCTCTTAATTCTGTCTGGTATGAGGCCATATGGTGCTGGGTACCGCCGGTCCTCTCCCCACGCCTCGCCAAATGCCACTGTGCACTGCAGGGGAAAGCGCAGTTCACAGGCTGTAAATTCATGGGTTATTTCGGTGATGTGTTGAAGTGGGCCTGGGTGCCTTCCTTGACTGTCTGCTCATCCTCTGTTGCCCAAACACACTGAAGGACTCAGGCAGCCTCGGAGTGAAAACTGAGGCAGCATCAACCTCTGATTTACCGTTTGGGCTAAAGGACTTCTCTGGGGTTCTTTTGCCCTGAGCAGACCCCTGGCATCAGCTGCCATCCTAGGCAACGTCCTCCTGCAGCATTGCTTAGGGTAGTAGTGCTGATACCAGGAATTCACCGCACAACCTGCAGAGAGCTGTGCCTGCCTGTATTTGCCCACTGGTTGGACATTGGCACTGGTTGGACCACTGAGAACAGGCCAGGTGCTGAAAACCCCTTCCCTGAAGAGACAGGTGTTCCTTACACCAGTCCCCACTCCCACCATAAAAGCCTTCTCCCTTGTGCAAACACAGACAACCATCCGAGGGGATATTTGAGGTGATGGTCAGCTCACCTTTGTCCAGCAGGGCTGATCTTTGCTTGCTGTTAATGGCAGCTAACTGGATAGCAACGATTTTGCAACAGAATTGCTGCCAGGCCATTCAGATTATCTGCTTCAGCGCTTTGAGAGACAGCTGGTAAAGCAAATAGTAACAATCCAGAGAAATTATCTTTATTTGCCTGTAAGCACAGCAGTATAACGTGAGGCTCAAATGAGCCTCTTTTGGCACGCAAGGTCAGCGTTGCCTTTTGCATATGGCATACATCAGAATAAGTCCCAGCCCCGCACAGCATCTCTTTACCAAGAAGCTGCATTTCAAGATTAGATGCATTTTGTTGCTCTTGTCAGAGATCAGCTTACAGAAAGGGCTGGCAGTGAAATCTGGTTTCATGTGTGCAAATACTTGAATACTTTTAGATGAGTTTTAAGAATACATCATTATACTTTTTCTTGCTCTAAGAGTTGTTGTACACACAGGAGATGGCCACCAATTTCCCATCAGCTTTAGTGGGACAAGATGCAGGATATGCATCCCAAAAAATCCTGATTTTCATCATGCTGAACATCCCATTGCTCCTCTCTTACCCCTTTATGCAGTTAATGTTACATGGCAGTTTCTTATAGTGTAAAATATGCCTTTTGTTGAGCAAGCTGGACCCACAGACTCTGAAGATCTCTAATTTAAGGGTTTGACATTGTTTTTCTGTGCCTGTCTTTGCACAGGTGTGTGCTTTGTCATCCCATTCTCCTCTGACTCTGAAGCCAGGGAAACAGTGCCAGGCAGCGGTGCAGCTGTTGGGCCGTAAGCATCTCAGGCACTTTGCAATGCATGATTACACAGGACTTCCACAGTGGTGAGGCATTTGTGTCAGGACCCCAGGAAACTTCTGCCCTCTGTCTCAGCTGCCACTGCCTGTGGGTCCCCACCTGAGCTTTGCTGAGGATGCCGCAGGGCTGCAAGGGCTGGGTGAGGACGGGCATATTGCACACAGCCAGCACTGAGCCAACCTGCTTGCAAGAAACAGCTCTTTTAGTTGAAGGACCTGCTGTCTCTCCTCTGGCTGGCTCTTCCGTGGAGGTTTCCAACAAGGAGATGGCTTCAGTGCTGCTGCCAGCTTGGAGCGGGTGCTGTGCAGAGATCTGACTCAGACATGCAGGTTGCCAGATACCCACCAGCTGGCAGAGTATTTTAATCATTAATAATAGCAGGATTAAGTGCAGAGCATCAACTATGTTTCCAGAATGAGCCAGGGTTCTCAGCCTTACTGACTCTTGCTTCTTCTTACAGGATCCAGATCCAGCATGGATGGTGCTTCTGGAAGGACCTTCACCCTCCTTCAGGTTCTGTTCATCATGTTCATACCATACCTGCACTGTCAGTGCCACTGGGTGAGGAGGTCACCAGAAAGGGCAGACATTCCTGGCATCAACATATAATGAACATATGACTGACTCCACTGGACCATCCCATCCAAGGCAGACTATTTGATGGACTTTTTCTTTTCCCCTATTTCCAGCAGTGGCTAATGAAATTTCAAGACATTGGTTTGAGCAGCTCTGGAGTACTATGGCTGCTGCTGTGCTTTTATTCTTTCCCATCACTATGCATTTAAGTGTTGTATCAATTTCAGCATTACCAATTCCCCAAATGTGGTTATCATGTGCACTAAGTCCACTGCCTTGTATTTGTGCTATCTTCAGATGTTTTCCCTTCTGGTGTTGTATGAGAAGGTGCATGGACTCTGCTGGATCTACATTCCCTGTACTACTCACTAGTTGCCACATCTTCACTTCTTAGTCTTATTGTATTAGTCTCATCTCTATCTTGAACAATTCTCTTTTTTACACTGCTGACTGCAGAAGTTTTGTGTATTGATAATTCTTCTTGTTCTTGTCTCTGGCTCACTTTGCTGTTTCTAATGTATGCTGTGAAATGGCATGCTAATAACGCTCCGCAATATTTCAAGTGGGGGTACAATAATTTTCTAAAAAAGCTCAATAGTTTGTCAGTTTTCAGATTTGCTATCTATTTCGAGTCCAGGTTACTGAACACAATGAAATGCAATGATACCTGGATCAAGGTAACTTGAGTTAGTCTAGGACATATAGTCCTAATGAAAATTTTCAAATCTTTCCTTTCCACATGCATCTCGAAAAGGATTTCCACTCACTGCTGTGCTATGTATCTAGTTTTCCCAGCTAGCACCAGAGCCTCCCAGTTTTCCCTGGTATTTATGAAGCTAGTTGTATATCTTGCTACCAAACAGTTCTGCCTCTGCACTGATGTTCCAGATCATTAACAACTCTATTAATCACTGTTGCCAGTTTGGAAGGAGAGTAGACCCAATTCCTCACCTCTTGTTGCACTAAAATTAATCATTTTTCCTTTGTCCTTTGTCTCCTGCCTGTTTCAGTTGATAATCAGAAACATCTTTTGCCCACTCTTGCCATTTTGGTACTTGCCTTGAGTACCTTTACTAAGCGAGTAGGCATGACAAGTTTGACAGTACCATCAAGCACTTCTGCCAGATAGTTTTTGCTGACCAAATCCCAGAGAAGCTATTAGGACTGAAGAGGGCCCCAGCAGGGCATGGTGCCCATCTCTGAGCAGAGTGGGGAGTTGTAGGAAGATAAACTTAGTAGATTTCTGTGGTGTAAATAGGATGGCATTTCATGGAAGCACTTGAGTGTAGCCCCCATTCAGTACTAGCAGTACTATTTCCTATGTTTACAGCTGGGCAAACAGTCCAACAGCCAGCCTTGAAGACATGGAATTACTTAAACTGTTTTCATGAATGTTCAGGGTAGCTAAAGGTGAGAAATGCTTGATACTACCCATCCCACAGCCATAGAAGAGGCTCGTGGAGAGGAGGGCAGCCTGCACAGGCATACAGCACATTTGTTACTACCAGCAGGAAAGCTTGCAAAACAGTGAATTTCAAATGCCTGCAGGACAGGCACTGGAAGTGAATTTCAGATTTGTATCAAGCACTGGCAAAAGGAAGTTGCTTCCAAAAGCCACACTCAATCAGGGAATAGATACACCTCAGGACTTTGCATCCCATCAACAGTGCCTCAGTGCCGAGAATCTCAATTAGCATAAAACTTATCACCTGTCTAAAGGAGAAAGTGACAGAGTCTGTGAGGTCCTCAATAAAAACAGCTTTTGGCTCAAAAATATGCAGAGAAAAAGAGTGCAGTGAAGTAAAGAGCCCAGCTACTGTCACCCTCATAAGGCCGTCCTCGATTACTGCATTTGAGGAAGGTCAGGCAGGGAGGCCATGCTTTGCTTCTTCCAGTTTCTAATAATTATTGCCTGCCTGACAGGTGGTGAGCATAGGTTTTGCATGCGGCCTCGGAGGGGCTTGAACTCGCTCTCTCCCTTGAAAAGCGAATGTCTTTCTTCACTGATGAAGAGGAAGAAAGCAAGGACACATGGGCATGCTTTGCAAAATGAGCATATGGCATGGGATGCAGGTACAAGAGCCTCCTTGACTGTAGCCTTCATTTAACAGGTTACAAACAAAATTCCACTTGGCAGCCAAGGAAGAATGCTAGCATGTGTCCCACAAAAGAGACCAAGCGCCGGTGCAGATGGAGGCGCAGAGGGCTGGTTACCAGCCTTTTTCCACTAGCAGGGACAAGTGCCCCTTGGTTGCAGCTCAGCAAACAGACAGTCTCAGGGAGGAGGCCCTGCTCCCAGGCCTCTGCTCCACAATTACTCTGATCAGCAGAGGTGGCCAGCAGCCTCCACAGGGGCACTGGTTCTGCTGTGGTGATGGCCCACCCAAGCCATCTGGGACCCCACAATTCCTTGGGTGTTTCCTCCCCTTTATCACTTGATCTTCTTCGCTCAGGCCAGGGCCAAACTCTTCCTCTGGAGGGTCAGCCAGCTCCCACTAGCCCTCATTTGACAGTGTCCAAACTCCCTGACAGCTTCATCTGGGAAGACGCTTTTGTGTCTGCCTTCCTTCTCCTTGCCCAACTCTAAGGTGTGTAGGTCTGAAAAAATATTGAATTTCCTTTTTTTTTCTCTCCCCTCGGAGGCCATTTCAGAAAACTAATTTTACTAGGAGATGTCAGCTGTCCTCAGACTGAAAATGTAGAGGTTTTTCAAAATTGTTTTTAGCAGCTCTAAGAAAGCATTTCCCTATAGGTACATGTCAGCAGAGACTGCCTCTTCGAATCACCTCAAAAGGATCCTTCAGAGCAGCTTTCAGACACAGGCAATTTTGATAGTGAGAACAGGCATTTCAGCTATCACTTTTGCTTTCCTCTTTAGGAAAGAATGAACATCTAGCTTTTTTTTTCCCCCCATGGATTTTGTTGGATTGCCGTTTACGTGGGGAAATTTCACATACTGATTTCTCTCCTGGAGCTCTTTGCATATTGCTCTCTCTCCAGCTGCAAATCCCTCTATCAGTAAAAGCAGTTGCTATTATTACAAACTTTTCTCCTTGTTTCTCCTGGGTTTTGCATGACAACAGAAGTCTATCTGTGGAATCACTGTTTCTTTGTTCCGGTCAGGGTACCCCATGAACTCACTCATAAACTGGAGTGCACCACACTCTTTGCTTAAATAACTGGTTGTAGGAAGATCTGTCTCTCTTGGTGGGGTCTGAAGAGTCCCCAGGGGGGCTTGTTATTCACTACCACGTTGCCAAACAGACCGGTCAGCTTGCTTTTATATATTTGGCCTCCAAGATTAGGTTCACAAAGCATTGTTCTGTTTTTTCCTTCTCTCCCAACAGTTGAGGATCCGGAAAAGCATTCAGCATCTAGAATCAATATGTGTAGAAGAGAATAGTTCCCTCCTCACTTCCTTGTTTTCCGTCCACCAAGCCAGAATGCACAGATACCCCACAGAAAGCATCTTGTATTCCCTCTGACGATTACAGTTTTGAGCAGAAACATGCTATTGCAAAAAAATGTACCCTTCTCAGTTTGTAACAGCTCTTTTAAATAATTCCTGCCAATTTACTAAGCCTGACCTCATGTTTCCCTCACATCACAAAGGCCAGCTCTATTCAGGCTGTCCCTTTCCAGGAGATTCCCCATTCGAGCTCTTGAAATGCTTTTTGTGTCTTTGGCCAGCACTAAAAGGACTAGAGCAGAGTTTATATCTACCCAGACTATTTCTATAAGCACAAGATCTACAGAGTCACTTCTTACTACATCAGGATTTTTAAACACAGGAAAAGAAAGATTGAAGCTCCAAGTTCCTTTAATAAACAAAAATAATGCAAACTTAATTTCCTCTCTTGTTGCTTTACATTCTGTATATGCTGATGCACTTAGAAGCAGAGTGGTTTCAGAACTAATGGTCTTTCACCTTTTTTTTAGTTTCAGGGTTTAATTTTTATTTTCATTTATTGTTACTACAGAGTAGTAACTTTTAGTGACAGGAGTCTGGGGATCTGTTGTGCTATGGTGCATTCCTTAGAATGAATAACAGTCTCTACGACTTCCTTTCTACAAGTGTGAAATGAGGATATAATGCATATATTTCGCTCATTGCCTGAGAGCATGATATATTTATAGACTATAAATTCAACAAAGAGAAGACAAAAAAATCTGTTATTTCACTGCAAGAGACTGTTAGACCATTAAAACAAAAGGCTGCTGGTAAAGCTTACATGTACATTTGGATAAATTACTAGTAAAGGGTCTGTTAAGCATCAGCAGAGGAAAGGATTTCTTATTCCCAGCATTGAATGTGGCACACATTCAAAGGTGTCTCCCTGCTTCAACCCAGAAAAGCTGTGAACAGGTCATTTGAGATCCTCCAACTCTGCAGTCTCAAGTTTAACTCAACTTCAAGGCACTCAGCTGAGGAAAACCCAAGTGCTAATCTTTTCCAAAGTATTTTTAAATTGTTGTGCAGAAAACAGAAGTCAGTCTTAGCTGGAAACTAATTTTGCTTTACCTGATTATCAACTGTTACCTTCTTCAAAGCATTCAACAGACAGTTTTACTGACTTTTAAGATAGGCCTTCAAAAGCCTTCTTTACCATCAGTTTCGGACTGGTCCTGGCAGAACATTTTAAATGTTAGTGTACTGTAATCGCTATATGACATCGCTTTTGTTTGATTTTAATTTGGCTTTTCTGTAGGAAATCTTTCAGTTTCCATGACTATTCAGAAAACTACAGGAAAAGGTCCTGCACTGTGCTCTCATCTTGTTGCTTCAATCCGTATTAGAAGACATAACATTGAGTGTTTTGCCGGTGACAGCAGTAAGTTGTGCTTCCTGAAAAATGGACAGGGAAGAAAAACCCTATCCTTTGAAGAACCTCAGGTGTGTTGGCAGACAGACATTCAGAGAAAGGGAAAACATCCTATGTGCCCTGATGCAAGGTGTCTCAATCACTTCCTGTACCTTCAGTGACTTGTGGGTGGCCAAGTCCTCTCTTCATGCCCTGAAAATCTCTGAGGAGAGAATTCACTTCTGCATCTTGCTTCATTTGTCACTCTGGAGAGTGTAGCACTAAATCTGATGAGAAACTTGTTTAAACGTCTTAAAATGGCTCTTTGTGGTCTCTTTGCAAACACGTGTTTCTTCTTCCCAACACCCCCCACAGCAACTGTTATCTCCCATGCAGGAATGTCCTGGGAAGGTGTCCTGAGGTGTTTCCCATTGGTCCTTGTTAACCCCTTCCTGTGATTGGGTGTTCCTGTAAGCCCCTTGAGACTTCTAATTGGTTAACCTGTGATTCTCCCTAACCCTATAAAAGTAACATTCCCAACAATAAACTCTCTCTTGCCTCCTCTCCACGCCGGTGTGCTGTCTCTGTACCAGCCATGGGACCACGTGGGTGCTGGGGGGAGGGGAGGGCACCTGTCCCCTCCAGGTTCAGGGCCTGAAACCCCTGAAGAAATCCCTGGAGTTCCCTTTCCCCATCCCTCAAGACATCGGAATGGTTCTTCAGATGGAGATGGAACTAGAACTGGGCTCCCCCACATTGTGGGTGGGGAAAGGGATCCAGAACGGGAAAGGGATCCAGAGGAGAGGGTCCCCTGAGACTGTGACATAAAGTTTCCAGCACCAAGCACTTCAGCTCTGGCTTGGAGGCAGGGCAGGCATTCCAAGGGCCAAGGCCGAGCCACCCAGCGAGGTGGCCTGGTCTGCAGCTCCCCTGCAGATAGCAGAACATGGGTTTTGTTTAAGACTGTTTTTAGGGTGGTGTGCAGAAGGCATATCCTGGAGAAAGCCAGCTAGCAATGTGACCACGGTGTAGTACAGTGGGCATTTCCCAGCACTGAAAACCCACACAAGCAGGACCTTGCAGTCTGGGGCATCAAGCTGCTTTGCTCTTGGTGTCACTCAGAGATATTAACGCATCTGAATATCCTAACAAACCTGACAGCACAGATGCTGAATTGCCCTGCCGATACACCTTTGGCAGTATATTTATCTTAGCAAGTCCACAGTTGCTTCAGGAATCAGGCAATGGCCAGAGCTTTTCTGGAGTCTGTCCACTCAAAGCCAAGGCAATGGGAGGTCTGCTCTAAGGGGATTAGAGGGGATCTCTGCTTAATTAGTCTAAGAGGGCTGATCTCCAAGATTATTTCTTACACAGAGCAAAAAGAGCTACCAAATGGTCTTAGGGTCAGTCAATTACAGCACATATCGGGTGATGTGGCAGAAAACTCCACCAGTTAAGACTTTTGATCCAGAAGAAATCCAGTAGCAGAGATAGCTGGGACCATACTGACACACCACTGGTCGGGGGAAACGCAGGCCATAGCCCTCTCACAGGGTGGCAGAGCAGTGACCTCTGAAATCACAGCGGCCCGATTAGCCCAGCTTATCTGGAAATGTCCTCCGAGGTGGCTCCACAAGGGAGAGCAAGTGTTCAGCATGCCCTGGTTGTGCCGTTCCCAACCAACACGTGGAAGAGAAGGATGGCACTCAACATTTTCTCTGTGATGGACAGAAACGAAGGGTTGTTTTTTAAGGAAAATGCAGATTTAGGAGCAATTATATCCTCAGTTAAAGTAGCTGTGTATTTCTAAATATACTAAGTCCCAGCTGTGGTCTGCAGGGAAGCTTTCCTAAAGAAGGTGAATCTAGCAGCTGCTGCAATGCTAATCCAGCTTTCTTGGTGCTCACAGGACCATTGCAGGAATGTGCTGCTCATCACTAAGCACCCACACTATGTGGCAGACACTGTTCATTCAAGGACTTCCTTACAGGGAGACTTGCATGTGTAGAGAACAGTGAACTTTCTTTTTTCTTGAACTTTTCTTATCATTACTACTACCAAGCCATAGGTGACCACCTACTTCCATCATCATCTTTTTATACTTGATCAGAGAACTTTATGGATTATTTTGATACTGCCAGCCAATCTCACTGAGCAATCAGAATTCTCCCCCTCACCAAATCTTCCCTTTTCCCTTCTTTTAATTTGCATTTATAGGTTTCTGGACAATAAAGGTGACAAATAGTAGCTGAAAATTTTTTTGTTGGAGTTACCAAGACAATGAAATCTGAATAGGGTTTGTATTTTTTTCATCTTGTTTGCTTGGTTTTTACTGTTTGGTATTTTTTGTTAATTTGTTTTTTTTTTAAACTTTTGACAAACATGCCACAATTTGGAAAAAATGAAAAAATTTAATGAGGAAGCAGCATTACAAGCTTTTTGAAAGTGTGGTGCACATAAACTATTGGAAAACTACCACTTACAAATAAGCAACCTAGGTTTATAGTTTCAGTGATACATAGGTTCTGTACCTTTCAGAATGTCTCCCGAGACCAGGGGATAAGCGGCTTCTGCCATGAACTATTGACTGAAGAACACGGAGTGGCTGCTATGTGCAAAATGAATACAAGATTTAAAAAAAAAAAGGTGGGGGGATAAAGGGGGGAAAATCTCTTGTCTTACATGAAACAAGTTGTTTTCCACATAGAAAAAAGTTGAACATGAGAACATGATTCTCACCCAATGGCAGAGGTGACTTGCCTAGGGCGAGGAGCCATGTACCTTGATGAGCAATAAATCTTTCCTGTCACCATTCTTCCTCCATACTGACAAACACAGTTTTTTACCAATGTACATTTCTGGACAAACCACAGAGCTCTGAAACTGGGGATGCCTTCACCTAATGGGGAGAAAGCAATGTTTATTGCTCTTCAGATTACTTGTAACCATGAAAAATGACAAGGAAAATGAGCATTTTGCTTTAGATCTAAAGCAGAGATGAGAGCCCCCTCTCTGCAGTCATGACAAAGAACTTGTCTCCAGGTGGATGTTGCATTCCTGGATTAAGAGCCACCTGATGGGTTAACTGTCACTTTAAATGCAGAGATTAGGAATTATCTCAGTAAACTATCATGCATGTCATGCACAGCATTCCCTGGTTGAAAAGGGGAAGAAGTAGACAACACACTGTAAATTCACACCCACACTTCATGATCTCTGACTGCTTGAATAAGCACATTCCCAGAAATAACCACGAATACCACCTTCATCAAGAAAGACTGACTGAGTTCACCTAATAAAGAGGTGCCAATTCTTATGAAGACTTCTGGAAAGCCTTGAATCTTCACAGCCATGTCTTCTGAAAATGAGGCAGAACTAGAAGAGTTTTCGGTTATCTCCCTTCATCTTAAAACACAAAGCTATGTTAAATCAGTAGTGCATGTGACTTTAAGGGCTGCCATCCCCAAAATGAATTTACAATAGCTGCACGAAGGAGAAATGTAAGCTTTACCTAAGAAATAGTTAGAGAAATAAACAGGCATGGAAGGAATCCTACCTTGTTACAACAGCACCAGGTACAAGTATTGATGTTTCATGAAGAATTTGAGAAGCACATTAATTCACATTGCACTGAGTGTTCTCATCCATTTACTATCAATAGGACACTTATGTGTCATTCATTTTAATTTGCAGAATCCCATCTTCTTTGGGTTAATCAATTATTTCCTGTAATTACAATCTCACACAGTAAATATTATAAAGGTTAACTTATTATTGCCTTACTTAGAGGGAGAAACACTTCAAAGCAAAATCACACTAACACTTTTGGAAACTTTTTCTTGTGTCACTGCGTCGGTCACAAGCCATCAGGCAAGTTATGAGGTTCCTGCATTCTGACCAGTGCTTCACCATTGGTGTTAATTAAGCCTCCTCTGAATTTGCTCCTAGAAGACTGTCAGCAGAGCTGATGTCTTTCTTAAGCAAGAAACATTAAGATGTACAGTTGGAAATCTTCCCTGTTGAACAGTCTCGTTCCTACTCTTGCCCACTCTGTTTCTTAGCTCTTAGCCAGTGTGTACAGACAAGGACTGTACCTTGCACCCAGCAGTTACTACATATGAAATACAAAGAGCAGAAAGCATATCCAGTGGCAGCTGAAGAGTCTGGATGCAGACTTCTATCCCACTTCATACTGGGCAAACCATTTTTTCAGAGGCTTATAATTTTGCCAAGTTTAGACCCATGTCCTGAGATTGTAGGCTTTTTGGGCAATTTCCCAGTAGTTCAAACCAGAATCGTGTCGGGTCTTAACAGAATGTTTTCAAGAATTCAGCACATGCAGAATGGTGCATCCTCCATTGTTTTATCCTTAGACACAGCTGAACCATTAAAAAATAGAGAACAACCAACCACCCCCAAATCTGGGACAGATAGATCATCCTGAGAAAACTGGAGCTCTACTAATTAGTTTGGAAGGCAGCAGAAAAACCTGATCACCTTGTCTCATAGTGGAAAGTGCCAGGCGACCTTGATTATTCCATCTGCAAGAACAAAGAGTGAACAGTAAAATGAAGCCTATGTAATAACCAAAAGACCTGTGATCTAGAGTATATTCTTGGCTGTAGAATGAAAGCATTTTTTGTTTTTCTAAACTGGAAAGCTAAGGTGCCATGTCTCAAGTATGTGGGGATGATGTTTGGGGTTAATGTCTTTTGGTTACTAAATTGTACAAGGATTCTGAAAGAAGAAAAAAATCTAAGTGTTCAGAATCTTTCCTTACAACATCTTGAGAAGCAGCTTAGTATTTAACTAAACAAAATGTCTTGTAGAAGGCTACTCTTCAGATTCAGTTCTCTGATCAACCTAATAAGCACTTTTGTGCAAGAATACTCCTAATCTCGGTCTGTGATAAATACTGTGCTTCTACCATTCAATGTAACACTCAGTCTACCTACATATTTGTCTTCAACAGTCTTTCAGATTCATATTTTCACTTCTTTAACCTAGATCCATCCCCATTCTCCTCCACTTTGGCCAGTTAACCACCTCATTTTCCATTCTTCAGTGAGACTCCTATGTGGCTGTCTGGCCTTGCAAACACTCCTAAGAAGAGGAGGTAGGTCTCTCAGCTGTTATCCAGTTGCCTACATATGTGGTCACTGCACTGTGAAGAGTTTGAAATAAATTCTCAGTGCTCCACAAACTATTTCATATTCCAGTCAGACCATAAACTGTGTGCTTGAAAGTACACAGAAAAACAGTTCTAGCAGAGTGGGATGAAGATTTGCTGTTAGCAGTTCCAGTATTACACAGTGCCTGGTTCACATCAACACGGCTTTTTCTTCCACCCACTTGCCATCCAGCCTGTACATGCAACCCACAGCCTAGAGAAGAGAAAGCTCTGGGGAGCCTTCTGGCAGCCTTCCAGTACCTGAAAGCGGCCTATAAGAGGGTTGGAGAGGGACCTTTTACAAGGGCTTGTAGTGATAGGACAAGGGGAATGGCTTCAAATTGAAAAGGGGCAGGTTTAGATTAGTTTCTAAGGAAATTCTTCACTGTGAGGGTGGTAAGACACTGGAACAGATTGCCCAGAGAAGTTGTGGATGCCCTATCCCTGGCAGTGTTCAAGGCCAGGCTGGATGCGACTTAGAGCAACCTGGTCTAGTGGAAGGTGTACCTGACTAAGGCAGGGGGGCTGCAATTAGATGACCTTTAACGTTCCTTTCTACCTTAGCCATTCTATGAATCTGTGATTCTAACTCAATACTTTTCACCTCCACTGTGAGAAGAAAAACATGTTGTGTTGAACATCAGACAACAAAAGCTCAAATAATTAACAACCGGAGTCAAAATCCAGATGTGTTAACTGACCTCAGTATGAAGAAAAGAAACCTGTAGTTCCAAATGTCTGCAAATTCTGTCAATTAGCACAAAAACACTAGAAAAGTTCTTTCTACAGGTTTTATGGCAAAACAGGAATTAGGTTTAAGGCAACTGACTAGGGCAGTAGTGCAATCAAACAGAGTCATTGGAAGTTGGAAATCTCTTTGTTAAAAGAGAATGACCAAGATGGTGCCTGCAAAAGGAAGACATGACTACATAATGAGTACACTTGTGTGAGCCAGATAGAGCAATAAACAGAGTTTCCAGCAATTTCAGAATCATTCTTCCTCTCTCAGAAAAAAAGATGCTGTTTTAATGGAGAAGAAAGCACGAGGCAGCAGCTAAACAGCAAGAGAGAATACTTCCGAAGGTAACTTGGGATAGAAGATGTACTCCAGTGATTCCCTGGTCAAGCAACAGAGGTAGTGACCAAAGATTGGTTATCCAGTAAGACTGATACTTGTGGAGGATTCATAACAAGATATTTATATCCAACCAAAATATTTTACAAAGCTTTCTCAGAGTTAAAAAGCTTCCTGCAGTAGCTAGAAAGAAAAAAGGAAGGGGGGAGGGTGCAGGACAGAGAAAGCATTTGCTAGGAGTAAAAAATTAAAAGTTTTCTAGCTGTTCAGTTATTTGAAAAGAACATGTCACACACTGGCATTTTTTTCAACTGTTCAGAAAAGCTCAGTGAATTCCTGTTGTCCATCTATGGGTATCACCTTAGACAAAACAAAAGGATATTATTAAATTCATGGGATTGGAAGAATCCATCAGCAAAAGTCCCCCTGGAACTGATTTACAGAATGAATGGGCAAATCAAAACCATAAAATTAGCAGCATGTGTCAGCCTTCTATATGATCCATAGAACTACAACTTTTTAAGGTGTGCCAGCCCCAGGTTTCTTGCTCCTTAAGGCATGCATGACATGAAAACAGTAGACTACCAAGCACCCATCATTACTGAAAACAGAGTATTTGAGCAATACTGGCATGACTAAAATGCAACTGCTGATCAGTGCCAATTAGCTAGAATAATCCTGTTAGCATTAGCTCAACTGTTCATTTATAAATCTCTGCAACTCTAATTGTATTTGGAGTTCTTTCTAACACTAACTCCTTTTGTGTGGTGCTGAAAGCATTCAAAACACTCATCAATTGAACAGCTGATATAACAAACAATCCCTTTTTAACCCTTTGTAGCCTCAATGTTATAAAAGTAATTCTGCATATTAACTATATAATATACTGACCAAGTTTTTAATTCAGTAATTTTATTTTATATATAATAAATATAAAAAAATTGTTATATTTTACAATAACAATTCTATTCTCTTGCCATAACAAGAGCTGTATCTTATCAAATACTGAATGTTGTCAACTTATATCACTCTAAGAAAAGTGAATAAAAACCTGCCTGCATTGCTATTGTTCTTTATCAAGTTCATAAATCACAACATGCATCCATCCATAAAAGCTGAAGTATATTTGATTTTTATTTACTGCCATTTAATTTGTATGAGAAGAGCACTTTAGCAGGAAATACTTAGCTGAACTGAATATAATTGACAGTGTTGTTTCAAATCACTGGGTAGCCCTCATCAGCCCTGGATGAACTTTTTGATCAAATCAAAGTGGACAATAAAAAAATGCAAGGGAGATTTCATTAAATAAATTTATTTGTTAAAATAATTTAACTCCAAATACAACTGCTGAGTTTGCATTGAGTTCTATGTACAATTCTTGTTTTATTTGAAACATCAAGGTTTAAACAACTGACATTATTACAAAACAAACTGTTGCCCCATTTTAAGTTGCCAGTTGTATTAGAGCTCAACAATTAACTGCGAAATACATTAATTCATCCCTAGGAAACTCCAAATCAACAGCATTAAGTCTGACTCCAGAACCCACTTCAGTCTTTCTTCAAACCCTGATCAAGAATTAACAGATGCACAACAATGCAGATAAAAGCCTCCTGCAGTTGTCAAACATTTGCTTTTGTTGCAGAGTTTCACAATTAAAGCCTAACCAGTGCTTTGAGGGCACACTGGTAATAAAAAAAAATAAAAAATCAAAAACAAACATGCACAAAACCCCCCAACCAAATGGCTGACATCTTTAGGCAACATTCTATACAGGAAAGCAAATACCAGTAGTTTTCCCACAGAAAAGTAATGGCAACTGTAGCACTGGGGTTAGGGAGAGGCTAGAACCAGAACAGAAAATGTCATCAAATTTTTTTTTCATACTCTGAAGGGCTGGGCAGAGGGACAGACACAACAGAAAAAACAAACAAAATCCAATGCAAATTATTTTTAATACTCTTGATCTAATTCTGGTTTGTTTGCTTTTACTAGTTTTTATGTGTATTTTTAAGGGAAAGAGGAAACAGTTGCTCTCACTATCGTAGCTTAAAAGAATAAAAGTTGCAACTTTTATTTTTTAAAAAAAAAACAACAACAAAACTGGAGAAATGCTGTTTTTGTAGAAAAACACAAAGTTCTACAAGAACAGCCAAAGGAAAAGTGGGTCTTTGGAACAAATCATAATATTTTAAGGCATGTTATAAGAAACTTTCAAATACTATAATTGATAATCCTATCAGGGTACAAATGAAACAGTGACCCAAGACCAATGAATCCTGCAGAGTGGCCACACAGCCGCCATGTGGCTCACTTTCCTCCCTTTCTGCTCCCCCTATAATTTGAAAAATCTGTTGAGTGCAACTGTCATTGATTCAAGCTCCACTACCTTCACATTAGTGGAAATACAAATAGTGCATAACTACTTCCTCAGAACTATACAATGAAAAACAACACTTACGCTTTCCTCCCCCCCAGCCAAGTTGCATGGTAGCTTACATATAGCCTATGCTTTTGAAAATGTTAGAATGTGATGAAGAAATGAGACTGGGAGATATTTTCTTTAATATTTTCTGTTAAAAATTTACTGTGCAATTTTTCCTATATTTAAAACCTATCAGCTTTAAATTATGAAATTCATATTAGGCTGTTCATACTATACTTCATGCCATTTTCTTGGCTGATGAACAATCTGTGAGGTAAGACTTTTAACATCTCTGTAAATAACATTGCATAACATGCACTTCCAACTCAGTTTCAAGTTTGGCTTTGGTTTGTTTTCTGTGGGTTTTGTTTTTTGAGTGCTTATGCTGTGGATCTCACACTGACAAGCTGTTTTACAGATAGGTTGTGCTGCTCAGTAAACTGTTTCCCAATCTAGATTACTTTAAACATTGAAATATCATTAATCCAACATCTCACATCTTGATTAAGCATGGTGGCTAACACAATTGGCAGACGGGGGGTGGTAAGAGAACATTCATACCATCTAGTTTAGGCATGTAAGTTGTGTGACTCGGAGGACCAAAGTTAAAAGCCTAAGTTTGCTATATAGTGAATGGAAAGAGGTAGGTGCCTCTAGGAGGGCGATTCAGAGCACCCAAAATGGGCATTCAGATGCCAGAAATAAATGGTGTGCCTATCTCCCTAAGAGAATAAAGTACAGTAACAAAAGCTCTGCAAGGTAGATGGGAAACGGGCTACATTTATGTTCTAGTAAGGCTTAATGTTTTGCGACATCTAATGCCCTTTGATACATTGGTTGTGGAAACGTCTTGAAAGATTAAGGGCAGAGTTGGCCAGTTCTCTTCCATTAATATTATTTCCTTTAGTTATCATCCACTGAACTATAATTCAAAATGTTAAGGATATTTATGTATGAAAATCTGCAAAGCTTTGGACTCCAGTGTCCTTTGTAGCAGATGAGAGGGTTTTTAGGAAGTTCTGCAGATGGCGGCAAAACTCTCGAACCTAACTCCAATTACAGCATTTGTAAGGGTCATATACACACACACATACACGCTCAACACACACACACACACACACACCAGCACCCCTGATTTCACTCATTTTAACACAAGGAACTACACTGTTACTGCACAAGATTGAAAACTAATAAACGCATGGTGTTATTTAGACCACAGGCTCAGTGACTGTATTTTTATGGCCAATTTTACCTATAGAAGATCCAGCTCAAGACAATCTCTCCAGCATTTAAAATCTAAACATTGCGATTGAAAACTTTTCTATACTTTGATTGTAAGACTTCGAAATAGGTATTTCTGTGCCATTAGTCATGCAAATGATAAATACTTCACTGCTATGAAACTAGCAAGTCAGAGCTCGAGCATCCTTTCAAAATAAAATATTTGCTCCCACCATTTAACACTCCAATAATTGGGGCAACCTTTGAATAGTGTGTCAGGCAATTAAAGAGCCATTTCCACACTCACCTAAGGAATTACAACTGTAACTATTTCACCTCTGAACCAAATGATTTCACATGGTTATTCAATTTAAGTTTTCAACATTAAAGCTATCAAATAGCAAACTGGATTTCCAAAGGTTAGTTTGGGATCACACCAGAGAACGTAGCCCTTAAAGGCAAGAAAAACTGTTGTCTTTAACAAACTTAAAAATGCAGGATGTTCATACTGTCCCACGAGGTTTCTGCAGAAGGGAACATATGGATGAAACATGGCTTAATTTTCCTTACAAGATGGTACTAGTTAATCTATTAAAGTGTTCCTTGTTAGTAAGGCTCAGCAAATTTTTTTTTCATCACAGTTGCTTCCTCCTGGTTCAGTAAAGTGAAAATAAAGATGCTTCCTGCTTTGTAAACAGAGGGTTTGTTTGGCTTTTTGTAGACCAAAACCTGAAGTGAACCTCCATTTTTGAGCAGCAAAATGAAAGATTTAAAACATTCCAATGCCAGACTGTTTCTTCACCCATCTTTTTTTTCCAGATCTCGCCTCTCATTTCACACACTGATTCAATGTTTTCTATTTCAAGATGTGGGATAAAGTGTAGAAATAATAGCATTGATTTTGAAAAAAATCCAAACTATATGGGTCTCTGGTAGCCTTTTCCTCCAACACTGTCACAAGTTCTGGTAAAATCAACATATTTGACTGAACAAACTTGGCCACATGTGATAGCACACGTCTTGAAGCACGGTAACTAGACACCGAAAGACTTGGCTCTCCTTTTCACGCTTATGCTAGTTGTGAACGGTCTTCAGAGATATCCTCTCAGCTGCTTCCATTTCCCATTTCCAAAAGTTTTCCAGCTTCTTCGGAAATAGTTGCTATTGTTGCTGTCAGATACAACAACACACGTATGTTCGACTGGAATGACCCTGTAGATCAACTGACTGTGCCATAAAATTGCAGGTGCTCAAAGGGAAAAAACGGGTGAGATGTGGTCATTTAACCCAATTATATTCAGAGTCAGTGATTGACTTTCAATGCTCAGCTCTGAGTTAATGTTGCTACTTCACTACAGATGTATTTCAAGTGACCCACAAACCAGGAAGTGAAGTAGACAGTTTTACCACCTTACAAAATTTCTGCAAATTAAGTCCAAGTTAGGTCATTCTTAGTGCTATTGTATATTACATGCAGAACAGCATGGATCATCTTTGTCTGGCTGTGCTGCATAGTTCATTTGTCTAACAATTTCCGCAAAGAGCTCATCCACCATTGTTTTACTTTTAGCAGAGGTCTCCATAAAGGGGCAGCCCCATTCTTCAGCTAAGGCTCTGCCTTCACTTAATGATACTTCTCTTTCACTTTCCAGGTCCACTTTATTACCAACCAGAATTACTGGCACCTTCTCATACCTAAAATTTAAAAACAGAAACAACAGCAATAATTATATTTTAAAAAATGGCAACATTCTTACAGTAAAAATCTATTTGCAAACAGTACAGACCCAACAGGAAAGAGACATTTGGATGATCTTAAAATTTTACATTTGAAAAAAATGCATATTTCGCATTCTAGAGATTCGTTGCGCATCTCTTTCCCCTCAGAGCTTCAAGAGTTCTATGAAATGCTTTCTCCTCTGAATTTTCCTTCTCACCAGGAAATCTGCCAGGAATACTTCCACACTACAAAAATAAGGAATATAATATTATTTTCTGTGTTTGCAATCATAGTGTGTAAGAACAGGATGGAAGTCAAACCCTCCCTTCAATATTACATCATCCTTTTCCATGAACAGGTATGTTGTATCTCCTGTTTGTGATAAGGATGCATCACTCTCCTTTCAAGGGTACATTTTTCTTTGGTCAATACATACGGAACTTTCTGATTAGCAATAAAAAGGGAGAAAACCAAAGGGTCAGTAAATTAATTCCAAATTTCAGGAAATGTAGTCCCCTTCAAGTACTGTATACACACAAAAGTATTGTTATATAAAACCACGTATTAGACAATACAGAATGTATATCTCTCCCTTGCAGCATTCACATCATTATGCCAGTTAAACAATTTGAAAAAAAAAAAAAAGAATTAAGTTCCATGCAATACTGTCACAGTTCTGCTTCATAATCAACTTGGACAGCACAACAGATCTTATAGCTATGAAGGAACTCATTACTTTGCACCTCCTTGTGAGGTGATCCTTGCCAAATTTTTAAAAAAAATTAAAATGCCTTTTTTTTTTCCTCTCCTCACATGCATAAATCCTTCTTCAGACATCAAACTAGCTAAGTATTCCATCAGGTTTTAAATTTACATATTTGCCATAGAGAAAAGAAGAGAGAAGAAAACACTATGCCTATTTCCAAAATGCTATTACATGAGTTTTCTCATGAAAGCAACAAGGACTGAGAGAAAAACCGATTATGACTTTTAGCACTTAAACCAGATGAAGATCTAAGAGAAGCAAGATGCTTCCTTCTTAATTTAAACCCAATTTTCTACTTCATATTATCTTAGTAGTACTGCATTGAGTCAAATCACCTGAGTAAGACTGAGCTGTGGACAGACAAAAGTTATAGCGGACACCTGCAGCAGCTGAAGATGACACCATCCTTAAAGCCACCCATTACATCTCCTTCATCCCTCCCACCTGTCCCCCTTGCCTCCTAGGCAAGGCAGCAGAGCAGTGCTGGTGCATCTGCCTCAGCTGGTTGAGGGAAACAACCTGTTTCCCTTTCTTTCAAGACTGCACTGGAACAGGCTGAGCAGTGGGAACTGTGCGCTCCCACAGAGTCAGAAAGGATAAAAGGGCAACTGCATCTCAAACCACCTCAGCAACTCTTATATCACCAGAGCAGTGCCAAAACTTCATCCAGCTGTCGTAAGATGCAGTTGAAATTCTAAACTTTGTTATGCCTCTTTGCTAACTAAGGGAATGTAATTTAATCCACAGTCTAGGGCTGTGGTCAGTAATTGCAGAGAATTCCCCTCACTTTCACCATTTATCCTGGGCTCATTTACCATCTGAAGAGACACAATCCATTTCTCAGTCTGTGGATATGCAGTATTTAGCACAATGATACCTTTGGAACTCTAGCAAGAGCTAAGCTGCCATTAATTAAGTACCAAAATACACACAAGCATCTTGAAATCTGTCCTCCCGCGTTTAAACACAAGATAGCATAGTCTTTAATTACATAAGATGGATGGCATTCAACAGATAAAAAGAAATATTGAATTACTGTCTTATCTTTATTGTTCAGATGCATGTGTCCTATTGTATTTGCTGTACAGCACAAAAACCCCTTCAGTGACAGTGAAATCAGGTACACCTTCACTTCATTGCTTGCTATCTGAGGACCTCACACTTCCTCTCACTCCTCACTAGCTTGTGCTTGCATTCTGTATCTTCTCAATTCTTCCCCCTGGTAAAACTGTGAAATTCAAAGCAGCCACTTGAGAAACACACAGTAAAGAAGCAGATGAACCAGAATTAAAACACAAGATCACCTCTTGTAATTCTGTGAGATCGCTCCAATTTATTGAGAAATATATGAGGAAGCACACACACACACACACACACACACTGCAGAGTTATAGGCAGTTCCACTGAAGTATTCAAGTGCTTAAAAAGGTTTAGGAACCCTAGAAAAGCTGGGCAACTAAATACCTGAGAGTCTGTATACTATGAGTACTCAGCATCTGGGAAATGGAGCAGTGGAGACACTGAAGTTTCATACTGCAGAACAGAAACAAGAACTGATGAGGTGACAGGAAAGATGTGAAAAGCCTAATTTAATTTATTTGCACAGGACCATCTAGGAACTATTAGGTGAAACAGACAGAAGCAATTTTCTGTATTGCTTTTTCCTGCTTTTGCCTCTTGCATTTACCATATTCACTACCTACCTTCACGACCTAAAATGAGAACCTACAGTCAATAGCTTTATTCACGTTATAATTCAGACTCGTTCAATAACCAATAACTTTACAACATTAAATTGTGTAAGAAAAGTGTTTCTGCAAAACTCTCATTATGTGTTCTTATCAAAAATAAAGTTGCTCTTGCAGAATACTTCCATGTGCTACCTAGATTTTGAGTAGTCAGCTTTACATTTTATATATATATATATATTACATGTGACATATATAGCGTGTCATATATATTTATATATATATATTTATGCCTGTATATAATATTTATATACACAATCAAGAGTCATGCAATTTGTCTTTCTACATGGAAAAATCAGTGTCTAGAATCTAGAATACAGCAGTATCTAGAATACAGCAAATAATGGGAAAACTGTCCATAGATACTGAGCAGAAGACTAGCTCCAGTATGGGCTTATGAGCTTCAGCTCAATACGTCCTGCCGGACCCAAGCTGAGTATGGGAGAGTCAGATCAGACATCTGTGCATTATATTCTCCAAGTACCAAGATGATGATGAACTGACTGTGTGTTAGACAGTGCCATAGGTGAACTAGAAGGTCTTACACAATCTATGTGGTTCCATGTAATGGTTCCAGCCCTTCATTCAGAAGGGCTGTCTTCATTCAGACTCCCTAAGTGGACTGTACTTCCCAGTTTTTGAGTTCAGGTAACACCTCAAGGAAAACCTAGCTCTTGACTAAATCAAGCTCTACAAGCTCTGAAGTCCAAGCTAGGTCTCCATGCTTTGCCTCCCAACACTGCCAGAATTTCCTGCCTTAGTATACCAGGCTATTTTTTTCTGACGAGTATGGGTGAGTTCCCTGGCTCAATGCTCTCCTTACCACAGATGCTGATCTCAACAGAGGTGACTCCTGCCTGCATTAGGAGGCTCCACTCCCTATTCACAAGAGCTTTGACTGCCCCATGCCACACAGGCACCACTGAGGTGGTGTGCAACAACACAGGCCCACTAAGGAAAAGGGTGATTTCTCAGATATGCTGGAATTACGTGATTCTAATGAAATTTGACGCAAAGAAGAACATCTTTTCTTCACAGGCTTTTCACCCTGTTGAATTTCAGTGACCCAAAAGGAAAACAGCTTCTCTACAAAGGAAAAAAAAAAAAAAAAAAGCCATCTTGTGATGCCCAAGCAGCAATGCAGAAACCTTTTGTACAACCACAGAAATCAAACTCAGGAATTCACAAATCCTTCCAAAAGATTCTAGTAGGATCTAACCTAATTACAAATACTTTTAGCAGAGCAAAAGAGGCTAAAACCCCACCACCTATACTGAAGTCCTGAAAAGCCAGACTTCTGCTCCCATCACAGGATCTGTGAGAGGGCAGCTCAGACCGTGGTGGGAGCTGGGCAGAAGTTTTGCCTTCTGGTGCAGCCAATATCCCCCTGCCTGTCCCTTTGGCAATGGAAAAGTGGAACAGTTCTGCTCCTTATTCCTGGAGCAGGAAAATCCGATTTTCTCAGTATGGCTGAAAAGCTTTGAGCAGCACTGATCAATCCTAAAGAAAAGCATGAGGGCCATCTGAAAAAAAGAATTGCTGCCACTTTTGTCAGTATCAGAGCAGCACAGTATGTATTCTAGGGCAAACATCATAGCAGAGCCTGTAAGAAATACTCAAATGTAGTATGGGAAGGCTTGACTTTTCAAGACCTTTTCAGAAACAAATTTTTGCAAGATCAATTACATGTTTGCAGCACACATTTAAAGAACAAGGCACTTCACCCTGTTTAAATGATCTCACTATCTTTTGCTCCAATATGACAGATACTGAACAGTGATGACTCCTGAAGAGATAACATGACTGTAGTCATTTATAGCCCTATGAAAGACACTGGTGCAGAGTCAAATGCCATCATATCTAGGATATCACTACTAGCAAGGTACATTGCTCCATAAAAGACAATCAGAACGTATTTCTCAGTCTGAGATAACTATTCAATGCTAAAAGCCACTCATCCATCTTTAATGAGCATCTGGGACTAACAGGCCACAGTAAATCCCTCTGTTTTCCTGAGGATGGGCACCATAGCCACATGAAATCAATAAATACACAGCTATGCACTACTGACCACACAGCCTTACATGCCACATAGCAATAGTTTCTATATTTTATCTTATCTCACACGGCATACACATCATCTACATTTCTGTTTAGATTAGTATGTACACTTTGAATAACAGCTTAAAATATTTAGGAAGCTTTAAGATGACCAGTATATAAATGATCTTCAGAGATTTTTACCTCCCATTTTTTCTACCTCCAATCATACTCAGAAAGAGAAAAACACAGGTAGTACCTAACATCACATCTGAATATCTTTTATAAGGTACTTCTCAGATTTCTGGCTAGAGTTGTCATAGGATAAAGACAAAAACAAAGACAATGTGCAGTGAAAATATAATAAATGAAGACTAAAAGAGCAAGAATTAGAAAAACTCCAAAACACACACCAAGGCTAATAAACTGATCTGATTGCCTTAGACAGTGCTAGAGATTGCCCAATATCCAATATATGTATGTGTGTGTGTGCATGAAGCATGTTGTACTAGTCAGTATAGATGATGTTAAAAAGTTTAAACAGGTTCCTGCTTTCTAATTTCACATTCTGGAAGTATTGTATCTTTTCTAGAATTTTTCCAGAGCTTCATACCAGATCCAAATATGTTCAACCAAATGCAAAAACATTCTGCATAATAAAAACAAATTAAGAGAAAACCATATATTCTTAGAGACTATTTCTTATAAGTAGCTTAAGTCCTGTTGAAGTTTTTGGAAAGATGTATGATTACAGCTTTATATAATAAATACTGGGATCACTAAAATGCAAAAGGTATCTATTCATGACAACTATTCCTAATCATCAAAAGGAGTCTCCACCACTAAACCACCATTATCATCTTCTACATGCAGAGTGTCTTCCTCTTTTTTTTTTTTTTAATGCATTTCTGGCACTTCTGATAGTTTTTCAAGAAGGAAAATAGTTTAAGGGATAAAGATATTAGTGATTACAATGATGCTACAATTATGCAAATAACATCAGAAAGTCAGTAAAAATCATTATTCTGCATTCTAGACTTATAAAAAATTTATGGTATGAATCCTGCCAAAATACAACACAAAAGAATTCTGGGCGATATGAAATAAAGTATCAGAGATGACAGTTAAATCTCCTGGGTTGTTTAAAAATTCACACATAAATATAACTAAATATCCTTTTGTAATATAATTCGCAAACTTTGATTGCCTGCAGTAATATCTCTCATAACTTGAACTAGCAGTTTCCTCTTCTAGAGGAAGAACATATTCCAAGCGTAACTATCAAGACTTTTTATCTCTTTCACATAATTACTTGGTATTTAATGCAGAATCCTCAATAGTTAAAACTCACATCAGCTACAGAGGATAAAAAAATACACACCGTGTTCCCCAGCCTAATTCCGAGCCTCTCAAACACCAGGATTAGAGGAAGCAATACCACAGAACTGTCAAGGAGAAAACAAGCTTAACCCTTTATTGAAAGCTACCAGTTCTTGAACCAAAGAAGCAAGAAAAACATATACATACTTCTAAAATTATTACTACCTTGCCTTAAGAAATTCAGACAGAGAAGACATTTGATTTTTTCCAAACCCTGATTCTTTCTATTCTTGTAGCTTTAAAAAATGTTACCATTAGAGGCTCAGTCTGCAGAGCTATATCTGTTTCCATGGACTCCTGCAAATATACATGAATGAAGACGTGCCTATGCCTGTATACATGTATAGAATGTGACAGAGATAGATACACAAATCTAAAAATAAGTAGGTTTCTGCAAAGTTTGACCACTTTTCCCTCTAACCAAAATTATTACAGCTTCTCAGGTAAGTCCATACAGAACAGCTGTAAAACCCTCACCATTCTGATGCAAACAAGTCATTCCAGTTTACTAATTAATTACATTAATTATTTAGTTTTGTAAGCTATATTGTGTAATGATTTAATTTCTTAAGCAACAACTCACAACTAAAAAAGTAGTCTCAAAATAATTTTTATAAATGAGTAGATGTTTAAGAGTTTATTGGAATTCCCATTGCAATTAGGTGGCTGAGTCATGAATTAGATTGCTATAAAGAACAGTGTATGACCTAATTGCAGGACTGGAATCTAACATTTTATTCTAGGCTTTGACACGAACTCCTTACGTAGCCTTTGGGAAAACAAACTCTTCAGATGGATAGACTGGGGTATAATGTCACAATAATTGTACTTACTCATAGAACAGCAAATTAAATAATAATCATAAAACAACCTGGAGGATAATATTAGAATAATAAATAACACCACACCATATCACTTTTGAGGAAGCTTCAGAAACTATCTTTGTTCTTGTATATGAAACTTTCTGGAGATAATCACCTCAGCTTTAATAAAATACTTCAAAGTCAATTCAGCTCTGTGGTTGTTATAGCTGGCTTACACTTTCCAGTTTGCTTTAAGGTCTAGAAAAAGTCTCGGCCAGCGCAGTTTGGTTCACCTTTGGTACTGTGCTTGTAAGAAACTAGAGTAAATAGTTCTCTTCCAAGCAAAAGCCCAAGAAACAACAACAAACCTCAATATAATGAAGCACTATAAATATTTGCTTCCCCACTGTTACAATTAGCAGTTTTCAATCAAGGCAGTTGCACACATTGTTTCTAGGCAGCTTACAGATAAGACCTTCCAAGGGACAAGAGCTATGGATGGTACAACACAATACACATACTCAAAGGCCACCTAGTAAACCTACATTCCCTTGCTGAAACAGAGGCAACAGGATGATGCACATAATTTCTGTATGAAGGACACGAAAGAACTTTACAAGGTCATTTCCAATCACTTCAGAGAGAAATTCTTATCTATAGAGGGTTTTCCACATCTAAGATTTCATAGGGAAACTAGAACAACAATAAACTCCTTCAGTCTGCTTCTGCAAGTCATTATAGATACAGTCTATTTTCAGCTCTGCCTCCAGCTTAAAAGGTAAAATGGCAAGAATACCTGAAAATTCAAAGGCCTGGCAACATGTCCTATGAGAGAAGGGTTCACTATTCACTAAAGTCCTAAAAAGAATCCCATATCATTAAGATGTTAGGGAGACATTTTCTCATTAAGTTTGCAGAACTCCATGAATGTTTAAACTACGTCCCATGACACTATCAGTTCCCCTGGAAGTACGGCTCTGGCACAGGTGACAGGCAAACAGCACTCTGAGCGCTGGGGATGAGAACAAGGAGCCAATGACATAAGTAGGTGCAGTTCTCATCTACTGCCATTTCAGATGCTCAAAAGCCTTCACAAACAAGGTTAATTTTCACCTTAAACAGGACGCTTCTCCCTAGTATCTATCATTAAAATTCATAGCTAACACTGAAGTCTATTATCAAGACTGAAAAGACTCTAAGGGATATATAAAATCTACCTGCTTAGCTGCAGGTTTGCTGTCAGCATATCCAAACAAGATTTTAATCCTTGAGTTCCCTCTCTATGCCAATCAAAATTCTAGTCTTACACAACTGAGCATCAACATCATCTTCTTGAAATCCTGAAATACTTGCCACATTTAGCAACTCAGAAACACTAGAATTTTCAAATAAGAATTTTCTGTTCTTTGGTGTAGCTTAAGAAGCAATAACATACAAGGCAAAGGTTTTACCTGACTTTTTCCATCATGACTAGTTCTCTCATTTCTAAAAGCAACAGGAAAATCAGAATGTTCTAAAAATCTGAGATTCTCACAGGCACACTGATTTTACTTAGCTCCAATCTCTCTACTCAGTTTGCATTGAAAGAAGTCTCCTTGTCAAGAAAACTATGAACAGATTATGAGGCATGCTATAGTTGCTTACATGTAAAAAAGTTCTTGCTCAAAATTTCCAGACACTAAAGCTGAGCATCTAATTCCTTTTTTTTTAAATTGCTGCTACTAGCTGTAGGAATGGCTCAACATCTTGAAAATTACGCCTCACATTTCAGTATTTAAACTTTGCATCCATAATTGAAAATTATTCTTAATAACCATATTAGTTTTCTTACCTTAAATATTTTTAGGCCATATCCATGCTAATATACTAATGTTTACTCCAATACAATGAGCATGACTGGGTATGTCAAGGCTTTCAGTACGTACCAAATGTACAACATACGGAAGATTCTAAAATTAAATCTTCTACTTGTATTTTGAAATCTTAAGGACAGTCGCTTTAAATGACCATTTTTTTCAGACACAACCACTTATAATTTAATTTTATCCTCTGATATCTTACAGAAAACACTTTAAACATCAAGCAAGAGGAGTGCTGACATGTGACTTAAGAGACGCGGGTTCAGTTTGACACCCTGTTACAGACATCCTGTGCAATTTCTAGCAAGTACCTTGAACTCTGTAGCTCCACTCTCCATCTGAAGAAAACAGTTGTCAGCTTTAACCTCTGATGGCACATAAACACTTCTGAGTTCTTCCATCCTTAGTGATGGAGGCAACCTGAACTTCTTGAAGGATGCATTAGCAGTTTTGCTTTTTCTTCGAGTGAAAAAGGATCTTGCATCCCAGCTATTCTCAGCAATACACTATGTAACACCACAAAACTTTGGGTTCTACTTACAAGTATCGAGAACAGATATGTTAGGGCAGATTGTGTGCCAACATAAGCCTGTCAGTAGAAAGAATAAAGCTATTGGATAAGCTGTGCCTTGAAACAAGAACACCAGCTTGGGGGGCAAAGTCGAGGTTGTTACCTCACTTCAACACCGCTGGCTTGACCAGAAACTGCAAAGGCTCACAATATCTTAAAACATATGCTGTCATTGAGGGATTTCTCCTCCTCCTCACTTTTCCGTACAAAACTTCTACAAGGTCAAAGCCTGCCTACTCTGGTGATTATGGGACTGAATAGGTCCCCTTACAAAGGCAATGAAAAACGTAGATACCTATTAAAAGCAACGTAAGCCTCTTGCACACAATACAAATCTATGGATTCTAATTGTTTCATAGTTTTGAATTATTACATTGTTGTGTTCAAAAAAACTTAAGAGTGACCCTAACATGCATTACCATTTATCTATCAATACATGCTTTCTCACAAGAAATTTCTCTCACAAGCATCTCTCTTGACATGCAAATGCTTAGATGAACTACTGTAATATTTTAAAATATGCTGTAAACTTCCTGTAGAAGCAAGCATTGACAAAGGTGGGGGAAGAGAAAGAAAGTGACCGAACAGATTTCTACCAATTCAGATATATCAAATTTTATGTCTGTAGCTGGGTTAAAGAAAAATCCTTCAGATTAGATGTTGTTAATATTCCATTTGAAAAAACTTAAACAGCATCCAGCCCTTTTATAAAGCAGAGTCTGTAAAGTAATGTATGAAAACAATGGTAGGTCTAGTTTCTTGTAGAGTCTATCAATGCTTCTATCTAAAGCTCTAGTTTTATCTTCTGCCTACAATTCTTCCCCTCACCATTCTCCAGTCCATAATTAGGGTTAAGCATGTGCCAGTTTCTTCCACAACTAGAGCACTGACAGCATGTCATTCCCACCAATAATTCTGACAGAACTTAATCATTATTTAGATTTCTAATTAATTCCAGATATTGAACCAGGCAGGAAGGGACCCTGGCAGGTCTCCAGTCCCACCCACTCCTCAGAGCAAGGTCAGCCAGGAGATCTCTACCAGAGCAAGGTCAGCCAGGAGATCTCTACCAGCTTGCTCAGGGCCATGCACAGTTCAGTCTTGAAAACTTCCAAGGACAAGCCTTCCACTATCTCTTTGGGAACTTGTCCTCATGTTAAATTTAGTTCAACTTTGTTATAGACCTCAAAACTTACTGGTAGGTAATGGAAGAAGATGACAGAAGCAGACAACTGAGTTGCATAAGGGTTGTTTACATAGAAAATGGGCAGAGAAACAAATGCCAAAGTTATATAAATATTTATAGCTATTCGTTTATGTAGAGGAAGCGATAATCATACTTACAGACCTCAAGATAGACATATATCTTAGAATTTTGAAAGCGAAGTGAACTAACCAGATTTTACAGAATTAACTAAAGCTCAAGCATAAGTTAATGACAACTTCAAACTCTTTATCCTTGTTTGTTTAAACTATAGAAAGTGAAACTTTTTAGTATAGTAAAAACTTTGGCTAGTAAAACTAGCCAATTGCATATGCTTTTTAAAAGGGTCAGAAGACTACAGTCCTGCGAGATATTGTTTCACTCTTCAAAGCCAACACACTCTTATATTACTTTAACCAATTTATAATCACTGATAAAAATTCCACTGCAAAACTTGTTTAAAATATTCCAATAGTTTAATACATTTTTACAGTCTTCAAGAATAGGCCTAACAATTAATTCAAAACCTTCTTAGTAGCATCACCTGCTTCCAAAGGATTAGAGTTCAGGAATGACTGTGTCATGCTGTCCAATCAGAACCAGAAAGAAATAGTTTCTACTCCATGTCAAGCTAAGAACCTTCTTACCTCAAGAAGTCTGTGCTCCTGACTTTCAGCACTACCCAGATTTGGCCTCTGAAAACAAATGCAAGCCTAGATCAAAAAATTCACCTCTGACAATTTGACTGCCATTATCTGGTCTGCAGAATCAAGCTTTATGTATGGATATAAACTTCATTTCCATAGTGGCTTTTATTTATTTGCTTTTTAAAGAATTTGACCTTTTCCATTGAACCTAGCTTCAGGTAACTAAAACTCAAGAAAAACTAAAACAAAAATAAGGAGACTAAGAGGTAAACAACCTGGCCTAAATTTCTGCTCTTTCATCAGTCCCCATGTAGAACATAAGGCAGGTAGATACCAGAATTTATATGATATTGCATAGCCTGAAAAGAACTCGTGTTCGAAGCAGACTTCTTTGTTGCCCTAGAAACTAAAGAAGAATACAGCTTAGTGTCCTTCAAGCTAATAAAAACATCCTACAATGCATATAACAAAACTTTGCAAAAAATTCTCAGTTGAGACAGATTTGCCTCACAGTAATTAGGTTACAGCTCTGGGTATTTTTCAGAGGATGGACTATTTTACTAAGCAAGTGACCACACTGATACAGTGAACCAATTAGGAGAAAATAATATAAATGCTATAATTTTCTCTTTTACTTCAGAAATAGTATTCTGATTTCAAATCCTTTTGACTATAATCAAGCCCTCTTCTACCAAAATAAAAATTGTCACCAACAAAGAAAGAACAGATGTGAATCCAAAGGCCTTGACTAGCATCATTAGCAGATGCTCTGAAAGCCCCCTCACTATCCTTCTGGACAAAATGTTCAGCCCACAGTTGGATAAACATATCATGTGGTGTGTGAGCAATTGGCTCGTGGGTCGAGCACAGAGGGTAACAGTGAATGGGGCAATGTCAGACTGGTGACCTGCCACTAGTGGGGTTCCACAGGGCTCCATCGTAGGCCCTGTGCTCTTCAACATCCTCATAAATGACTTGGACACAGGACTGGAAGGGATACTAAGCAAATTCGCAGATGACAAAACTGGGAGGAGCTGTTGACTCCCTCGAAGGCAGGGAGGCCCTGCAGGGAGACCTTAACAAATTAGAGGACTGGACAATCACCAACCATATGAAGTTCAACAAGGGAAAGTGCAGGATTCTGCACCTGGGATGGGGCAACCGTGGATGTACAGACAGACTGGGGAATGAGATGCTGGAAAGCAGTGCCATGGAAAGGGACTTGCGGGTCCTGGTTGATGGCAAGTGGAATATGAGTCAGCAGTGCCCTGGCAGCCAGGAGGGCCAATCATGTCCTGGGGGGCATCAGGCAAAGCATCGCCAGCCAGTCAAGGGAGGGGATTGTCCCGCTCTGCTCTGCACTGGTGCAGCCTCACCTTGAATATTGTGTGCAGTTTTGGGCACTGCAATATAAGAAAGATATACAGCTCTTAGAGAGTGTCCAAAGAAGGGCAATGAAGGTGGTGAAGGGCCTTGAGGGGAAGCCGTGTGAGGAGCAGCTGAGGGCACTTGGTCTGTTCAGCCTGGAGAAGAAGAGAGTGAGGGGAGAGCTCATTGCAGTTACAACTTCCTTGTGAGGGGAAGAGGAGGGGCAGGCACTGATCTCTTCTCTGTGGTGACCAGTGACAGGACCCAAGGGAGCAGCCTGAAGTTGTGTCAGGGGAGGTTTAGGTTAGATATTAGAAAAAGGTTCTTCACCAAGAGCATGGCTGGGCACTGGAAGAGGCTTCCCAGGGAAGTGTCACAGCACCAAGCCTGACAGAGTTCAAGAAGCGTTTGGATGGTACTCTCAGGAACATGGTGTGACTCTTGGGGATGGTCCTGCGCAGGGCCAGGGGTTAGACTCGATGATCCTTGTGGGTCCCTTCCAACTTGGCATATTCTGTGATTCTGTAACCACATCTTAAAAACATACAACAAGAAGGCTTTACATAATGCTCACTCCTCCTGAGTTTCTCCCAGAACATTTGATTTTCAACTTGGTAAAGAAAAACATTCTTGACTTCAGAAAGTTGGTGGTCCTTATCTTACAGAATAATTTATCTAATTACTATGTGCCTGGTATAAATAATTGGAATGTTTGAATAAACAGAGCACTAAGAAGGTTTTCTTCTCCACAGGTATAAGATGTCACCTTCATCTTTAACAACTCAACTTTCTAATTCTAGAAAGTTAATTCAAAAAGAGTACATCAGCTTGTTAAGTGAAACTCTTTCCATATCTGAAGATGAATAGACTGAAATAAGGGCTTCAGAAGTCATGTTTGGATTTTTTTGGTTGTTTGATTTGTTACTTGTTTGTTCTTATTAAAAGAAATTTTGGTTCGTCTTCAAATATAAAATACCGCCTCCCAGCATACTACCTCTGTGTGGCAAATATAAAGAATAATTTACTTCTAACCTCTCTTCTGTGTTGAACATAAACTCCAGAAATCATTTTTTTAGGAGCTGTTTCATTCTTTCTACAATAGGACAGGTACCAATTAGAGAAAAACAAGACGATTTCATTCTAAATCAGTGTTGTGGATACATTCTAATAACCAGAATTTTCTGAATAAGAACTTGTTTATAAAATGACATTAAATACAGGATACCTAGGAAAACAGTAAAATCTAAACATTTTACTTCTCCTTACATGTGTGTACGTATATCTCAAGTCTAACATTGGATTAAATACCAAAACGAAGCCAGGTAGAATGAGGAGCTCAGATATACTTATCACATCAGATGTCGAGCTATTTATATTTTAACTACTGTATAAATGTTAATTTCCTCAGGTCTAGTCTAGGTTAAAAAAAGCTCCCTTTTCCCAGAAGACTTTTACTAACCTGCCTGACAGCCATTTTGTTGTCCATGAAGACACCTCGTGGCACTCGGTCAACCCTGGAGACTGTTTTATCCTGTACACGTTAACCCCATCAGCTATCAGGCCGTGCCTGCACCAGCAAGGTCAGCCTCTGGGACTCCATCACCAGGCTGCTGCATCTCTGGGGATTTGGGCACTTGGCTGCTTTGGCCAGTGCCAAAGCTGTGTCAGCAGCAGTGTGGGTGCACCAGGGTCAGAGCCTAAGGCTCTGGGCTGTCAGCATCCCTTGGGCACTGGAGCGCCTCCGCACCGGCATTTTGCCAATGGCTGTGTGCTGGCTGATGGCCTGTGTCACCCAAAGAGATGGTTACTCAGCTGAATTCATGGAGAGGACAGGCCCCAGTGGCTGACAGAAAGAGCAACTCGTGCGTGCATGCGTGAGAGAGAGGGAAAAAGAATGAAACAAGAGGCTATGTCTCTTACTGACATAATTTTTTTTTTCAGAGGGAGAAAACACCAACAGGTCAGACCAACCTAAGTAACTTCTTTAAAATGTTGCAAATTCCCCCATGGACACCAATTTCAATACTGCTTAAATTAGGTAAGAAACAATTAGGGTGGATTTATACTGGTTTAACCAAACTTGTTCAGAAGTAACTTGGTGACAAAATTTTCACATGTGGGCAAAGACTATTTTAAATGATTTTGAATAGAAGATGACCGCAGAACCTGGTAAAATCTGCATTTTGGTTTTTTTCTTTTTTTATCCTGACTCCTGACCCCATAAGCTAAAAGAATGAAAACCCTCTCTGCACATATACGCATATATTCTTGTATATGAATGTACATTTTAACTGTCTCTCTGAGCAAAAACTTATTTTTAAAAAACTATGTAATTTGTTTTATTCTGAGAGACAAAATACTACCTCAATATTTCCATGACTGCTTGTCACATTCTAGGTACAGAAAGGATGATAATTTGTATACTTAACCCTCAAAAGTAACAGTAATCATGGTAAGAAAATATTTGAAAAAGTTGGATTCCTTTTAAGAAAGAGACTATGTTTAAAGGTACCACACACCCTAGTGTCCATTACACTTTCTTCATTGAATCACTAATTGGTAACTAGAATTTCCTGAAAATAGTCCACTAATTATTTTTTCCACATTAAGTTATCCTATGCAGAAAGGCCATTCCAATTAATATGAAGGCATGTGCGGGGGTGTGAAACCCAGACTGTTCCCAGTCCTTTTAATCTAACCACATTTCTTGCTGACAGACAGAAAGTCTTTCAAAGGAAGGCGTTTTGATCATCTCTGGGAGAAGAATGTAGACTTCAATTACCAGTCCAATTATCCCAGCTAGGAAGGCAATACAATTGCTTAATTTTAGAGTAATAAGGGACTTCCAAGGTGTGCCTTCTCAGCTTTCATCCAAGACTGAGCTTTCCATTGTCCCTCTCTGGCAGATGAAGCTACCATGATGGCAGTCACTATTTCTGACTAAAAACCATCTGAAGGAGAATTCAACATTCACTAAGTTACTTGATTTCTTTCTTGAATATGCCCATCTCATTTAAATAAAGGATGCGCTTTTTTGTATATTTTTTTTGCCAAATATAGTTTATGAGAACAACATATAGAAAGAAACGGCATTATTCTGCAATAAATAGCAAATCATACTGAATGACCAAGTTCTTGAGAAGCCACAGAAAGAAAACTCTTTATTTTTTTCAAAAAAATCATTCTTCTTTCCCATGTTAAGTCTACAAGGTAGCATTTCTTCCCAGAGGCAAAACCTTTGTAACCAGAGGTTTTGTTCTTTTCTTCTCAGTGTCCCCCTATCAAGCTTAGGGATTCACCTGTAAACCCTGCAATACATGCCACCCTCCTTCCCTCTTTCTTCATGTTCCAAAGCAATTTGGACTTTTTAAGTTCAAGTACCCTGACTCTAGCTTTCCATATATTTTGTTTTCCCTTTCAGAACACAGTTACAAGTACCCTGACTCTAGCTTTCCATATATTTTGTTTTCCCTTTCAGAACACAGTTACAAGTACCCTGACTCTAGCTTTCCATATATTTTGTTTTCCCTTTCAGAACACAGTTACATTGTAAACTTTGGTAGCTAAAACCTGAATTATGTGGATTTGTTCAATCAAAGAGTTACAAAAGCATTAAGACGAAGCAGTCCCGGTAAACATTCACATAACGTGTCCTGTCTACAAACCATTACAGCTGTCCAGTAGTTGAGCTCTTGGCAATCACAAATGTAATCAAAAGTGTAAGTCAAAAAGATTAAAAGACCAGTAGCTCCAGTCCATCAGGAGGCTATCCAAGGATGGGATTTGCTCACCATGGTTTCTGAAAACCACCCTTGCACAGATGAGGAACAAGTCCAGCAATCCTCCAATTAAGTGGTCAGTGCAGAATCTGAGGCAAAGGTCCTGGTGGCAGCAGGACCATTTCCACAATAATGCCAGACCTTTAAGTAAAAACTGGTACTCAGAGTGGTAATAGGAACAGCATTCCTTGCCAACAGTTGTCAGATTGATCTGATGGATGGCACGTATCTGACTTTGGTTGCTATGAAAGCTGGTTACAGAGAGCACTCAAAAGAGTTACAAGACGCTTGACTAAAAACTGTTGGATGGTAAACAGACTCATCAGAAATTTGCAGCAGCTACATAAGACTGATACTTCAGTAAATAACGGAGGTTACACAATCCCACATGGAACAACTATGTTGTCTATGGTGCCTGACTACAGGCAAGACCATTAGATATCCAGTCATCCAGTCCAAAATTATCAGCTGATCCATAATGTTATCTTTAAAGGCAGGAGAGGATTTTTCAACCCTAATCCCATCAAAACATAGCCACCCATTCACCACATCAACCAGTAGCCTAGCTTCTCCACAGTTTGAATGAAATTTAGGAATATTTGAATGGAGTGAAATTCTAGAATGTGACACCATGCCTAAATTTTCTGGAACATCGAGAGCCAAAGAGCAGAAGGCTATTGATTCTCTCACATGGCCAACCTCTAACAGCTACTGGAGAAACAGATGGTATGAAAATAGACTGCTGAGCATCTGCAGCATCTAATGTTAAGTGAGGCTGCAGACAACCAAACTAAGGATAGACAGAAGAGATGCCTATGAAGGAAAACTACTCAAAGTTTCTTCCTGTTCGATATTTAACATTAAAACTACATGGACTCTCAACAGGCTATCTTGATCTCATCTGCTCCTCCAGTTTCTTCCTAGGAAAGAGTCTGCCATCCCTCAGACAGCTATTTGTATAAGGATAGCCACCTAAGCAGATTCTACTCCAAATAAAATGTTACGAACAGTAATATAATATAATGTGTGCATAGAACTCTTTTTTTAGAGAAGGAAGCTATCTGAAGTACAAGAATTGTTATAAGCTCATGCTGTGGATGACATGATCATCAAGTCTGTGGTCTACTCAAGATTCTGTACAAAAAAGATCCATACAAAGACATTCAGAAATTCACTGCTCAAAATATACAGAATGAAACTGATGTGAAGAAGCAGGAAGTAAAGAGAAAAATTCATTTTTGATGACAAATATTTCTGGGTCTGAAAGCAAAACTGAGGTAGCTAAATATTCTGGGACTCCAAAATAATTTAGAGGCCCATGAAATTTCTTACCTACCCACTTAAATTCTTGAAAGTCTGCACCCACTTGAAGCTTTTTTGTCAAAACAAGGTAGCAAGCAGTCTGACAGCCTACAGCTGTGCAAGCCCAGCTGAGCCATCTACTGGAACCAAAACACACCTAAGCTCTCTGGGGACTTACAGATGAGGCATGGAAGCAGCCAAGTCCCTCGAGAGGCCTAATTCACCAAACACTGTTCCATGAGTCTACTAACACAACAATAGTAAGATAGTCAACAAAAACAGAACAGATATCACTTCCACAGAAAGCCATGAGAATAAAAGCAAATAGTGGCAAATGCTGTTTCTCACATTTAATGTAGCAGTACAGCAACTACAGCCCTGATCACTGAGGTGACAGACCTGCACCATACAACTTCTTTGGTCATAGGAGTTTCACATCTGTTTTTTCCAGCAGACTGTTCTAACCACTAAGCTACAAGTGAGGTTGAGAAAATATTCTTCAATCTTCCTGTTGAAGATAAGCCACTATGAAGGTACATACAAATACATGAAAGCAAATTCACAAATCCCAGGGGAGCAACAGAAAAAGATCAGATGTACAAGCTGAAGAAAGATACCAGGGATTGAAACCTGGTGATTTCTCAGAACTGCTTATTCACTTTAGATTAAGAAGTCACTGCAAAAATGCAAAATTGATATTCCATACAGTTAGTGGTCACCAGAAGACTCCCCTAGACCAAGTGACCACAATATTTCAGGAAAGATCAGATGTTGCTCCACGATGACATACTGACTTGCATTTTTCTCCCATTCTTTCAGAATTTAAGTGTTTTGACCAGTGAGTGGGCCTGTGTCTCAAGAGTAGAGATTCTGCATACAAGTTGATTTTTTGAGTAGTTTGCTGCAACAGGAATACACACCTCAAAGCAAAGCAGATTCCTAAAGAAATAACACAGAAAAGAAACACTAAGCTATTTTGCAAGACTCATTCCTCATTTATTTCTCAATGAAATGCAAGAAAAGAGAAGGTTGGCATTGGGGAAAAAAAAATTGAAAAAAGGCATCTCTTCCAGAGCACTGGAAGATCGATGCCAGGATTGTCTGCCTGCATCCTGCACACTTGGTACAAAAACAAAACCAACCTTTCCTACCCCCAAAACCTTCACTGCTTACTGAGGAGGTTATCTGTTAAAGAACCCAAGAAAATCACACAGATTTACGTGGTACCACAATCACAATTCCCCATTGCCTTTCCCCCAAACCTAACACCACACCCAAACGGACAAAAGCAATGGGATAATTCATTCCACGTTATTGCCTGAATTTCGATAGTGGATTGCAGCATTAACCCTGCAGAATGTGAGTCATTCTTCTGTCTTACAGGCATTGTAGGGAGTAACCTGCATGTCAGCTACTAAGAATCTAACTGCATCTGAGACTAAGCAGCAAGATGGGGAGCCTGGATTTGATCAGAGACTGAGAAACACTCAGACCAGTTAGATTTTTCCTTTGTGAGGGTGGAGGGGTTGGAGGGGTATGAAAGGCATCTGATAAAATGCTCCAGAAGAAATAGTTCAACATGATTATCTCTTCTAACCTCCAAATCATTTTCAAAAAAAGAAATTGTATTCCTGAAGTTAACCCCCCCCCAAAAAAACTAAAACACAAAACACCACTGTGTGACTGGTCTTCAGCAGAATTATTACAGTAGAAGGGGGTCAAATTCTGAACCTGGATATATAAGACTACTACTAGGAAAACCCATTAATACATCAAGTCCTTTTGGCAGTAGAAAGTAACCCACACACTGAAAACATACCTTCTTAAAAACAGGTATGTACAAGTAGTAGTATATAAATAAGGGTTGCTGTCACATAGTTCAAAAAAATACACACATTCAGGATTCTGTATCATTAAATACAGAGGTGGGTGAATAAAAAACAGATTTTTTTTTCCCCCACTCTTTCATAAATTCTGGGGAAAATGGTATAAAACCCCAACATTTTGTATTCAGTGTTTTGTTCTAACAAAAATCAAGGAGTTTCTAAAATTTGTAAATGAAATTAAAAACATGGTAAGGAAAATTCAAAAGAAAACAAATTCTTGAAAGACTTAGTTTTATGCATTTCTAAATAGGTCTAATAAAGCTCATGGTTTTTTCAAAAGAGAAAAGCATTCCAATTATTTGCACATTTACAAAATGTTTCAAGTAACATTTTGTACATCACTTAAAAAGATGTCATAGAAGTGCTGGAAACTGCAACCAGATCTAATCAGATTAAGCAGGTTGATCAGTCCTAGCTTATACTTCAAACAGTAAAATATATTAGAATTAAGAGGGCAAATAATTCAAACATTCTCCTACCCAAACTTACTCATCAGTCAGCAAGCATGCATATAGGGCCAGCAGTGATCTCTGTGGCTATTTCTTGAAAGTGCCTTTTCTTGCAATTAAACAGAAAACCAGGACCAAAGGTCTTCTTCACAACATTCAAGCACTTTAGTTCAGCATCCTTATCCAATTCATTTCTAGTTCAAATTAAACTGTAGTTGAGTTGAAACTCGCATGGGAATCTCAAACACTATTAATCTTTTAGTTAAGTTGGCTACCCGTTACCCCAAATAACAATGGGAAGTCCCCAAACCATTCCGTAAAGTAAGAGCTGTATTTTATTTTACCCCAGACCACTACTCTATGCTATTACATTCTAATATCTTAAAAATGCTTCAATGTCTGCCTCATTACCCCGACTTTTGCAGAAGATAATATTTTTTAAGTTGTTAAAGCACTATCTACAAGACAAAAGTGGTATTTCAGAACAAGCTAATCAACTCCAAAAACACACACTGCTTTTTTTTGTCCTTCACCTACTCTAGGGCTAATCAAGACAAGAATTAAAATATTGTCACCATTGCATTTTTAAAGAGTACAGCATCAAGTAACTGAATGAGTCCCATGACATTAATGTTGAGAAAGGATAACGTGCTCATAACACACCTTTAATTCTCTTGTCTAGACTAGGATTTAAGACAACAAAATGCATCCAACCCATTGACAAAGAAAGTGTTCGAGTTGCACTCATCATTGTAAACTGTACCTAAATTATAGTGTTTGCCTTAGTGCAGCAAAAACTGAATACTAGTCCTGTACTAGAAACCTCTGGAACACAAAACAAGAACAAAACAAAACAAACCCAAAACAAAAAAACAGAGCAGCAGAAAGTTAGTGAATAAGAGAACATACAGAAGCAGATAGCTATAGCTCTTGTTACCTTAACAATCATGTAAATCTTTGTACAAGTCACTACGTGTCAGGATAATTTAGCGCTGCAGTCCCAATTGCTTCCCTATTCTCTCTCAAAATGTTATCACATACCACCTACACAATTTACACGGAGGAAAAAAAAAAGTTTGAGCAACACTTGCAATATTTCAGAAATTAAATAACCAGTAACCCCAGGTTTATTCTTAGGTGCAAAAAAATAAAAACCTGACACGCAATTATTAAGAAGAAAACTAGAAAAGGGATGGATTTAATGATTTTTTTGGTGAGATCTACCCACTCAGATATTCCACATTTTCATCCAAAAGCATTCAATAGCCAAAGAATGTCTATTTTTGAAATTTCAGTCTAAAAAGTATCTCTGCTAACAGGAGTTTTAACTAAACATAACATTATCCAGAATGTTTTATATTTGACCAAACAACTAAATTTGCTTCTATCCACACACTATCCAACTGAATAACTATTTTGAAATAAAAGATGAAAGTTACTCCCGTGTTAGCTATAAAAAACAGTATTTAAAGAATTACTGTCCTCTAAGCAAAACAGAAATTCAGAAGCAAAACCAGAAATTCTAACAAGCAACGATTTTGTAAAATAAGATTTTCCAAATATTCATTGAAAAAATCTATGCCAAAACAACTTAATGAAGAGCAAGACAGAACACATTCAACTCCAAGCATTAATGCTATATTATTGAACTAAGCTATGAAAGCCATTAAAGTCACTGTTATATCTGGTCTTTAACACATTAAATAGCATTTTTACAGCACAGGCACAATCAAGCAATACTGCACAACCAAAAACATATTTAAGAAGTCTTGCCACATACTGTTCTACTATTTGACAATTGCAACTATCCATATTTATTCACATAACTCTACAACAACATAAGCTACAGCAGCAATTAAGACCCAAAACCAGAATTTGATGCAAAATAATACAGGCATCATTTTAAAAAAAAAAAAAGCTACACTCTAAACTAGCACAATCTAAACTAAACACACATATAAAAAGGAGCTTGCCTACCTGGCTTTTTCAATAAAAGTCCAAAGAACACCTAAAAAGTAGGAGGGGATAAAAAGATTTATTTTCAGTGTCCACATATGGAAACTATCATGTCACTTTACCTTACTAAGAAAAATAAGTAAAACTTGGAAAGGAATACCTATACAATTATCTGGGGGGGGGGGGGGGGGGAACGTGCAAAAAAATCCCAGAGAAGACTCTGGCTACAAGCACTGTCTCCAATTTTCATGGTTTCCACTGAAAAGAAACCCAAAGTATTATGAATATTTCAGATTATCAAGAAAGTGAGAGTGGGAGAGTGCGTGGGGGGAAAGAGTCAAAAAATCTCTTCAAGTATGTAATTTAATTCAAATGCTACTACAGGAAAACATTAAAGGTTATATGTTCCAAAGATGCACAAGCACATTGAAATATCTAAGACTAAGCCAAGCATCTTTAAAATAACCTTCTATAGCTTAAAATTGCACACTGTCCGAGACATTTTTAGAGGATTGTCCATATATGAATTGTAGAATGTATGTAGAAACCTATAATTTTATTGATAGAATCAGTTCATTAATTTAAATTTAAAACAAAAGTAGATTCACCAAAAAAAAAAAAAAAAAATCTAAACTCAATACAACACTTCTTCCTGTCTCTAGTTATTTTGAAAACACCAGAGCATAAATCTAAGTCGCATTCTTTCTATTACAGACACTTTCTAGGGCACAGTCTATGTATCAGTTCCCCAATAAGACACAAGAGGTGGCCAGACAGCTGAAGGTTATACAGTCAATGAGGTACGACTGACTACTTGTGTTTACCACCTCTTTATGCGTGACTGATGCTTAAAATATTTGCATTTTGTTCTTATAAATTGATAAGGTTCTCACCTCAGAAACAGCCATTAATAGGTGTCCCTTAACAAAAAAAAAAAAAAAAGAGAGACCTGTAGAGCTTTTCTATTATACTTAAATATTTTAACACCACGGCCAAAGTCTGCACCATGTCAGAATTTCATCCAGTTTCCTGCATTTTCTCAGAAATATGTCCAAGTGTTTGTTGAGATTTAAAATCTGTTACTCTGTTCTTCCAATGAAGTCCTAAATTTCATCTGATGGGTGCACAAGAGTGGCTGGCAGCTTGGCCAAGCATCCTATAGAGAATTGGGCCATGGTTATTACCTTTTTCATGTAAAGATGAGTACTGTACTCGAAACAATACACTACATCAAGATTATTGCAAGAAAAAGAACACTTGCTTTTAAAAAGACTTCAGGATTGAAGTCTGCCCTTATTTCTACCACTTCCACACAGCTACCACCTACGAAAGTCCCCAGACATTTGTCAAGCTTTACATACAGTACACTACTGAAGAAATAGAATTTTCTAAGTTTCACTTCTACTGAATATTTCAGTGTTTCTTCCTGGAAGGCTGGAGCCATGTTTGTGGTTGAATGCGTTATAGCAGTGCCTATGAAGAATTCTCTAGTCAGTTCTCAAAATTAGAAAATATTTTCTTAAAATAAAGATGCAAAATACATAGAATTTCAGAAAATCGGAAAATTCAACCTTGTTTAAAGAGGACTCATGTTCTTTGAATAAAAACCATTCTTAGTTTTCATACTACTAAGAAAGCAATATTTTCAACTAGAATTTTAAGCAATTTGTAATTTCAAGTATAGTCTTCCAGACTTAATCCCCATTAAGTCACTAAATGCATCAATTACCACTGACTGAAGATTATGATTTCACAATTAATAAATTTCAATACTTTGAAATGTTTTAAATTGCCACACAGAATCCCTAGACTGGGAGGCAGACTGTCATCCTGATAATAAACTCCACCACAAAGAACATTCTTAACTCAAAGAAACTCAATGTTTCTGTGATATTTCATAGCAATATACTTAGATAATTTAGTCTGCATTTTCAGCCAATCTAAATAAATAAATTTTCTAGTCTTTGTCTTCTAGAGAAAAAGCAACAGATTAGTGAAAAGGGTTTTTTTTTCACTACTTGAAATAAAATAGTATTTTTGAGAAATGCTTTAAGTAGGCTCTGTTAGTCTCTAAAACATGAACATGACAGTCCTGTCTTTAAAGCACTGGTCAGACATCTAGAGAAACTACCGCAAGTGAAGAACTCTGAGTTAACTTTGAGTTCTTTCTATTTCTGTGCTCTAGTTTTCTTCTTAAATAGAAATAATAATACTTCTCTATTTCATGGGGTTCAACTTAAAAAGAAAAAAAAGTAAATGCCTGTAGGACAAGCTGAGTAATTACATTATTGAAGGCTACACAAGCAACTGGAATAGATACCCAGTGAGGTTTAAATTTAGCTTTATAATAGAAAAACATTGCAAAGTCATGTTCAAAATTAAAATTCAGTATCTGGCAAATATCAGCAGATTCTCTTCAGAAAGCTTTCTAATCACAGAAGAGACGAACAGAAAAATGTTAGAAGTTACCCAACTCCTTTTTCCACAAACAAAAATAAAATTTACACTGCTTAATCTGCATACTCACTACTTACTTCTGAACCTTGATATCTAACTAGGGTGTACCACTTCCAATCTGCTTCTTTTCACAGTTTCTGTTCTTCCTTCACTGCAGACCTTCACTGGCACAGGCCCACTCATCCAATTTAGCCTCGCTCTCACAAATAAAAGGTTTCTCCAGAAAACAGCTCATTCTGAAACTATAGGGAGTTCTGTCTGCAGCATAAACGAGACAGCTCTTTGCTGCCAAGCTTGTAAATCTAAGAAAGGTCCCAGAGCTGCAGCACCTACCAGTGTACAGGTAACACACATTGTGTATTACCTCACCAGGAGGAAATAAGGCAGTAGTTAAATACAGAAAGTAAGTAGGCTTCAAAGCTACCACATAAAAATATTACACTAATGTACACTCCATCTTCCCAGTAGTACAAATCCTCAGCATACGGAAGAATCAGAAGAAACAATACTTAATGGACATATTTGGCACAAGAAGGGTCCAGAACCTGGTATTAGGTGCCTGAAATGGGGTTGGAACAATGCATTTCAGATAAGCACCCAATTGTACAGTGAATAAGACCTCCCAAACTGTTTGCTTAGCTATCATCATTAGGGATAACAGCATCAAAGAAGCATGGAGGCACTCCCAAGTTCCTAAATATGTACTTATATATATAAAGGTATATACTTATACGCACATACACCTTTGGCCTCATTCTGCACAACCCACCGACCTGCATTAGGACACAATCCCTCTGTCCCCCTACCTTGTGATTACACTCCTTATCCAGCAACACAAGGTATCCACAGCTTCACTCACCTAGGGCACCACCAGCTTCCTGTCCCCCATATACCGATACTAACGCACAAGTTCCAGACAAGCAGGGCCAGTTGCAGGCACTGCAAGAACAGCTGATTGCAGAAGTGATTGCTTTGTACAGCACAAGCAACTGCCAAGCCACTCCTTGGGTAGGTACTGCTCTAAGACACAGCATCTGCAGGAAGAAGAGAGGCAGCTGTGATTTTGCACCACTGTGATTCTTCATCCAACAGCAGCAGCACTCTGCGTAGCAGGAAACTCTGTCCCAGAGTACAGTGTGCACTTCTGAAATCTTTCCCTCCTCCTCATCTTCTGTCTAGGCAGAGCTGCTGGGGGTGCACCTATCCACTCAGAACTGACACGGCTCCCTTACTGATGGTTAAAGCACTCAGACTCGCTCTTAGAAAGATCTAGACAAAAATGTTTTACTTACTTTGAAAAGAGGAATATTGTTTACATTTAAAACATTTCCCATGAAAGAATTTTAATTACCTGTTTAAAAGCTATGGAGGTATCCTCCACTCTTGATAAAGCTGTGCACCACGACTGAAAGGGATGCAAGGCCTACATACACTACACAAGGAAGCTCAACTTTATAGTTTTGCCATTAGGAGTGTTCTCTGCAAGCTGGGAGACCTGGATTTCAGACCTGTCTCTAAGCCTATTTATGCACTAATATTAAACAGCCATTTAATGAGAACAGAAACTATAGTGGCAAGAGTGATCTCAATCTCTTCTAACCACTACGCTTCAGAGCTAAGTGAAGGTCCACTTGTTTCCCCTCTTTCATTCATAAACATGTCATTCATTCCTCTAAGGTCACTCAGCTTCATCAGGTGGAGAAAAGGACTCACTTAGCTTGGCTGGCCTGGTATGTGGTGGTTAGGCAAGGGAAGTAGAAGACTCAAGCGTGCATCTCTTAACCTGAAGAGGGACTTTCACCTGGCTTTTCTTCTTCTTCTTTTTACTTCTTGGGAGAGTAATTAAAATTACTCTCTAATTATGTATTAACACAGGGATTCTTTCATCCAAAAATAAAACAAAATAGCAAGGACAACATGTAAAATGCAGAAATCCCTACCAGTTAGAGACTTGGCCAATTGGTTTTCAAGTACAATGAAAGTTCAGAGATCTTTAGATCATGGGTTTGTATCAAGAATAGCATATAAGTTGTCATTTTCAGGTACATCTCATCGAAAATCCCCAAGTAAACAGGACTATAATTAGATGATTAGGACAATGGATTAAATGCATTTGTGCAACCATAAATTACAATTTGGGAGTCCTTGTACAAATACATATTTTATCTGTAAATACGCATTTTTCAAGTTTAACTGGTAAAAAGTATGCAAGCTTAAGTCTATAGCACAGTAGGTCTTACATTGCCTGTGAACTTAACTTTCCAAACGTAACACCACAACCCACAAATATAAGGGAAGTTAACAAGTAAAAATCTGGTACCCTTGCTGAAACTACATCTTTTTAATACACCATACTCCTTTCAACTTTATGGTGAACTTGCCACTGGCTACCGCATGAGAGGAGCCCCGAAGAAAAGATACAAGGACTCCCTGAAACAACATCTCAGCCTTGGCCATATTGACCAACATAACTGGTCTACTCTGGCCTCCAATCGGGAGGCCTGGAGACACACCATCTATAACGCTGCTGATACCTTTGAGAACACACGCAGGATCACTCTCGAGGAGAAAAGACAACGCAGAAAGAACAGTGTCTTGCAGAATATACCACCTAAGGAGTCTTTCTGCTGTGCCTTTTGCAATTGGACATGTCTATCTTGTATTGGCCTTATTAGCCACCAGCGTGCTTGTAACAAATGTGGATAGAGCCTTCCCAAATCTTCATTCGCGAAGCCTAGCCATGACTCCTTTCAACTACAACTCAACTAAAATTATCTGGATTTGCTAAAACTTCCAGGATTTCAGGGGCTTTTAAATTATGTTGCATAAGTGAAATTTAGGATTACAATGTTGCTCATATGTTTCACAAAGTAACTAACCAAAAGCCTAAAGCTGAAGTGTTGAGTGAAAGAGCTGCAGAAGGAAAATAAGAGCAGCATTTAGACCCACTCTCATCAGTGCTGAGTCAATGTAACTATGGAAGTAAAACTTGCTTTCTATTCTGCTTCACCTATCTACAGCTTGTCAGCTGGGGTCTGAATGCAGATGCTCCACTGCAAGGTACAATGCAAGCTGCAAAAGCTACACATATATATTCAGAGACTAAATGAATTTATATTGCTGACTCAATATAGGAAAACCAAAAGCATTTATTAATGAATAAAGTCTACCCTAATACTTAAATAAAAAATGTTCTTCTGTAAGGTATGTGCAGTGTAAGGACAGCAACGATATTGAAAATGGATTTTTCAAAATGAATTCAAAATAACTCCATTACATTGGTCTTTAGAAATCTCCTAACTGAAAAAGTTTGGACATACATTAAGAAATACCCACTATGAAAAAGTTGCAAGTCTTTAAAAATAGCAGTGCTTTGCTTCCTCCCTCCCCTTTCCCCTACTCACTCTCCTCCCCAATTTCAAAATACATCTTCCCCAGGCCTTGGTCTGGAATGGCAGTTTCTGTGAACAGACCATACCCGACCATACAATTAGCCATTATCATCATCATCATCATCCCCTTTTATGCTCTACTCTACATTAAGATGCAAATCCAACGGCTGTGGTCCAACTAAGTTATTTACAAGGGCTTCCCTTTCAGATGTCCAAGCCAAAGCTACAACCAGTTCTGCGATATAATTACAACCTCTCTCCACGGGCAATAACAGATCTCTGTCTGCGACGATCTGGCCAGCGGCATTTTCTCATCTATGCTATGGTTCAAACGGTTGCTATGATTTCAAATGGTGCATTTACCCTTATTTTAGCACGATCGGCTGCATTTCAGCCGCTGACATCTGACTGATTGATGTACATCTAAACAACGCAGCGATCAGAAAAACAAACTGGCAGTAGGCACCAGTGTTTCACCACCGTGGGTTTGCTCCTAATAGAGCGGCTGGCAACGAGACCGTGGGAAATTTAAGGGAAACACCAGCATACATGAGGCCTAAAGCTCACAGCCGGCACTTCCACCGAGAAAGAGGCTGGCGCCCTGCACTTTTAAGAGTGGGAAGTTCATGGAAATACCTATGCAGGTATGCGAACAGGCAGATCTCTTGTCTGCCGCACGAAAGCATCCAGGTACTCCCCTTACACATCGGCCACGGCACGTCCCCCAAGAAAGTGCACCCGAGGGCTGACCCGACACAACATTCGGGGAACTGCTTTTCCGCCCCCCCAGTTCCAGCCTCTGCCCAGCTTCTCCGCCGCATTTCACAGGGGAGCACTCCGAACTCCCCGCACACGCGAACGGGGGGAGGGCAAACGGCGGAAGCTGCCGGAGCCCCGGCCCCTGCTCCCGCTCTGCCGCCCCCGGGCCGGCGCCCGCCCACGGGGAGCCTGGGGCTGCGGGCGCGGCACCGGAGGGGGCGGCGGGATGGGGGCTCGTCCTGCCGCCCGGGGGAAGGCAGGAGGGAGGCGGGCAAAGGAAGGGAGCCGCGGGGCAAGCACCTGAGCGGGCGTGGGCAGCCCTCAGGCCGGAGATCCGGGCACCGGGGCGGGGGAGGAGGGGACGGAGGGGGGGGCGGGCGGCCAGCAGGCCCCGGCGGGGCGGGCCGGGCCGCAGGTGGGCGTCGGGCGCGGCCGCCGGAGGAGCGGCCGCCGGGCAAGTCACCTCTTGACGCGGATGATCTGGTCGCGCATGGGTCGGATGTCCTGGAAGCTCTGCTGGTTGACCAGGCTGTAGACGAGGATGAAGCCCTGCCCGTTCTTGATGTAGAGGTCCCGCATGGAAGCGAACTGCTCGGTGCCCGCCGTGTCCAGGATCTCCAGGACGGAGGGGGAGGCGTCCACCTCGATCTCCTTGCGGTAGAAGTCCTCGATGGTGGGGTCGTACTTCTCGATGAAGGTGCCGGTCACGAACTGCACCGTGAGCGCCGACTTCCCCACCCCGCCCGAGCCCAGCACCACCACCTTGTACTCGCGCATCCTCCTGTCAGCGCGGACCGCCCGCCCGACTCGCACCTGCCGACGGCCCCTCCTCACCCCCCCGCCATCGGCCGCCCCGCCCTGTGCCCGCCGCCGCCGCAGCCGCCTCCGCTCCGCTCCCGCCCGGCGGATGCTCCCGGCCGCCGCGGCGGCTCCTGGGCGGCGCTGCCGGCGGCGGGGCCGCGTTCACGGGCTGCGGCGGGGCCGCGTTCACGGGCTGCGGCGCGGCCGGGGTGGGGCGGCGGCCCCGCCTCCTCCTTCCCGTGTCGCCACGGCAACAGCCAACGGGGCGGGACGGGGGGGAAGAAAGAGCGGGGAGGAGGAGGAGGAGGCGGTGGGCGGGCACTGCCTCGTCACGTGGCGCGTGGGCCCCGAGCTCCCCCCGGGCGCGGCAGTCGCACGTGATGCCGGTGGCGGTGGTGCTGGTGCTGTCTGTGTCCTGTCCCTTCCCCTCCCCTCCCGTCCCGTCCCGTCCCGTCCCGTCCCTCGTCCGGCACTGTCGCCCTGGAGACACGGCGACCGGCGACCGGCGACCCGCCCCTCGTACTCGGCCCGGCTCCGCCGCCGCGCGGGCCTCTCCAACCGGGGAGGGCCAACCGGCGGTCACGCGCGGGGGCGGGACGAGCCAATGGCAGCGCGGGCTGGCGCTCCCACGGTTCCGCTTCCCTGTGTGCTGGGGGAGGGAGGCGGCTGCGGCGCGGTAAGTTCGTGCAGTTTTCGACCTGGCGGCTGTCCGGACGTGCCCGCGGCCACCGTGTGAATCCTGCTCGTAGGTATAAAAAGCAAATGGGATCCATAAAATCCACTGCAGCGATCCAGTGCGCCTTGGATCATGTGGACGCACTGCGGTCGGCACGCTGGGCTGTGCCTGCAAGGGATGGCCAGAGGTGTTTGTTGCTAGTAGGTGTCTTCCTTCTCGTCCCCTTCTGACAGAGAGAGGGGCACAGGAGAGGTGGTGGTACAGTTTGGGAAAAGCGCTCAATCAAAACAGTAAGGAAAATGAAAATGGTTGATGAGATGGCATTCACAGTTCCTCATGGGAACCAGTATCGCTCTGGAAAGATGCTCACACTTGTACGATTGTCTTTCTGCTATGAGACAGATCCTTAACTTTTTTTATTGTTTTTTTCTCGAACATCACTGCTTGGAATGATTTGATACAGGGAGTAAAGACTTGCTTTCCATTAAAGGCTTAAGGGTCAGCCAGAGCGGTTAGTCAGCTATTCAGATGCTTTACGAAAGCTGTTGGAAAACGAGCTCACTCCTGGTGCTGCATTTCTGACTGTGCTGTTCTTCCCTTTGTGCTGTCATATCTTCATCTGAAGTAAGGCCCATGGTATCGGCCTGCTTTCCAGGCAAGTCTAGTTCTGCTTCCTTGTTGGCTTGTTTTCATGTTTCCAAATCTAACAGTGGCAAATATATTTCTGGCTTTTTTTGAGCACATTTGACCTCTATCCAAGTCTTTTGGTTAAATGCTTGCCATGTGCAGTATTTTAAGCTTTCCTATGTTTTGCTTGGGCATTCTGTTTGGCTTTTCTTCTGTCTATTTTTGATTTTTGATTATTTTTTTCTTAACTGCAAAGCTTTAAAACAAATATATGTTAGTAGGATGCCCATAGCTTAGGTCTGTCTAGAAGAAAGAAGATTATTTGCTGGCTTCTTGCAATGCCTGTGCAGTTAAAAACCACCAAAGCAAACTGGAAAGCACACACGTCTGAGCGATTTAAGTATATTCAGTACCAAGGAGGTACACAGAATTTGTACAAGACTGTCAGAAACCCTTTGTAAACGCTGCAGAGCCTGGCCAGTCTAGTCAGAATTGAGTAATAGTTTCAATGAATAATCTAATTTCTCTTGGTGACTCGAGACCTTCAAGTAATGGAAATGAGCCTACAAGAACATGTAATAGCACAAAATGCAAGATACTGCATGTATGGATTAATAACTATTTGTAGTGTAAGTCCAGGAACCCTCCGTCAGAGTAATGGGAAAATACCTGGGTTTATTAGTCAACAGTGAAAGGAAGCTGCCAGTTTAATGTGGTTGTGAAAAACAAATGTAACTGTGGTATCCATACAGTCAAGCTTCTGGATTACTGGTGAGACATTACTGTGTCCAATAATGATAAATCATGTCCAAGAAAGAGGAACTTGTACAGAAATACATCTGGGTGGGTTACTGGAAATGAACAAAGCTTATCTACAAGAGTATGCTGGGAGTATTTGTCTGATTAACCTAGGAAAAGCAAATGCAAGAGAGGGTTATGAACAACCAGTAAGGCAGGGTGGAGTCAAGCTCAAGCGAGTAGGCATTTAAGTTAATGAACAACATTGATAGAAGAGCACGGATCTAAACTGATTATAACCTAGAAAGAAAATTAAGCCCTATCTCAGTGCAGTGAAGGTTTCGACGTTGTGAAGAACAGTGAAAGATGAACATATCTATCAGGCTTTAAAATGTATTGCATATCAAAATAGGAAGATTATGTACAATCACACAAAATAGATTTAAGTGATCAATGCTGAAGGTAGGAGATTTGGGCTTCCCTTCTTATTCATCCTGAGACTGGAACAACCTCCTGATGTTTGGAGATTCTCAGAAAAAAAGCTGTCGGCTGCTGGCTCATGACGAGGAGTGTAATTAGTGGGAAGGCAACAGTTCAGACAGAGGTAACAGGAATGCTACCACTGGAAAGTTTTACACCAGTTGTTCAGTCTCATTGGTTTGATGGGCAGCAAAATGTTATTTCACTTAATAGGGTGTGCCGGGACCTCAGAAATTTACAAATTGGAAATACAGAGGGATGGTGTATATAGCATGGAGGATATAAAAGAAAAGGCAAGATGGTCAACTGGAGGAGGTGCTGGATGCCTTGAATGGATGGCTGTTACCAAGGATCTCACCATTCAGTTGTTAGGCTGAACATCTCGCTGTTGCTCTGTTTCTCTAGCCTTCATTTTTGGTTTGAATCATCTGACGAGAACAACAACATTGAAAATTCAGCTAATAAATGTTGGAGGCTCAGCCTCAGCCCTAAGAACAAATACAGTATCAGTTACGTAGTTATTAATAGCGAGCTGGAGAATAGGGGGCCACTTAGGTGTTGCCAGTCTTTCTTTTATGCATGTTGCTTATACTTTTGCTATTCTTTACTGCAGAGTAGGAAAAAAAAAAAGGTAGTAAATTTAAGGGAAAGAGAAACTTCCTGCTGTAAAAGATTGAATTGGGCAAAGCTTGGCAGGCAAGTATCTCAGTCCACAGCATGCTTTCCCAGCATGACTTCCTTTGTAGCTTCTCATAGGAGACTCAAGAGTCATCTAGTCCCTTTGTGATGGACAGCTGGGTTTTTGCTGGCTTCCTAGGATTTAGGAACTACAGTTTTATTGCTCACTTCTCAAGTCTTTTTATGTCTTATATTGAACTGTCTTATTTCAAACTTCAGCAGCCTGTGGCTAACCGCACCATCTTATGATAGCCTGGAGTTTCTCAGTAAATATTAAATTTTTTTCTTATGCAGCAACAAACACAATATTTCATATTTTTTTTTGCTAGCTATTGTAGCCTCTGACTATACATTAGGGAAAGAGGAAAAAGGCCTTTAACATCTGTTTTCATTCCAAAGCCAGGGTTTGCTAATTCTTCACTAGTAACAGTATCAGTCTCAAGATGTAAAGTGTAGCAATATGAAAAATCAGGGAATCCATAGCCCCCTCGCCCTGAGAACTGATGATGGTCTTCTAACACTGAAGCACAAGAGAATGTGTGAAATAAAGCTTGTCTGTTCTACAAACTGCTCTGGTGTATATTTTGTTTTCCATTGTCAAGTTTTCTTTTAAGTGCGTATTAGTAGAACAACATGATTTCCTGTCCTTGCTTACCATCCTGTCTTTACATTCAGACTGTCAATACAATTCTGTCATCACATTGACTCCTAACCATGTGTCATTACAGTATTTAGGAAGCATTAAGGGTTGAGATTTTGCTTAGTCTTTAATATTTCTTGCTAACTTAATTATTTTATTAGTACTGTCCATGAAGTTGTTATCAAATTAGGACACAACTAGCTGTAGTGAAATGTAGCTGACTTTGCTTACCCTGTCCTTAGCATTTTCAGGTGATCACACTGTTAATTTCCCTTTCATACTGGCAGTAATGTTGTCCCTTTTTTTTACCAACTGCAAAATTTTACGTGTTTAACATCTTTGTTCATGCTTTCTAAATCAGAGCAGGAAAAACCTGAGTGTACTTGTAAAGGGAAAGGAGGTTGGGCCTCCTCCATCCTGTTTGGCAGCAGTCAGGTGACAACTCTGATCACCCAATAGCCCAACCAGGGACAGCCAGTACCATCACCAGCCTGGTGGAGGGTGCACGGTTTGGGATTTAACTTACCATGCTCAAAGTGCATGTTACAGAAGTAAGGTTTCATTAACTTCACTACTTGCAGGCCAGTTTGGGTTTGCTGGATTTTTTTGTTTTGTTCTTGAAGAAATCTAAGCATTTGTTTTTGAAGGTATAGTAGGTGTGCTTAGTTTTGTGGTGATGGAGCCTTGTGTGAGCTCTGAGTGAGATGACTTCTGTGTCTGTGTCAAGCCTTACTGAAGTCAGAGGTGCTCTGTGAAAGATGAGGTAGCAGCTCTCCATAGATCTCGTTGTAAGATCAGAGTCAAAATTTGCAGTGATGAATTGCAGTCATCAGCATTGGTTGGGGTTAACAGTTCCCTTTGTGCAGGGAGTTCCCATGTAGCTCAGCACCCTAAGATGGTAAACTAGGGTGCACAGAGGCTGAGGCTCAGATCATCTATGAAGTGAAGCAAGTGTGATGGTCATCAGCATTGTCATGCTTTAGTTCTGATTTGGGGAAGTCAATTCACAAAGCTGAGGTAAATCTTGGCAAAATTGAGACTTTAGCGCTTACATTTCCAGCAATCAATGAGTGGGAATATCTTAAAACAGCTGATTGGGAATGTTCTGTGGGCAGCTTTTTTCTCCTCACTTTGTATTCCTTATAGCCTTCACTTAAGCATATTGAGAGTCAGGGAGCCAAAATCTGAAGTGGTCTCTTGCACTTCCTGTGACTACATAGGGGAACCTTGCAAGGTTGCTGTGTTAGCTCGTCGGCCCAGACCCACACCACTTTTCTCTCTCTTAAAACTCTGCTGGGCTATTTCAGCTCACTGAATTTGTAGAAAGTGAATCTAGACTACAAATACAAATTGTTATATAATTGCTAGCTGCCGAGGGCTCAGCCATGAAAGAGGAATAGAGTTAACACCATCCTCAATCTGAAACAGTTTAACCCCCCACCTATTGATTCCCAAGAGACTGTTTAGTGTTGTGAAGGAAAACAAACTAGAATACATTCCAGCAGAATGAGGTTCAATGAATGCGTTTTACCTTACAACTAGAGAGGACAACAAGTGTGAACACAATTACTGTGGCTCTACCAATAGATACTTATTAAATTGCTGTACCTGCCACTTTCAGTTGTGTGCTCCAGTCCCCAGGGTTTGGGTTCTTCTGATTTTTACACTTTGAAAGAGACAGAGACAATAGGAATAGGCATACCAAAGTCTTAGTCATAATTTAATTTTCTAACCAGAAAGGAGCATTAAGGTGGCTTCAGTCCCATGGGTTAATTTCAGAGGAGGGCCAGTTTGATAGGTCTGCAGATCCCCACAGCTTTCTCATTATTGATCTTTCCTGTCATTGCAGGTTAACTGTTCAAAGGAAGGGGATCACCTGTTAAGGGGGAGGGCTGATGTTTTTATAACTATTTTATGCAGTCAGATAGCCATCCCTGTTATGTAATAAGGTGGTTGTATTTACTTGAAGATGGTGGTTAAATTTAAAAATAATAATTGCTCCTGGCCCCTCTTTTTATTAATAGTGAAAATTTGATTGAACCGTTCCCCAAAATGCCAAGAAATCTAAGTGAAAATAGTATGATTTCGCTTGTCACCTGATTTTTACTGTTTTCAGTGGAATTTTGGTGGACTTCTGCTGATGTATTATGGCATTTCAAACAAAGTTTTCCTTGCCTCCTGTAAAGCAAATAAGAAACCTTGATGGTGCTATAATTTTAAGGAAAACTTCCATTGCATATTTAAGTTTTGTAAGAAATAATCACCTGCCAGTAAAGTTAAGTTAAATAGCTGTTGTTCAGATGTAGGTTCAAAACAGGGGAAGTCAATTTCAGGATATAAAAAAAGCACAGCAAAATAAACTAAACCCAGGTAATTTATTATTCCATTTGACTCTTTCATTCTTTCTCCTTATGATGTTCAAAAATAGATCAATCTCAAGACTTAAGAGAAAGTGAAGACGATGATAGCCTGTCTTGATTAAGGTACAAAAGTCTTGCAATATCTGTCACAAGTCTCATAGCCATTTTTTTCTGAGTCAGACTTGAAATAAGTTTAAGTCATTTGTTTTAATAATCAGCGTATGAGCATCGGGGACTTGTATTTCGTAAGCATTAGATTTTGTAAGCATCAGTAAAAAAATAATATTACAGTTACAATAATATTTTCTTTTTACATGGTTATTTTTAGCAAAATATTCAGAACTGAAATTCAAGATGCCTTAATTGCTGTGTTACACTGTAAAGTAAAATAAGATTTCCAATATGCTTTTCACATAAAGAGGGGCAGCATTTAAACTTCATCTCATGTAGTCAAATCATAACTTGGATGAGTTCAATTCACTACATGCACTGATAACTGAGTAGGTCATTTTGGTGCATGTCTGAACATGTGGATTTGTCCTGATTGTTTGCATTTACATTGTCTGTTGTAGGCAGTGAAGCCGGTTGCTCTGCCAAGTATCCAGATCAAAGGGTGAGAGACCCCTGAAGGGTCCCTGAAGAGAGGCAGGTGTTAAGGGGGTTGGCCACTGCCTGGGGGATGTGAGAGCCCCCGAAAAAGACTCAGCAACCAGTTTGCCAGCAAATGCTGACCCTGTCTCCATACACAAATAGGTGGATAACTGCACCCAGCTCAAGCATGGGCCCTCCCTCCCTCAGTGATTGCACAGAGAGGAGGTAATTTGGGGATGACATGGGTGTGGGGAGGCAGGTCTCACCTGTAGAGTAACTTGTCTCTTTCTACCTGAAGGTCTTTTGGAGTTTCCACTTCTAGGAGCTTATTGAGCCCAACTTCTAGTTAGTGGAACAGGAAGTTTTAACTAAATGCTTAAGAATCATGAGTTTTATATATGATCTTTATCAACACAGAAGTTACTAACTGCTGGCCTTCAGAGATAAACATTAAAGGCCTGAAAGTCATTGTGTCCCAACACTGACTATTGGATTTGCCTTTTGGTCTTTAGATAGGGTTGCTTCTTTTTTGCTGCTTCCTTACAGATTAAGTGTTTGGGTTTTTGGACAGAAGCCAGGAATCTCATGTTCTTGATTCCAGTATCTGGTGCTTTAAAATGACCCTATATCATAAATTTATGATAAAATCAGAAGTTTGGGCAACAGTGACTATGGATGGACTAAAAATAACTAATCATTCTAAAGGCTGAAGGAAAAATTTATGAAAGGGAAAACCAAAAGGAATTGAATCTGTGAGGTATATAAATCTCTCATACTCTTCTTTAGGTCTTCAGTGCTGTACATGAATGAAACACTGTGAGTACTGTGTTCCAGCAAACTTTCAGAGCTGTGTTATAGTGGGAGGCCTGTGCAAGCTCGAGATATGCATATGCTGCTTTAAGAAACACAGCTCATTTGCTTGAGGAAAATAATACAAACAATTAGCTCCAGCCCCTCTTGGCATTTCCTCTTGAGGTTTCAGTGAGGGCTGATACAATCGCAGATAGATGCTTGCAAAATAATTTGGGAGTAATCCATAACACACCAAACAAATCCATAATATTAGATTTTTCCAGAATTATTTTGGAACTTACACTGCACAGAGATGAACTTTATCAGGATAGCTTTTCTGGGACAGATTCCAACAAGATTTCCTCATGGATTTGGGATGAACATAGTGGGCATATTAGGTGACTGATGAAAATGCTAGAACTACTGCATGACAATCTTCTCAAGGCAGTCAGTGTCTGTGATTTTCTGTCTTTATTTTGGTTCTCCTGTCATGTTCCAAGTCAATTTTCTTTTCTCACACTTGAATCTCTTTTCCAGTTACTCAGCAATGGGGGAAAAAATACACATTTTTTTTTAATTTTTACTTAAAGAAAGAGTTTGATGCAGCAGTGCAAGGGTGTTACCTCTTTGTGGTTTTTGTTTGTTTGTTTGTTTGTTTTTCTTTCCATGGAATCACAGATTCATAGAATGGTTTTTGTTGGAAAGGACCTTAAAAATCATTTAGATTCAATCCCTCTGCCATGGGCAGGGATGCCACTCACTCGATGAGGTTGCTCAGGGTCTGTCCAGCCTGGCCTTGAATGCTTCCAGGGATGGGGCATCTGCAACTTCTGGGCAACGCATTCCACTGCCTCACTATCCTCACAGTAAAGAATTTCTTCTTAATATCTAGCCAAAAATCTCTCCTCTTTTAGTTTAAAGCTGTTCCCCCTTATCCTATCACTGTAAGAGTGAAAAAACCCCCAACCTTTAGGTAAAAATTATGATGACTCAGCTTTTTCATGAGCTGGGACGTAATTCACCCCAACAACTACATCCCATCCTGGCAGCTGTTAGTAAAATATAATTGTTTAATAAAAAAGCCTAATAATATGTGTTGCAATATAACTTCCTTATATTTACTTCTACTTCCTAAAATTTGCATTGCTGTTTCATCAAATCCGCTCTTGCATCAAACCTAAAGATTGCTTACAAGTGAAATTCTTGATTTGCATCCATGCAAAGGAGAGATCTTGAAAAAATCCTGGGTTGTGTTTACTGCTGTCTTTGGATGAGGATGCAAGCATCCAAAGTAAATAGAGGCCACAGAGACCTATGTTATCCCTGTGGGAGACTACCCAGAGTCTAATGACCTGGGGCCACAGGATCTAGACTCCCCGTGCTTGCTCCAAATATTCTGTTTTGGGACCTGAAGCAATGGAGTGGTGCTTGCACCATACTAAGGGAGTAAGCGGCTTTGTGGAGGTCGGTGCCATGTGGTCACAGTGCTCTTTGGTCAGGCTTCCTGCTGATCCTGGCCCCCATCAATGCTTCTCACACCAATTGGATGCAAGGACATCTGAAGGCAGGGGCAGTGTCTGCTGGAGGCTGCTCAGCTGATCCCTTGCTTTATGCCAGTCATTCATTTAAGTTAAAAATATTTTAATGGGCCATTCTCAGTAGTTTCAGCTGGGAGGGGATCAGATCATATGCAGGCAGCAGATAATCTGGACACCACATAAGTACCCCAAGGAGGAATCATGGAAATTGGTGGTCCAAAAGGAAATAAGACCTGCTTGGTGGATGACAGCTGGCAATAAATCACTGCAAATTTGAGCTGGGAGAGCAGGGGGTAAGGGATATTTCTGCACAGTCCTGGTGTGGAGGGGTCTCCTGCAGTACCCCTCTGTGGCTCTTGGTCTTTGGTACCTAAATCATCTGTGAAGGTTGTTCAAGAGCTCCTAGGTCATTCGGGTGTTTGAGAAATGTTATCCTGTATAGCTTTCTGGATGCAGTCTCTAATGGGCTACAGTAGGGCATCTGTGTCCCTCAAGGATTTTAAAAGTTGGAACAAAACCCAGAAAATAATCATTTAGGGCTCCAAAATAATTCTTCACAAGAAAAAATAGCTGCAGGTTAATGTGGGAGAAAGAGAAACCAAGCCAGTGGTAGGTCCAGATCAGCCATGAACAAAAGTGCTACGTATCAGGTGGTGATATATCCAGAACAGCGCTATACCTATTCATCTCCACTTTGGTGTAGGTATGGCTGCAGCTCATATTAGGGCTAACTGCACATGTGGGGAGTGTGGCGATGCACCCTGGTGTGTCTGTGTTGTGTCCAGAGGGAATAAATGTGTGTCCCCCTGCTTTCTACGGGGCTGTAGTCTGGGTACTGGAGCTCCATCTCATTTGAAGGTGGGGTGGGTGCGTGTGTGTGTTAGCTGTGGTTATATGTGTAGCTATTGTGCTCGCATGCATCACGCCGGTTTAGAGAAAATACATTTCTATCAGGTAACACGTTTTTCCTTACACAGAGGGAGATATGAGCAGCAAAATTACCGGTCGCTGTGGCCCTGTAATGTCCTCTTAACCATACAAATCATCCACCACCTATCTAGTTAAGGACTGGCTTTTCATAAAGTACTCTTACAAGCAAAGTTTTGAAATTATTAAAAGTGTGCTGGTGTAGTATTTTAAAAAGTGATAATTTAATTTGCATATATTGTCTAAGTACTGTGTGTGTATATGCGTGTGTGTGTGTCTGTATTTAAGAACATATAAATGAAATTAAAAAACAAGAACAATCTTTGCTGCAACGTTTTCCACGGACTTGAAAGCCTTCAGCCAGTGTCTCAGCCGCTATAAATTGGCACGAACTCCAGTATCTTAAAGCTGTGCTAGTTTATGTGACCCAAGGAGATGACTTCCAGGATTTGTGGGACCACTGTGTAAATACCAGAGTCTTTAACCTGCCAGGGTCAAAATAAATAATGCTTTTGGTACAGTCCTGGCTCCATGCTTACGTGTCACTGCTTGATTTAAGCAGCATCGTGTGAAGCAGCAGCAGTGGAGGGGAGCCTTCAGCAGCTCTGCACTTCTCCCTAGCAAACCCGCCACCTGCGTTTTGCCATTTTTGTCTTGCAGATGAAGAAACTGATAAAGAGAGAAGCTGTCTCCTCACTGCCATGCTAAAAAATGCACTTTTTTTTTTTGGTGGACAAAAGAGGCAGTGGCAGGGGCTTTTCAGTACTCAGTAGGGGGGCAAACACTTCTGGGGAATCTCTAGCACGACAAGAAAACTTTGTTTCTCCAAGCCCCTCACTTGCATTTGGAGTGACACAGAAGGAGGCGGAGAAATGCAGAACGGCAGCAACAATGTTCATGTATTGTCTAAGTCCTCCAGAGGCTAAGCCTGAAGGGGTGAGGTGCTGCTCTTGCAGTGCTGCAGCCCGCCCGCTGTGCCCACACAGATGTTTCCTTAGGGTCAGGACAAACAAATAATCCCCACCAGCTCTACCTGTGCAATTGTGCCCATCTGCAATGGGTGGGTGGATGGACACACAGGGACAGAACTGAGCAGGCTAAATTGTTAGGAATGTAAATGCCTGAAGAATGGGCTTTATGTTTTCACCTGAGATAAAAGAGGCACTGATGAATCCAAACCTTGAGAGCTGAGAATTGGCAAAAGGTGCCTATCTGAGCTTTATCCAGAGGAAAACAGGCAGCAATCTGAGGTGCCTGGGATGTTCCTGGCAGCAGTAGCAGAGGCACAGAGCAGTTCCTCCCCGCAGCAGGTTTGCTGTACCAGCAGGCATATCTGCAGGCTGCTATCATTGTAAACCTCCAGCTATTTTCATTTAATCAAAACAAATACGAAGTTTGCCTCTAAACAGACTCTAAAAGAGTCTTGGGCTTTCTTTAACACAGGAAAGATGCAGTGAGCCAAGCCCTGTGTCCTGTGCCTGTGTAGGTAAGGCGTGTGGAGAGACACTGGGAAAGGCTGAGGAGCAATTGCTAGGGGGCTGGGTTGAAGCTGAGTGAACAGCTGGACGTGAGCCTGTGTCACCAGCATTAAGTTAGCAGGATGGCTGCAAGAATGAGGGCCTAAGGCACACAAATCCAGCCAGGTCTCTCTTCTGAAGGGGATGGAGCTTCGACAGCACTTTGGCTGTCAGTGACAGTAGCAGAGCAGGTGCCGTCAACAGCCAAGGAGATCAGAAACAGGCAGGTGTGTTGCAGGCAAGCTTTGTCTAACCTCAGCTGCCTCCAAGATCTGTAAATGCCCTGTGGGAGCTAATCAGCCTCCCAAGCCCCCAGTCTTCTTAATTTTACTGATTCAAATAAAGCCTCAGGCTCCTTAAGGGGCTGCAGCTGAGGAGACTCCCATGTAACTCAGCTGGCTGAACGGGCCCTGTAAAACCTACTCACTCCCCCAGGTACCCCCAAAGGATGTTTTCCAAGTGTGGTAGAAACAGACATTTCTATATTTCTGTCTTTGCATTTGCTCCAATTCCCCCATATTTTTAAAGGAGGAAACACGGCAGAAGGGGATGGCTACAGGGCAGTCAGCGCTCTCCACCAGAGATTTGGCAGCAGAAATCCCAACAAGAAGAAGCCAACAGAACTTATTGTAGAGACAACAGACTTTCCTTCTAGCTTCCCAGAGGGGCCCTGCTACTTCTGATGCCAAAGGTTAGGGGACTTCAGGTTTTATTTATTTACAGTGATCCTAATTTGCATGTGCAGGAACAGGATAGCTGGTGAGGCTGTTAAGTTTCTGCCACAGGGATGTGTTGGACTGCTCAGGATAAAGACACGTCCCCCCAGCTGTGCCTCTGAGTCTTCTCCTCTGGGCCTTCCCATTGCCTGCAGCTCTGCCAGGAGGCTGTAGGATGTTCCTGTAGTAAATCTAGTAATCTGTCTGGTGGACAAAGCACCAGGCACCTGAGAAGACCTTCTATGGCTTGTTCACAGCCAACCTGTGGCGATTGCCACAGACAGGCAGACACGTTGGGATCCTGAAAAAAAAAAATGTTTAAAAAGATGAGATGCTTTCATTTCTGACAACCAGAACACTTTTCACTGCAGAGCAGCTACCCACAGCTCCTGCAGAGCACAGGCAATCTCCATAAATCCACACACTAGCTTATCCTAATACCCTGCTCAAGTAACTCAGCCCGAGTCTACTCCTTGCAGCTGCGCATCCAGCTCCAGTAATAAATTTCTAATCCCAGTGAAATCCAGCTGCTGTAGGTCTTGCTGCAGAGAGGCCCCACTACAAAGTCTGGATGTTTCAATGGGCATCAGCCCCATTAATGTGAGCTTCTGACACCACAATGCTGCAACATGCATTTCTAGATAAAATTCACCTTGGGACGTATTTGCATTGCTGAGCAAGCTAAATCCAAGTTCTACAAATACCACATCTTATCAGGGCCATTTTCTTTATCAGTCTTATTGCAAATTAGCTTGATTCTATGGACTCCGGGAGCATGAAGCCACATCCAGCTAAGTCTTAGAAGCTGAAAACTAAAGGAGAGGCAGCTGTTTCTCTCTGCAGTATTCATGAGGTAATAATAGTAACAATAAGGGGAAGGACAATAGAGCAGTTTCATTGTGATATTTTTTAGAAAGTAAGGATTCCATTGAATATAAAATGATAATTGATTTTAGGCACTTTGATGGACTAACGTTTGATTCTAATGGAGTCATTTTCTGAGAAGAACAGAAAAAACTGTGTCAAGAGGAAACAACCCTCACTTTGTATAGAGACAAAGTGTTGCTGAGTAGCACTGCTGGAGTCCTTTATTTAAATAGGAATGATTATATTGCACAGGAAACTTGGATTTGAAAGCAGTTCCTCTGATACATTCCTCTTCAGGAGTAATTATCTGCTGCATTCACCAAAGCCTGAAGGCTGGTCTCGTATGGCAGCAGATCATCTGCATTATGGCTAAAATTAAAACAAAGGGAGAGGAAACAAACAAGAAAGGATGTAAAACTCCAAAATGCCAGGTCTAAAAGAAAGTCCTTTCCACTAAGAAGTGGTGGAACACCTTTTAGAGTGAACATCTGATGTAAATGGAGGTGAGAGGCAAATAAGAGGATAATTATACTGCACTTAGTTTCCACCAGCTGGCTCCTCACTGCATGATGTCCCCTTGCTGCTCTACACCTTCTGCTTTCCATTGGGTTTCCACCATACCCATGAGCTCACATCAAAACCTTTCCTGTGGACAGCATTCACTGGGAGAGACTGGAAAATTTCTCTGGCCAAATAATTATGATCAGGGAGCTGCTTCTGCTGCTGAAGTGGGGATTTGTTTGCAGCCAGCCTGGATTGCAGCCAGCTCTGTCTCTCTTCTCCCTGACCATAAAATGTTGGACAGAGCAGGTGAGACATTGCTTGCATGAGAGTCAGATACTCTCCATGAAGGTTTAGACCACTCTACCTTCCATGCAAAACAAATCCATAATTAAACAATGCTTTAAATTCTTAGACTGTTGTGGTTTCCTGCTTTAGCCATGAAGTCCATCTGGTCATTCCAACTTTAAGTGACTCACACAGGCTTTCATAACCTTGCAAGGAACTTCTCTGTGTACTCAAGTGCAGCATGGCTCTTAATTTGGATCTAAGGATCTCCTAAGAAAGACCAGCAGAATCAGGCCTCTGTCCACAAATTAGGACAGGATTGGCTAATGCTTTACTCATAAGTAGCAAGAGGACATTTTCCCCCTGAAGTTTCTTTAAACAGTAAAGGATTCATATTAATGTACATATGTAGTGGTGGGGAAAGGTATTTGATTACTGTAAAACAGGTCACTTACAAATCATCTCCTCACCTTTCAGGCAGTGTGCTCAGTCTGTGATGGCAAGATAAATCAATTCATTGCACCTGTTAAAGCGCTGCAATGGTGCAAGGACCACGACGTGCTCCTCAACCATATGATGGTATAAAAGCCTATGTCATTTCTAGAATGAAAGGAAGAAAAGGGGAACAAGATGCTTTAAAAAAAGCAACCACTCTCAGACAAAAATAAAGGCAGAGAAGCTGGCAGGTGGCATGGGGTTCCCATGATGCATATATGCTTAGAAGAGAAGCTCGGGGGAAAGACAGAGCAAGAAAGATCTGGAGGCAGGAATGAGAATGCATGGCACCTTGCTGTGTGCCCCAGCTTGATGGAGGGCTCACATTAGGCATTTCCATAGGCAGCAGGGCTGGAAAGGCTTCAGAAGAGGGAATCCTGCCTAGAAGTTGAATGTTGTTGTCCTCCAGCAAAGCCTCAGTCACACTCTCTCTCCATTTGCTTATACGGGAAGCCTGCGGCTGAATGCAAAAGGCCTGAATTTTGTGTGATAGTAGCATATTTCTGTTCTGCCTGCACACAGAAAAGGATGCTCAGAAGAAAACTACTGTCACTGTTCAGGCAATCCATACTGTGCTACATCTGATAGAGTGGCTGCAAGTAAGAAAGGGCCAAGTTGGCTGACAATTGGATTTAATTTGGTTTCATTTGCTTTATAGGCTCTCTGTATAGAATCATAGAATGGCTTGGGCTGGAAGGGATCTTTAAAGGTCATCTAGTCCAAACCCCTTCCATGGGCAGGGACATCTTCAACTTGACTAGGTTGCTCAGAGCCCTGTTCAACCTGGCCTTGAATGTTTCCAGAGATAGGGCATCCACAACTTCTCTAGGCAACTTGTTCCAGTTTTTTGTTACCCTCACTGTAAAAACTTCTGTCTTATATCTAATCTAAATCTACCCTCTTTTAGTTTAAGACCATTACACCTTGTCCTATTGGAAGAGGCCCTGCTAAAATGTCTGTCCCCATCTTTCTTATGGGCCTCCTTTAGGTACTGAAAGGCTGCTAGGAGGTCTCCCTGGAGCCTTCTCTTCTCCAGCTGAACAGCCCCAACTCTCTTAGCCTGTCTTCACAGGAGAGGTGCTCCTGCCCTCTGATGATCTTCGTGGCCCTCCCTTGGACTCATTCCAACAGGTCCACATCCTTCTTTTGTTGGGGACCCCAGAGTGATCAATCTAACAAATAAGTTGGGGAGAAAAACAACAAACAAAAGTCACCCTACATACCTGCAACTCCAAATAAAACTGGATTTGAGTAAGTACAGCCTCTCCCATGATTGAGTTAAAAGGAAATAAAACGAAAAGTCCACGGGCCACAGCAGGAGTTTCCAGCATGCTTCTACTGCTGCCCATAAGCACTTACCATGGATTCCGAGATGACAGATGAAGAACAGACAGTACCATCAACCCAGGGACTTACTCCACTGATTGATCTTAGGAAGTTCAGACCCTTGGAGGACAGCACTGATTTTCTATGAGAAGAGTTCAACTTCATTTATTTCCTCTAGAATGAGTATAAAGTAATCACTTTTAAGGTCAATAGAAAGGCAAAATGCTTTCTATCCCATCCTGTAGTTAGAAAGTCTACTGAGATCTGCTTAAGGCTGACCACTTTTTTTCCATGTGAATCCTCATTTACTTGTACTTGCTTATGTAGCTTGTCTTTGAGCACATTTGACTTGAGGAAGGACACAAAATGGGACTCTTGCCTTTCATCATTTATCTTAAACCTAGAAATGAACGTGTAGGCTCTACCTAACGCCTGTTCAGGGACAGCTTGTTATCAAGACTCAGAGAAATTAAACCAACCTAACTAAATTGAATAGAGTAAGGTACAGTCATTTCACATGTTAAACAGAACAATTTATTTGCATACAGGGACAGTCTATCCCATTGCAACTGCATTCAACCTAAGTTATACTGACAACATCACACCTTCATTGGCATAATAATTGAATTAAGCCCATGTGAAGGTTAAGCCTGAAGAAATACTGCATGCTAAAGTGTTACCATATTTCTTCATTCCTCCCTACAACATGGTAACAGATAACAGTTTGAATTCCTGTTGTCAATTTGCACAAGTTTCTCAAGAATTCTATGAACTCTTTTAATTTTACTTCCATGAGCACAGGGGCACATTAGGTGACATGAAAAAAAATTCTGAGTATATGGTAGGAGAGAAAAAGCTTAAATATGCAAGCTGAACGTACTCCAAATATCTATAGAGAAAAGCAGGGGTTTTAACTATTAGATCATCTAAGCCAGTCTCATGATTCTATGATTTCTTGTGCATGACAGTGTTTTAAAATCTATCAGAACCATTGTTCTTTGTGAAAACAGGTGGGATTCGTTGACTGAACCCATCTAAAGTGTTGTAGAGTATCTGAGACACATGCATGGGGCTGGCAGTCTTGGGTTAACATACCCATCCAGACCTGTGTTGCTCCATAGCAGCAGCTCTAGCCAAGTGGGTACTCTGCAGTGTCTGATTTGAGACTCGACACCTACAGAGAGAAAGCTGGATCCCACCCTAACAGCTTTCCAAGTGTGAAAAACTTGCTCGCTCGCAGTCCCGAGCTGTGCTGTCAGCTACCAACTTTAGTATCTCCGAATGTGCTCCACTGGCATTCAGTGGGATGGCTACAACTGTAAAATAAGGAAGTAAAAGCATTTCCTCCATTTTACCCCTGTACAAAAAAGAGAGGCAGTCATGGCAAATGCAAACACAGCTCCAGGCAAAGACATGCACCTGCACGACCAGCCCTTGGGGGCTTGTTCCTACAAGGTGAACCTCACACTGCTGTGGTCACCCTCGTCACCACTGCATCTATTTGGTCTGGTGACCCTCTGAGGAACCACCCACCATGCAGGCCACACCCTGACCGTTTTGTGACAATTAAGACTAAGGAGGACACTCACCAGAATTTGTTTTCCTTAAAAGTAGTATCCAAATCCAGCTCTTTGAAGATGAGAGGAGCAGGGCGTCTTTCCTGTAGTGATTTTCCTAAATCATAAAGCCAAGTGTCTTTTCCTCACATTGTAAGAAGCTGTGGTGGAAATAATGCAACTGCAACCCAGCATTGTACAAGCAGCTCACACTGATATCTTCCTTTCACATTTCCTAGTGTTGAGTTTTTTCCCTGCTACAGCAGAAGGTATTTTCATGTAATGAAACGTGTCATTTATTTTGTACAATTTCTATGGTTTCTATAATTACAGAATTAGAAGAATAACAATTTATAAGACATTTCCATAATTTATTCATTCACAGATATATTCCGTACCTATTTGCTCAGTACATTACATACCAGCAATAGTAACTGCTTTAATGCAACAGCCGAGATGATTTTGCTCTCACACACTCCCACTCCAGCAATAAACATCATCTTGACCCATGAAAAAGCCTCCAGAACTGTAAATTACAGGACATTAAAAAGGCAGGCTACTGGACAATAGGCTTGGCTAGAGAACTGACTGCAGGCATAAAGAGCATGGTATGCTCAGATGACCATATGATCAGATGCCAAGGAAGATTTTTAGCAATTCCAGACAAGGTATTTTTTTGGGTCCCATGAATTCATGTAATAAATGTTACTAGCAGAAGACTCAATGCCCACACTGTTGAGCAGCCTTGCCCTCAAGCATTTTTTTCTGTCATCACCCGCAGTATAGAAATGTTGGGTTGTTTCTGGGCTCTCTTCTGGAGTGAAACAACTCTTTCTGAAACAAAACCCAGGTGCTGTTTCGGTAACTTGCTCAAGATTCACTCCCAAAATGAAGCATGAACAAGACAACCAGTTTGGCTTCCTTTGCTTCCTTCCTCCCAGCAGGCTCCGATCCCTCAAATGTCACATCCTCTTTTGTTTCATGCTATTAATTCCAGTGGACTGCAAAAACACTCCAGACATCAGATTACTTCAGACTCTTGAACTGACAACCAAGAAAAACATAGAAAATAATGTCTTATGGTCATGGCTACACCACATGGGGCCAGGGGAGATGCAGGGCCAAGTGCTGTAAGTGTGGACCTGTCCAGTCTGCTCCAGTGACAGCTGATGTTGAGCAGTGTGACACTGCTGCAGCCCTCGGCCTGGAGTGAGGAACTGCCCCCTGCAAGGGAGCAGCTTTTGGCACCAAAGCTCTGGCCACAGACTGTCGATGAGGACATGTGTGGCAGGGGTACAACCAAAGGTTTCAGAAGGCTTTTCTCTAGAAGTATCTTGCTTCATTTTGGAAACCCTGACGTTATCTGAAGGGGGTATGCTCTGCACACGGAGCGGTACAGACTTTGCGGGTTTCGTGTGGCTCCTGAAAGCTCGTGGCTCCCATGAGCACTTCTCCACTGCCAAAGAAGTGCCAAAGTTGACAAGAAACAAAACAGCTTTTAGACAAGAAAACTGACATGTCCTGACCCTTCCTGGCAGCTGACAACTGTCCAGGGTGGGGTTTAACATAAGAAAGCATGAATAGACAGGCTTCCCGCTCCTGAGTCATTAGGAGTTGAATTTTAATCATTTGCTGCTTCTACTCTACAATGGCCTTGCAGCCCTCTAATGCTCCAGTCCTTCCTTGTCCCTGCAAGTCATCCTGTTTCTCCTCTCCATCCCACACGCTCGTTCTCAGCAGGCTTCTGGCTCAGTACGTCTGTGATACATCCAAATAAACGGGTTGACCTGGTGGTTTTCCACATCACTTGTGACCTTGGACTCCTTTCCAACCAGTCTCATGCTTATGAAATGTAGGTAACTTTATGACACAAACTCTTCTTGATTCTGTTGAATTGTATTTCCTTTCTTTAAAGCATTTAAAAAAATACACAAGAGAAGGCAGTGTAAAGAAACCACAGAGCTGCAAGCCAGAGGTTTTAATCCCTTCTCTGTCACTAGCTTGCCATGTGATGTCTGCCCTTGGGCACACAACTCCTCTGTGATGCTGCTCTCTCCTGAGGAACTAGCAGGTAACAGGGGATTATTTGTTGGTGTAATACTCTCCAAGATGTAGGAAAGAAGATGCAGAGGACATGGCGCCAAAAAAATCCCCCAATAGTGAGGCAAGTGTGAGCCACACCGGTGAGATAACCACTGCCTGCCTGCACACCAGCACTAACCCTTGGCAGAAAGGGCACCAAACGACTGCCTGAGGCCGAAGCCGTGCAGCATGGCATCCTCGGCACACCATCTCTGGCAGGATAAGGGTATATGCTTCTTCATGCAGCATCTGCATGTGTCCTGAACCCAGGGACTACACTTAAGGATTTGTTACTTGAACACGCTATTAGGGAAAAACTAAAATACAATAGAATAAAATAAAAAGTATATACTTTTGCAAAAACTCCTCCACTTTCTTTTGGCTGTTTTTTGTTACCCCAGGCGCCTCTTCCCAGAGCCGCACCACAAGAAAAGATTGCCCTGGGTCCGCTCTCATTTTAAAATGCTTCTTTTTATTTCAGTGGTTGTACATTGGGTGAATGAATTTAACGTCACAACAGAAATAAAATGGCTATTTAACAGACCACTAGTAATTATATATGCTGAAAAAGAGCAAATGAAGGGGTTTCTTTTAACTATTACCGAAATATTCATTGTACATGTCATCAATTATGCCGGATGAGAGAGGCAAACAAAAAGGTATTTTGGTGAGGTGTTGTATCCTTTGAAGAAAATAAACACTGAGACATCTCAAGTTACTTGAAACCATGTCTCAGCTACAGTATTCACTGTCTCCGTGTTGGCCCATCTCATGGTTCTTTTAGGGGGTTATATTTGTTGTATTTTTTTTAATTAAACAAAGCATTTAAAATTTAATAATTTTCATTAGACTTTTTTTTTAAAATATAAACAAAGTTTTGGCAAATAATATTTATACAGAAAAATAGTTTTAGATCTTCCCAAATTTTGAAATAGTCTATAAAATTACTTTATAAATAAATAAAATGCAGAATCTGTTGTACACGTATTTGCACATCTCTGTAATTGCCTCCTTACTGTTAGCATAGGTTTGTACTTGTACAGTTTTCAGGAATATTACAAAGTCATAAAGTCGGAAAGTGGATCTCTTATTAAAAATACATTTTCTCTTTTGTCTGTCAGTTTATCTGGATGAAAGACCTGATGTATCTGAAGCTTCGTCATCCATGGGCAAAAAATACTGGATTAATTGTAAAAAACATAGATTAACAGTTATTTTGAAACATAAAAAGTTCACACAAAATGATGTCTTGAAGAGTTATCTACATAAAATATTTAAACAACATGGATAATTTACCATTTAGTATTATACAATAAGCTACCCAAATGCCTAAATTAACTATTATAAAAAAATAAAAACAACTTTGACAGATATAGGCAAGTTGCAGTGTCAACTACCTAGTTATAAGGACTGAGAAAGTCTACAAATATTAGTGTTTTAATAGTATATAATGGTGATACCTTAACTGCTAAAGTAACAAGTTAAGATACATTATTTTTCCACAAATTAAAACTAATGCAACGTTACAAGCACTATGTTAATTTTACAACCGAATTATGATTATTTTTTTCCTTTCGGATGATCAAATCTCCAGCTTTATATATAAATAGATAGTAATTAGACACCGGACAAACAAGATTTAGCCTGGAAAATAATTTCCTAGACAAATAATAATATGGTTAGTGCCTTCAGTCGTTCAGAACAGGCAGTGCTGCCAAAGTTTAAAATAGTTTACAATCAATCTGAAGAGGTTAAGTTAAAATACTGCAATCACTAATAATGTCCACATAGAAAACTTATGCTGCAAACAATTATACATAATATCCACTTATAACAGCTGTCTTGTTTTTTAAACAATAATTTAAAAACTATGTCATTTATGTGATACATGTGCAACATATAAAATGTGAAATATGAAATATTTGGTACAATAGTGCTTGAAACAAATCTCAAATCAAACAAATGAAAGTTTAATTATACATATATAATTACCTTGTAAATCAACAAAGTATTTAAAAAAGTAAACAACATTAAAATCTGCTTCATCCATATATATGTATGTATGTATATATAACATGTATATAATTGTATTAAAGATATCTTCATACTTTTGTGACATAAAATATGTTTTTAAAGAAAAACAATTAGAAGAACTATTTTTTTCTCCACTCTAATCTGGTTACAATCTTATAATCCAATTAAAAAAATGCAAATACAGTAATGATTTATTAAACTGAATCTCATTCTACATTCTTAGTGTTAATAGTCTAGATTAAAGTCACCTATGAAGTTTCAGTGACTCAACTGAATTTTAATTAAATTAGAGTATCATACAATCTCATCTACAGCCTTCTTTTTCACCTTTTCTTTTGTTAGTTTGGTCTTGTTTCGTTTTGCTTGATTTTACACTTCTAGAAGTTACTTCTTAACAGCTTGGATCTTTTTGGTAACCTGACTATGAGTTTCAAAGATTATTCATGTCCAGTGAGATTTGACTGTTGGCATCAGGCTCACTTTCATCAAGTCTGATGTGACAAAATTTAGGCACTTCTGCAAAGTCTCTTTTAAAAACATTATAAATATACTTGTAAAATAATATTTTCAAGACTTTGTTCTTTTGGGGATTGAAAGGGGTATGAAGGTTCATACTGTGCAAAATTTTTTAAATTTTCTTCTGCTATTCTGCTATGATTCAAATGCAACTTCTCCATACAAGTCAAACACCAACCATGTGCATCTAAAGAATTTGTGCTTTCCTTTGGACTTCTTGCTAAAAATATCAGATTGACAGGATGATGTGCAGGACACTGGGCTGCGTTTCACTTCCTCTGTCTTGGAATCAACTCATCAGGGGAGCAAAACCAAGATTGTTTTTTTTAACCGATAAGAAAACCCCCAATCATAGTTTGGGTGAAAATTAAACCTGCAACTGGGGTAAGTTTTTAGCCAATACAGCGCAATTATTGCTGAGCTCGAAAGATTCATAAGCACTGAATCTCATGAGACGAACTTATCTGGACCATTTCCGTTAGTTGTAGTTATGGAGAAAAGACAATATTTGCAAGAATTAAACTATGCTTAGAAAACCTTTAAAACTAAATGTTACCCTTTATGTCTTGAAACATCACAGCTGGTATCAGGTAGTTAACTATTTTAGGTTGGAGTATAGTAAGCATACCATATTTAATATTCATATATGACATAGCAGCACTAGCTTTTTTGAGTTTTTGATTTGTCCATAAGAACAAATTCTTGACTTAGCATGCAGTTTGTGGCAACTCTAGAGAGGAGGAGACAGGGTAGTATGTACAGTAGCCGTGCTTGGCCGTCCGCAGGGAGGCTTCGTGACACTCTGTTCCGCTCCTGCTGGCTATTTCAGGATTATCTGTTAAGAGAAAGGAAAGCGTGATCGCGCTTTTAGGGGACACGGGGAGTGCAGTTTGCCCAGATGGCCAGTGTTGGACTAACTAAGCTCAGGTGCAGCTCACACAGGACAGCATCCTTTATTCTCATGCTGCCTGGGAGGTGCTTGCATTTCGCAAACCTAGTCATCTTCCCCTGCACATTGGTCCGCACGTGCGTAAGAACATGCAGAGGGGGCATTTTATGTGTCAAAATACTGGAGGCAGTGCTGAAGCCACAAAAGAAGGGCCTGGCCATAGGCAGGGTGTGCATCATCAGCACCCTGGTTATCAGTGGAGGTGGAAGCAGCCCTGTGCCTCCCAAAGAAGCTCAGAAGTGCACCATTGCCCGAGGCAATTCTCCAACTCCTACCATGCTCCCAGGAAGACAGAAGATGACTGGCAAAACAGTGGAGGCAGGGCCCCTCACCACTAACAAGCAAAAACATCTCAGAATCATAGAATCAACAGGTTGGAAAAGACCTCTGAGATCATTGAGTCCAACCCTTGATCCAACACCACCCTGTCAACTAGATCATGGCACTAAGTGCCACATCTCTTCTTAAATACCTCCACAGATGGTGACTCCACCACCTCCCTGGGCAGCCCATTCTAATGTCAAGATGCACTAGACTAGATGTTTTCACAAAGCTAAAGTGTCTTTTCAATGCATTTTTAGCAGCTGCTTATTTTCTAAAAAAATTATCTTCAGATCAGAGAACTTGAAAGGTTTTCTCACACTTCCTTATGCCAGGGAATCCAGGGGATGACCATAATGGTACTTCTATGTGCCTAACTAGTCACTAACCTTGCTACTTTACCTCCATGGTGTCACAAACAGAGGGTGGAGCAACCATTTTACAGGTGTAAATTCTTGTGTTTCCAACACTGTGAAGGTTCAATGCATGATGGGCCCAGCAACCAACTCCACTTGCTCACAGTATTGGAAAATCATCCAGATTTCCATCACCTGCCTGGACTGTCTGTCAGTGAAAGTGATATCAAAAGCCAGCGGTGTGATATTTTATCACACCATTGCTAACTTGTGCTCCAGACTTAAGCACAAGTCAAGAAATTAAGAGTGTATTGCCTGCTCTTACTGTTTAATTTGGCACTCGATGCATTTTTAAGCTGTATTTGTAGGTGGTATGCAAAGCAGTCATGACAGTACTTTGACCTACTTGTGCATTACAAAGCTAGATCACTGCTTAATGCAATATTTATATTAAAAGGGGGGAAAAGAAAAAGGTGTTTTGAAAGTAATTTCAGCAACATACTACCTCTGACATACAGACCTCCAAAAAAGAAACAGGTTTGCCTCTGTGCAAGGCACTTGTTCTAGTCCCCTGCCCAGTCAACCTCCCTACACCTCACAACTCCACTGCCTTGCTCTCTGTACACAACTACTGTCTCCCTGACCCTGCTGAACTTGCCAGCATGCCAAAAAGCCATCTTTGATTACCATCAGCACTGAAAATCTGGTGACACGCGAGGACCCATTGTAATGACACGGTACAAACACCTGCTGCTCCAAAGGGCTTAACATCTAAATACATCATACACACAACAAGGACATATATTTTTAATGAACTTCCACCCATTGTGAGCTTGTTAGCTTATCGCCTATCTTCTGTTTCCTATTGAAATAACAAAGAAATACCTTTGCTCAAATAATAAAGCCCTGTCTGTGGTAACTCTCGTCCAGCTCCAGCACGGTGGTTTGACAGTACGTACAAGGAACGCAGCCGTGCTGAAAATAAGAAGTGACCAAGATTTTCAGGACTGATATTTTTAGCATGTTACAACCCAACAAGTCAATGTAATTAATAAAGCAGCTTTAGCTATACTGGGTTAGCCATAATCACACAAGTGTATTTAAAGGTTCCTAAGGTCTCATTTAATGGGACATAACCTGAAACCTACTCAATGTAAAAAGCCCCAGAATTTCAGACACTGCAGCTGACTACACTGTCTGCCAACTTTTGAGGGGATAAACTTGCATTTCCCTATAGCTTTTCTTCTCCCTATACAGGGAGACAGATAACTGCCCCTAATGCCAAGACTTCTTTGGTCAAATAGTCCCACAAGACTGATGTTCCCAATTCCCCCAAAATCTGTGACAGAGAATGCAGAGGGCCTAATCTCAGGCTGTTTCATGGGAAAATGGCAGGACTATTCCTGGCACTGTGATTAACCCAAGTGCCACTCACCCTGCTGTGTGCAAGGCAGGACAGAGGGGTCCTGGGCAGTGTGAAAGAGCAGGGATCCCTTCTCTTCCCTGCCCTGGTGAGTGGCAGTGGCAAAGCCCAGGATAAGGACTTCACTGCTGTGTCCCTATTCCTGCTGTTTCTCTCCTCCTGTCAAAACTCAGGAAACAGCAAAGATGATGTAAACACTTTCCTTTTGTGTGCGAGCATGTCCTGTTTATGGGTTGTGGGTGCCAGAGAAGCAGCTGGAGCCCTCACTGCCATGCTTCTCCCACTGCCAGTGGCTACAGATCTGGCTTGTTCCCACCACATAGTCCTCGACAGGGGATGTAACTAGGGCATGTTGCACCCGACTATTTCTAGTACACGTAGGAGTCCTCCTAGGAAAAACGCCTCAAGTCTCTCCTTCAGAACAAGCTTCTCCAGTGCAGTCACAGAACTGAGGAGCTACATTACTTTTTTAACCTTAGCCACAAAGTGTAAAACATCTCCCATAGTCTTTAATTATATGTTCACACCCTACTTCTTAAAAGATATCACAACTCTGCCATAGCTACATACACAGGCATCAGCTTCTGCAACTGTGTCTGACAGAGAAACATAAAATGCTAAACTACTTTACATGGAAAACACATTGGAACCTCTTCTGTTTAATCTACAAACAAAGTAATAAACTGTGATGGAAGACAGAGGCTATCTAAGTCTGCATCGCTGCTAATTGCTCCATCACTTGCATGCTGAAAAAGAAGAAGCTGTAAAGAATTATACCGGTGAAGGAACATGCCTGCAAACACTTACTACAGAGTCTGCATTCCCTCGTTACTTGTAAGTAGGTTCAACCATCTTCATGTTCACTATGCTTTGAAGAATTACATCTCAAATGTATGTATGTCATATTTGCCATACTATTATATCATTATACTCCACAGCAACAGGATATAATGTATTGACACTTTTACCATAGTATATATAAGCATAAAACCCTAAAAAACAAGACTATACAATAAGTGTGCATTGTTCCATGTACAAAGGTCTACAGGTCAAGCATGGGAAAGCGTTTTCTCATGCTCTGTAAGATCCACAGGTGTGGATACAGCCGTGCCAGAAAACATACCTTCTGCTGCTGCACTGAGAGATCTAGTAAGAACACTATTCCAGCATAAGCAGAATGGCCTGGCTCTTACAGTCTGCAGCAGTAATGCACAGAAGATTTAATAACAAGAAATGGCATTTTTTGGAGGTAATCACAGATATAGGGTACCTTCTCTGTTGCCTTCTTGCTTGGTACCTGTTTAAAGTGGCAGAAAGCTGGCTACCCTTTAGACTAAAATTACTAAAATTGTGCCAATGATAGTTACCAGACCTCACTGAAACTAGTAACACATAGAGTGAACCTAAATTTCTGCAAGCTGCTTTCTAGCCACCAAGAAGCATTTGCTCTTCCAAGTTTTCCATCTCTTTAGAGGTGGCATTTTCAGCTCCTAAATGCAAAGACTTTCTTTCTTGTCTACCAGAGCATGGCTCTTTTAAACCTTTACCTTCAGGACGTCTGAGGGATCACACTGGTCATTAAGCCCCCTGTGCAACACAGAAAATGCCTAAATCCAGACAGAATTGCTCCTAAGGATGGTAACAATTCTGCAGTGTCATCCAGGGGAATGACAACCAAGAGAGATGTTACTGCCAATGGTTTCAGCTTCTCACTGACTACCAGCACATGGTAGTCAGCAGACAAATCTGTGTCAGCTTGGGATTTCCTCAGATGCACCAAAGGTGGCTGTGATCAGTCATTGACTCAAGACTTAAAAAGTAAAATTGAGAGTCTGTTAAATTAAGGTGGAAATTCCACCTTTGTAAACTCTTTTCAATGCCCAGGTTACTGCTTTATTTGATAACAGTTCATTGAATTAACCAAATTACTGAGAATCATGACTAGGTACTAGGAATTTCAAGAACACTGTTTGGCTTGAGATTTTCTGCTTTGAAGCTACAATTCACAAAGCTTTATTCTCTCTGAGTTAAATTCATTTTCCAGTTCCAGATTTATTATACAACGATGAATACAGAAAATTTACCATTCTGCATGAATCATTGTGCATGAACTCTTGTTCAACTAAAGACCTGTCACAGTGGATCAGCCAGAAAACATGACTTTGCATCTACCTCTGACACATTTCTCTTTCAGAAGTTTTGAAATTATTACTCTAAATCACACTGTGCTCTATAAGCCTTAATATATTTTAAGGGGCATTAAGATTGTGTTTGACCTCTGCATTGCAAAGCACTTATCCCTCCAAAAATACATAGTAAACATTTTGGACTGCTCAGCCTTCCATTTTAAAAGCAGTGTAGTAGTAATAGGAGTTTCTTGTAGACAAGATTCATCTCAGATGATTTCAGACATGAATGCCTCAGCTGGTCACCCATTTAACATCTTCCTAGCCTACCTCAGCCAATTGATTTTAGCATGAGACAGATTATCAGCTCCTGATGCCATTTTCCCCTCCACCGAATGTAAGAGTTTGTGGTGAACAGTTCACACTGAGGTATTTAACTTTTGGACACCTGCATCGGGACAGATGAATCCTTCCACAGTGACATTTTCTGTTCTCATGTTTTTCACACAAGTAGCAGACTGGTCAGATATATCTGGGGTATACATTAAAAACAACAGATATTTTCAGACAGCCGGCTCATATCAGGCTGCCTCATAACTTCTCCTGCTTTCTAAAAATAAATCTAACACCAAGTATTTCTTCCCTGTGACATGGAACCAAAGACTATTTATATTTCCACATGCCTTTGGGAAATGCTTCCAGCTCTTTATTTTTCATTTACTCTTAGAATGTTCTTTTGTGGTATGTGCCCTGTTTCTTCAAAATAAATTAGGATGGCTTGTTTTTTTGTTTTGTTTTTTAAATTAGAAGTGAAAAAAGATGAGTAAATGTTCAGAGACTTACTGAGAGTAATCTCTATTGTATCAGTTATGCCTGGTCATACTTAATTTTTACTTAGCTTTACAGATGGCCTTTATCAGCTCCTTTTCCCATAGCTTCTGCAGCAGCATCTCCATGGAGCACCATCCCAAACATTCCAATCCCTCACCTCAGGACTCCCACTGACACTCTCCCAAAGGATAGGTTTTGTCCCTGTCCTCGACTGGCTAACAGCTGAGCTGGCTCCAACTCTCACTCGCATTAAATGCAGTCTGGCTTCTTTCCTTTGCTCTTGATGGCCATAAACTTCATTCTCATTTCCAGCATATTATCATTTAATGTATATGTGCTTTGTTTCTCTCACTAACCATGGTCCTCTACCCATCCACGGGTGAAGGAGGTTTTATCTTATTGTTTCTCAATTAAACCAATGCAACCCCAATATATTGGTCTACTTTGCTCATCAATAAGGTGACCTCTGATTTGTATATAAAGGGCAAGATGCCTCAACCACAGATGACCTCTTTGGTTGCCTGCCCGTACAGTGCCTAACATGGGGGGCATCAGGTGTTTCTTGAGGGTTGAAGGTCCTTTTTGCTTGGCTTTCTCATACCCCATACCCTCACATGGTAATTCTGGTGTCCTGCTCCATCCTCTCTTTTCTTCTCTAAATCTGAGAGTGCCCAGTTCTGCCTGTCCCATATGCTGATAATAAGCCTCTGGAAAAGGCTGACGGTCAGATGTCCATGCTGAAGTGGACACATCTGCTAGCACATTTTCATTCCATCAGGTACAAGCTGTTGGCCATCAGGGTGTCATAAAGCTGACAAAGACCTTGTCTGAATCCCAACTCTTTGTGATGATCTAAAAAAAAGATCAAGGCAATTATGGGGATTCCAAAGAGCTCAAGGGTTCAGCAGCATCATTCTTCTCATTTATTATTCACCAAGTCCTGAAAGAGAGTCTAAAGCCACTTGTGCTGCCAATCCCTTAGCTCACTTATGAGCTTCAGTAGGTATTTACTCAAGTAATAATGTATAATATTTAAGTTCAACTTAATACATATTTACTTACTCTGGAGAAACAGGATTAGTTGTTTTAAAAATGAAAGCAATCTGGCTTTATTTATTCTTCTTTAAAGTAATAAATAATGCAGTGCTAAAAATTGATCATAACATACTCTAATATATTCTATCAAAATCTATTTTTAAATAATTGCACAGGCAGCAGATAGACTACATAGAAATGAGAAAACCACTGCTATATTATTCTGGGAGCACCCATACAGTGACTGTTTTGAACAGCTACTCAATTTTACCTTTCAACAGGTCCAAGCTACCGCAATCATCTGTGTTTTGCACTTCCTACTTTTAGGTCATTTTCCTTCTCTTCTTGAATTTTAGAAACTTCCAGAAAAGGCTTATGCAGAGGAACTGAGAGCACAAATGAGTGAAAGGCCAAGCACAAGTTGTGCATTATCTGTGAAAGTGCCCATATTCCTCTTGGAGGGGTGTTACTTCTCTGACCCTGCATTTTCCTAGGCATCCTCACCTAGCTTTTTTTTCCTTTTAACAAAACCTGCTTTGCATTTTCCTCTTACACACCGTGCATGCCCAAATCATGCAAGATGAGGCTTCTACTACAGCATCCCTTTTAGGCAAATGTACCACTGCACACAGAGCACGGGTAGCACTTCTGCAGGTTCCATTGCAGTTACCACCATCCTGAAAGTTCTCCTCTCCCAAAACCTGGCATTCCAGTTCAGACTTCCTTCCAAGCAAGAAACAGACCACTGCAACATCCGGAACTTAAACACAGAAAGGTACCCAATTTATGTTCATCAAGGTTACTTTTCAGACACCCTGCTTATAACACTTGTGTCAGTTTTATAAAACTCACTATATTTATAACTTCTCCAAGGAAATCTTAACCTTCATGACTTTTGACTACTTATCACTTCCTTAATTTTCTTCTATCTGAATGCTCTCACATAAACAGATATACATGTTAGTGTGTCATGGAAGATAATACTGCATAAAAAATACTGCATAAAAAATGAAATCAGGTAAGTTAACAAATTTCTGCCTTCAGCTGAAAGTCACGACAGATACAACCAACCAACCAACAAATAAATAAATAAATATATAGATGTTTCTACTGTGGTTACATGGGCAGCCTCCTGCACACTCAAAGCCAAAGACTGGCATTTCTGGTAGGAAATAAATCATACACTGAGATAAAAATATGATCTTTGTTTGATTCAAGGGAAAATAACTGGAGAAACTAGAGATGTGCAGATGCAATTATTTCAGAGAACGGAATCCCAAACAAGTACATCTGGAGCTTTGCACTGCTCTGTGTTGTTAAAATTTTATAATGGAAAAACACAGACTCACATGAGCTGTGTGTATGCACCATGAAACAAACTCAAATGCCTACAAAATTAGATGACCTTAGAAAAATTTTCCTATGTTTAAATAATAAATATATGCCCCAAAAGACTTCTACTCCACTTGTCGAATTATCATTTACTGAATAATTGAAAGCAAGAAAACAAAAGGAAGTTATCATATCAATCATCAACACTTTTTTTTAAATTTCAATGATATGAAAGCTAAAAGTCTAGAACAGGAAAGGGAAATCTGTTTTGAATTTTTTTTATATTAAACAAAGAAGTGTTTGCCTTTGCTTACTGCTGATGTTGTGTGACACTGCCATCTAGCAGGCTATCAGAAGAAGTCAGGTCTTAATCCTACACTAGGGAGAGAGGTATGATGGGAGAATTTCTAAAAACAAATCAGAGATTTTTCCATTTCTTCCAACTGGCTTCTTGCATATAAGCACGTGATCTAAAATTCTGTATGCAAGCCCACAGAAGTCTGCAACATCTACAGAGAAACAACACACTATCAGAGACCAAAGACTATTATTAAAAGTAAAACAAAGACTTGGTTGAAGTTTGCATGAGACTAAAATACAGTTCCTTTGCATTTTCCAGGGTAATCTTTTGGCTTTGCTTCCTTTCTACCTTACAGTTTAAGAAAATAAAGTTTTCTTGTGGGCTTTAAGATTGGAAACTCTCTCTTGAGTCTGCAAACTGTTAATTCTGCAAGTTACAGCTACTTACCTGTAACTCGGTGTCAGACAAGATAACTTGATGGAATTGAGGCTTGTGATTCCTGGTTGTCTAGCATGAAAGAGGCAGCAAGCAGTTTAAGTTTGGTTTCTCCATCTTGGTACAGTTACAAGGTAAGATGTCCAGTACTGCATTCCACATGCCAAGGCACCATAGATGGGCTTCCTAGGCCCAATTCTGCCACAGGCTGGCTCCCTGCAAGCATTCCCTCAGAAAATGTGTCTCAGAAAGGAACCTGTTCCTCTGTCTCCTTTTTTGGACTTTTTAACGTCAGATTCAAATCATCCTTTCTGTTGTTTGAACAAAATTTTCTAAAGAAGTTCAAACCATGACAGAAGTATTTATCTTGAGATTCTATGAAATTTTTAGACCAAAACTTTCAGTCATAAAAAGACAAAAATTCTTTAGATTCTTTAGTATTCCCAGCAGAAGCGCTTTCCTACCTGTTGCCCCATTCTCTCAGAAACTGCAATTAAAGATTTTCAAACCACTAATAAGAATTTTGTATATGCTCTTATTTGTAAAGTTCTTACATTTGTTTTCCTCTCCCACCTTCCTTTTCAAAAGCTTGCTTTTAAAGGACAAAAAAAAAATCAATTTGCTACTATTTTCCAGATTTTTCAATTCGTTTTCTCAGTATGTTGCTACTCTTCTCTCCATTTACAAGTACAGCAGGTTTCCATGAGAAACAAAGGGAACAGTGAGTAAAAGCCTGTCAGCAGTGCTATGGACAACCCTCTGCCCTGCCAGAAGGCCTCCCAGGGTTAGAGAGGTAGGCTGGAGAGGAAGCCCTTTTGGGGAACACCAGGCAATATTTGCAAGAGGGAGCAACTGGCACTTCTGCTTTACACAGAAGGAGAGATCCACTTGAGTAGGGGCCAACATTTCAGCCTAAGAAGAATCTGCCTCCCTTGGGAGTGGTGCTGCCTTTGCAGGCACCTTGGCAAGGAGAGGTGTTCTGTTGCTGCACGTGCTGGCTCTGCTCCCTCCCGAGGGAGTCACCCACATACAGTACCTCAAATTGCAAAAATTTGGGATGTTTGTATTTTACAATATGTTCACTAGTTTTTGCTGGGGCAAATATTTTAATTTTCCTTTTCTCAAACATAACTATTTTTATTTTTGCTTCATTGTGTTCTAACAGATTTTGACAAAACTGAAGGCTACTGAATAATTTCATAATTAATATCTGCATAATTGCCACCTAATTCAGTGAGAATGCTGATGCATAATTTAAAACAGCTGTGCCAGATAATCACAAGCCTTAGCATGAGACAGCCTGTTGATCTTATATTTCTTTTCAGACACAGCTTATGAATGTTTCACTCTTCTATTGGATCTCTCCTTTAATTTTTCCTTCCTGGTAAAAGGTCATAATACCTGTTGTCACTAAATAACATCTTTAAGCAGCATTCTCTGTAATGCTATTTTAATGCTGTCAGTCTCTGGTCCATTTTCATTGCTACAGAATATAAAGCCATGTACTGTTCTGAACTGATGTAATGTGAGCAAGACTCACATCATTTGGAATCATTTGGAATTTTGTAATTGTCATCTAATAACCAGGAACTAAGCAAGCACCAACTGAGCTTGAGGACACAGATTAGGACACAGAAACACTGCTGTCTTAACCCCCTGTGACACTCAATGAGGTAATAAAACCTAGTCAGTAAGCCAACAAAGCCTGCAGATCCCTTCACGTGATCACCCAATGCACGCTCAGGTCATCTGCTCACCAGGGTTTTAGTACCATTTTGGCTAAGGTCTCCTGCCTGTCATCCAGCTGCCAGTTCAGAAGTAAGTGTGCATATTTGCCTGTAGGTCCTGTATTGCATCTGCCAAGCTTGTGAAAATGTCTTGGATAACCTAGACATCCAAGGTTATCTTAGGATAATCTTAAACGTCACTAGACACATGTTTAGGCAACTGAACCAAGCCCTGTGAGACTTCTGAAGGACAAGCCAGACTACTTTCTAGACTTCATCTGACTGGGCCAATAAACTTCACAGTCTACAATGAGTACTTAAACTTGTATCTTGCATGTAGACACTGACACTCAGACACCAACACTTAAATGTTTTAATTCTGGGCTAAGTCCTAACGTTTTAATTCTTGCAGGACTCACCAAGGCATACATATAAATGAAACAGTAGTAAGGCTTTCTACTTAGAAATTTAAAGCCCTCCCAAGCAGGTGTTGCCATTATTTAAAATTGAACTTCAACCCTAAAATTCAGAATAACACCTCTCTCAAATAATGTTAGGATAAATCATCCTCTGTTAAACCATCTTTGGTGTGCAGGGTAGAGAAGTCACATCTTTCTGCATTTGCATTAACATGAACATCCCCTCCAAGTGGGCTCTACTTAATCTTTCCCTAAGTTTCTAATCCTGTACTTGCTTACAAAGCAAATAGCAAAACAAGAAGAGAAACAAACTTCCAAATAATTTTCCTTAAGACCTATGTCTTTTCTATAATCCTGAAATTACAGCACTGTACATTCTTAGCCCAAAATCATCAATAAACACTACTCTTTCCCTCTACAACTACCTAAATGGAGGTTACATCAAGGTGGAGGTTGGTCTCTTCTCCCAAGTAACAAGTGATAGGATGACAGAAAATGGCCTCAAGTTGCACCAGGGAAGGCTTAGACTCGATATTAGACAGTTTCTTCATGGAAAGGGTTGTCAAAATACTGGAACAGGCTGTCCAAAGCAATGGTGGATTCACCATCCCTGGAGGTATTTAAAAATGTGCTGCACTTTGGGACAAGGTTTAGTGGTGGACTTGGCAGTCCTGGGTTAACGGTGGACTCTACGATCTTAGAGGTCTTTTCCAACATAAATGATTCTGTGATTCTACCTGTGGGAGAAGCTGAGCAGGTAACAGTTTCTTTGCTTGCTGGAGTATTGCTAGTCCACTAGCTACAGAAGTAACAATTAAAAGCTTTGGTAAAGTTCTTTGAAGTATATATTTAACACATAAAGACCATATTAATATTTAAATAAGACTTTCACATAACTCTGTCCACATGCATGCACTAGAGGGAGCTATGACCAAACCCTCCATATACATGCCCTAACACTGCTTCTCATGATCATTTCACACTACTTGGAACTTTGCTCCTAGAAAACGCTGTCAGCATCCCAAAACGCCTGAACATAAGGTCATTAAGGATCTATCTCTGAAGCGCATTTAAGCAGCTGAGGTTTCAAGCCCCATTCTGAAGGGAATGGCTGGAGCAACTGTGAAGGGGGGAAGAAGGAAAAGGGGAAGGGCCTCTCACCTCTGACCAGACATGCTCCTGGACTCCTCACGTACCTTTGGAAGCCCACCTGCCTTTCACTGAAGAGCTGAAGTCCACCCCCTCCATATCCTCTCACCACAGCCTGGCAGATAAGAGTAAGCGGGGACACTCCCTTAAGGGATGTCCTCACACAGTGAACAGCATGACCACCAGCGCCTATATTAACATAGTCAGTTTTTTAATCAGGCTTCGTAAAACAGGGTTTGCAGCATTTTTGCTGCATCCTGTTTCCATTGCACTGAGCCAAAGCGATGCTCTTCCCCTCTGAAGTACACTGCAAGAAAATTATTTTGGTTTTAAAACCTACCCTTTGTAAGTCAGGAAAAGCAAGGGATTCCTCCCAATTTTCCATGTATTCTTAACTGATGTCACCCTGTACAGATGTACTACAGTATAGCCTTTAATCCTACACAATCTCCTCACATGCCTCGTGCCATACATTGAACACTCAATGCCCAGAGTTGCTGGCCAAGCATGACTGACTGTGCATGTGTCAATGCAGATACATTTTGAGCTGCTACTTGTGTTATTTTCTGAAAGAAAGGACGTACAGAAGACATGAAACAGAGTTCTTTTTTTTTTCAAAATACAAGCTGACAGCACATACTAAATAATTTACTGGACCCAACAGAGTTTTTAGGCTTTTCCAGCCATTAGCTGACTCTAACTTTTGGGATGTCGACTTTTCCTTTCCACTGGTGCTTCAAGGACACCAGGATCATCACACTCAATCCAAGGAAGACCAGACATTTTTCCCCATGTCAAAATACTAAGCCAAATTATACTAAGCTAAATGATTAAGCCCTGCTACAACCTTCTTTTCATGCCTAGCATTGTGAGTAGAAGTTGTGGGAGCTGAAATGGGACAGGTTGAAGTCTTCAGGTTGTAAAATTAAATACTTGGGAGTACCATACCAGAGGACACAAAGAACGTTATGATCATGAACAAAGTCATCTTAATTACCAAGTTAATAACCTGCTCCTGTTGTGTTTCTTGGGCTAAAAAAATACTGAGAGTTAGGACCACAGAGTTACTATGAGACCTTTCCTAGTGTTGTAGGTTTGTCTCCAATCTTAGGAGGCTGTAAATAAACAGAAAATTTGGGAGTTTTGTCTCTTATAAAGAAGAAGTAACTACTAACTACTTACCCTAGTTTGAAATACATTGTTTTTCTACAGTAGCTTTTAAAGACTCACAATGACTAACACAAAAACAAGAGTGAGAAAAAAAGACAGCGAAGGCACATGCTACAGAAGCCAATGAGAACAGCTGCCAGAGTGGGACTCATTTCCTCCACAGGCAGCAGTGCAGAGCTTTGGTAACATACCCACACTCCTTCCACAGGCAAGAGAAAGAGGCAGGACCCTCCAGGGCAATTTTACCCTGCCCTCATACGGACTTCTAGAAAAGCATATGAACTGAATGCCAAACTTCCAAATGGCTGAAGTTAAACAAGTGAAAACCCATCCTCCTGTTAAACCATCCATTAATTTCAGCATGGAGTTGTATGTATATACACACACAAATATATACCACTAAAAAACCAGACAGTTTCTATAAGTGCTGTTAAATTTAAAATGTTCTAATCCTCCAACGAAAACAAAATCTGCACTGGGAAAGGAGGGGCTCTGCCTGCCATCCTGCTAGATGAGAAATTGCATTAAGGCACACCTATATCTTTGTGGCACTAGTTACTTGTGTGAAAGTGTTCCTATTAACTGATTACTGGTCCTTTTGTAGGCATACATACATTCTACCTTCAGCCACAGTTGGCCCCTCTGGCACTCAGGAGTGCGGGTGGTGGACCTGCCCCAGCTGCATTTCTGTGCTGGAGAGGGTCCCTAGCTGAAACCCTCCCCAAACCACCCCATTTTCTCATAGTCCCTTGGCATCTTCAAGCCCCTTTGTCACCACTTTGGGACCACAAAACTACACTGGATACCACCAGAAACTGTTCTGCTGCAGACACTGTTCTGGAAAGGACCGTGAAATACAACATTTGCCTGCTGCACTTTCAAGCATTTTTTACAAGCTAGCTCTCGGAAAAGTACGCACAAAACAACAACACTTTTGGTGAAAACGCTAGAAGCACAAATGCCACAATGTTGGCAAATAATGAACTTTAAAAAAATAAAAGAGAAAACGTACTGGTTTGTGTTTCTTCAAGGAAGTAGGGTGTATTTCAGAGGTAGTATATTTTTCATAAATTATTATAAATAAACTCTTGCAACAACTTCTATTTTTCCACGGGATACTCAAATAGTTTTGGGAATGACAGTAAAAAAAAAATAAACCTGCTGGTATAACATTGTTAAGCAAAATATTTTCACTGATTTCTTTCTAAGCCCTTGGCAAGTGGAGGGGAATGAATCAACAGGTGAGAATATCCACTGGGTCTGCAACAGCTTATTGGTCTGTCCAGGAGCAACACAAGGAAAGGTGATGGGGACACAGCCCTTTGCTTTCTCTTGTTGAGCAAATGTGCTTGCTTCCTCTTCAATCTGACCTCTCAGAACCTGAGGGAAAACACCTCTCAGGTGGAAGTGCTGGAGTATGGTTCCAAAGCAATGGAAAAGCCAGAGCGACCCAACAGCTGTGCAAATCCTTCCCCTGAGAGATGCCAGGTGCATTAGGGTGGAAATCTCTACAGCCCCCACAGAGGAGTCAAAGCAACGCACTATGGGCTCCAATAGATATGTCTTCCGTGGGAATCAGGTCATACAGGAGGAGGGGGAAACCTTACCAAAATGAAAATTGTTATTAACATAAACTGCAGAAGAAGAGGAGAAAGTATCATCTTTCCTAGACTGCCTCAGCCAATAACCCTCGGGTTCTTTCTAATAACATCCTTCCTTGGGGAAATATAATTACCAGGTTAAAGATACACTTTCAAACAGAAAGCAAGCATAGTCATAAATATCTTGAGTGCTGTTTAGATCACTAGCATTTATAGAAAACATTCAAATTTTTTCTTTTAATTTTTTTCCAGCTGCCTTGTCCTGGTTGTCATTTTTGACAGCTTCCATGCTTACAAATTAGTCACTTCCACACACCTCATGGAGAAGGCTACATGAACACACCTGAATGTTTGAAATCTGTGATGATCTTCCTTTTGAACTTAGGTGTTAATAATAAACTTTTGTAAGTAGTCCAGTACTACGGTGATTCTAACTCCAGCTGGGTTAATTACACAATAATTAGGTACAAACATCGCAACACAAAACACAGCTACATCATTATTTGCAACAAATGTTAACTCTAAATAAGTGCAACCTGTCCCACAAACACTTGCTATAAACGACTTAAAAATAAACGAAAATTTGATGGGGTAAACACAGAAATAAAAAAAAATTCTCCGGGAGAATTTTTTTTGTTAAAAAAAAAAATTAAAATAAAAATCTCAGCACTCATTTAGAGTTCAGGATCTTGTGAAAGAAAGCTTTAAAAGGAGCAAACCTGATTTGCTGTGGCTGTTGCGGCGAAGGGAACACTTGTTGCAGGAGTTGTTGCTGCAGAGACAGTGGCGGCCGTAGCGTTGTGCATCATGGGTACTTTCAGGAGGGGAACCATGGAAGCAATGAACAGGAGGGTGCAGCATTATGGTAAGAGAAGTGGTATTTTTGGCATGGTGAATATCAAGAGCGGCAAGCCATCATCATGGGTTAAACCGGCAGATGGCATGCAATCACAGTGCAAAGCGAGAAAGCGTGGCGGAGAAATAAAAAAAAGGGGAAAATAGCTTATTACAAGTACAATTAAAGGAAGGTTGTCAACACAATCAGCGATTCCCAGAAAAAAAGAGTAAGGACCACTGAAAATGTGACTGTTGTCTCTAAGAAGATTACTTGCACAAATGAGGTCTTTACCAAAATAGCCCGTTACCTGCGTATTGTTACATGGGTTATTTGTTTTACCCCAGTAAAGATATAAATCACTTCAAAATAAAATTCTACTACAAAAAGGCACAGTGGTTTGAACTGGGAAGAAAACTCATCAATGTTTATCTTAATTTTTAAACACAATTAAAAATTAATTATTTTCATGTAACTTCATTTTGAAGTAAGCCAGATACTCGCTGTCTTCCTTTATAATCCAATTTACGCATTTTTTCCTACTAGCACTGCGTAACTGTTTGACTTTATCAGAGTTAAATTACCATCTGCTTTGAGGCAAAAATCAGGAGAGGGATGATGATAATTTTCCTGATATAAATACTACTTTGTTTGATCTAAAAAAGCAAGATCGATTTTGTGAAAGTCACTGCTTTTGCTCATTTTAAGAATGAATTTTAATCAGCAGCTTCATGGGGGAATTATTAACTTGATGTTTTAAGGCTTGATATTTTAACCATTTTATCTGAGTAGGCCCAAAAAAGCCCAAAAGTAAAATCACTGGGATAGGGCTATAGCCTCTTAGAAGCTGTTGCATTGGACTTCACCCTTGCATGCCCAAAATGTTAATTTCAAGCTGCAAATATATTTAAAGGAGGAGTAAGATTCAGATCACGAGTTTCAACAGAACCTCTCTGGATCAAAGTAGGCATTTCTGGGAAACGCTGATAAAACTTTCTAACACACAGCAAAGGAGAAATAGGCACACCACTATGAAACTTTAAAACACTGATGAAAATTTGCTGGCTTTTTCCAGTATTTTATGATTTTATAGTACTAGCCAATATAAAATATAAAGAGAAATAAAACTTTGAAAACTGAAAAGCAGACTGGAATTCATGGTATTATGCTTTTGCAGTGTAGTTGTTATAGCAGGTGATATCACATCTAAACTGCAGCTTTCATCTACAAATCTAAACACTCTGCGAAGTCAACCAGAAGGACAAGCGAACCTTTAATTCTAGTCAGTGTCTAAATCTTGCCTAGGATTTTTGAAACAAGTGAACATACATCATATACAGTATGAAAAAGAGATCAATAAAGAAATTTGGAACCTACCAATACTGGTAGCGGGTGTCATGCACAAAACTGACCCTGCGTGTCATGCAATGATAGGTGAAAAAAGTGGATAAAGGGAAGAAACAGGTTAGCCGTTTAGAGTTAACATTCAAACTGAGATTCAAGCATAACCACAGAGAAGTAAGTTAGTTAAATGAAACTGTAAGGTCATTCATAGGTTTGCTTTAACACAAAAAGGTGATTGTGTTCTTACTAAAATCCTAAATATACTGTGTGATTTTTGGCATATTTCTGTGCATATTCAAGATACTTCATAAACTTTTTTACTTATTAATTTTATCATTTCACATAGTACTTTTGTAGCAACAAGTTTTTGTTTATAGAAACATCTTTGATTAAAGGTCACGGTATTTGGGAATTTTAGAACTCATTGCATAATTCAGACAGCTCAATATTGCGCAGATCAACATTCACCAACTTTCTGACATGCATCAGAGAAAGAAGTTAAAATGAAATTAAGACGCTATTATTCTGCAGGGGCTTTGCCAATTTTGCGTTTGATGTTAATGTACCCATTCTTAACACAATTGGAGGTGGAACGGTGCTTCTGAAGAAAATAAACACTACTTTGACAATTCCCCAAGCTAAACACCTCGAAGTGTGTAACGTTGCAGCAGAAGGCTCCCAGTGCACCTCAGAGTGTGGAAGCACTGCTTGCCTGGAATGCTTAACCTTTCTGGAAAAGACCAAATGGAAAAAAACATCAGCATATTCAGTACAGTACATACAGCAAGCTGGTGAAGGTACGCAGGGAAGGAGACTGGTCCCAGATACATGCATATTTGACACAAAGCCGAATATGCTTCCCGTATTCCTGCTTAATTACTACCACAGCACCTTACAGGATTCTGCAGTACTGGTGTAACTATGAATGACCTTACCCAAGAACAGTTCCCAGAGAATACACAAAGTTCCTCCTCTAGAGGCTATAGAAACACTAACAAACAGCAATGGAAAGAGAGAAAAGATCTCTTGTTTTTAAGATAGTTCACCAAACAATAAGGAGAAGGTGACAAAGCAATCAAACTGATGTAAAACAAACAAAGTGCAGAACTTTGGAGGTAAGCCATGCTAAGTCAAGCCCCACACTTTTTGTTAGGGGAGCCAGTGGTTAAGAAAGCAGAGGAGTTATATAAAACAATTAAGTTTTATATATATTCCAGCAGCAAAACTTGTTTTAAAATTTAATACACATACACACACACACACACACACACACACACACAAGGAACACGTTTGAAAATTATACCAGTTTAGAAAATACCACATAATCATTTAATGCAACAGATAATGTCATGCATTGCTCCTTAGACCTGGGTGGTATGACAGTCCTTACACCCGCCAAATCCAACCTTCCCAGGAAACGTGGGAATATCAGTGCAGCATCTTTAATGGAAAACTCATGACACCCACTCATATAGAGGGGGTTTCCCTTTCCTAACCTTGTCCCATACCCCACTTCTCTCTCTAATATCCTTTCCAGGTGCTGATGGTGTTTGAGAAGACCAGGAGGTTCATCACTTTTGAGAAAGGTTTTCTACTCTGGGGCTTGGGCTCCATCTGCTGTGTTACACTTCTGTTTCTTTTTTTTTTCCATGCACTTGTTTTGGGGCTTGCCAACAACCTGGCCTGTAAGGTTTACTTCCAAGATCCACACTTCTTACCATCAGAAATTTGTCAGATAAAACTATAATTACAACCATTAGCTGGAAAGAGGGACACACAATAAAAGTACAAAAAGTGAGCTACTTAAGGAAGCATGAACACTCCAAAAGTCTGGAAAATATCCAAATGCTCTTTCACTGAAAAAGGTTTAAACTACTGTATTTTCCATAGTTAATTTGAAGTCCTTGGCAATTGCAAATAATAGCAATAAGCCCCAAAAGGGAGTGCTTAAGAAGGAAAAACACCTATTGTGCTGCAAATTCTCAGGGTTTCAATGTAAAATAAATTTGTGGAAATTTCGGCATGTTTGTAAGCACAGGGCAGTCTTCCATTCATGTCCAAATAGGCAGTCTCACGTTTGTTTTTTTTTCCCCCAAACACTCCCATAAATGTCAATGTGTTTTCTGCCACAGATATTCTAGTGCACCAATGTGCTAAAAATACAGCATGCTATAACTTACTATTACAAATACGGGGGCAGGCTCCAAGGTTGTTACTGAGGCCTTATAGAAAAATTCCATGAAGTCAAAGCCATCTGTGTTTGCTTTTTATCTTTAAAAACATATGGGAATGCTGATAGATTGGGAAATCATCATGTGTTGTGTTTCATTCCTTGTTTTACCGACATTCTTTCTATAAACTAAACTAACATTGCTGAAATGTCAAACGCATTTGTAAACACGTAGTTTTAAATCATTCTGGAAGTTCACACTGGATAACATTCTGATACTAAAATATATTATTAGTCAATTATGAATGAAATTGCAGAATTCCTTAGGCAGGATATTTACCTTTGGGAAGTTTGGAGTGGGGGTGACTGACATAATTTAAAGGGTTATGTTGTTACTGTTTACACAAGCACCTAGCACATTCCTTTTCTCACAGTGTTAAAGAGAAGCTCTGCCACCAGCCATGGTGCTCTGATTTTTACAGATGAGCACTGAAATGTAAATTGCATTCACTCATCTTCAGATCATCCTTATGAGGAAGTGTAACCCCAGCTATGAGCTGCAAATGCTAGGAAAAGTTCTAGTGGTGTTCCAAAATGAGAACCACAAAAATGCATCTGATGCCTCAAAGCCCTTTAGTGCAGTTACAGGAAGCAATGTGTTTTGCCAGTATTGACTGGAAGGTTATGGCTGGTGTTCCCCTTCTCAGGGTGCTCGTGTGCAGCTGGGGCAATCCCCACGGCTGCACAACAGCAGCCAAGGGAGCAGGAGGAGGCTGTGGCATCTCTGGAGTGTGATGCTTTTCCCAGCGTTTTTGTTAGCGGAACTTTGCCCTCTTGTCATCTAGGTGAGTGCTGGCAGATACGAGTCAAAATCCAGCCAATTTAAGGTAGGCAAAAAAGGGGCAAACTCTGGACAATGATGAGCAAGGCTGTGAATGTGCAAAAATGCAGCTTAACGGCATGCTGAAGTTTCTCCTTGAATTGTCATCCTGTGCAAGAGGAATTAAAATAACATGTAATTATCTGTGCAGACTTCACCTCAAGTGGGGCAGGGAGCAGTTAAGTGCAACTGCCTGACTTGGAGCTACCTAAGGAACACGATATTGGTTCAATGTGGGTACAACATACCTGTTGGGATAAACGCTGCATGTTGCTGCAACTGAGCATTGGCAAGAGCCTGTTGATAGTGCAAGACACTGGGATTGAAAACGGCACTGGCACCATTGCTTTTTTCAAGTGCTTGTCTCTTTGGTAAAGGGTGAAGAACACCAGGAGGAAAGGCCTGTAAATAAGAAAGTTAGTTAAAATGACGCCATTTTTAAGACGTTGTCTGTAACATATATACAAATATGAAAACTTAGTATTTTTTAAAGCGGCTAAAGATGCCTTGCCATGCATATTAACTCAAAGCACAGCAATGTAAAATGAGTGAAATTTTGTTATTGATAGCAAAAGCATGGTACTATTAACCTAAAACTGTAGCAGCACAACTACTGAAAAGAAACGTTTGCTTTAAAGCAACGAAAATGGCATTGCCTTTAAGTAGGTTTTCAAATATTACAGGGAGAAAAAACCACTTGTGTTTCATTGCCAAGTATTTTCTTTTTTTTTTTAATTTAAATATCATTTCCTATTATTATACAGATTAATGGATTACGTTACACGTTTTTAATTACAAAAGCAGTTTTATCTCAATTCAACTTTTCATGAGAGATTTAAAAAAGATGAAACTGTGTTAGGAACCAAACTAAATAGTCTGCGGTTTATTACGTATGAGAATGAGATGGATAAATAGAGCTTCCGGTAAATTAACGAGTATGTGAAATCATTTCCGGTTGATGTTTGAAAAGTAAAGCGATACAAATTTCATTAGTTGCTTCTCTGAAGGAAAAAAACCCCAAAAACCAAAACCAACCAAACAAACAAACAAAAAAAAAGCTACATGCAAAGCAAAAGGTGAAAGGTCAAAGTACCAGGTCTACAGTTGCTTCGAGAGGTCGCTTCATTGCTTTGGCAGTCGACTGAGTCTTTTAATAACAGGCAGCGAGCACATGATGGCAGTGGGCCAATGGGAGTCAAGCGAATTAACATACAGGTAAACAGCAAGCAGAGGTGCATCATGGGAACGGCATTGCATTTGTGGATAGGTGAGAAGGAAAAAAATATTCTGAATGCAATATACAACATACAAAACACTAGGCATGCACAACAACAAAAATGTCTTCTAAAGAAATGAATATTACATTTTGAATTAGTACCGAAGCAAAAATGCATCTACTATACCTTAGTTAAAAGCATATAAGAGAGTAAAATATAGATGTTTGAAATTCAGGAAAGTTGAGTAAAACAGCAGCTTGCAGACACTATTAAGCATCATATAAACACTTCACAGAGATGCAAAAAGTTTTAAGGATACGCCTATAGGAATTCCTGATAAGTTAGTTAAGTCACATTTCAAAGTGGCAAAATTGATTTGGGAGGCTACATTTTCAAATGTAAAGCACTAGTGAAAGTTGTAACGCATTATGAATGCTATTAACATCAGTGCTTACAAGGCAAAGGTATTTTCATTTAGAGGAGTGAATCATTGAATGGATTTGGGATTCAAAATGAGAGAGGCTCTCCTTTGCCAATGTCTAGTTACACTAACTTATCATTAATTCCTTTTTTTTCCTCCTATAGCTGGGTCATTTTTGTAGATTTTTTTCCTTGTAACTTACCACATTACATTGAGAGGGAAAAAAGGCTTTCAGAACTGAAAACCTACTTGAAAACACACTTTCTAAGTTTTGCTACAATCTTCAGTACTAGCTTCAGGTCAGGAGCAGGGAGTAAAAATAATGCTCCCAGTTCATAAGTGAACATTAACCTAAGAGTTACGATATTAGTCCAGCATTATTAATTTTTTAAAAGAAAGTATCTAGGCATAGTACATAGGTATATACATTTATGTATATTTTCATAACAAGATCAAACTTATGGCTGATATGATGGCATTCTGTAAAAATCTTTCTCATATAAAATATTACTTTCAAGTTTTATAACTTAAACAATTCTTAAAAACATTTAGAAAGGAAAGAAAAATTTATTTAGAAATCAAAATTTTTGCTTTTGTTTTTTAAACACAGGCTGGTATTTAGCTCTTTTTAGAATATACGGACTATGTCGACCTTGAAATCAGTATGTGGAAATAGGGAACAAAAGTGGGGGAAAAAAAAAAGGACAAGGCATAAAATGCCTGCATAGAGCTTGTGGTCACAAGGTTAGCTAGTGTCAACAGGGTATTTTGCAGAATAGTCCTCATTTTGCTTATTCCTTGTTCCTGTCTCTGTTGCATGAGTCTTCTCCACACCAACCACATCTCTCCTTTGGCACTTTTCTGCATTACATATCCTGATCTGTAGGATCTGCTCATCTGTCTGTGTCCAAGACCCAGACATAACAAGAAACACCTGGTACAAAATTAGGATCTGGACAGACTTCTGTCTAAGCAGGGCACTGTGCAGCCAAGGTGTGATACCTGCCACAGGTACCACTGAGAGGGCATCACTCTGCCTGTATGGGGCACAGCCTCAGATCCACTCTGCCTTCAGCACAGACCCAAGTCTACACAGAGGTGAAGCAGTACAACTGAATTCAGCATTATGCAATGATGAAGTCCACAAATTCAAATCAACATCACTAAGAGTAAAGCATTTCAGTTAATTACATTTATTATCCAAATGCAGATCTTATCTAATCTCACTTGTGAACTTATTATCTGTTTATTATCACCTTTCTCCAATTCTTCTCCATGCTCTTCTTAACCTCATCTCCCTACTTTGAAGTTTTTTGCTGGCTCTCCCCTCAACTTTCACAGCAAGTTCAGTCTCACAGTTTTCTCAACCCAAAGGCTTTAATTTGATCTGTTTCTAAGCCTACTCATCAACCTCGTTTCCACATAGTCTCCCACTCTTTTCAGGCTTTCAAACTGCTCATTTTTCTCCCCTACAGTCATATTTTCTTTTATTTCATCCTGATAGTAAAATTTCCTTTGCCTCTTTCTGTTCCGTCAGGTTATCTCCTTAACATTTGATCTCCTACATAACTAACAACCAAAAAAATCAATAGCTACAGGCTGGAGAGAAAAAGGCTATGGAAAGGAAATAAAGATAATAATAAAAATTATCAAAGATCCAAGGCATAGTATTTGTCTGCCATATGTCATGTTGGCAAATTATAATGTCTCCTGGAATACAAGTAAGATCTACACAGCAGTGGCCTCCACGGATATGCAAGGAGCTCCTGACTAAATTCAAACACAAGAAAGAAAGCACACAAGAGGTAGGAGCAGGGACAGATGGCTCAGGAGGAACTGGGACACAGCCTGAACATGCAGGGATATGTCAGGAGAGTCAAAGATCACCTGGAGTTGAATCTGGCAAGAGATGTGAAAGCCAACAAGAAGGGCTTCTCCAAGTGCATCAGCAACAAAAGGAAGACTAGAGAAAATGCGTTTCCACTGCTGAATGGGGCAGGCAACCTGGTGATACAGGACACTGAGAAGGCTGAGGTTCTGACAATCCTTTCCATCTCCATCTTTACTGGCAAGACTTGTCTTCAGGACAGTGGGAGACCAGTAGGAAAGTCTGAAGTGAAGATTTATCCTTGGAGGAGGATGATCAGGCTAGAGCACATATAAACAAGCCGGATGTACACAAATCCATAGGAACTAACAGCATGCACTAACAGATGGGTGCTGAGGGAGTTGGCCAATGTCATTGCAAAGTTACTCTTAATTATCTTTGAAAGATCCCACCGACTGGGGGAAGTTCCCGAAGATTGCAAGAAGGTAAATGGTACTCCTATCTTCAAAAAGAGCAGGAAGGAAGGTCTGAGGACTCACAGGTTGGTCAACCTCACCTCAGTCTCTGGGAAAGCAATCGAGCAAATCCTCTTGAAAACCATCTGCAAACATATGAAAGCCAAGATGGTGATGGGAAGTAGTCAGCATATATTTGTGAAAGGGAAATTGTGCTTAAAAGCCTTCTATGATGAGACTGGCTTGGTGGGTGAAGTGAGATCAATGGATGTTCTTTCTCTTGACTTCGAAAAGGTTTTCAACACCACTTCATCCTCATAGACAGCCATATTTAGTATGGGCTAAATGGGAAACAGGTGGACTTCCAGTGCTCTAAAACTCGGAGGAGTGGTTGATACAGAAGATAGATGTGCTGCCACATAGAGGGACCTAGAAAGTCTGGAGAAACGGCACAGAGGAACTTCACTAAGTTCAAGAAAGAGAAATACCAAGTCTCATACCTGGGGAGGAACAGCCCCAAGCACCAATACACACTGTCGGCCACCAAGGTTTGGTAGAAAAGACCCTCAAGACCTTGGCGGACACCAAGACAGTAATGTGCCCTCACAGCAAAGGCAGCTGACAGCATGCTGGGCTGCATTAGGAAGAGCATCACCAACAGGTGCAGAGAGGTGATCCTTCCCCTCTACTCAGCACTAGTGAGGCCACATATGGAATGCTATGTCCAAGTCTGGGCACCCCAGTACAAGAAAGGTATGGACACACTAGAAAACAGTCCCACAAAGAGCCCAAAAAATGATGAAGGGACCTGAAGCACCTCTTACCTGGGGAAAGGCTGACAGAATAGAGACTTTTTAGCCTGGAGAAGAGAAGATACAGGGGGAAATCTCATCAATGTATACAAATACCTAACAGCAGGGTAAAGATGGGGCAGGGAACAAATGTCGATACAAGAAATTCCATTTAAATGTAAGATTTTATATAAAGGAAGTATTTCTTTTTACTGGTAGTATGGAGCAGGTTGTCAGGAGAAGTTGTGGAGTCTCCATCCTTGGAGGCGTTATTAAGCCAAACAGACATGTACTGGGCAATCTACTCTAGCTCACCCTGCCTGAGCAGGGGAAATGAGCTAGGTGATCTCCAGAGGTCCCTTCCAATACCAACTATGAATTCACATTTTCATTTAGGCTGTACAGTCTTCAGTGATGTTTTATGCTCTCTGAAGCACCATATGAATATTTGGAGTTCCACAAGCACAATGACAGGTAACACTCTCTTCTAATGCATTTTCACATTTAACCTATATGTGTACCTCTTTTACGGTGGCTTCCCCCTTTCTTTTTACATGATTAGGTGACCTAGTATATCTGAGTACAAATTTCTAACCCTTAGCGTACAGAAACACAGATAGTGCACGTTCTGAAAAGCGGCAGAATGCAGAACTCATTGACCTCCAACAGTCTTACCAGCTTTGCCTACAGTGCTCCAGGCCTATCTATGCACAACTCTCATCTATATAAGTACCTTGGGCTCCCCTGGGAAGGAAAACCTCTTGGACACAATTTCAACCTGTGAGCAACCTGCAAGTGAACCCTATAGGCAAGCATATGTATTTTTCCCTTTTGCTCTCTAGATCCAACTGAGTATTCTTAGTCATTCTTGGGTGGCCTTGCAGTCATGTAAGGCCATTTCTACCACTTTTTTGTTGTTATTGGCATTCTGGTGATTTTTCATTCACTCTATCTGATTATTTCAAGTCTATATTAAGCAAAAAATAGTTGAATTGCAAAGAATCTTGTCTGCTAGCCTAAATGTGCCATTAGAATATTTTGTACAAATTTTTCTGCAAAAAGTTACTCTGTTCTGCTGCCTTCTCCAGTGACATTAGACTGCTAATATTTCAATTCTGTGTTTCCAATGATGCTTCATCTTGCTTTGAGGCTAATGCAACTCCAGTTAAGGCTTATTTAAAATCACAGAATATATATACAACCATTACTGAAGTGCAAAAAAACCCCATAATCCACTCATCTCTCTCCTTTCTTCTTTAGTATAGTGCCTAGAAATACCACACTCTCTAAATGAACAATAAATATTGCACAACAGAAGCTAATCAGAATACAAACCCAACCTTCTTTGCTTTAATTTCCAGATGGTATTCAATTTCTGCAAGCACAGGAAACTTTAACTAAAAATCATCCAATTTGAAACACAGACTGTTAGAGTATCAGAGAAAAAATATTAAAACTTAAGAAATATTATTCTGTTTGGTGGCTTATGTTCTTGCATAACTTACCCTTTGTCCCTCAAAAAAGTCTGGTCTTTGCTATTGGCTAAATACAATAGCTTTGGGTAGTTATATACTGTACTGCATTGTGTTTCTGGTAAGCTTTTTACCCAGAGAATAACTGTATTGTCTATAACTATTGTATGCACTGCCCACAAGTCCACAAACCACATCTGCTTAATTATTCGTCCACTGCCAGCAACGAGGACAATGATTCTTCGATTTGCTGCCAGCAGTTTTGTCTCCCAATTCAGATCTTGCATGTTTGATTTATTTAACTTTATCAATACCATTCTAAATTTATCAACTTTCCTGGTAGCAACTATAAGAGGGATCCAATACTGGTAAATGGATGGGTTGACTTGTCTGAACAGTTTTAAGTAAGAGGTTAAAATATTGGAAAATAAAAGCCCTCAATCTGTTTTCTTCTGAGTGTAGCTACAATGTTTTTTCTTAATGATTTCCCTTTTACTTTACTACTTTTAAACCCCATGATTCAAGTAACTGGCCCATGACAGTGGGAGAGGCAAGAAGTCTCTAGCCATGAGATTCATCTCACCAAAGTTCAAAAAGATACAGGCAACACTTTTTCGTCTTTTGGGATAGTTTTGTATCTACAGAGGGCAGTTCTTTCTCATCCTCAGACAGGCACTAATGGTAGAATAGAGCAGAGTGCTGGTTTTTCTCCACTCCCAAACAGTGAGACCACGGTGGCCAGCTATTTAACTGTCTGACTGCTAAGGTGGAGTGTGTTGAATCTCAGTGGAGCTTTCTGTTCTACTACTGATCTCCAAGGCAAATGCTCTCTCTTTCCTTTTCTTCCAAATTTCCACATGTATATCTGTCATCAAAGAGCTAAAACAGCATATGTGTCCCTGTTCTCCTGGGAACACTGAACCTTATCAGTTTTGTTTCTGTTTGGAGATACTAGGGGCAAATTTTACATATAATCAAGGCAGAGAACAGAAGTGGTATAGAGTGTCATTTGCTTCACTGTCTTGAATAGAAATACAGCATTAAATTAAGGGTATAAAGAAAAAAAAGTGCTTCCTCCCATCAAGCAATAATAATAGTTTTAAAAATTCGTATCTTTTACCAAAATAAAAAAAAAAAAGAAAAATTTTACCGAAAGAGGCAAAAGAGAAAAGAAAGTATAAGCAAATAGCATCAAATTCAAGCAAAATAGGCATCAAAAAAAGGCAGCCATATATGCCAGCACTTACCATCACAGTCGCAGCTGCCGCAGCTGCCTGGGCTGCCACTGCAGCCTGGTTGGCTTGGTGTTGCGCCGCTTTGATTTTGGCCTGCAAATGTGCAGGAGGGTGAAAATACTTGCATTTCTCCCTCATGCAACGACCTTTTATGTAATCCATACACACGGTTACGGTGTTGTCGTTCGTGTCAATCATTGTGCTGTCTGCTGGATGCGCAAAGCGGCAATCAGTCTCTCCACGTGCACAGTTTCCCCGCTGGAACTCCCTGCACACCTACGTGCAAAACAACACATGTTGCAGGGGTAGAGCTCCGTGCAAGATGAAAGGGCAAGGAGAGCCCCGTGCCCCCAAAAGACAGATCTGCCGCTTTCCCCAGTTAGTTCAAGTTTTACAGAAAATTCAATTTATTAAACCCTTCATCTTCTGGTGGGAGAGGGAAATGCATCTATTTTACCCTTACGTTCTTGGCTCCTCGGGTAGCTCTGCAGTACAGTGGCTAAATGAACTTGACATGCAACAGAAGAATTCACAAGTGCCTTTCCTTTGAAGTAACTACCCCTGCAAAACTAGCTGGGAATGACAAAATATTTCCTCCCTTTCTAACTACACTTTATATTCTTGCAGGCTGACTGGTAGGGAAGGAGTTCCTCTTGCTGAAACTCAGGGAAGATACATGTCAGATGCACTGTATTTTTTATGGAGTCTGCAAACAGAATTGAGAGCCTTCTTAAAAATAATTTTCAAATATGAGGAGAATGAACTTCTTTTCCTAGGAAGAAATGTGCTGTAGAGACTAGTGCTTAGGCTGTTGGGAAAGGGCATTCATTTCTGCAAGTCATTTGGCCTTCTTATGTCCTTGGATCTCACAGATTCCACTGAGTCCAGCCATGCAGAGATCCATCAACACCTGGGATGCTCTGCACCTAACTGGGGGTTTGTCCCTTCCACCTGCTGCAACGTTGGTAACATTCAACATGTCTATTTGCAGCTGAAGCATGAAGGGCTACACCACTCCCCTAATATTGATCCATAAGGCTACAAAATTCCCTTACTATCAGTGCAGAAAAATCAAGACAGAATTAATACTGAAATAAAAAATATGCTTGTTAGATATTTCATCAAGGCATGTATACTTGAGGTATTTTGGAGGTAATGAACTTTAAAAAAGATGAAAATTCATGTTGATGTCTATTAAATTTAAGCAAATGTACTACCTTAAAAATAACAGTGTTTAATTACCACTGGCTGCAAGCGCAGAAATCCTGCCTGGTTACAAATTTTTTTACCTGTAGCAACTAAATTTAAGCCTAGATTTAAACCAACAGCTTTTCCCTCCAGGATCTTTCACACAGCCTAACAGAGGATGTATTTCTAGTCACAGTGGTGTCTACAGTACCTCCAGTTTATCAGTCCTGAGGAGCTTCTGGGTAGCAGTTGAACTGGGGACTGAAACCGGTGGACTTCCAGGAACAATGACAGGCGGTGTGGGTAGGATCTCAGTCGGGACTAAGCCAACTCCCGGTGTTACTGGCGTTAGGTAAGGAGCAAAGCTAATAGCCGTGTTCGTTCCTATTGTGGGACCCACTGGAAATGTGGGCTGCAAAAGGAAAACACAGACCGAGATGAAAAAAAAGGCCCTTAATCAATAGCTTACTAGTTGTCTTTTGCTTGTTCTTTCTGGCACTGATTCATTTTCTTAATGAAAAAATTTCAAACAGCTGGCAAAACACACAGCATACTCTTCTTTTAATCATGTAACACACTGGAGCAGCACACGGAGAACTGCCTTTTTAACACTATTATTGGAAAAGAGTCTCCTGATGCAAAGGAAGCCATACTTTTAACCTGAATCTCCATGGAGGTCCAGCTTACATTGCAGGTTTATTTACACATCTAAATGTAGAAATAACATAGACTTTATTGCTTTTTCTCAGTACCTGTTTTCCTTGGGAAAACAGGCTATTTTTCAAAGTACCAGATTTCATAGGTGAAGCATTATTAACTATATTAAAGTCATATTTCTAATAAGAGTTTACACAATGAGGTCTTTGGCATGTAACTTCCATCTGTTTGCATACTGTATTTTGCCACCTCCTGTAATATGTTACTGTGGCTCATACATTTAAAAAACTCACCTTTGCAAATGTTTGTGTGCTCAGCTGTCACCAGTGGCAGGCAGAATAAATACTATAATCTCAGCTGGACACAATATTTAGAAAGGGATTATTCAGGCTTTGCTAGAGTTCATCATATGAAAAACTTTGATTGGAGGAAATGATATGGGTCTAAAAATCTTGTTTCATGCCTTCCTACAGTGAGTAAGTGAAGTCACGACCAGAAGAAAGAACACTTGTGTGATGCTAAAACGCAGCCCTGATGAGGCAGAATAGTGGGTTTGTTACCACCAGCTCCACAGGGGGTGGAGGCAGAACAACACCATGGTCAGATCACACTCAGACCTGGAAAGTGCTTTAGTTCTGCAGAGCTGATGTTTACCCCAGAGAATGAAGCTATAATTATAAATGAGAAAAAACCATGCAGAAGAACAGGACACATCTCAGATTAGCTTTGTCAGAAATTAAGTTTCCAAATAAGCCAGCAGCTAGAAACATAACAGCAAAATACTAAGACTTCAAACCAGTTTTTAACAAGGGAGGAGTGCCTTCTCATTTAGGTGGTCTGCACGACATACAATATGTAAAAATATGCAAGAGACAGCAAAGGAGCTAGAAGGGTGGGGTTTTTTTCTGTTTTGTTTTGGGTTTCAGTTTGTTTGGGGTTTCTTTTTTCCTTTGGAACCAATTACTAAATTGTAAGTGAAGGTAACTTAGTACAAAGATGTTTTGAGCATGCAGATTAGCCAGGATAAACAACTGTATGGAAATGGCATCTACCAGCCCTAGAGAGTTAAAAATGTATGACGCTCTGGTTTTATCAGTGATCAAAACTGCTTGATATCAAGCAACCCAGTTTATATGTCAAATGTGAGCTAAATTCTTAAGAGCGTAATAATGAACATTTATATGAAACAATGGCTCGACTATGTTGAGGACAATATGTGTTATGTGAAATACAAATAACAGCTTTGTATCAGATATAATTTTATGAATAAATCCACATGTCAAATAACTTCTATAGAATTTTCTTTCACTTTTTATCCATTTGGTCAAGGCTGAGTCATCTTAATCTGGCAATTTATGCAAGACAGAGAAATAAAACCTGGCATTTTTATCACAGCAATCAGTACAGAAGACATTACGTCAATGAAATTGTAAAGTTCAAATGACGAAATGGGCAAGAAGAAAAAAGTATAATTTTCCACTTGAATTTTTCTCATAATACTAAGCAGTGGAATCTATTGCTTCATCCAAACTTTTTCAGATGAAAACTCAAGCAGTAAAAAACCCACAAAATATCAAAACACATTAGGCAAACATAACCAAGATACAATTTGATGAACATGTGAAATTCAAGGAGTTCTGACACCCAATTCCCAATCACACCTGACAGCAGATGTTTTAAGTACAAAAACACATTTGAAAAAGGCATCTGGGGTGAGCTTCCTGTGACCAAATACAGACATCTGTTTCTGAAATGCTTACACTTGACTTCTGCAGTAGCCCATGGAAAGACAAAGGCACTTAGAAAACCAAATGCAGATGTTTGAAAAAAGCCAAGCAAATGGTAATTAGGAGTGCCTATGTCTTTTGATAAACTATAAATGGACCTTGCAAGTCCAACACAGAAGTTGATGCCAACACTCCAGATGCCTCAAATTGGAAAAGAAATCCCACTCCAGTGGGATGCCTTACCCTAGGCATTTAGATTAAAAAAACATCATCAGCAGCCATGTGTGCAAAGTTTAATTCAGATTACGTGCCAAACCATGCTTTGGAAGTCTGCTACAGTGAGAAGCCCAACTGCAAGGGCAGCCCAGAGCAACTGATGCTGCTCATGTATGCAAGACTCTAGTTTCATGCCACCTTCTGGATTAGAAGTGTCCCAGGCACCATGAGCATCATCTTGAGACAAAATCACTGAGTTTGTGATGTGCACACACCACCAGTTCTCTGTTTATCCTGGGACACTTCAGACTCCAACAGAGTAAGAAAATGCTATCCAGAATGACATTAACCTTGGTTCCTGGTATTGGCACTAAATAATATTTGAAGCCATTCAAACCCATAGACTCCTGAGAAACCTGGCATTTCTACTCAAATGACTTACTAGCAAATTATTGTTGTTATTCAAATTTTCACCTCCAGAAAGATTATAGAGAAAAGCCTTGCAAACCTGTCACGAACTGAATGAAGGCGGAAAAGAGGAAAAAATTGCAAATTGTTTTGGGATAAAAGAAATATAAATCAAATCTACAGCAACACTCCATTTTATCTTCAAATGCAAATATAAATGCACATATCTCTAGCATCTCGGCAATTCCTTAAATCAACAGACAGGGACTATTTTTATTGCTACTAGTTTAGAGAACTTTTGCAGCTCAATATAGTCTTCAACTTTACTTACCATTAACACCATCAGAGAAATACACTTACCACTGGCTGTAGTGGTGTCCCTGGAAACATGAACTGCATTTGCTGGGCAAGCATTGCTGCTGCAGTTTTTTGCTGGATTAAGTTGTTCCTGCCATTGATTTCCAGTTGAGTTTTTAAATGTGTTGGTGGATGAAGGTACTTGCAGTTCTCCCTTGTACAACGACCCTGGAAAAAGAAGTCACATTAATCGGCCTGCTGCTTTTGATGATAGTTTAATGCCTGCGAGCAAAATATGATACTATAAACTAAGCAAGAACTAATGAAACGCAGGGTGTGTCCCGTGAACTGTCCTGTAGCAGACTGGGAGGAGCCGATGGCCTTGAGCTCTGCCTCAGCCCACCACCTCTGATTGATCATTTAGGCTATTAGCCACAGGAAAAAAAACCCAAACAAAACAGAAAGGCTTTGAATCAGCATTTTCATTGTTAAGCACAGATCACTGCCATACAATTAATGCTCTGAGAATTATCCAGACTACCTGAACTGCCTTTCATAGCATCTTTGTTAGAGTATCTGGTGTTATTGTAACATAAAAGTTTTTTTTATAAATTACATTACATTATGAATAACAAATTGAAACCTTCTTTTAGAGTAATGCAGCTTTTAAGTACATCATATTAAAAATAATTGTGTGTTCATGGCAGTAAGGATCTAAAGTGGCCACTCTGCTTGTCTTCTCTCATATGTTCACCCTTATTCCAGTTCACTGCCTTCTAGCCTCCTGTTTTTATTACATCAGCACAAGTTTGAACTATTTCCATTCAAGTATAAAAGAGGTAAAGCTGGTACTTTTACAGACTAAATTTAGAAGCAGTGCATGGAGCTAAATCTGAAGGTACACAGCAAAAGGAAAGCTCCCAATCAACATGAAAGCAGGAATTTTTAGACAGTAATGAGGTAATAAGAGACAACAAAAATATAGGTGGGCTGTCATCTCTGAGGTGCCTTGTGTTGGAGGAGATGGACAGCTCTACAAGCTGTGTATGCTTGACCACAAATGCAGGTAGAGTGGCATAAGACGCACTGATACATTTTCCCTCAGAAAAGTAAATTGCAGGGTGCATCAGGAGGTTTTGCAGCTGCAGGGCAGGACCTGCTGAGATCAGAAGCTCCTTGATGACAAGGCTCACAAACAATCACAGAATTTTAAGAGCTGTAACCAGAGGACCTAGAGCGTTAGTCAAAATGCATTTGATACGCTCAACTTGTATAAGGTAAGTTTCCAAATTGAGATGTTTTTAAGAAATGCTTTTTAGACTTTCGATTCATTGGTATTAGGGCTTTACTATCCATAGCAAAGCAGGAATATCTTCCTATAGCCAAAAAAGCATCAAGATCCCTATACAAGAACATCACACAGTACAGACATACACTGGCTCTGTGTATGCATGCCCACACACATACAGCTACAGACCTTTCAGTAGGCTTTGAATGTCCCCAAACAACAGTGTCACACTTTTTACTTAGACACCAAAACACTGCTGATTCTGCCTCTAATCTGCTTTAAGGATGTAAGAACTAGCTGTACAGGAATGAGTTAAACATGTTCAGGAAGGTTCTCCTGCATTGAGGCTAATAGGAATGCAAACAGCTATTTCCACGCTATTTAACTATTGAGAACAGCCCTTTCCTGAACTGCCCCTGGCCACTGCTTGGGAGTATACCAAACAGCAGAGGCCAGAAAACATCAAGAAAGCTAAAAATTTAAGAAAAAACAATGGTCTCAATGCTCAGGAACAATGGTCTCAGTGCTGTTTTAACCTGCTAGTATAGATGCAGCCACTGTCATGACATCACACCTTTCCTTCTGTTGAGTAAATCCCTAATGCTACCTGGTTTAATGAAGTCCACAAAATGAATGTTATTTTGTCAGCTGGCATGAGCAGAACGAGAAATAGTCATGATTTGATGGACAAAAAAGAAGGCTGGCTCTTTCATTTGGCAGGGACAAGGCCTTTGCCTTCATAATGTTAAACTGGGGAAGGCTCAGCACAGGCAGTGACCATATGCTTCTGTGTTGGCTGATGAAGCTAACTGATTTAGACATTTTTAACTGAGATCTATTCTACCTTAATCTATTTTGTATATGAATGGTTCATACAGCAAATCTAAAAATTAAAACAGCAAAATCACATCAAACTACTGTACCTGATGGAAATATCTACCTGTCGAAACTAAAATGCTCCTTAAATGAGGATTGAGAACAATTCTCCACCACAGTGGCTTCTGAAGTACCTCAAACCTGAAGAGTGCCTCCAGTCTTACCTCTGAAAGCACATAACTACTGTATACCACCACTTCAAGATCTGCAAAGCAACTCACAGTGCACAAAAGATTGGTTATTTCTGAAAACTTTCTAAATAATCCAACCATACAAAAATGTAGTGTCCTCTCTAACCTTATTCAAGTCTGTGCCTCGTTTACTAGCTTTTTGAGCTCCCAGTTAGCAATGAACGTACGTACTATAAAAGAGCTGTGTGGTCCTGCTATGCTGCTATAGAAAGCCCTCTAAACAGATCAAGCCTTGTTGAAATTAAATGACCCAAAATAAACTGCAGTGGAATGAGCACTGAAAATAGTGAGGAGATTAATCCAGCCCTCACTATCAAAATTAAATAAATTCTGAGATCAGCTTTTACTTTTTGGACCTACAATGGTAGCAGGAAAACGCCTATAAGCGTTTTCATTCCTTTTTTCCCAAATGCTTCATGTCCCAACTACTAATCACTGCACAAACAAAAATTCAAACTTGTAGTATTATTTCAATCAAATGGGATCCTGATTTTTTTTTGTTTATTAGAAAGTCAAATATGAAGTCCAATGGACATGTCAGCATATATCAACCAAACAGCAGAACTGTACACAACACATAGGTATATTCAACACATTGGTTGGGTCAATATCAATAAGAGTCCACTTCGGATTACTGCAAAAAACTACTATGCTAGCAGGCCACACGATCACAGATACAGAGACAAAGCTGAGTACTTTAACTTTAGGCTGCATCAGTATCAAGCCTCTGGAGAGAGGTTCATCCCAGCTCTTAAAACTACTGCAGTTTAAGAGCTGCTCTGCAGACATTGAGTCCCTCTGGCGCACGATGGCACAAACTCAGCAGGACAGGGCAGGTGGCAGGGAAAAATAATTGCTTCTTACAACTTTTCACCTGCTCCCAGATACAAGTTAGAGTCCTGAAACTGAGGGCACAGACAGATTGGTTTGAAACTGGGTCCCTAGAAACTCCTGTCATCCATGAAGTGAAGGTTATCAACAAGTACATCATAAGTGGTTGTGCACTTCTCATGGGAGTTCATGCGAAAAATTCACACGGAGCTGCCTCCTTACCTGCAATGGATAGTAACAATGAACAGACATCAGATTAAATTCCGAGCAGTCTGTTACTCCCCTCATCCTGGAAGGATGGAACCTAACTCTGATCTTTCATTTCTCTGCCTTTGTCCTCTACAGCTAGCCTAATGCACAGCACTACATTTCAGTTGGGTAATGGAAAGTTTTAGCAAAAAATTACTTTTCTACTGCTAATTATCCAGACTGGAAACATGTTGTGGCTCGTGTTGGGCTGTGCCACAGGCTTCATTCCAGTGAAGCAGTGGGAAAGGGAAAGGGTGCATCAAGGATCTGGGGACTCAAAGGGCTTCAGTGCCCATTACTCGGGCACGGCAAGGAGAAGCTCTGCTTCTGCCAGGGCAATGGTCTTGGGAGCTGCTACCTGACTGGCTTAATTTCAAAAACACATCCCTTCACAAGCCATGTCACACCACTAACTTTTTTTTTAAAATCAATAAGTTTTTCTATTAAGAACAATAGATAGTTTGTCTAAGATCAATCGCACAAGACAGCCCACAGACTAGAGTATATTAAAAAGCTAGGTACGTGCTTTGAATTTTAAGATAAGCAAAATGAGGTAAGTTCAGAAGTAACACCCCATAACTTTGCATATTAACATACTATGAACCCATTTCCTGTCTACAAGTTGTACAGCCATGTCTCTGTCTTGAATATTTTATAAATACACAGCTTTCTTCAGTATTTTACTATTGCTCTAACAGTAACAACAATAATAATAATTCATCCAGGCTTGGAATTCCTTATGCCTAATAATGAGTTAGCTTTTACTTACCAAAATTACCTTTATCTTTCATAAAAATGTTTGCATAGAAAAAAAAAAAAGCAAAACAATGTTTCTTTTATTTTTTAAGCCAAGAATCAATTAAAGCATTCATAACGATTTCACTCAGGTACTGATTTCAGGCAATATATTGATGCTATGAGCAGGCAATAATACAGCATGCCTCCCCTACCTCACAGCACGACCTAACATCTGACACAGGACATCCCATCACCTTTAAAAGACAGGTTATCTGATGAGAAGCAGAAACAGGAAGGCCTGCTGCCTTGCAGATGTTTGTCTCTTGTTCTGAACCTCGCTCCCCAGGGTGCTTCCAGCTCCCTCTACCCACCTCTGTTCTCCAAAAACTCCCAGCTTCCTACCGTACCCCACCTCCATCCTTCCTTCTCCCCCAGAACACCCTCCCACCCCTCCTAACTATAGACCAGGAAACAACTCATACGATAAATATAACTCGCTTGAGACTTGCATGTCCTGAAGAGCCAGCCAAGATGTGAATGTGGCTGGCAGACCACACTTGGGTGTGGCTAAGTGCCCACTCCAGCCTTTTCCTTAATAGGGTAGTACTTTGGATCTCTCTCTTGTACCCAGACACTGATTTTTGCATAACCAGTAAGAACTTTAAGATATGTCTTTGAGATGTCTGCTTCTAGCAACTTTGCTTGAAATTGGCTAGGATGTTCAAAAGTTATTAGGGTGAGAGGATGATGCTGGCAAAAATACAGATAGTGCAATTATGCAAAACCTGTTTCCTTAAGAAAACAAGCTAAAATTAACAAATGTAGATGAAATTGTATGATCTCTCAGGATTAAATATGCAGTCTAATGGGGGGGGGAGGAGGAAAGTATATGACTTCCAAGACATGAATGGTTTAAGAAGGCATCTGAGTAACCGGTTATACAAAGGAAAAAGGGTTTTCTGGTTTCCAGCTAGACATTCTAAGATCCAAACATTTGCTGGAATTAGAAAAGACACACACATACACAGACACAAATTTTTAAAAAGTAAAAATCACCTGATGCCACAACTACCTCTCCTACTGGAAAAAAATATTGCAATTTTCTGCATTATGCTGCATCAGCAAACTTGCACATGCCTGTAAAGATATCAGAACACATTTTAATAAACTTGCAACTGTGGGCATGCTGCTTAGCTAGACATCACCTGCTTGGTGTTGATATTAGATACCTGAACATATTACATACTGTTCAAACCTCGCCAGAGCAAGAGCTAGCACAGGCTGCTGTCCGGGGTGGTGGCGGCATATGGCAAGAATAGCCACAGAGACAGCAATGTCAGCAGCTGTGGAGGTACCTAAGTTGTAAATACTTCTCTGGAAGAGTTTCTGACGAGCAAAAACTGTTTCTTCTCCTTTGGCAGTCCCTCAGCAAACGCTGGTTGGCAACGTGTGTGGCCTCACCCAATCTATTTAACAATTTCACCATTGCATAAATCAGGAACTTCTCAATTCCAATAATCCTGTACTCCCTGAGGCTAAAAACAGACCCAGTCAATGGGACGGCAGGTATTTTGAGATACTTAAGCTTCTGTTCCTGTGCATTGACAGCCACACCAACTCTACCACCCCAAAACATCCCGTTCAAAAGTTATTTTTCAAATGCAGAAATACCAAAAAGGGAAAAAAAAAACACTAAGGAAAACACTGACTGTGTATTCATATGCAGAGAGGGATGATTCCTCTTGTTCTACAGGACATGCATGTATTCATTACCCTATATATTTTAGTACATGAGAGCTCAATCATTAGCAGCACTTTCATCATTCACGGAAAACCCCAAGACTTCAGTTTGGACTGAGTTAAAAAGTATTTTCCATCTAACATCACAATCCATGAATTCCATTTTCCTATGCAGGTCAATCTGCTTCCTAACTTCTCTCAGAAAGCAAAAAACCAGACATCACAGCTACATTAAAGTATTCCCTCTGTACTTTCTGTGAATATGCACCATCTCACACAATCTGTAGGACTACACATGCTTCTAGAGTTATGCATATGTGCAAAGACTTAGGGGATTTAGTTAAACCTTAAGAATGACTAGTCATAGATTTAAAAAAATGTAACTTAGCATTTTATTTCTTCCTTAAGGCATAACAAAAACTTTCAAATTTTTTTAAAATTTTGCATAATTCCACATCTAGAGTATGCTGACTTGCAAATAGGCATGCTTATCAAAACATAATTCCTCTAGACTAAGCAGAATTGTATCTAATTTTATAGAAAGAAACATAGATCAGAGTAAGACCTCTTATCTTGAAAATGAGACATGTTTGAACTATTTGTGAAATGCAAAAATAATTTCAAAAGAACCAAACTGTACTAGTAATAGAAACATTGAGCTTTTGATGGAGAGTTTGAATACCTCAGACTTCACTATTTGCCATACATCTTATAAACACAAAGACCTGAAGGAAAAAATGTACTTCATAAAAACACAAGCATCTCTTATATTACATTTGAAATAGTTCAGCTCTTGGATCTGTTTTCCTGGAAAAAGACACAAACAAAAGTCACCAACAAAAACAACTTAAAAACTTTGCTGAGAATTTAGTTCTGTATTTCCAAGGCCACCTTGCAAGTCCACCCACTGAAGTTAGTGAGCTTGCATACATATTTATACGCACCTACACACTTCCGTTTCAAGAAAAGTAGAAGGCAAATTCACTTTCTAAAGCAGAAATGAAAAAGAAGGCAAAAAACTCTCAGGTGACTTCAGTCTGATTCTGTTTCCAATAAGCTAAGAAAACCCATTAGCTACTCTTTTAATGACTTCAATTTTTTTTGCAAGAAACTGAAAGCTGGTAAAATAAAAATGAATCATTTTATTCATAAAGTTAGAGAACAAGAACTGCCTGTAACTGACAGAAAAAAATAGAAAAATATTGAACAAAAATGGAAGCCTTACAAAAAGATGGAATGTCTAAATGATATAAGAGTCTTACCACTAAAGACTTAATAGAAGATATTTATTTAAATAGAAAAAGACAAAATGTTCTACTGAAGAGCACATTTGCAATGCACAAAGAGCTCTGAGTCTCTCAAGATGCTCTTTCAAACAAATGTTGAGCATAGCTATAGAGAATGGTTTAATAATTTGCCTTGGAATATCAAGGGGCGTGTACTCAATATTAAATTGCTCAGAAGAGAAAGAACTCAAGCAGATATTGCAGATGCCAAAAAAAAAGACATTTATGAAATTGTAAGTCGTTTGACGAACATCCTTGAGATTATCCTAACAAATAAGAAAAGAAAATTCAGAGAAACAACAGTTTAAACTAATATCAATTTATTTTATTTCTGTGTTTACTGCCTTGAAAATAATTTGAGAATAATAGGGCAATAAACATTATTTCTTCCTCAATTATGTAGCTCCTTTTATTTTTCTTGTCCCATTTCCCCCACATACTGGCACTCAAAATCAACCAGTTATTTTTATCTTAGCTTCAAGTTTGTCTACCGGCATTGATCAGTAGTACATCACAAGCAACTATGGACAACCCTTGAAATAAATCTTTACTCTAATGCACACAGACAATTTTCATGGAACAAGAGGCAGCCGACACGCAGTATAGGGGAAAAACCCTATGGAATGAACATAAATAAAGCAGAGGGAAACATGACTTTGTGTAGATAAAATTCCTGAAATGTCTGATTTCTATTACATGGGTGGTGAGACTCGTCACAGGGTGTAGGGCTCCAACAAACACACAGCTCCTCCTGTGGGAGGACTAGATGCAGCCAAGCATGGGACTCAAGATGGGTTTCAATAGCAGAACAGTGATCTAAGCCCTCCAACTCTGCCCAGTCAGAGAAGTCAATGCATTCACGGATTCCTGCATTATAGAAAACATGTCTAAAACCTTTATAGAGTCTCACAATACAGCATTACACACAGTTAACTGACGGCCGGGCAGCTTTAACGCACCTGCTCATCTCAAGGATTGAGTGTTTTCGTGGAAGACAGATGACAGCTGTGTAAAATTGCAGGTGGGACCACACTGTAAGTCAAGGTGACACAGATTTCTGCTGGTAAACAACATACTCCACCATTAAATTTAACTGAAATATAAAAGAAGATAAGACCTTGGGAAGAGGCAATTTTCTTCAAATTTTCTCAATATCTCCAGAGCAGACAAAAATAACCATTCCAGAAGTAATGCTAGTAAAGTTGTTTGACTGCAGGTCAGCTGGCAAGAGGAAAGGCAACAGCAGTGCAGCATAATGGCAAAAGACTGAACAAGAAGATGGGCAGGGTGTGGCACCACTTCCTGACCTACCTCTTTCCTCATCTCCTTTACAATTCCCATAAAAAGCCATCAAGTACTCTGACTTTAATGCAAGCTTGCCCATGAATAGGACTGAGATTAAACTCCTTTGGTTTGGAAACACCACTTTGCAGTGAAAAGGTAAGCAAAGATAACTTTAGAACTGACAGTCAAGCCCTGAGACACCTCTTGGTGGCCTGTAAAGGAAAATCACTGTGCCTCAGCACCTAGAATATATGCTCTAATGTCCATACCACATGTTCTCTACCATAACCAGGTTAGAAAAGAAAGAGTGAGTAATGAGAGGTCTTTGCTGCAGGGGTGTCCGTGAGCCCAAAGGGTGAACAGCCCAGCAAGGACCAGGCAACAGGCTGGTATGCTGGCAATGGTCCCCTCAGTGACACACCAGAATGCTTCAGGAAAAGACATAACATCAGCTGTATGTCTTTAAAAAAGAGCAGGAGACATGCCTTAGCAGTGAGGAGCCTGGTTGACTGGATCAGAAAGAAAGCGAGAGGAGAGTGCTGCAAAACTGGCTACATAAGCTTCCTACTGAAATTCACGTGGCCAAGGGAGCCTTGAGAAGATGTTTCATTTGAGAGTTGCAGTGAATTAAAGGAGATTTGGAAAAGACCCATTATTTGGAAGAGTCCCACCATATGGAAAAGGTCATCAGCATGATGCAGCAAGTCCATTATGTACCATGGGACCCCATGGTGTACTACAGGGAAGGGCAGACCTAACACACCTTGAACAAGTCACCTTGGACACCAGTGTGTCACAGCCCCCAGGTCTTGAGCTGGATGTCCAGCAGCTATGAACTGCTATGGGGGTGACCTGATGTGCCACTCAGAGTTCCTCTGCCGCTTCTCATGGGGATGCTTTCACCCTGGCCAGGCCACTCTGCACCCGTCTGTGTTCTGGGGCTCCCAGTCCAGCTGGGGCTTCCTGAGCCTCTTCCCTGTTGCAGATTTCACACTTTCTCGGTCAATCGTCTTGCCAACAAAAGGAAAAAGGAAGGGCCGAGTTAAATACATAAATCATCGAGGACACCTTACATAACTGCAGAGGTGAAAAGTACACAATCTTGTCCCTCTGCAGAGGAGGAGTGTTTATCCGCTCTCAGCAGCAGCGCTGGAACCGCAGCTGCGTTATTAATAAATCATCGGCTTTGCTCCCGGGACTAGCCAGCAAGGGCTGGAGTTTGACACCAGCTCTCAGCTGACTGGAAAGTTGCTGAAAACAAACAGAAACTTCTTGGTGTTTTAGAAACGCCATGTATTTGGAATTGCACTAAAAAGCAGGAATTACAGAAAAAACTCCTAAAAATTAATAGATATGCATTTTCAAGGAAGAATCACACATAAAATCCCCCTTACTTTATATAACTCCTGAGAAGCAGCAAACAAATTATTGAGATGAAAAGATGCCATATCATTATGGGGCTGCTTACAGAGAACAACCAACTGTGCCTGACCTGAAAAGCAAAGGGTAAACAGGCCATCTTTCCCCACCTTTTCAGTATCCAGAGCATGCTCCTCCTCTTCTGGGAATTGGTTTCTTAACATCAGTGAAAAATTTTAGTTTATATCTTTTTTTTGCAGAGTAACACACCTTGAATTTTCCTCTTCAGGGAACAGGGAAACCAGCATTATCAGCAAGAGGGGCAGTGAGACCCCTGCCCTGAAGCAGCAGGACATAAGAGTTACCAGTGAGAAATACTCACAAAATCAACAAACTAAGTCAGGTTAAAAAAAAGGGGAGGGAGAAGAGTGGAAAAGGTCCAGAAATTCAAGGAAGAGGAATGAATGAAGCCCTGGCATCCCAGTAAGCCAGGAAAACCCTTTTCTTTTTGCTGAAGGGCTATCCATCCCCTTCCACCTGGTATTAGGAAGCTTCCAGAAGATCTAGCAAAAATACAAGAAATATAATGCAGTTACATTTATCTCAAATGGTAGCTTATGGAATTAGGCAAATAAGTCAGTTTATGAGAAAAGATAAGATACATTAGGATGTCTTATTACCTTCCCTAAATGATATATTCATTCCAAAACTAGAATATGGGATTGTGGTCTTGAGAGTGCTTATACCTTCTCAAAACTGTGTTGAAGGAGCAGAAAATTATTATCTTCCTTAAGACAGATTCTGTGCTGACTGAATAAAATTCTGGGTTAATTTTAAATTAAAATACTTCCTCTAGGTTTTCCAAGCCATATATCCACTTTTGGGGGAACTCACACACTAGACTCCCTACCATTTATTATACTGCAATGACATTGTCAGTGTATTCCAATCCATGGTACCTGTTTTTATCAGTGTCATGAGTAGATGCAGTGATACCAACCTCAATGATATGACCACTATCTACTATTTTTCTACTAATCTACTATTTTACACAGCCTTCTTTCCCAGACAGCAAATAGGCAGTCACATGGTATTTCTTTTAACGCTGACAGTCAGTTGGTAATAATACTCTAACACATGTTCATCTATCTCCTGGCCTGAATGCAAGCTACTCACTCCCTTCTGGGCCTATGCATAGGGCTGGTTCTACAGGATCACATTACGAATGGCTCCATTAAAATTATTAGTGGATTTATTAATGGATTTGTTCTTGTGATACTAGACAGCATTATTCCCAATCTGCACAGAATAAAAGGAGACCAAGTATGGTTAAAGGAACCAGTTTTGTGACTTGTTTTTCCTTTCCCCTAAAGTTCCTACAGGAGACCGGCAGGCTCCCCTGCAACAGTGACAAACAGATAGCTTTCAGTGTCTGTCTCTTGGAAGTTTTTACAGGTTTGGCACCACACTCATTTGTTTCTCAGGAGAAACTAACTCAGGGTCTGACATACTGTTCTCCAAACAGGAACCAAAGTACCACATAATTTATGACTTTCCTTTGTGGGTAAAGTGTTTTCACTGCCTGCACCTTATCTGAGCAGCAGTTACAAGACAGAGATTCCCATCAAACATCTTTTTGTCAAATGCTTCCTTTTGTTTGGGTGCCAAGGGGGAAGAAGCAGGATGCGGTCAGAAGCCAAACGTACAGCCGAGGCTTCCATCGCTGCTTTTTATGCCAAATGGCAACAATGATGCAGTGAGAAACTCTAGGAGAAAATTATACAACCTTCTCCCTCTCTGCTCCAGAGGACAAATGGAGAGTCCAGAAATGCTGAGAACTTTCCTCTCTGGAGCAGGAAGGAGAAGATCACAAACAGCAAGGCCTCTAAACTGCACGCAGACTTTGAGAAAGTACCCAGCCAATCACCTGGCCTGGCAGCATGGCTGAACCACGTCTTTATCATTCCCAGGAGAACCATTCATCACAGCTACATTGCAGGACTTTGGTTTAAATATCCTTCATAAATGTCACAAGACTGAAGAACATATTAAACTAAAACTCTACAAACCAAAACAAAGTTTTATGGAAGAAAAAAATGCATAATGAGCTCATGCTTTTCACAAGAGTGATGCTTTCACAGCCAGGAACCATTAAGTATTTGCTTTTATTTTATATTTTTATTTGTCTGATATGCACATCATCAAGTGATTACAATTGCCGTGGCATGTCAAATTCGACTTAAAGGATATACAGGTTAAAATGCAGTACGCTCAGAAATGCTAATTGTAATTGAAACCATCTTGATTCAGATTTTTCAAAAAGCCTGGACAGTCTGGAAAAGAAGTATTTAAGTGGCCAATTCAGTGTTTTTTCCCCATCCTGCTGCATTTCAGTGAAGAAAATTTGTGATGCATGAGTATCATTCATCAAGAGAAATAGTCAAAATATGAGATCACTAACCAGAAACCAGACAAGGTTTAGTCAACTCCCTTGTTTAATCACTGGGGATTCAGAGTCTGGATGGAGAGAGGGCAGGAGGAAGTTCAGACAATTCTACAAATTTAACAGTAACATATGAAAAACATTTTAAAACATGATAACCATTTTAATCAGCCTGTAGTAGCTAGCATAACTCATCATGGGTTTCAAGTACAGAACAGAGAGGGACTCTCAAACAAAAGTGACTGCATGAAGGCTGGCATATGTAGCACTAAAAGCTATATTGCCATTTCAGCAAGACAAAGCCTAGAACTAGGTTTTTTTTATGAAATTTAATCTAAAATCATGCCCAAAAGATACAGTTCCTGATTCTGTAGTATCATATAAGTTATCATTAACCTCCTACTATCCATTAACAAGGCAACGTACAAAGTATCACTCTTCAGGCTATTAAATCCCTATGCTATACTACTTAGTAAATAAACAAAGCAATGAAAGCCAAAAAAAGATCTATTTTCAAAGATATTTTCATGTCTTCAGGCCAGTCTTGGGGCACACGAGCTGCTCTGTAGGGTAAGTATCAGCATACCAAAAAACACAGTATGGCAACATAAAACTCATTAGGGATCCTCTAGAAGACCTGTGAGCCAGAGGGAGCATTTTCATACAAGGGCAAAGCTCTGACCCAAGGCACTGCTGAATAGAGCGCAAGCACACAGGTGAACGACACAGGAATCTGGAAGGGCTGTGCTTATTTCCCCTCATTGGTAGGCAAGCCACAGCCACAGGATATACAGATTATATATATAGGCAGACCACATAGAAACAGTTATATTTTTATAAGGGTACCTTTATACCTCTAAAAATAGGGCCTCTGACACAGAGATTGCTTTGGAAAGGAGTTAAACATGAATGCAACCCAAGCACATCATTATTAGCCTTACAATTATTGAGTTCCGTTTGTTTTTGTAGATTTTTAGATACCTTAAAAGCAGACTGGTTAGAAGCATCTTGCCCTTCTACTGAAGATTTTGTGGAATATAGTAAATAATCTCAATCTTCCTTGACAAGTAACTTCTGTAGAAAGGAATAAACTGCCAATGGGGAAAATGTCTTTTAATTAATTTTAAATTGACATTAAGATTACAGAAGCACTGTTAACATTTTTAAAGAAAATTTCTCCTCCAGTAGGTGTCACCAGGCTTTTTAGTTATTTTACTTTACCATCCCACATTGAAAGCCCAACGTTTCGTCAGCAAGTGTTTATCCAAACTCTTCTCAGCAATGGTAGTTCCAGTCTTAAAGTTTCAGTGAATAGAAAATTACAAATTAGCTTTAAATGCCAACTCTGCTTTAAGAAGAAAAAACACAGTGAATTTTAAAGGTATGAAGGCCTCAATAAAGGGTTCATCATATGTAGAGCCATCCACCATACTGCAGATCATGCTTTATTAGTTTTCCCATGCTCTAATCCTGAGAACAATGAAATAGAGAAACAACTAAGAATGGGGACGCATGACTGAAGGACTCCCTTGGTTGGCTGTATTTAACAAATAAAATGTTCAGTTTTAACTAGCAAAAGAACATGTGATTAGCATATCATAGAAACTAAAGAAAAGGTAAGAGCTATGAAAAACCTTTTCAAACATCAAAGAGAAATGAAACAAGCTTATAAATAGAGTTGCCTGCAAGCAAACAATTTCTGGAATGTACTGGGGAAAGCAAGGGAGAATCCCACAACAAAGGAGATTGCAAAAGCCAACCCAGTTTAACAAGTGGAATTACCAGTTAGGAGACTACAGCAAAACAATGCAAAACCATCAGCGAGTCTGATACAAAGAACTTTTCTCAGCATTTAATAAAAACGCCAACATAAAGGCCAATCCCTTGGTAATTAAATATGGCTCTTTGGAAATGCAAAGCCTTACACAAAACTTGTTAACTTCTCATGGAGTACTAGAATTAATGAGGAACAGAAGCTCTCCTGGAGTAAAGCTGAACAATTTCAGACACATCTGATCACGCTGGAAAATGTTAAGCTATTTGAGTACTAGACAACAATTTCTATATCAAACAGCTGTCTGCCAATTTATCATGTACTTCTTGCAGACACACAAAGACTTGATAACCTATGAAGATCTCAAAAACATGAGTCTAATGCTTAAATCTACCTTTTATGCATGTTATTAAAAACAAACTCACACATACACACTAGACCCTAGATGTACAGGGAAGTATTTTTCAGATCTCTGACTGCAGCTAAGCGGACAATGACAACCCTACTATGGCAGAAACATGTTAGTTACCACTGCTCTCCAACACCCTTAGAAACCCCACAAACCCCCTAAGGTTGTAGAAGAGTACAGGTAATTGAGCATTTGCCAGTCTGGGAATGAGATTTAGTGAAATTTCTCCATGGCCCAAGCAGGTTTGATCCAAGTAGCAAGTTGGTAGAATCCCTCAGCTGTTTGACACCGCACAGATATTCAATGCTCCCACTCCCTCTTCTCACAAGACAGAGGGATTATCCAGGATGGCTCTGAGTAGCTGCACCTGGAGGTGTGGGCTAGCCGGTGCTGTCTGCAAACTAATGCCCATCTCTGAGGAACCAGCAAAAAGCCAGAAAAGAACCCTATCCAACCTAACCAAACCTCCCTCACCTTAGCACTGGCAGAACCCACAAGACGCAGGGTGAGCCAGCCTGAACTTCTGTGTTCAGATAATTAGCTACACATAAGCACTGATTTTAATGGTCTTCAGATAAACATCATCTTCTATTTAGAAAGGTAATTTATATACAAAACAAACTGCATCCGGTCTTGTCTTCTTATCATGTTCATGAACAGATCAAGGGCTAACACTGATATTCCTACGTCTCCTTATCTGCCCTATAGTTCAGAAAAAATAAATTCATAATCCAGAAGTTTAATTTTTTCTTTGTTTAAACCTAAAATAAAAATACACGTAGGCGTTCCTTAAAATGAAAGTGCTTCAAGGACAGTAGAGTCAGATAAAAATATATTGCCTGTTGGCTAGTTCACCATCACCGGAGAAGTGAAAACTGCTATTCCAAGTACCACAGCCAGGAAGTATTTAGGACAGACATTCAGCCAACTTCAACTAACTCCTGAGCAACAAGTCAACAAAGCCCAGTATCTGTAAATGCTCTGACAATTTATAACATTAAAAAAGGGTAAAGGTTTACAAAACTTCTAGCTCCTTTCGAAAAAATATAAAAGAACATAGAGGTAGAAGGTGAATGCATCAAACAATAAAACTTCAGTAAGTGAAAAACTAACCTTGTGGAAAATAATTAAATCAGATAATAATGTACTGCATTACAAAATCAATTATGATGATAAAATGGGTAAAAGTACAGTGAAAATAAACATCTAACTGATGTCCAAATGTAGAAATTGGTTGAAAATCTATGAACACAAATCCTCATATCAAGAAAACTTTCATATTTACATATGGTCACAGGTAAAATTAACAGCTAGGAATCCTAAAAGATTCCTAAGTTTCTCAAGCTATCATTATAAGACCATTTTCATCAGTTCATTGTCACTAATAACAGTATTTCTATGATTCTCTGCCGCATTTGGGCTCTCTGCAGCATACCACAACCTGTTATTGAATTCAGTGGTATATGAATTTGGAATACCAAAAGAATGAACACTACAAGGCAACAGAGCTCACATTCCTCTGTCTACTTCTTAAGAATCAAACAACAATAAAAACACCCACTAATTTTTTATTATATTTAAGGATCAAAATTAATATTAAAACAGAAGTTTCAAAAAGAAGATGTGAAAGGTTCTAGCTGTGGGACCTTAATGTTTTGCTAAACTATTTAATAAAACATTTACCACCTACAATTTTGATATGGTATTATGGAATCTGGACACCTCCCCACGCTCAGTTCTCTCTTATTCCCCTTCCTGAGCAGTGGCAACAACAGCTATCAAGGCTGGTGCAGATTTTGTTCCCCTCTGGGACCCTTTATTTCCCTCCAGAACGCAATCTGGGGTAGTTTCTCTCTTTTCCCTGCTGTTGCGGTCTCCAGCTCTTCTCAAACATCCAGACTTTCTGCAAGTTGCACACTTCATTGCAACACACGCTCATTGCTTCTGTACTCAACAGAAGGTTACAATTAGGAACACTTCAGTAATTACTTAGATGAGCTGTTGTACACCTCTGAATTTGTCTTCATATTCTCAAGAGCAAACCACAGACTCTGCTTCTCAAGAGCCACTGCAGCTGCATACAAGTAAATAAATAAAAGTCACTTTTTTTGATGAATGATTCAGCATTTAAGAAAATAAAACAGCTGTACTGCGTTAGAGCAAGGTCCATCTAGCCCAGTATCCTGTTTCCAAAAGCAGTCAGCAGCAGATGCCTAGGGAGTAGTATAAGAACAAGAAAACTATTTAATGGTATATATTGAAAATATTTTTCACATATCCTTGACGGAAAACAGAGATGGAATTTTGACAGAAGAGAGGAAAAAAGCAAAAGAAAACAGAGTCCAACACACACACACATTACAAAAGCATGAAACATTCCTTTCAAAATAAAAAGAGAAACGAGAGGAAGATAAATCTTATAATTTCCATTTTTCTTTCTTTTTTTCTAAAGAAGCCCTCAGGAGCAAGAAAAAAACCAGAAACTCACTTGCTGTTCACAGAAACAGTGTAAGTACACACTGATGCACACCACTGGTCAGATAATTTTGAAGAACACTTGACTATGAGTGTCAATGGCTTTTCTCCTGTGAAAGGGTCCTTAAAGAAATGTACAGGTAGGAATTCATGTTGTGATACCATAGCTGAGAGCTCCCAAAGTATTTAAATTAATGGATTTATAAATACAGCTTCAAAAAGTATATATCTCAGTCAGAGGGAAAGCCTGTTGCACTTTAATTTCCCAGGTAGGGGAAATACCATTGAGGTACTGTACTGGAAACCGGCAAAACAGACTGCACTTAGAAAAGTACAGAAAGTGTGGGAACAGTGAAGTGCTCCATGAAATCAGCTGGAGGTTTACGACTAGTTGGATATGGGATCAGTTGCAGGAAAAGTCATCCATTGGGACATCCGCTCAGATGTCACAGGTGCAGAAACAACTGCTTTGATTACACTGTTAAGCTTCATATCTCTGGGACACCAGATCCATGTTTTTCAGAAGCTCCAGACGAGCTAATGAAAAGTGGTGATGACTCGTGCTTACTTGGGAATAGGAAGAGAGAAGCATCAGGGTATGACAGCAGATGATGAACTGGAAATTGGAGAATGAAAACTATCATGAAAGAACAGATTATTTCTAGCCAGTGACATGAACCCCATACATCAGTGCAGACACAGATCGGAAGGTGTTTGGCTATAACCTGGAGATGGAACTGGCCACAGCAGAAGAGAACATCATGGATGCTTTATCAACTACTGATTGACAGTGGAGATACAGGTGTGACAAACCATGGAAAAGGCAATTACAGCCTCAAGAATGTATCAAATAAGGATTGCCTACTAAAGGCAAGGTGCTGTGGCAAGGCCTCTTCCTCTCCTGTGGTAACTCGCTACTTGCAATGCTACACATGTTTCTGGTCACCAGTGTCCAAATAAGTTGGATCTGACCAGAAGCAGGCATGGGCAAGGGCTGCCAAGGTGACACAAGGAGAGGAAAGCCTGTCTAACAAAAAGAGAAACTGAGCATGGAGGGCTTTTTTGACTGAGTAAAACAAAGGCTAAGGAGGAGTATGGCTGTTTCCAGTGAATGTCCCAGAAGAAGCTGTGGTTGCAGGAACGGGTGATGGGAAGCAGGAACGTGGTTGTATCAGCTGCAGAATAACAGTGGCATTCAGCTGAATGGAGGTGAACTGGCAGTGAATAAGTCCACACTGGAAATGAGAAGAATGCACATCAGAAGAGACACTACAGTAAAGTCTTCTGATGTAAGTAAAAAAATCCTCACAAAAAACCCCACATGTTTAGTATGGAGATTAGTAAATAACTTTAGCAAGGAGGTTACATGATTGCCTATGATAAAAATCAGTATGGAAGTCCCTCAAACCTATCTTCTATTTCATGAATAAAATAGGCATAGATAAAACAGAATCACAGAATGATAGAACTGTGTTTGAAGGGAATTGGGTTTGGGTTGGAAGGGAACTCAAAGATCATCTAGTCCCAACACCCCTGTCATGGGCAGGGACACCTTCCACTAGACCAGGTTGCTCTAAGCCCCATCCAACCTGGCCTTGAACTCTTCCAGGGATGGGGTATCAACATCTTCTTTGGGCCACCTGTTCCATTGTCTCACTACCCTCAGGGTAAAGAATTTCTTCCTAATATCTGATCTAAATCTGCCCTCTTTCAGTTTGAAGCCATCACCCCTTGTCCTATCACTACAGGCCCTTGTAAATAGTCTCTCTTCCAGCTTTCTTTTAGGCTCCCTTTAGGCCACTCTAAGGTCTCCTTTAAGCCTTTTCTTTTCCAGGCTGAACAATCCCAACTCTCTCAGCCTGTCTTAGGAGAGACTCTTTGTGGCCCTCCTCTGGACTCACTCCAACAGGTCCATGTCTTTTTTATCTTGGGAAATCCAGAGCTGGAAGCAGTACTCCAGGTAGGGTTTCATGGTTGGCTTTCTGGGCTGCAAGCAAGTATTGCTGGGTCATGTTGAGCTTCTCATCAACCAACACCCTCACGTCCTTCTCCTCAGGGCTGCTCTCAATCCATTTGCTGCCCAGCTTGTATCCGTGTGTGGCATTGCCCCAACTCAGGGGTAGGACCTTGCACTTGGCCTTGCTGAACTTCATGAGGTTCACACAGACCCACCTCTCAAGCCTGCCAAGGTCCCTCTGGATGGCATCTCTTCCCTCCAGTGTGTTCTGCACACACAGCTTGGTGTCACCTGCAAACTTGCTGAAGGGTGCATTCAATCCCACTGTCCATGTCACCAACAAAGATGTTAAACAACACCAATCACAATACCAACCCCTGAGGAATTCTACTTGTCCCCACTTGGACACTGAGCCATTGACTGCAACTCTTTTTAGTGCGACCATCTAGCCAATTCCTTATTTACTAAGTAGTCCATCCATCAAATCCACATCTCTCCAATTTAGAGACAAGGATGACATGCAGAACAGTGTCAAATGCTTTGCACGAGTCCAGGTAGATGACATCAACTGCTCTTCCCTTATCCACCAATGCTGTAACTCCATGGCAGAAGGTCACAAGATTTGTCAGTCATGATTTGCCTTTAGTGAAGCCAGATTGGCTTTCACCAATCACCTCCTTATTTTCCACTCATAGTTTCCAGGAGGCTCTGCTCCATGACCCTGCTGGGCACAGAAGTGAGACTGATTGGACTGTATTTCCCTGGGTCTTCTCTTCCTTTTTTCCCTTTTTAAAAATGGGGGTTATGGTTCCCCTTTTCCAGTCAGTGGCACCTTCACCAGACTGCCACTACTTCTCAAAAATGATGGACAGTGGCTTACAAACTTGCCTGCCAGCTCCCTCAGGACCCACAGATGCATCTCATCAGGTTCACGGACTTATACATCTCATCCTTATATAGTCTTGAACCTGAGCTTCCGCATCAGTGGGTCTCCAGTCCCTGCCTTTGCCTTCTGAGACTCTGGTGGTGTGGCTGGAGCACTCACCGGTGAAGACCAAGGCAAAAAAGTAACTGAAAGTCTTGCTCAATAGAGCACTAATAAGCAAAGCACTCAAGTGGGCTCAGGTACCTCCAGTCTCAGTAAAGTGTAAAACAATGTAGAGCGACGCTTAAAGGAAAACCTTTGCTGAGCAGCACATATATATAAAAATAGATATGATATATATATCATATATATGTCATAATTACTTAAAAATAATAAAAAAAATCAACCTCATTGGATTTTTGAGCCTCCAAGCTCACACTGAAGAGCTGAATTACAGGTAAAAATTAAAAAAGGTGAGGAAAAAGTGTATTCACATGTTGCCTTATATCTTTCAAGAGTCAGTTTTGATGACTAGAGAAAACCTCAACAGAAGAGCACACTTTCCCACTCAAAAGTTAACAGAGAAGATTAGATAAAGTATCAGTAGATATTCTAGTGTGAAAACAAAACCACTGTGTGCTTGATAGATTTTGAGAATCTCTGGCACGCCTTATTTTTAAAAAAGCTGGAAATGAAGTCTCACTCCCTGTGGGAGGTAAACGTTAGTCTCTTCCAGTGAAAACTGGCACTTGTAACCTGCTCTCTGTGAAGCCCTCAGGGTAGCACCGTGCTGTGGGTGCGCTGTGAGGTGGCTAGGTCCCTTGCTCAAAGGGCTCTCATGCAATCTGCCTCCACTTTGGGGAGCCCAAATTAAACAACTGGGACAAAAGTTCAAAAGGGAGACCTGACTTTAGGTGCTACATTCAGGGGACCTAAATTAATGACTTGTTTTTCCCCTGAGCACTGGATTCCACTTCAACCACCAAGCTGCTCGAGGAAGACAAAGGTCCCTTCGTAATTTTGGGGATGGATCTCTTCTCTGAGCTGCAGAAGCAATCTACAGTGCACTCAATTCCTCTTAATTCTACTGCTTCACCCTACTCTGCCAGTTTTTTGGGTGTCAAGAACCCATGGGCAAATTGCCACTGCCCTGCAGGAGTGACTCCACATCCAAAGCATTCTGGGCCCACCCCTCTAGTTCATAGCAAGTGCTAAGTATTTCATGTGTGTATCTATATATATGTATGTGATCTATGCATTCATGGACTCTTAGGTGCATAAGCTGTGTCAGAGATGCAGCCTCTTCCAGATATTTTAAAATACTCTTTTTTTTTTTTATGAGTATTGACAGGCACACTCTGTATTTCCAAGGCACTCTACAAATATCTAAAAATATTACCCAAAGAAGGGTTTGTGAGTACAAAAGTTGGTTTGTTTTTTCCCCAGCTATGATAGCAGGTCTAATAGAAAGTATTGTCTCTCCCTGCTAACCTTGAACGGCTTAGTAATTTCCCCTCCTTCTGAAAGAAAAAGAGAGTATAAGTTAAAAAAAAAACACACAAAAAACCAGTTACATCCCTTTCACAAAGGGGAATACAAAGGAATAGCAATGGTTGTTGAGCAATTTGCTTCAAATAACACAGCACATCATGTCAAAAGCCACCATTTAAAAAAACATCTTCCAATACCCAAGGTTGTCTATGACGCAAGTGGTTACTATGACCTGTAGACTGAAGAATTACTATTACAGCTCAAAACAGGCAGATTCAGGTATTTTGCAAGAGAGGTGTGCTTAAATATTATATTGATATCTTCTATTTACCATTCACAAATTTTAAGACTGGTTTGAGAGAAAGCCATAGTCATTGCAGATTATAACTAAGATTTACAAATACTGTAAATTTTACATAAATTTTTAAGGGGTTGGTACTGCATCGTCAGACAAATGCAGCCTTATAGAGAAAATAGAGAAAAATATCACCTTTAGGAAATTGAAATTAAATAAAATTTAAGGACATCTCCTCCACGTTCTTCATGGAAGGGAAAGCATGTTAAAGTTGCTGTATTTATATTGCTAAATTATGGTTATCTATTTAAACTGGGGTTTTAATTGGACACATAAGAAATGCAGAGTCAAAAAAAATCAAACTAAATTTTAATAACGATCCTGCAGATACTATATCAAAAAGCTTCAGCCTTCGTTCAAAATCACTTGAGGGCTTTTTTAATTTTTCTTTGTCTATAGTTGCACGGTAAATTTTTTTCCATATGATAATGCTGTTCTCCAAGTCAGTCTAAATTAAACAGCCAAACCAGAGAACATGCAATACCATCTAACCACGCTCATAACAACACTGGTATTCCCATGCTCTCCGTACCTGTTGGGTTTTTTATCATACCAGAAAACAATGAGTTTAGAGAGAAGCTTCCTTCACGTTACATGCAACACCAGTACATTTGTCTGCAGCTTTCCTCTTTCTATGTGTCTGCTTTATTCTAGGAAATGTCTGAAAACCCAGCACACTTTTCCAAACTGTGTTGTACTCTCTGTGGTTTCCTCCCAGTATCTGCAGAGATGCAGGGCACCAGTGTTTACTACCTCACCAGTGTCATGCTCTCTTCTTTTGGGCTGCACTAGTCGCATATCATTTCAAGTGATAAAGCCACCTAAGATCACAAGGATGCTGGGATCAACAAAACCTGTTAGGTATATCAGTTAATTAACTTCTGTTGAACAGAAACAAAATCAATTTGCCACCATTTCTTTATGGTCTCTAAAGATGCTGCACAACTTACTGCACCACTTTTTCATTTGATATTTCCACATCTATAGCAATAGGTTAACCAACTAAATAGAATTTGGTCATGTATACAGATACGTTATGAATTAATTAACTTTCAGTTGCTACTTAATTAGCCCGTGATAACATTTCTCATTTCATATTAAATCTTCCTTGCTACTTTCACATCTATGATTCTCTCAAGCTTGGCTAAGATGCACAGCTGCTTTATAGCAAATCAAAGCACACCAAGATACAGCTGACACAGATCACAGTGGATCTTTTTGCAACGTCCAGGATGAAAGGCAAATAACTAATTAGAAAGAACAGCCGTATTCAATTACCTAATAATAAACTCCCTTGCTCATTAAACACATTATATATATTGTAACAGCTGGCAGACTGAAATATCTGATGAAGGAAAACCTGCTTATAGCACTGTTGGTGCTTTAGGGAAAGCTGGCTAAATGTTTTTGTTTTTTTTTATAGTAGTACCTGTTTAAAATACCTACACGCGGAACAGTGGAGAACTTAATTATACTGCAACAATGTCAAGTTTGGGTGAAGAAAGTAAGAGTGAATATCTCTTAGGCCAACCTTGAGTCATTCGAAAGACCATCTTACTCCTGCACTAGGACACAGAAAGAGCCTTGTGGGCTGCTGCCCCGAAAACAAAATGAGATGTCACGAGCTCAGGATAAAATGGCATATGGTTCTTACATAAAACGTAGTCACCTTTATTTCCAGGACAGTTTTCTTTTTTTTTCTTCAAGTGGCTGCCTAAAGAAAAAAATGCCTCAAGAAACTAGCAGCAGAGATGGCAACTGCAAACCCCCTCCTTCCAGATGAGCTTTCACCACAGACTCTAAAGTGACCACCTTCTCTTGCTCTTTCTTACTGCCTGTGTGATTTCTGTGGTGCTTTCTAGACAACAGCCAGCTTCAGTGAGGGGTGTCACCTTCTCCACCTATCATCTATCACCCTTTCACTGCATTGCACACCCATCGAAAATAAGACCTAAATCTGCATTTGTAATGGAAATTTCCTTCTCCCTGAAGAAAAAGAAGTCATGGTAAGTACCAACGACTCAGTAAGATAAATCTGCTATTTGAAAAGATTGAATATGGAAAATATCATGAAAACTATGCTCAACAAGCAAGCAGAGGGTAAATGTAAGAGAGAATGGCTGTAGGCCACTCTGTGCCACAGCACTGCCCAACACATTAAATGTGTTGGGCATATCATTAAATATCACTAAATGGGTAGTGCTGCAAGCACTGACACAAATGAAGGCAGGGGCTTTACACGTTGGATTGCAAATCCCAAACCTCAGATTCCTTGTTGTTAACTGTATTTCAAGGATCACTTCTTGCCTGCATTCTCTAAGATTGTCCTCCATTTGGGTGGGCTTATAGGACTCTTTCTCCACTCCAGTATTAGGCTACCTGTTTGTACAAAACTTGTAGGAACTTAATTATCCTTGAGACGATGATCTCTTTGTCAAATATGGTTGAAACTGGCCAGTGGGCTCAGAAGTTAGCACAGAAGGAAGGACAGGGAAGCTGACTGACTGTGTAAGCCTCATTTCCTCAAGAATCCAGGCTAAAAACAATTATAGCCAGAAGGTTCAATTAAAGAAGGAGACTCGTAGATGTTTCCTGCACTTCAAACACAAACTGGTTCATGCATACTAATCAGTTAACACAGCTCTCACTGAAGGAATGAGAGTTTTGCAGCAAATTAATATTTATATTGATTTATACTGAGAACTGTGGCAGGCTAGAACTTCAACAGCATCAACATGTTCATCAAGAAGCACACAATCACTTTCATGCTAACACTGCAATTTACGGACGCTTACAGTATCTCCACAGCTATATCTACACACCTTCAACTCTGCACATGCAAATCCCACGCCTCCATTTTTAGTAACACTAACATATATGGTATCACCAGTGCTTTGAAGCACACAGGTAAGGCAAAATGCATTTGAGGAATAGCCTGCATTTTCATGACATTCATTATTATCCACTACTTTAGGAAAATCACCATTGAGATTCTGTTTGAAAAGCAAATATTTTTCCCCCTTTTGAATCAGAAATCGACTACATGCGTATTTGATGGCACTTGACATATGTTCATATGGTCACATCCGCAAATAAAGTAATGGAGAATTATACATCAGGGGAACGGGATTTCTTTGTTGTAACTTCCATGTTTTTCAAATGCATATTCTGGTTAATTTCTAGCTTTAAAATCTTCATGAAGCAGTAGCAGTGGTGGCTGTTTAATTTAAATTTGCAAAAGGTTGCCCATCTTTTTATTTTTAAATAGGCTGAGTTCACTATCATAACATTCCTGTGCCCAGAGAGATTTCTTTTTTATCACAGATAGCAAAGAAGAGCCCAATTACATGGGTCGCAGCTATTTCAAATCAATGAATTTGCATTAGCTGTTCATGTTACTAATGGTGAACTGTAAATTACATGCTGAAAATGTTCATCCCCTTCTTGATCTCCACAAGGACATTCTTCTGCTACAAAAAATAGTTTTTTTCCCTGGGAAACCTATACTCCAGCTTTCCTCTTAGCTAGGTCATCACTGTGGCAAATGCACTGTCCACCTTTTTATTCAAAGCAGTAGATGTCAGGGTTTCCAGTTAGTAAAAAATCTAACACCACTTCTCAAGAAGGGCTTCACTGTTGCCACAGAGAAGTCAGCAGGACCATTTGAAGCACTCTGGGATATCCTGGACTGATGCATAGTGCCAGCAGATGTGACACACTCCACTGATGTGTCACTGAAAAGCCATCAAGAGTAGTCTAGGGAATCTTAAATAGAATCAGATGCTTCTGATTGGGCAACTGAATGAAGCCCAAAGACTTATGTCCTATCCACAACAAATAAGTACATATTAATTTTAAAGTGATGGCCTAATCAAGCAAGTGATCTTAGGGAAAAAAAGAAAAAAGCATTATACGTCTCTTGACCTTCACACGTTATATCTAGCTTAAAAAGTTGGCTTTTATTCAGTGTTTTACTTGGCTGTGGTTGAAGGCTAGAGGCCTGTTTGATAACAGCTAGTGGGGCTTGGTCTAGTGTCTGACATGCTCAATTTTATTTTTTGGCTCACGAGGAATCAACAGAGAAGGTCCCAGCAGCTCAGTTAGCTTTTGAATGACTGCTGGACAGTTCTTACAGCCACTGTGTATCTTTACAGGAGCCACCAGACATTCGGTAAGCTCCTCTCTTGACAACATCAGACGGCAAACGAACCCATTCAGTCAGACACATGGCTTCACTGTGGAGTGCTCAGGGCCCAAAATGAATTTCAAGCAACAGTAAATAAATAGGGTTTTTAGAAAGTTTAAAAGTTGCCTGGCCTATGGGATAGATGAGGTGGCAGCAGCACATCTGAGGGGCTGCTAGCCCAGGCCATCCATGCAGCTACCCCGACACTGCACACAATAGAACCCCTCACATTCAAGCCAAGAAGTCCTGTCAGCAAGCAAGGGCTGAGAACCTGTAATGCCTCATGAAAAAGGGTACATCAACACTGCAGCGACTGCACCAGGTCACCTGTCAGTCAGAAGCATGGCATTGCACAGTGCCATGCTGTGGAGCAATGCATGAGCTCCCAGGATGACAGCTGCCCACAGGGAGCAGGATGGCTCCCTTGGCCCCTTGAACCACCAAGTGCACACAAGGGTGCTGCACCACAGCTGCTATGTTCCTCATCTGTATTCATGCAATTTTCCACTTATTCTCTACTTGTTTGTTTTTACTGCTCAATGATTTGATCTTTTCAAGCACTGGGGCTATCTGACTTTTGAGGCACTGCTCACAACACCTTGCCATACAACTCATTAACAAAGCAGACAAGAAGACAGTTTCTTTTCACCATTCTTAACTTCTTCTTTATTGTGACCAAGACCTTGCAGAAATCTAATCCTGAGTGGCAGAGCATGCTCACAGCCACAAGGCAAACATCAATGTGGAAGAAAAGAGATGCTTATAATTTCCTCCTGCATTTCAGTTGTGGAGCTTGTACCTCACAGCAAGCTTTCAAAGATATGTTCTAACATCTCTAAAACCAGCTTTCCTTTTATTGCAATAGCTTTCCAATAAAGTCCCTCTCCTCAAAAATAAAGTGCCAGTCTTCATATGAGACAGAAGTTGGGAGAGGGGTACAATCGTAAAACAGACTTGCAAATAAACTCCCCAGTCCTTGTTGTGTTGATTTTTACATTTAAAATATCTTTCCAATGCTGGGGGTGACCTGAACTAATAGGAAGACAGGTCTTGTCTCTTCCAGGCTTTTCCATCAGGAAGCTCTCTGCATCTCAGAACAATCCTATCTTTTGTATTTTATGATGCAGTCAAAGTATAACAGCTTGGGAAGAACAGCTGACGCTTGAGCTGAGAGAAAGCTACGCACACAGGGCCAAGGGAAAAAAAGTGCCTGGAATGAAAGAGGAACCACCTGCCAGAAAAATAAAGGAGTAGGTGGGGAGACCTGGAGAGAGCAAGCCTGTGGGAACAGTGAGTGACCTGAGTTAATAGGGAGCGTGGAGGAGGAGTGGGCAGTGAGCAATTGCTCTTGTGTTCAAAATCCTAGTGATGGGATGAGTCAGAGACTCTGATTGAATTTTGCCTTCACTACACCCACAAACTGGTTATTATAAGGCTTAGGGGAGCATGGATTGGTGCAGCAACAAAAACTACACAGTGAATTGATGGGTATATGAAGCACCCCCAAGCGCCCAAAAATCTGAAGAACATCTGCCAAACACCATGCCCTTTCATACGAGGTTTCCTGTGGCTCTAACTAATCTGTCTTGCTGCTCTTCTTCATGTAATTAAACTTAGACTGATAACCAAGTAGCAGCTGCATCTGACCTGAAGGGGTAGGCGGACTACACCAGAATGCTCTTTACAAGTCTCTTCTGGAAGCAGTAAGCTCCAAGAGTTAACTCAACCCAGCAAGACAACTGCCCAGGAACTACTAAATATTCCTTTAGTCTTTCAGGATAACATGATCCAGTGAACAAGAAGACAGATTTGTATTACCTCCTTCCGTGACTGTTCTTTAACTGCTTTTGCTTTCTACCGTTTCCTGCTCCTGGTGCTCATCCTCCTCCCCAGGCCAGGGGCCAGGCGACCTGCTCAGCAGGAAGTGCTGGTAATGCCCACTCGCTCACACTGGGCAGCCCTAACAGGCCAGAGGAGGCACAGGCTGCCGTGACACATCTACTCGTGAAAACTGTCTGCTCTGACCATCAAGAGGCTTTGCCACTGAACTGCACCATGGGGAACTGGGGCTTCACATGACTTCAGAGGATCTGGGTAACTCAGTGATCAGGTATCCAGCCAGATTCTCCTTTGAGAATGGAACCTAAGTTAGAGCAAGGTGTACAGTTTTGATATCTGGCAGGTTAGGTGGTGACAGGTGATACTAGTGACAGCCAGGAGAGCTTCATGTTCTTGGTGTTGCTGCTGAGAGACAAACGAGGAAACAAAACAGGGCCTTGAAGGAGACACCCAGTTTTTCTAACAGCTTTGTAATGAACTTCAGCTGGTTCAACTTCTCTGCTTTTTGTAGCTCCAGTTTGAGGACAGAGGCATGGGCAGCAGGTTAGGACTTGCTCCTCTGAGCTGACTTGATGACTAGTGCCCCTCTACCACAGAACCCAGCCCTCGGCTCAGCCCTGGCAGTCCACAGGGGCTCTTGAAGCTTAAGTGTCACAGGCTGCTGGGGTGAGCTGTGCCTTTGCTCTGAGACAGATAAGAAATGGCCTTTTCAGAAGAGAGACAAACCCTAGTGAGAAGCATGGTCCCCTCTGCAATGAGCAAACATCCACAGTCTTTTAAAAAAAATTTATTAAAAAAAGAAGAATTTAAAAAAAAAAAAGCTAAACACCATGTAACACAACACCTGCCAATTTAAGACAAGCTTATGGATTTTGAAGTGTGTCAGCCCAGCAGTTCAGCTACTTGGTTTTTAATCTTACCTCCCTTTTAACCCTTCCAAGCCAGAAGAGCTGGCATGGAGACAGCTATGTGAAAAGACAGAAGGGAAACAAACAGGAAAGAGGAAGTGTTGTGCCTGCTGGGAGGACTACAGGGGAACACTCGAAAATAAAAATAAAGAGTTTTTTCAGAAAACAAACAAGAACAGGTGACTGAACACACAGAGAATACTAAAGAGTCCCTAAACTCAGAAATAAGGGAGGGGTCTTCAAAAAGATTGCCCCTTCTTAAACTTCCTTTATCTCAATTTATGCAAGATGGTGCTGCCTGAATTTGTAGTTTGTAGTTTCATCTTACATTTAATGCAGTTTTTCCCTTGCCTTTGAGTCAGTTCAAACAAGTTGCATGTCTGCATGATTGCCTGAACAGAGATAAAAACAGGGGGCTAGCTGTGATAGGACACAAGCCTGGATGTAACTCTCTCTTTTAAGCAGCTGCTCACAGTTGCACAAGTTGGGTTGAATAGGAGAAATAGAGTCTCAGGAAATAGGATGGCATAATTTCATGTAGCATCTGACACCTTGCACTTTATTCTGCGCCCAAAAATTGCCATAGCCTGAAAAAGCAGGGCCTTTGGGAATCATACCTATCCTGGGAACAGTCCTTTCACAAAGCAGATTTAAAACAATAAGCCTTCTCTCATGAGGCTTCCTTTGATCTCACTGTCTCCTCCAGAGAGGTGTCAGTTGGAAAAACCCACTCAGATTCATCCTTAGGACAACACACAGGAGATTCTCTTCTGCTTTTCCAGTGCAAGAACTGGGGGCATCCATGAGACAAGGAAGTTTGGAAAGAACAACAGAAGTTGGTTTCCATGTGGTACATAACGAAGTTGTGGAAGTCCTTGCTGTGACATGTTGTGGGTGCTGGAGGTGTACATGGTTCAAAAAAAAAAGCAGGACAAATCCAGTGGAAAGATGGTCACTATTAGGTACAATGCCTATAGTACCTATTAGGTATAATATCATGCCTGGACAGCACACCACGAGGAGCCAGTAGAACACTTCAGGAAGCTATTGCACATCCGAGAACCACATCTGAGAACTCCACTACTGGCCATTACTGGTCACTGGAGTAAATGGGGCTTAGGACTGCCACAGGGTGGCCACTGACATTCTGAATACAGATGGAGCCTACAGAGTTAACTCTCAGTCATCTAAAACTGGCCTTGGTTAACACTTTCTCTTCATGCCCACACCTTGCAGCAACTCAGACACGTGAAAACTTCTGCCAGGTAGTGTTCTCAGACTACCTGGAATTTATTGGACTTTTTACAAGAAAAAACAGAGGTGGGTGAAAAAGAAAGTTTTGCTCTGCAAGAAGAGTGAGATCTGGATTCTGCATCCTCCACTGGAAGGTTTCACCCCACAACTTCCACATTCCCAGAGCCCACAGCTATTGAAAAGGGCAGCCTATATTCTGCGGAAACTGGGTCACTGTGCAGCAAAGTAGGCAAAATTCATGGGCCCAGAAGGTATAAGCCGCTCTGTTGCCCAAAAGAAATCACTTTGCCCATTTCGGTCATTCTTTCCCACCAGCTGTAGGCACAGTACTTGAACTCACCTTGTCTTTTAACAGTGTCACACCACATAACCAGGTGATGGGCACAAATTCAGCCAGCCAGGACACTATAAACACCCATTTAAATACTTTCTAGTATAGACAAAACTAGCCAATCCCCTTTCCATGCTCATCTATAGTCTGTCCAGAATGCCTTACCTGCCAAATACAAGCAGGTATTATCTACTTTCAAGTGTGAGATGATCCTGAGTCCCTGACATTTGTAAAACATTTAGACCCACAAAAGGAATCACAGAAGGCAAATGAATACCTGCTCTGAGCTCACTCTTGTACAAACAGCCTGCTACTTTACAAAGACTTTTCCCCTCCTTTTTCTAAATAAAGCTGAGGCCATCTTAAACAGATTATTTTTAGTTCCAGATATTTCAGCAAAGTGGATATTCCTAAAATTTCTTTTTTTTTTCCTGTAATCCTTTTAACTTGATAAGCAGGTCTCTGTGTACGGCTTTCAAATACTTTTTATTTTGCGCTGCCAAATGAGACCAGATAAGCATAGTCTTAAAAGGCTTTCATAAAAATGCAAATGAACAGTTCACAGTAGTCTGCTGGCTCAATAAACAGAAGAGTTTGAAGAGTTTAGACACTAGCAAATAGCTAAGAAAAATACAGAAAAAGTTACCTGTAGCCCTAAAGAAGCTTTCACTTCCTTGTTACCACCATAAAACTTGCAACAACAGTATCTTCAAGATACCTTCTCTGTTATCTGTATTAGCTTACACAACATATTCTTCTAGTAGACAACCTGCAGAAAGGTTATAAATCTGAGTCAAGAAATAACACCAGGATTGAAAATCCAGACTTGCCTACGAACACAAGACTTAACTCCCAGCAAAATGCACACGACCATATGTTCTTATCTGCCAAGCTTTTCCCCTTTCCCCCTCCTAAACATCACCATTAATTTTAATGTTTTTTCTTTTTAAAATTCTGATTCAAATACAGCAAAGTGTTGCATGGTCTTGCCCGCACACATTATGTTATATATTAGTATTCCTGTGAAAGGATTTTGTTCTTTACTACTAGCAGGACAAGAAAGCTTTGAAAACAGGTTTGCTTATAGTGTCCAACTTGGAGGGATCTAAATGTTATACATTAAGTGTTATATATCCATGTTCTTCACTTTTAAATTAAGCTACTTGAACCGAGGCAGAAGTGTAAAAATATAAATGAAGCAGTTCCTGAAATTCAAACTTTCCTGTTAGACAGGTCACTTGACCGACCCTTTCAAAGGCATCAAAAGGGGAGCCTGTAAGGGCTCCAAAAAGGTTTCAGGAGGGTTTAAGGCAGCAGACAAGGTTCTGGCTCTGGCAGTGCTTCCTCAGCACCCGGTATCTTCCCACTCACTATCAGAGCTCTGGGCCTTGCCATGGAAGTTCCCCTTCATTCACCTCAAGCACAGTCAACCGGATTAGCCCGGAGACACTTTCATCCTCACATTAAGCTCTGCAAGGTCACTTGCCCGGTACAGTTTTGGGTGTGCCTGTGTGGCCACACTAGCTGGCCAAGTCACGTGGGGTTTCTGCTGGACAGAGCCCTGTTGCTGGAGGCGATGTTGTGGCCAGCTAACAGGCAGGCATCTGTCCGACTGCCGCATCCATCATCCATCGGGTGCACAGGGATGATCCACCTGCACTCCCCCCAAAAATGCCCTGCTCGGAACAGACTAGACTCCGTCTTTCACCAAAGAGGGAGAAACAAACGCTGAGCTGCATCTCAGAAGCCTATGCAGCAGAACCTGGCTTGAAACCAGAAAGTTTCTGGCCTGAATCTGACCCAGGCTCATTAGTCTTTAGCTATTTCTGTCTAGCCTGGAGCACCTCACAGATGAAGGATATTCAGAGCCCAGACAGTCTTCAATGGCATTTTGGATGCTTAAAACTGTAATCAGTCCAACGGGTTGCTGTTGCAACTTTTGCTGTGTTAAAAGTCAAGTATTGCAAGGACAGGTATTGGGAGCCAAAAATCCTGTCTCAGTTAAAAACAAACAAGGTCTGTTAAATTCTGTTGACCTTTTACTTGGAACCACTGGACCTACAAATATACTTCTTTAATATAGGAAAACTTGGATTCTGATGCAATTGTGTTACTCCAGAAGCCCAGCCTAGGGCCACAGTACTGTCACCAGCAGAAGTGACTCAGAGCTCTGCTTGTGCCACACAGTCCCTCTCCCTGCTGCAGCAACTACAGCAACAACTTAGGTTCCCAACCTGGGGCACTACACAGTCACAAAGGCAGCAGTGAGAGCACAAAGGAGGACACGGCACAGCATAGAGGCAGGTGTCCCTGGCTGGGATTATATCCTTCAGTCTCGAAGCCAGCTTTTGCTAGCTTAGAAAAATCCTAAGGCTGTGGGGCAAGTCAGTGTGAAGATGCTTCTGGTCACACAGTCACAGGATAGTTAAAATAGTTCTCTGAATGTCATCTGGTCTATCCCCCTGCTCAAGCAGGTCACCTAGAGAAAGCTGTCCAAGGACCATATTCCAGACAGTTTTTGAGTATGGCCAAGGATGGAGAACCTACAACCTCTCTGGGCAGCCTGTGCCAGTGCTTGGTGCGCAGTGACAAATTGTTCCCTGATGGTCGGAGGGAGCCTCCTGTGTTTCAGTTTGTGCCCATCGCCTCTTGTCCTGTCACTGGGCACCACCGGACAGAACCTGGCTCTGGCCTCTTTGCACCCTCCCTGCAGGTATTTATATACCTTGATGGGAGCCCCCTGAGCTTTCCCCAGGCTGAACAGTCCCAGCTCTATCAGCCTTTCGTCATGGGAGGGATGCTTCAGCCTCTTCACCATCTTAGTGACTCTTCACTGGACTCTCTCCTGTAGCTTCATATTGGTGTTCTGGCAGCCTAATCCAGCTGGCAGATAATGATACCATGCTCCATTGTCTGCTCTGGAAATCTGGAAAGAAGATGGTATGCAGGGGAGCATATGTCCCTACCCAAAACAGGAGTTCTTTTGATCAATCAGCATGTAAAGAAGAGTCTGTCTCAGAGTGCTGTATCTTGTGTTTGACTGACTTCTTAGGGAGCAGCTGTTAACTATCAGGCACCACCTAAATGTAAAATAACTCCATCAGAGACTAAAAAAATTTTCTGTCTTCCCTGGGTAGATGTTTATTCAAAAAGACTCAACATACTCGCTATAATTTATTTTTACAGCAGGGACACCAAATCAAGACAGTTAAAAGGCTAAGTCTCCAATGCTCTAGATGCTATGTAAATAAATGCTAAATAATTGTGGTTCAATGTTCAGCAAGAAAAACAGCTCTTGTGTTTTTTTTAAATTAAATTCTGATTTTATCTAAAATTCTAGACGATTCTGATTGTTTATTTACATGAAAAGGTATCCTGCTCGTTAAGTGCCAAAGCCTTACTCTGAAACTGTATGATTAACACCAGTATTTCCAAAAGCTACGCATCAAATAGGTTTATTTGACTAATGACCTAAGTCCCTCAACCAGCAATACACAAACTGAGCTAACCAGGCACATTCTTGCTGTACATACAAACACTCTTCCAAATAACTGAGATAATGGCTGTGAGAGCACCAGTCAGTAGAGCCCAGAGCCATGCACTCGCAGTGATCCCTGACAGCTTCCTGTGTACTGCAGGGTCAGGTAACACACCAAAACGAACAGCTCCCACTCATGCTTAGAAGCAAGGAGCTGCAGGTGAAGGCTCTGTCATCCCATTATCAGATCTCCCTATGCGGGCAGCAGGGTTTGTGGGAAGAAACCTGTACCTCCACCTCTGCTGTTTCAAACCACAATTTGGCTTCTTGGTATAATCCCATCTTTACCAGCAATTTAACCCATTAAACCCAACTAGAAGACACAAGACAGGTCCATGCTCCCTTCTGCCAGCAGATGATGGGCAGCAGGACAGAGCAGCACCACTTCAGCCACCAGAACTGGGCTAGAGTGGGCTGGCCCCTCAGGGCAGATGTCCTCCCACACTAGGACAAAACATGGCTGCTTGCTTTAACTACATTTTTTACATGGTTTTGGACTTCTCTGCACTGAGCAATGATGCTGGTTGTCAGTAAGTTATCCACTGTGATCCCTCAGGATTTCTCTTCATGGTATTATTAGCTTAAGTCTATGACTCCAGTTTTTATTCGCAGGCAATAACCCTCCCTGAACAAAAGTCTCCAAGCTTAATAGCTGGCACTTCCACTGTGAGTGTCAGTGCTACCAGGGACAGCAATGCTGTCCTTGGGCATCAAGGACAGGTGCATCACTGCTTCAACCAGGATGATGCAGTGGCAGCAGATCCACCTTCCTGCCAGTCCAGGGATAATCGAGCCCTGCTACCTGTGTCCAGCCTCCCAACCCATCCCTGAGTCTTTATAATAGATAAAAATAGTACACAAAAAAACCTTCTACTGACCTGCTTATTTTTTGTAAAAGTGGAGTATTGTCCACTTGCTGCAGACACTAGTCTGCCTGTTTAAAAAAAAAAAATTATCCCACTGGCAGACAACCAATATATGAGAACATCTACAAAGAAGCTGCTACAGTTTATCGGCAGTAATCCATGGATTAAGGTCATTAATAGCACTCGATGACATACTGCCATGACTGCAAAGGTGCTCTTCTGGCTTACAGGACATACATAACATAACCCCCTCACAAACATTTCCCCCAAGATACTTTCTTCTAAATCTTGAAAAGAAGAGAAGAAATGAGAAAAAGCAGAAGGAAGATATCTAGCACAGTATCTTGCACTGCGTTAAAAAATAGTTATAATGAAAATAAACAACCCTGAATTTTCTTCTCTTTCACACTGATGTTTTCACAGTAAGAGTTCTTATTAACTGAAATTTTGATCCTCAGAGCTAAATTTAAAAAGCAAGCCAAGACATTCTCCCATGCCCAGAAGATAAAGCCACAACTAAAACTTTCAAAATAAAATCTGTAATGCTCAATTCTGCTCTTTAATTATTTATATGAAATAAGCTTTTTCTTTCTGTTGACACAAGAACACAAATGTATCGTCATCAAAAACACTGTGTACTCCTCAAATCCCATGGGGTCATTAATCTTCTTTTATGCAGTACATGAAGTATTTTCACAGAATCTTTAAAACAGTTTTCCAAAGTGTGCCTGATGTTACTAGGAAATCAGAAGAAGCTGATGACCTAACAACATAATTGCTAAATATCCTCCAAAGTAGAGAATCCCTTCACTCTGTTCTAAACTTATGCTCCTATCTGCACTACCCATACATGTAATTACCAATGCTATTAATTTATCTGAGTCTCCAAAACCAAAGGTAAACAATCAGTTGTGTCAAAATTGAAGTAATAGACTTTTCTTATTTCTGTTGATCAAAATGAAAGAATCTGCACTCTTTACATATGATTTGTTTCATTAGGACTCTGGGAATGGCCTAGTACTGTGCCACTGTGTATTTTCATTTGCCATGAAACAATTATAATCCATAAAATGTACTCAGAATAATACAATAGTCCTACCAGCTGGAAGCAATCCTGTATTCCACAGTCATATGCAATTTCTGTAAACAGCACAGTGACACTTGAAAAAAGAAATCCTTAGAAAGAAATCTTAAAAACTTAAATAAACAAACATTATAACAGACAACATTTGTTTTAATATATATCTTACCAAGAACAAGCCACTTTCTGATTAACCTGGTTTAGTTGTAACTCATCATTTCACATTTTACTTCCAGTACGATGTAGCAGCATTTTTACTACACATGCAGTTTCTTTTCCTTACCTTTAAGGAATCAAAGCAGGCAATAACTCTTCCATTTTCAACCTGGCAACTTTTAGGGGGGTGTGCAAATTTGCATTCTTCATCAGAGCGTGAACAAGTTCCCCTCTGAAACTGCCTGCACACTTCTAACGTCAGCCATTTTGTGTCTCTTACTGGAGTAACATTCAAAGCCATGATGGAAAGTTGATTTTGAACTTGTAAGCTGCTGTCAAGTGAATTATGCTGAAGAAATTTCCAAAACAAATGAAGGAGAGAGGGGAAAAAAAAAAATCAGAAAAAAAAAAAACTTCAATTCCAATTGAAAAGAAAGTTTAAAAAATGCAAAACAAAACAGTAGGGAACGATTAATGATGTCCAACACACACAAAGCAGAATAAGCAGAGAAAGTTTATCAGCAAGCAGTCACTCATCAATCATTAAGTCCCACTTGTAGACTTTTGGCTGGGCAAATGCATGCTCAGTTGCATTTCTATCTGTAAAACACGTGGGTTTGTTGATTGTAATCACGGATGCACCAGTTTTAAGCCAAGGTCCATCAATGCAACGGCACTCCTTGATAGAATAGCAGTTCTCTGACGGTTGCTTGCCAGTATTGATTGCACGAGAAAAGCAATGCAGTCATTTGTTCATGTCCCAGGAATAATAATAATTCTTCTTTTTCTGCTTTCAGTTTCCCATCAACTAATTGGCAAATGGAGACAGCTGAGGTATCTTCCACCACGTGTAAGGTGAAGGCAATGTCTGGCTGGCAAAGACAGGATTTTGAGAACACAGGCGTAGCAGTCCTCGCTCATAAAAGTGACTTGGCAAAGGCACTTTTTAAGTCACTGACCTGACAAAACAAATACAGCATCAGTTCACGTGCAACTCATTCAAATCAACATTACGAAACCTATCGTCCCTTTTTATCAGATTATAAACATACAGCCAATGCTCACTTGTATTTCTTCAGAAAAAAAAAAATCATCCTCCTTCATGAAGTTACATGAGACTAGGGAAAAACCAGTTGAAACATGTACTGCAGTAGTATTCTAGGCAGGAATCCAAAAGTTGGGAATGATTTAAATAGATGAATGTGGCAGACACAATAATTAGGCACGCTGGTTGTGAAACAATTCAATCTAAAGTGTTTAGTCTCCAAAACAATATACAAGAACCTGTTTCCATGAATTTATCACTTGGTCCTTTAGATTGTGTTACTACATTATAAGTTGTTACTCATTATTTGTTCTTCCTTAGAAATGAGGATAGTAGCATTCTGTTCAGATTTTTTTGTCTCTCCCTCTATTCCTCAAGGGAAAAAAAAACAAAACATAAAACTGTCAATCAAAAATTACAGGGAAAAAAAACTTCCATATTCAGACAATAGAGTTAGTTTCCCTGTTAACCTAGAGGCTGTTTCATAAAGGCTTCATGAAAAGGCTCAACACTGTCATCATCCTCTAATGAGTCCTTTCTAATATGAAGCAGTCTTTATCTAAATATTCCTTTAATTTACTTTTGTGTAGCTCTACAGATACATCATTCAGCATCAAAACTCAAGACTTAAATATGGCACTTAAGCTATTTGGGTATTTCATAGATAAACAGATCTAAAAATCAAAGAGTTAGATATTATAAATATTTTTAATCACTAACTCTATTTTATATGCAGACAGTAAAGCCATGGACATGGTGTTTCCTTCTATTCAGCTTCAAAGGAACACAACTTCTACTTTGCACACACCAGCCAGAAACAGTTGATAGATTATTTTTGAGCAAGAAAAAAGAAAGGGGGACAGACTGGAATAAGAGAGATTTTAAAATGAATCAATAAAAATAGCTCTAAAAACACTGTCAGCTTTTCCGTGCCAGAACAATTACCATTCTGTGCTTGGATTCATCTGTCTGAATTGAAGTCAGTATTGCTAGTAGTGTGAGTAAGAATTACTCACATACAGTTTCAGGATCAGATCCCAGTTCTGACTTTTAGGTCTTAACATCAAAAGGCTTTTCTATTATTTACCAATGCTACCAGAAAGGGTTTTACTATGTGACCAATACTTACACCAAAATTTGCTACTGCTAGCATGAATAAAGGAAATGCAATGCTAATTGCTCAAAAATTCAGTTTCAAGTCCAATGTGCAATAAGATGGGTGTGGATGACACTCAGCTAGCTTCACCCACTCATAAAGAATAACAAGGTGTAAGAGAATTAGTACAATTTTAAATAATTCTATGCAATTATCATACAGTACATGAATTAAAAATTCCTCAAATTAAATATTCCATCAATGTTGTGCAACAGCATCGATGAAGAGTGAGATTAAGCTGAAAGCATACAAAGAGGTGAGAAAATACTTCTAACTGATGAAAAGGAAAGAGAGGAGGAAAACCAAAGAGAGCCTCTCCACAAGAGCTTGTTGAGCTGATAGCTTGTTGGGCTGATGATTTAGCTGGCTAAATGTAAAAGAGAAAATACTCTCCCTGGAGCCACACATTCCAATTCAGAAATGTCAGTAATGGTTTTCAGTAACAGATGCAGGAGATAGACTGAAAGTTTGGAAGAAGGGTAAATGTTATACAGCACACTGCTGAAAGTCACAAGTAGTAATACACTGCAGGGCTGCATACCACTAAAATTGACAAAGTTGTTTCTCAAGTAGTAGGTGTTAAGACTGAAAAAAACCAGACATCGCACATGGCAGCAAAGCAAATAGCACACAATATAGAAATTGCAGTAGGCATGGTTTAAAAAAAAAAAATGTGCACAGCAGGATCACATAGGAGATTTCATGAGACTGCAGCAAGAATTCATACCAAAAAGCATTTGAGGGTGGAGGGTAGAAGAGTGAAATACAGTGTCATCCTATTTCTTATCTTCTTGCTATATTAAGATCTTCTAAAGAAAAGGAAGTACAAAAAGGTCGTCTCAAAAATTCACTTCTTGTCAAACATAACAGCACTATCTGATTTCTCAAGAGTCATCAAGTGCTTCAGGAGTTTCTACTGGTGCCAGAACTGAGGCCCTTCTGAAGAAAGCCATGCCTTCAGCAGGAGGCAAGTGCAAACACGATCAGATTAGAATAATTTGGAGTGCTTCATCCCTACCATTCACATGACCTACGGGATCTTGACCACATCCTAAGCAGCTGTCATACCTCCTCTGCCCATCACCTGCACCAGGAGGGTGAAGGAAGAGATGACACCTTGAAAGTTTGAACATGAGGGAAGCAAAACAAAGAGAAGGGAGAAAAAAGACGTTTGGGAAATAAAATTATGGAAGGAGCCAAGGAAAGTAAAATTCAACATATGAGGAAAGCACTCAAGAAAAGGAAAAAAATGGGAGAGGGAGGTAGGAAAAGGAAATAGCTGGAAGAGAAAGGAAGGGAGAGCTTTCATAGGAAATGAGTAAAAAAGAAAATGGGTATGGAAGGAAGATGGAGGAAGGATGTGAACACTGGGGGAGAGCAGAGCAAGAAGGAATTTCAAAAGGAAAGCAGAAGAGATTGTGGTTACAGGAAAAAATCCAGTAGTTTGGGTAAACAGGGAAGTAAATGAGGGGAACTAAAATGAGATGTACATAAGAAAATACAATAATAATAATCCTCAATAAAATGGTCACAGGCCATTACTAAGATCAAAGCTCATCCTGTTGCAAAACCCACCCACCCTGGTGAACACCAGGGCCTCCAGCAAACGCAAACTCTGCTCTTCCTTCCACTGCTTCTATTTATGTCCCAACATATCAGCCAAAGTTAGCGGGCCTGCCAAAACCAATGGAACTTCACCAGCCTAGAGCCCTCGGTACCAACACCGCTCCCTATCCAGGCAGACGGTTTGCTCTTTTGTTTGTTTGGGGGGTTTGTTTAGTTGTTCTGTTGCTACTATCATTAACATCCCAACTCAAGCCCTGGAGCTAAACAAACTAGCAAAACTGACACACTGACAACTGAGATACAAAATGTTCTTACTGAAGCTGAAGAAAGTACTCAACATAAGTATACAAGAACAAATATTGTTTGTTTTTTTTACAACTATTACTGTTTATTTTCAGTCTCTCACACGTCTGGATTAATGGAATTGCTCCAGAATACACACTTATGAATGCAGTTTTTTGTATGTTAAATTAAATAAATTCATGGACATGTATTTGTAAAAACTATTTAGCTTTAGATCCCTCTTTTCAGATAAGCATTACTTCCCTTTTGCGGAAAGCTAACAAGGCATAGAAAGTTATAAAAAGGCGTAGACAGTTTAAAAAAAATCCTTTAAATTATTAAACTAGACAAAGCACACAGACACAAGGAGCCCCCAGAAAAAGTTCTCGTTCTGAGGAACATGAGGCAGCCAGCATCTTTAAGAATTGCAAATGAGCACAAAGCCCTGCTCTATTACAAACCAGCTGAATCTCTCAGCTGGAAAATAGGAGTTCTTGCTATCTACAACATATGGGGTGCTCTGGTACAGCAGTTTTACTTATCAGATAGGTTACGTGGCAATGGATTATGTAGTATCTGCCTAATGGAGAAGCTGAGACTTCCTGGACATGTTTTATTCATGCTTCAGTAGATAACATGTAGTAATGAGTAAAGATATCATCTTCAAAAAGTCAACTCTGCAGGTGATGACTTCCAGTCAAAGAGCAGAGTCCTCTACGTGGTCCCAGCACAGATATCTAGCGGAACCACTAAGTTAACTCAAAAGGTGTTAAGTTTTACACATTTTGAGATTTAAGCACTCTGTATTATTATTCATCACATTAAAATCTTCGTAAGAGGTGCCAACACAGGGGCTCAATTTGTTGCTCCTACTGTCAAATTTTGTCAACATGATCCATGTATTTTTTCTATAAATACACCAGAAACTCAAGAATTAAAAAGTTAGAAAATCCTCAGTTGTACCTAAGAGGGACTATACAGTTTGAAGTATATAAACTCTTCTTTCCAAGCAAGCTGGAAGAGATGTGCTAAATAGACTTAGCTTTACAAGTTTGATCATTTACAATGCTCTGTTTTAAAAATAAGGAAATAAATAGGAAAAACAAACAAACAAACAAACAAAAAAACAACCCAAACCCACAAAAACTCACTATGCTGTGGAAGCAAAGTGTTCCATGTTCTTTGTGTCACTAGCAAGGCAGAAACCTGACAGACTGCTGCCCAAATCACCCTTCAGCAGACACCATGCACCAGGATTCCATGTCAAAATTTTAAGGTCTGGCTGGAAGCTGCAAGCAGCAGAAAACAGGCTCTCTACCCTTAGATAGGGTTAGCCATAAGCGTTACTACTTTCATGCTCCACAATGTAAGTTCACGAACCAGCAACATCTTAACTACATAGTACCTTAACTCAGATTCTCATGATGTCCTTTTTTGTTCAGGAGATAAACTGATCCATAAGAAACAATACCTTCCATTTAGCCACTCCCTTCAGCTTGGACTTACTAGTTTTGAATCAGTGATTTTTTTCCTGGGTCAGGTGATGTAGGACAAAACACAACCATCTCCAGATGCCCTAGGACATCCAAAACCAAGGATTAACCAATGTGCCTCTTCCTCCAGGCGCATCTTCAGACTACTGACAAGCATTGTGTTCCTTCAAAAAGCTGTTGCTCCTTCAGTGATTGACCATACTTGCAAAGGAAACTTGCTTTGCAGTTCACTATGCTTATAGACAAAACACAATGGAAAGATTCTTTGCATAAGTTTAACGTGTAGGAGTCCTTCTATAACCAGATCAAGTTAAGATACAGATATTTGAAGACTGACATTTACTAAACCCCCACTCTTAAGGCAAGAAAAAGGCATCCAAATCCCACTAAGTCATACCTTGTGTTTGCAGCTGCACAGTGAACTCCACTTTCAAAGCACTCAGGACACAGTCATATATTTAGGAGACATTGGCATGTGCTTTAATCTAAAAGATGATGAGACTTTGCTTCAGTTTTTCAACTAAACCTCATTTTTACACTCCTAAATGTCTTCCAAACTTTAAATTCCAATTTAAAGCTATTTAAATAGTTTTAAATAGCCTTCAAACAGAAGAGAAGCTGCACACCAAAGGACAGCCACAACCCCATGAGCACACTCCACTGTCGCTTTAAATTCCAACTACCTGCCATCTCCTTGACTCTACTATGCAGTTTTCTCTTGCCCTCCCTCAGACCCCCTGCAGAGAAAAGCAAGTTTAATCCCAGGCTAAAGCTGGATCCATTATGATCTGCCTCATCAGGTGCAGAATAAAGCCAATACAGCAGCATAAAGCACCATGCATCACATGTGATAGCCAGCTCAACAGAGACATGGCCACTTGCTCATGCCCCACACCTGAAGGAGTAAAGAGCAGAGCAGGCATGACAGGACACCCTCCTTGTGGTTGGTCTGACTCTGCTTTGCAAGCTCCTTTAACTAGAATGCTGTATTTCATGGGACATGTTCCCCGTACCTGGAAAGCAGGGTTGGCTCTCAGGCATCATATGATAATTTAAGCCTCACTGTGCCCCACTAGCCAATACAGAGAGGATCTTGCATCAAAATATGCTAACATAAATAAAATAACAAAGAAAGTAATTTTACAGACAAATGTGACAGCTGGCATGCTTGTTAATCATTAAATAAATTACAACTTAAAGAAAGAACATGCAAGAGATTTTTGTGTGGTGGATAGGCTTTTCTCATTCCATCAGCTTTCCAGAATAGGAAACAGGACCAGAAGTGATGCAATAGCACAGAGGTATCATTTATCAGTGAGCACAATTATTACATCAGCTTTGTGTTCTTCTCTTTAAACCAATTTCTAATATTCATATTTTTATATGTACCCTAATACCAGCTATCTAGTAAGACTGGACAATGTACAATAGAGTTTAGTAGTGTCTTTGCACAGTTCTGTAAAAAGACAGCACTAAAATCAGAATCAGGCTTCTGGCTCTTCTCCGAACTGTTGTGAAGTCACGAAAAATAATATTCCCTAAATTCAAGAAACAAGAGAAAATAGGAGAGATTTCCATGAAACATCATCTGTTCTTTTAAGGTAAATATGAACAGAAAAACTTTCTGTCACCATAACATTTGTAAGAAAAAATATTCAACTATAGTAGAGCATGATGAATGTACTTTCTTCTATAAATTTCAAATGAAACTTATGAACATTTCTTTAATCACTTTCAGAGGTTTTTCCACTTTAAGATGTTAAGCAGCTTCCATCTGGCATCAAGCAAACTAGCATTACTCAAACAAGGAAGAAGCTAGAACTGCCCTATCAGAGAAAAGCAGCCCACTGGTTTGATCAGATGGCTAGGAGCCAAAAATACTAAAATTCTAATCCTGGTTCATGTATTAATTCGACCTGAACCCAGCTGAAGTCAAAAGTGTCCTGACTTACAAAAGAACCATTATTTATTTTATTTGCTTGACCTGGAGATTAACTATTGCAACATCTCTCTTTGCCTGTTATACAACCAGAGATGAATACTTGTGAACTGTGATTCAAATATATACTTTACTCACAGACGATCCTAACTACCTTAGTTAAACTGACAGAAGTCCGGGAACAAACTAGAAAACACCAGTCTGTTTTATTTAAACTGAGCATGACCTTCAAATCAGTTTTGCTAAATGAGCCATATTTTCCTTGTTGAGATCACTAATGTGCCAGGTTCAGGCTTTTTAGTATGTCCCACGCTATTTACAGTATGGCAATGAGCTTCTTGTTAAAACCTGCCGGTTCACTTTGAAGCTGGATTTACAATATAATAACACTTATGTCCTTTGTCCCCGGGGAAGCAGGTGAGGAGGAAGGTGACTGTGAAACAACAGATACAGCCCGGGACCTTTTCAGCAACCCACTATACTACTTTGCTAATGGACCATGAAATATTTCTGCTGAACTTTACGTCTGTAGATGACTGGAGCCCACAAGAGTATTTTCTAACATCAAAGTGCTTCAAAGTCATGACGAAAAAACTAATGCTTATTATGCTTCTGTTAAAATGCAATTGCAGAAAACAGTTTTTCTTCTTCTAGCAAACTTCTTTTTTTTTTCTTTTTACAATGATCTTCATCCTATTCCACTTCACCTTCTCCTCCTTCTGTAACTTAAGAACTTTCTGTTTTTAAGTTCAAATTACCCTGATTTTATCCTCTAGGTGTATAAATTTCATAAACAGAATTCTGTTCCCACCTTGACAAAAGGGCAAAAGCAATTTCTGTTTCTGTGCCTCGGCAAGCAGAGTTAATCATCCCCGGCAGCAATGACGTTATCACTTGGCCTCTTGTGGACACAAATGTTTTGCTTTTGGCAGAGTGCAGCACATAATAGCTATTAATCAAACCCAATTCCCCAGGAAAGGGTACCCCAGTCCATTAAGAGCTTCTACCCACACCCAGCTGCAGACATGCATTGTATTTACTTTTTTTAGGACTATAAAATATTTATAGAAAAGTGTGCTTATGTACTGTGAAATTTTTATAGACTGACATAGAGAGAACGCATGATCAAATGACTGTTCTCACCTGCCAAAGGACCGATAACATGATGTTACACAGGAGCACAATTTAAAAGAACTCAGACTGTTGTCAATTTTCTATTTTCTCTACTCCAGTTTTGCACTAAGCCAAGAAGGTAGAACTCTTGCCGAAGTATTTGTTTATGTGACAAACAGCATTTCTTCTGCACTGAAAGATAAGTCTGAATAAACCAAGGACTCCATGTAAATTAAGACATATTGAAATCACAAGCTGCATGTGTTTTAAGACAGCCGACAGTATTATTAATAATATACTCCAATAAATTACTCAGCTCTAGGAAGTTGCATGGCACATCCAAACCAAGCTCCTGAGGCGAGGGCAGCAAGAGCACTACCTAATGCTATTAACTCCGACTGCCTCTTAAGTGCTAAATCCATTCTGCTGAACAGATTCCCTGCATGGAATCTAAGCAGCATCACTGTTCTGAGATAAAATACCTGCATTTCTGTGTCCTTTTCTCCATTTGCATTTTACCTAAGAACAGGATAACCAAATGCGCAAGGATGACCTGAGCAGGTCAGCAAAAAAGTCCATCTTGCCCAAAACGCAGTCTGTAACTATGGCCAACACCAGATATTCACAGAAGAGTACAGAACCAAGGCAGGTAGAGCGTGATAATTTCCATGAATTTTCTCCCAGCAACCTGTAACTGATGTTTTTGTATTTAATAGCTCTCACTGGATTTTTCTTCCATGGATTTGCCCAATCCCTTTTTTAAATGCTGCTCTGTAAGAAATGTCCTTTATCATGTGCATGGCAAGTAGGATATCAAGAGGGAGGCTGACTGGTTCTCATAATTGTTGACAAAAGCCTAGAGTCTCAGGAGAGGAGTGCAGATATGGAGGGAAACATTTCAGGACTTCTTTGGAGATTCACAAAAATTTGAAAACCATAAATGGAGCTGGGGAATAAGGTTTCTGATTACAAAACCCCTTAAGAAAACCTGCGTTGTAACTGCTTTTTCATTACCTCTGAGTGCATTAACTACAAGAGAGAATGTTCCTTTTCCTTCCAGCAAAGGTGGAGCTTGAAGAAAAGCACTTTTGAAATCTATCACAAGAGGAAGAAAGACCAAGACCCCTTCTTCTGCACCCCAAGCTGCATCACCTAGGAACACTCCCAGAAACAATGCTTCCTTAGCGATATAATGGAGAAGCAAGAAAACCTCAGACTATGCCCAAAGGAGCCCAGAATGCACTCTTACATTCTGCCAAACCCAAAGCATTTAACAACTATCTCAAACACATTTCTGAAGGACCAACACATCACAACAGCAAAGTGCTTTCAGAAGGGCAAAGAAAAAAGCTCAATAGTGTCTTTAGCACTCAGAGTTGCCCAAGCAAGCCTTCATCAGAGTCCCTTTTATCAAAAGGATTCAATTCCCCTTTCGCTCCATTAGTAGCATGCACACAACACACAACATCAGTTTTATTTACTTCCAAAACTAAAGATATCCTTGTGAAGCAGAACATATGCAAGTGCTTTACTTCTTACATATCTCGTGGGACATACTGCAAAGCCTGATTAAGCGCCTATGCCAGAATACTTTATATCTTACAGCAGTTAAAAAGAAAGAACAGCAACCTAACTATAAAGTCACCTATAGAATAGCAGATAATTATCAAGTACCTTCAAAGGCAATTTAATATTATATTTTTTTTCAATAATGTTTTTAGGCTAACATTCAGAGTGCAAATATTTTCTACAACAGCAGCTGAAATCTCCCACTAAAAGCCATTTCTTCAAAGACTCTTCTCAGTGAAGAAGAAACCAGTAATGGGGTTTTTGGCATGGCCCTGAAGAAAAAAAGGTAGTACTTAACTGATCATTGCTCTCTTCTGAAGGTAGGTTGCCTTTTTGTGTTGTAAACAGACATGGCTTTCTGGCTGATTATCTTTGGTCCACCAAGGCAAATACAGAAAATATTTAATTAAGTTAAGAGGACAGTGAAGATGACAGTAAGAGACCTTTTTTCCAAAATTCATGCTATTTATTTGTATGCACCCCCCCCAAACCACAAAACACCACCACCAACAATAACAACAAAAACCACAGAATCCAAACAAACCCAACATTTAAAACTTCAGAGGCTACCTGTGTTATATTTGACAATACACGATGCAAATTCATTCTCTCTGGAATAAAATAAATTTGCATTTAGTGAACCACTATTTTGTTGTCAAATAGCTATCACAAATTCAGAAAGCAAATGCATTTCCTCTAAAATTGTTTTTTTTCAACTGGTGGCAGAGAAGCAAAGAAGAGCTTTTTTCCAACTACTTGTAACTTCTGGTGAACTTCTGTTTTCCTGGAAATCTTGAATACTTGTATTTAATCCTGAGGCAAATAATGGAGTTACAACCGGAAGGAGCGCACAGTAACTGCGTGCAGATGTTGCTACCAGAGCAAACATTTTTTTTCTGATCTCTAGGATGATGAATTTTGGGTTTGGTGTGCTGTACTGCTACTGACCTTCCTTTTTGCTTGAGCACCAATTAAGAAGCACTGACCCAATAAAAATGGGTCATATCGATCTGTTGTTTTGATTTGTGTAACATGTCTCCCTCAGTTCAAGAAGCTCACCAGCCATTGCCATTTGAAGAAAGTTACTTTTTAACTCAGTTTCATTTTAGAAAATAGCCTTTTTTTTAATTTTTAAGTAAAAGGAGACAAAGTACTTAAACACAAAAAGGCTACAAAGACACAAACTCGGAAAGTTTATTAGCCTACAGTAAGGACATTGGATGAGTTCATAATCATTTTTCTGACATGTGCATAGTTCAGTTGTCTGCAACACTAAAGGGGGACATGAACTACATTCAAATTTCTGGAAGGGAAAAAAAAATCCAAACCAAACCACAATAAAAACCCTGCCAGTATCTTCGAAAAGCAACTTCAGTATACAGACTATTCCTTTTAATTTCTCTTAGCTTATAATTTGAAAAGGGAATGGATTCAGGCAGCCATACTAACTGGTTAGGCAGAGTTAGTCCAGTACTTCTATGTCCCAGACCCAGCCATGTCCCTGCCTTAAATAAAAAATTTTCTCAATATTTAAATTAGTGTCTCTATTTTAACTGAGGTATTTAATGCGAAAATAGAGCAGTAGGAAAAAACCTCTTTCCTACTCTCAACCAGGTGTTGTTGAAAACTTTTCCTGAAGGAAATTTCAGCATCTCAAGGCCTTCTCTGACTGAAAGGTGAAAATACTGGAGGGGGAAAGTAGAAGTATTTTAGCAACATTGAAAGAATTCCACCTCAACACTTTATTTTCATATGGTAGAATCATTTTATTGTAACTTAAGTGTTATTATGGGTAAGCACACAGTTATTCAGGAATGAACCATAAATTGTATTTCAACAGGAAAGTTGAAAAATTGAGTTCTTTCATCCCTTGACACAACGAATTGCAATGTTTTTGCAGTGAACACTGAACACATTTCCCATAAATGTTTTGACAGAGCACTTTTTCAGACCTTTTTCTACTCTCTCTGCTTACCTCTAACTGCAGAGATTTCTTTCTCCTGCTGGGGACAGCAGCACTGCTAAGCACAGCCTGGCATTCACCAGCGCTTCCAAAGCAGTGGAGACTCATCTGACACCGAGCACAAGCAACTGGCTTTTGGCAAGAGACAGCTTTCTGCTCACATTGCAGTGGAAAATTTGGACTGATTAAAATAAGTCTTGACATTTTTGTCCTTTTCAAAGGCTTAATTCATTTGTTGTAGTTCAAGCTTAGTCACAAAAGGATATTTAAAGCCGCACTTTATTTTGCACTTTACAATATGTATTGTCTTGCATAATTTCTGTGTTAAATCATAATTCGGGAGCTTCCTTTAACAACGTACAGATATCACCTTGATATACAACACTATTTTTAAAGACAATGTCAAATTTGCTGTGTTGCAAGTAATAAATAGCAAAAAAGGAAAAAAAAATTGAATTTGGTCAAATAAGTAACATTAACAACACTACTCAGAGACAAAAAACTGTCCATGTATAAACGTAAGAAGTGGACTGCTGCTGTTATGCTTACACACATTTTTATTCCAAAAACAACTTTTCAAAAATGACTTAAATGTGTGGGTTGAATGTGCCTCATTTTAATGCAATATTTGTTTAGCTTGTAAATAAGAGATTTAGCATCTTCTAACCTTCAGCCTATGTACACACTGTGGCCCCTGACACTTGATAGGACTTTTTTCCATTTCATACAACATTTCCAGGACAAAGCAGGTGAGACATAAAATCAACAGACCAGAAAATAAAAACCAAACCAAAATAAATAAATAAATTTTAACCCGCCCCCCCCCCAAAAGTATGCCCTCCAGTAATCCTCTGCAACTCTACGGGCTGCAAAGTTTATATTACCAATATTTGGCTTTCACAGAAATACACACTTTATTACAATGCGTAGAGTCTAGAAATCCTGAAAACCTACTTGAGAGGCCCTTCTCCACATTTATCCCTCTGCCCATCACCTGAAACAGTAGTAACCATGGTACCACTTTATAGCAACTGAGCAGAACTGCTTGTCTGCTACCAAAAAAAAAAAAAAAGGCACTGTTATACCCTGAAAATACAGAAAAGGGAGAGACAACAAAGACGCAGTGGTATTCTAGCTCTATGCTTTTAGGATTTCTTATACAAAAAGTTCACTCAATTTACATAATGAAGAGTGGGTTTGGTTTTTTTAAATTTAATTATTATGGTTCTATAAAGCTGAATGGAAATCCACAATTAAGGTCCCAGGTTTTTTCACCAAACAAACAAGGTCCATCAGGAAAACAATCAAAGAACAATCCTGTTGATGCACAAGGCACAATGTAACCTAAATTTCTTAACTGCAGCACTGGAGTCAATACAGCCACACAAACAAAACATTTTAATCTTTTTAAATCAGAAATTTTAGTATTTTTAAATCAGAAAACTAGAAACTTGCTCATCAGTCCTATTACAGGGCAATCATTCTACCTTCAAGTGAAGCAATTCAAAGATGAAAATCATCACATTTATCTTTCTGTAAAGTGAAAAGTATTGTTTTGGCGTGTGGTAGTTTGGTCTGGGCCTTCCTTGGTGACCAGTTTGTAACCAAGGAAGGGCGCAGATTTACCCAGTATTCCCTACAATATTTATGTAAGCCAGACTATAAGAAGAAAGGAGGAGAGGCCTTCGCTCTCTTTCCTTCCAGTGGCTTGGAGGTGCAGGTTCCCTGCTGTTGAGTCTGCCGTGTTGGGGAGCGAGGCCTGGTTAGGCCTTGCCGACCTTGGGAGGCAGAGGTTGCCAGCGATCATTCCAGAGCGACTCTCGGTTGTCCCAAGGAGAGTAGTGAGATATTTCTTTGCTAACTCTTTTAGTTGCTAGATATTGGGCTACTAATCGGGATATATATATATTGCTTTAGCTGTCTCTCTCGTTTCAGTTTTTCTTGGTTGTTTTTCCTCCCTCTTCTCCCTGTGGTTTGGGGGGGGATGGACTTCTTGTGGTAAGGTTTGGAGACTTGGCAGGGAGCCAGCTTCAAACCATATCACAGCGATTGGAGACACAGAGGGATGAGATATCAAAGCAGAACATTACTACTAAGTCTGCTTTAATTTCATTTCTATTTAAGAAAAAAGAAACAAACAAACCAAAATAACAACAACAAAAAACAAAACAAAACAAAAACCAAGAAAAAAAACCCCAAACCACTAACCACCTTATATATGACAAGAATCCTCAAGTTTAATGATCCACTACAGAACCCTACTGCAGCACAGCTACCTCTTGTCCACTTCACTGGAAGCCTGAAAACATTAAGTGCATTTCGTAAAACCTTATCACCTACAAATGTGTTTACAGGCAACTGTCAATTTTTATTAAGGAGTACAGTTCTGACAATGGTAAGGAAAAGCTAGAAAACACAAATTCTAAAAGCTCAAAATTAAGTAAAATAAAAATAAATGAATCATCTCATCTTTGTAACCTGATGATTTTTGTGGAACTCAGCTACGGTAATGACATAGGTCTTATGGATGTTAAAAGAAATTTATTTTAAAAGGATAGTTAAAAGGGCTAAACATTTGCAGACAGTATGAAGACTGCAGTCAGAGCAAACGTTCAGAGTCAACAAATTCTACAAAAGCCCCCAAATCCAACAAACTCACAAGATTAAATATGTTTTTACTTCTAATAATCTACTGTAATTTTCATAATTAAGTTTGCCAACAGCTTACCTTCTCTGCTTTGCAACATAACCATAAACAATAAGATAGTTTGCAGTTAACATAAAATTTTTGCTAAGTCATACCAGAAGCCGACTGGGAAGAGTTACAAAAGGATCTCATAATAATGAGTATACTGGAGGGTAAAATGACATCAGTTTAACATAACGATAGGCAAAAATAATGCAGATGAGGGGAAAAACAGACGAGCAACGAATAGTATATACACAACACTAGGTTCAAACAAGACACTGCTACAGAGGAAAGATCGTATGGACATTACAGGCAATTCGATGAAGACTTCTGCAAAATACTCAGCAGTTGATGGGATATAAAGCAAGCAAAACATTTGGCATTATCAAAGGAAAACAGAAAAGAATTACACTACTGTGTATAGTCATGGAGCATGTAACTCTGGAATGATAAAAGAGTAAGAGAACAGCAGTAGCACCATCAGCACTACGGAAAGGCTTACATATACAGAGGCAACAGTGAGGCTTTTGACAACAGGAAGAATATGAAATTCATACAGACTGATGACAAGGACCACTAGATTTTGACTAGGACGCGGGGACCACTCAGTGTTTTACCAGTGGGGAAGCCACACAAAAGACAGCTATCTCTGCATACAGCAAACCGCACGAGGGTGAAGTTAAATGGCAAGCGATGTGCTGAAGGTCAAAAACATGAACAAGTTAAAAAATAACTTTTTGGCTTAAAAATCAGATTATTTAAATAGTCATCAGAATCAACACTGGCTACTATGGTCGAGAAGGAAAGCCCTCCTCAGTAAGCCTCTCACCCCTGGTGACTTGAGCCATGTGCCAGTCAAGGCACACACTGCTGTCCTCAGCTTACCCTTCTGCCTTCTCCACCTCAGGATGGCAGCTCCTTACAAGCAGTGTAGTTCTGCAACCAAAGATGGCTACAGGTCCATAGTGACACGCTGATCCTCAAGCCCTCCTGTGAGAAACTCAACACTTTCATCTCCTGTTTCAAACAAACGGATTTCACAGGTGGCAGACTCATCCTACCTAGCTTCGAGCAGTTAAATGCATCACTGGCGACCAAAAAGCATGATCCCCTTCACCGTCCTCATGCCATTAGGGAGACAGGCACCTCCAGATGATGATATTCAGAACATGAAGGCACTGCTTTATCTCCTGGGGCCACCACAAAGCCATCTAGTCTGACCTAACTGGATGGACATATGCCACACTGCCACCCAAGGACTGGCAGGTAACACCAGTGACTGTGCCACCTGCTCTGCATTCCAGAGGAATGATTTACCAACTTGGGAAGGCAAACAAACCCTTGCAGAAACACATTTATTCTCAGGCCTTATTCCCTCGCCTTTTGGTTGTGTCCTCCTCTTCAAGAGACTGGGGAAAGAAGCTGGAACAGAACAAGAGTGGAAAACCAGAGAGATGAAAGGGACTGCACCCCTAATGCTCCATGGAAGTGTCCAAAGACTTCCAGCTCCAAGGGCAAGGTCCAGGTGATGGATTCAGTTCCAAGTATTGCTCTCCAGCTTCTCCCCTAGAGATGGATGTTGTGGCTTCTTACCACTTAGGACCTTTTACAGCAAAGATTAAGCTGATGGTTTGTTCCCCGCTGGCGTCTCTACTTCAAAGAGCTGCTACTGTGGATACTAAAGCCTTTGAAAGTGGCCTCACTGCACAAAGTCCTGAGCATTAAATGAGGTCTTTAAAAAAAAAGGGGTGGGGGGGAGGGAGAAGAGAAAGTGCACTGGCTTTATAAATACATCAGTGGGTCCACTTTCAAAGCTTTTCATGTCTTCTCTAATGTGGCAACGAAAATCTTGGGGTTTTTAGCCACGCTCCACCCCCCACCTCCCCCAACACCCTCTGTAAAATTAGGGCAATAAAACAACCTTGTCCCAGCGTTAGCAGAGGGGAACTAAAATACACAACAGAACTGTAAAAAAATACACATGAAGCAAAAAAGTTTTTAAACACAAGCACTAGAACTCCAGGACAGTGGCGTGCCGTGCTGTCAGAGCATGTTCAGCATGCCAATAAGGACTGCAGCACTGCAATCCCCAGCACCACCAGCCCACGCACCGGCATCCTTCTCTGCAAAAGACTCTTGCCGGTGGGAGGAGGTGCGCCCCAGGCCCCACTGAGTTTTGGCTAACAGGGTGAGGTGATGAAGGTGGGAAAGCTGGTATTGGTCTCCTCATGGCAGACAGAGGCTGTGTAGCTGGGGATGTTGTACCACAGGTGAACACAGCCATCAGGGAAATCCCATATATGTTATCGCAGCCTTTTAAGTAAATAAGAGTGAGACAGTGCTGAAGTCCTGAATCATTAACTGGGTGCAGAGGTACACTCCTGCCAGTGCTGAGCCCCCCTGCCCCACCAGAGGCACAGCCAGAGGTGTCTGCTAACATACCAGTACAGCTTTAAGCTTGAAAAATGCATATAACTGCTGATAACAGCACTGCAGACAGCCTGGAAAGTGGAAAGAAATACCAAAAAAAGATAAAAATGGACTAAAACTGGGCTTTGCTGTCCAACAAGGCATATACTTTCCCCATCTCGATTTCAGGAGGAGTGTACCACAGAGAGCTGCCGAAAGAGAGTGTCAAGGCACAAACCCGACATGCTGAAACCTTGCATTGAAAAATCATCCTTCTGAGTGCTTGAAAGTAATGGAAATCTTGCCACTTGGCAATTTTAGGTTAGTTTTAGGCTACGTTCAAAACACTGCGCATAATACCTATAAAGTGCAAAAATCATGACAGATTCAGGAAATTAGAGGGTGGGGGGCTGGGCTGCACCATTCAGTATATCTGAAGAATATATAACAGAGCATTTTGGTAAAAAAGCACCAACAACATTAAACTCCTCAGAAACTCAAGGAAAAATGTATTCAGTCTGGATAGGAGAGAATGCTAGAGGGTTAAAAAAAATTAAATTGTTAGGCCTAGGTCTTAAAAGTGATGAAACACAAAAAACATACTGAAAAGCTGCCTTCAGAATTCCCACAAGAAACCCAAAACAAAACAAAACAAAAACCCATCTCTAACCAAGTCCTAGCTTCCTCCTTCCATAAAACTACCAAGGGAAAACACTTCTGCATTTTTCCTTACTCGTACTTTCTAATTCTGCCTATAGTCAAAGGCACTGCACTCCCCGTAGGAGAGAAGATTTTACAGCACATGAACTTCCAGACTGACCTGGTCTCTATTTATGAGTTCAGCAATATGCAACACCCAGATCTTCCCAAAATGCTGTTTATCATCCACTCAGAAACTGATAAAAATAAATCATTGATCTAAATAGAAAAAATTAATAGACTCTGATATGAACCATCTGTTCCTATTTCTGGATACATTTCTTTATGCAGCAATTGTACCACTAAATCCCTCCCACTGTCTTTATTAGCTATTGTTTCTGTCTTACAAAAATCACGAAGATGAAAAAACATTTTTATGAGTGTACATGTATTATGTACATGCGTATGTATCTGTCAACATATATCTAGGTAGAAAAAGGGGGGGGGAGAAATTAAAAAAAAAGAAAAATAATAATAATTTAAAAAGAAGAGTGTGAACCTCTGTGTTTATCAATTTGTTTACAGCTGAGTTCTTCTAACTGGCAAAGTTTCAGGTATCACAAGCCCCCCAGGTCTTTTCTCAGACCTAAGACTCCAGGAATCCTGCAAATCTTCTGCAGAAGCAGCAAGCTGCACACTGGCAGTTCTCAACAGCTTTAGTAATCATCAGTAGCACAGAGTCCCCTAAAAATTAGTATTTCTTTGTGTCAGTTATAAGGATGTTGCATTGAATCCCCTGTTAGGTATGTTCTTCAAATTTCACATCCCTGAAGTTTTCCTTTTTTAGCATGCTTGAAATATTGAACTAAGAACTTGACATTATTGGAGGGAGAGCTTGGTGTTTCAACGGCCTTATTACAAAAGAATAATAAAAAAATGTGGAAATTAAAAAGTTGGCAGATTCTAGAAAGGGGCTGCATAACTTCTTTCTCCTCATGTACTCTCTATTCCAAATAGAGCCAAAAAGTTTTCTTCTAAAAGAAGACTTTTTAAAAAGAAGACTCCGTATATCAATAACCAACAACTGTCACTGCATTTGCTAATAATGTATAAGAAGATTAGTTTAATTAGTCAAGCAGTTAATACTGCTATTATTTGAACTAGTTTTCAGCACTGACACTCTCTTGAAATTAGTTTTATATTCCTCAGGCTATAGTTCCAGCCTGTTTACAGACCAGTTACATAGCACTGGTTCACATTAGTTAACCATAACACATTGTATTAAACATATCAAATTAGCTTCCCGATCAAAGCTTTTAAAAAGAAAATACATACTAGTAAGTTTTAAAGCAAGTGATTTTATTCTCTTTTGCTATAATTTTGTAACAGCCATATGCATAAAAAAAGTGAAAAAATAATTTGGCTTAAAAAAAGGTGTTTCTTGCCTGGAAGAGGAAAAAAAAAAATCCTCAAAGTCAGAAATTTCTAGTAACATTAGGAATCAAGGTATCACTAATAGCTATCACATGAAATTTAAATCTTAGCAATGTGTCTAATGATTTAGAAAATTAAAACTGTATGCAAAATCATTAGTAAGGAATTCTAATTGAACACTAAGTCTTTTTCTCATCTCTCAATGCTGTAAAAACTGAATATTTTACAGAGCTTTTACAAATAAACACAGTGCAGACTATTCCTAACATACTTGTGAGCAACACAGAAGATGAATTCACAGCAGAGGTGAGATCTGAGTGCCTGAAATCCCACGTAACATTAAGAGCCATTTTTCTTGCTCAGAAAAAAAAAATAAATTGTAGCACACAATTATCTTACATTTCTGTAAAATATACACTTACAAATTAAGAACTTGATTTGACTTTATAAACACTCTATAGTCAAGCACTATACTTCAGGACCTGTAACTCATTAGAAAATTCTACCTTAGAAAAATGAAGAGACTAATTCTAAACAAAGTAATTATTCCTTGAAAACAGACAGACTGCACACAGTAAGACGTTATCACACTAATAGCTCTGACGAAATCCACAGAGCAATTAAGCTAAATGAAAAGAGGTATCAGAATGTGGTCCAAAACACTTTTGACACCAACTATTTACATAATAAATGTAAATACAGAATGTTTACTACTACCTCTACCCTCCAAGATGAAGGTTCACTTACCTATCCATGTAAAGTACTACTATATATACACCTTAATCAGGAAGTATTTTTTAAAATCCTTTTGTCACTTGATTGTCTGTCAGTAGTTTGACTCAAACTATTTGTCTGAGTAATGAATGCAAATTTGCACTTTGGTAGTCAGGCATAAAAAGAATAACTCTATATATTTTGATCTCCAAGGTATGAAAAACAGCCACTTAAACCATCTGAAAGTAAGAGACTGCCTCAAAACAGGAGACTGAAAAGTTTTCTCTGAAAGCTTTGTGTGAAAATTGTTTTATTTTCAAAAATTGTTTGTTTGCCTCACATTTTATAGCTTGAAAAAGATTATTTGACTTGCTTCTAATTAATAGTCTTTGCTTCACAAGCTTAACAGAGTGCACACAAACAACACATTTAAGCATCAATAGTGATAGACAGCTAAATATACTTATCCATATCCTATGGATTTATAATAATAACGCTCTGCATCCTGACATGTGTTCTCCTCGTTAGCAAAGCCTGAAATTCTCAGAAGAAATGAGGCTGATTTTATTTAGAAGATGTAGCATTCAAAAATGACCAGCTCATGAACTGAATACATGCCAACAACCTTGCTGCAGGTCTTCAGCAAGTACCTGGCCAGGGAGCAGGGAAATTGTATCAACCTCCTCCGAGCAAAGTCAGTTGTGAGGAGTCAGGAGGTGACATCGTCATTCTGAGCACTTGTCCTGTATTTCTCCTTGAAAAACAGGAGAGGTGATGGACACTTGGTCTAGAAGGGCCTACTTAATGCAATACTTTTAAAACTAGTGTAACTCATCCCTAGGATAAAAGAAGTCTTGAAACTTTCCCAAAAATTACAACAATGAAAGGTTTTCTAGGCAGTAAAACATTCTTTTACCTAATTTTTCTTGAAGACATTGATCTTTAGTCTTCCTCAGTTCGTACACTTTTCTTTTTCCTACCAATGTCCTATTTGAATAAATACACCTATATGCAAGGTTCATGGCTATTACAGGAGAAATAAGACGACAACATTTTCTTGCTGTCTCACCAACTGTTACCCTTAGGAAAAAGAAAAAACTAAAAACTCTATTATATACTGTACACATAAACGATGCTTCTATAATCCAGCTGAAGTCAGTATGTTAATTCAGGTCTCTAACTGGGTGAAATCCTGAAAGGTATTGAGCACTATCAATGCATATGGCAGTCTGAGAAAGTTGAAGAGGCTTCATCACATCCCAGGATGAGGAAATGTTCTCAGATCCCTCCTGCAACACGATGGTAAAGTTTGCTTTCCATCTAACAAATAATAACAGCTAATAACTACACTATTCTTCCAGAATTTCACAGACTTCTGCCTAAACATCTCTTCCTTCTCTCCAGAGCATTTAACATAAATCTTAACCATTCCTCCTTGAGGCTCCTCCCCTGCAAGAAAGTTGGTATGCCTTAGCACAGTGAAATCATTGCTCTAAAAGCCAGCCTGCTCATTAAATTATTCTGCTAGCTGTGTGTTCTCTCATTAAAAATGTATAAAGATCAGATAATTGCAGCACATATTATTAACCTTGTTTTTTTCCTTCCTTTCATGTACAGGTTCTGTTTTGCTGCTAAGACAAAGACCTGGAAAGGACAGGGGAAACACTCAGCTAAACTACAATATGAAAAACTCTTCCAGCTTTCCTTCAAGACCACAAGGAATCACAGTGCAGTCAAAAATGACCATACTTTTACAACAGGGTAAAATACTGTAATCTCGTTGTATGGCTCCTTCAAGTCTAAAACAGGCAGTCTTGGCTTTAGTTAAAGCCTCCAATAGGGAATTATTTAGATCAGCCAGTCTAATTCAGCTAAATCTTCAAACATAGCTGCTATAAACTTCACAGATTTCCAGGCTGACTCCTTCTCCTTCTTAAAGCTAGGCAGCACTTCCAGAAAACAACCCAGCTAAAAATCCAATTAGGGTAGCAGCATTTCTGAAACATACTGACCTATTTCTTTTTTTACTTGTGTTAATATGCATATACTCATGTTCTATTTCTGAAGAGAGCTATTTACACTGGAAATTAATACCCTTCGAAAACAAGTTACCATAAAGTCCACCTATTGCACCCAAACAGAATCTATTCACCAGAGTAGCACTGTTTCCCCGACTCCCCCAAGCAACACATACAGTATGCAGCACACTGCAGCAAACTCTTTAAACATTCGATAAAAGACAAGGATCCTCCTACCTTGTTTAGCCCTGTCTATTCGACACATTCCCAACGTCAACAGGAACATCTGATATAAACAAACAGCCATATCTTTCCCATCGCATCATGGTAACTAATTCTCACGTGAACGATGAGCAGCCTGTAATTTTTTTTTTTTCCTCAGAAAGCCTTGTGCCTTATCTGGGGATTTTTCCTCAGATGATGAAGCAAAGACACAGCCTAAACTCTGTTGCTGAAAGACTGCAGCCCTTCCTTCTCACAGAGCCCTCCCAGCATATGGTAGCCAATCACACCCAGCTTCGTCAGCCCTACTGCTCTTAAACTGATCCTAACGGGATGATTGACACAGCAACACAGCACTTCTAATGTGTAAAAACAATGCATCCATACCAATGAACCAGGAATTTCCCTCGCGCAGGGAAGGAGTTTTACTGGTGAGGTAAAGCGATACCTCCATGAAATAACATATGCAGCAAAAACAAACAATTCCCTTCCCCTCCACTGCAACAGCAGCTATACCTTTTCTTGCACAAGGATTTTCAACGCTTTTGCTAATTGTAAATGCAGGTACAAACAATGTTTCTGAAACTGCAAAACTGCAATGATGCTGTTTTGGCTGTAAAGGTGAGCACCATAATATATCAAACCATAATGTGCAGCCAAAACACACTCCAATTCACGCAGTAATATTCTCATTTTAATACTGCATAATCTTATGTGCAGCGCCTGCAATTAACTGCAATACAATCTTATGGAATATTTCAGACTGGTTGTTGGGGACTGCAGGTATGGGATGCTTCTCAGTGAAAACACCATCCAAATGATGGTGCTTTAATTCATATCAGCAGCAGACAATTCACATCAGCAGCATCTAAACTGCAGTTCGTGCAATTAGCTTGCAACTAATGTTCATTTGTATCAAGGTTCTGGCATAAGGACTATGATACCAGTTGCCATTTTCAAGTCAAGCTGTGGGCAACTCGACACACTTCGTACACAAAGTCTGCTGTCAATCAGTTCTCCCACAAATTTTACTGAAGTTTTAAAACACGAGAACAAAGCAGCCAAGGATTATTGAATAAGAGCTGCAATTAAGAAAAATACAGAAAGGAACTTAAAGCTGAAAGTCAGTCTTTATCCAGAAGGGGATAAAGATTGCAGTGCAACACTACTTTAGACAGCAATTTAGGCAATTCAAGCCATTACACAAAAAATGTGTAAAACGTGTTTAAAATGCCACTAAAAGTTTAGAAATATGAATAGACAAGAGGAAAACAAAGCTCTCATTCACTGGCAGCTCTGTCCCAAGGCCCCATTGTTTCCTATGGACTATTTTGCATATTATAAACACAGCTTCCCAAAAATCCATTATTCCTCTATCCTGTAAGCAACTACTCTCCTTTGGGCTCCACCATCTCCCACCCAATTTGTGAAAACCCTCCCCTTCCAGGCATGGATGAAACATGCTCCTGCTGAGAAGACTCCTGCCAGCCAGCCCTTGTTTTCTATTCAATCACCCCCTCCATTCTGCTCTATTCTGCCCTATATAAAAAATCCCAAACAACGCCCCTGCCCTCTGCCCCCCCCCAAAAAAACCCCAAACACACAAATAGTTGATTCTAGTGGGTTCAAGAGACCCTGGGGACAAGGGTGGTAACTCCATCCGTTATTAAGATGGCTTGGTGCATCTTGTCAGGATTTTCCACATTCTTTTGACTTTGCCAAACTCGAGCTACCCTTGTTAAAATTTTCCATGCTGGACATCTGCTGCAGGATTTTTTTTTACTTTTCTGCCAAAACACAGTTTGCCTATTTCTGAGTTAGCCTAGACAAAACCATGTTCCTCTGCTATCCTTGTAACTTACTCACTGAGGAACTCTGGCTCCTCTGCCCATGTTGGGGCAGTCTTGAAATTTGGCAAAGAGCTGATCCCTTGCTTTTTTGGGGTTTGGGTTTTGATTTTTTTTTTTTGTTGTTAAAATCAAGGCTGCTTTTTTGCTATGCATATGAAAATATTTTCCTATTTGACAAAGCTTTAAAACCTGCAAGCATTCAGCTGACTCACAGCATCTTTTTGGTTTTTGTTTCTGACCTCTACAGTGCAAACCTCACAAAATGTTCTGCAGTGAGTGTCCGTCTCCTTCAGCCATCCGTCCGCATGCGGCTGGAAAGGCACCAGCCCCACAGTGCGACTGAGCATGTAATGGGCTCAAGTTACAGGAGATTAGCAGGATTTCCCCTGTAACTGCTGCTCCCATCTGCCAGAGACCAGACATTGGAGCTGACAGCAGGAAGACAATCTCGCCTGTTGCTCTCATGACCCTTCGGCTGGTGCCCCAGGGGCATGCATGAGACCAGCACACGGCAGAGGGGGTGTCAGAAAAGGCCGGTGGGCCAAAGCATGGCATGAAGCTGGGCAGAAGAGGGAGAGACAGCAATGAGAGGGAAAGGGAGGAGGAGACACAAGAGACAAGAGTCTGGAAATCCTGGATCTGGTCAAGCAGAAGGTTACAACACAGAGGAAGATGATGCCCAAACCAGAGAAGGGAGAGTAAGCAGCACAGGCACCACCAGCCACCAGGAGCCATCCATCCTCTCAACAGACCACATGCACATATCCCAACATGTGGCAAGATCTTCCGTGGTCTGTTAGTTTGCCTCTAAAGAGGGAGGAAACTTGCAAGTTACCTCAACCCCAACCCCCCAAACCCAAGACAAGTCACTAACACAACCCCTCAAAAGGTGAGGGTTCAGCACTGCCTCCGCAATCCTATTTCAAGTGCCACTGCTTCACAGCGCATACACTGGTCTTCAACCACTGTAGAGCTTTAACTGCAGTCAAACGGCGTAGAGGTGCTCCCAGATACCATTCCTAGGACTCCTGAATCAAAACCACAAAACTAGCAGCCACACAGATCCTCGTTATCATGGGTTATTATGTTTTAGATCCTCTTATGCCCAAGGATCAGAAGCCCCTCAACTCAATAGGGAATGCCAAAAAAATATCACATCGCATTTGTGGACCTTTTAGCTAGGACTCATCAAAAAGCTCAAGAGAAAATGTATGCTCTTTCTCAAAAATGGCACTTGAGTAGTGCCATAACAAGGCATGAATTCATGGACTAAAGAAAAAGGTATTTTTAAAAATAATTGCTCTGTACATTGAGCAGTTAATTGTTCCAAAGTGACTGATTCCAAATGGAGATATGCCCATGCGCCCATTCATTTTCCACATCGGTTACAAAGAAAAAGGCCAAAATTTCAATTTTCAAGCCAATTTATACAACCATATTATATATTTCATTGCAAAACAACATCATCTTAGAGAAGCTGAGAAATTCAGATGTCAAACTCAACAAAGAATAACAAACAAAGGTAAATTCCCAACTCGGAAAATGCCATCTGCTCTGCTTCACGTGCTCCTGTAATTAATGAATCAAGGGAAAAATGCTGCTAAAGGTGACTATTAAGCACAATTTTCTGAATGATGTTGATATAACTTTTGGAGAAAAGGACAATTTTGGAAGTAATAAAGAGGAGGAGAACTGAAAAATGCAGAACCCACACAGTTGTTTTTCCTTCTTTACTCTTGAATCATAGTGATTAGGTCTAATTCCAGAAACAACAAAACTTGTCAATTTAAAGGGAGTTTTGCAAGAAGTGTGGAGCATATGTAACACTAACAATGAAGTCACAAGCAATTTAAGTGACATTCAGTGTAACAGATAGGTGATTTTGAGCCTTGCACAGATGACCTATGGCAACGGTGACATTTTGGTAAGTTCAGCAATGATAAAAAGAACTGCAAAACTATTTCCTGTGTCAGTAATAGACACTTCCTTTAGTAACTTCCCACAACTGTTACTATGAGCAAAATTCAGCCTTGGTAGCTATGGTCTGAATGACAGCATAAAGAAAAGTCAAAGCAGCTGCCAAGATTTTAAAACTAGGCACTCATGCATAATACCACTGATGCCAGTATTTGCAAAATACCTCAATCTCTGTATCAGAGCTGAAGTGATGGTAGAAATCACTATAGATTAAAAAAATTAAGACGAATGTCAAAATTCCAAGTTACTAACAGGAAACAAGTATGTTGTTCTGAAAGGGCTGGTCTGATTTTGGTTTTAAAAATAGGCTTATCAGAAGAACTTTAAGTCCAGCTTTTCAACTGTTTTAACTTCCTAGAACCCAGACATCCCAACATCTCCCTAATCTAGGAAAACTGGAGATTGCGCTCAGAAATGAAACCAGACTATTCTATTTTCATTATATATTCTGAAATATAAAATGAAAACACACCACAGAAGCAAGCAAATATTCAAGTTATATGTTAGGAATCAATCTTACCAAAATTAAGGTGGCTCCTGGAGGACTTCCAAATGCTCTCTCTCCTTCCGCCGCTTGCACAAGGAATTTAAGCCACGTCTAAATTGTGAGATCCAAATACATGGGTTCAGACACACATCCAGTCTGCATCCTGACTTTATTATAGTGGGACACCAATTCCCCATCAGGATGAAAACTAAGTACACATGCACCATTCCTTCACAGGGTGGTTCTAGTTGGGAAGGGTGATGAAGGCATCAGCCAGAGGAGAACTGCAGTACACTCCAACCAAACTTTTGTTGCTGAGTGTTTGAGACACATATACTGGGTGCCATGGAAAGCTGAGCTGCCTCTGGATTTTAGCCTTATGCATTTAGCTTGAAATATATTTGACCAAATATACACAACTACATTTTACTGAGTCACTTTACTCCCCCTCTCTCTTTATAGTCACTGAAGAGAAATAGGCATTTGTGGGCTGTGATTCATCCTATCCCAAAGCAGCTATTCTAAGAGATTCCATCATATCCTAAAAGCATCTGTGTTTCTCTACTGGTTACCTGAGATGGTCACACTTAGGCTTCTTCTATCGTGTCCTTCATTAAACAGGTAAGAGATAAAATCTTACTACAGAAGAACCTTTATTAGGAATATAAATATTTAGACACTTTAGTTGCATGCACTCAATAGCCCTTTTGATTTTCAAATTAATTTCAAATAACTGAAGACATTATCCTATAGCTAAAGGACACCTCTATTTTGACAATGTACAGTTACAGCTTTGGTGTAAATCCTCAGCTTGCCATAAGCATGTTCCAGCTATGTTGCTATATAAGCTACATAAGCTTGTTCTCTAAGCTATGCTGAACATGTTCCAGGGCTTTTTTTTCCCCTGACTGAACATCAGTCCTTGCACTCACTCACACCTTCCTCCTCCGAATAACTCATTGACACCAAATTAACATAAGAGGAGTTGGACTGGGATTCTCCTCCTGATTTTCTTTTTCATTTTGGACGTGGACCTTTCTGGGGAGAGGGAAGGTCAGTAAAATAACCCATAAGCTAGGAACTATAAACTGGCAAAATAATAAGCTAGGTAAAATAAATTGGCATTTAAATTACCTTACTCTTAAAACACAAAATTGTGCAAAAGTTTTTTCAGGAAAGTGATTCTATTATTTCTCCTGACAGATGTAAAAAAGGTGTTTGCAGTTTGCTCATCTGAAATATCAAAATGTTAAAACATTAAAATTTAAATTTCAGTCATCCAAACACAGATATCTAGTACCTCCTAGATACCTCAGGGAATTCCTGTTGGCCTCCAGTGGCCACTGATGGAAGGACTGGGTTACTGGTATGTCTTATATCTGCCAGCCCTACGCAGATGTCCCAGATATAAAATTGTCTAGTGCCATTTCAGATGCCATATATTTAGGTACTTTTACCCATCCAAAAATGTAACTGTTTCCTCAGAAATATTCTTTTCAGAATAGATCTTCCCAAATCATCTAGCAGAATGTAAAACATAAAAAAGAGAAATCCTTTACCTTCAGCTGCTGAACCCTACTCAGAATCTGTTTTATAAATCACAAGGAATCATAGGGTAAAAACATGAGCATCATTTAGCCAGCAACACATATCATAAATTCAAGATAAATCCTTCTCTTTGCTAACTGACTTCATGGCCCCCTAGTTTGTACAATATCTACTGCAACCAGGGAATTATCTGATGGAAGCCTCCCAAGCCTTTGACTTTGGCTGAAATAAACACCAAATGCTTAAGCCTTTATAAAAACGTATTTTGAAACCAAGTGGTTATGAATATTTTCCAAATGTGTCAAATTAAGAAGAAAACACATGTTGTACCTTTAAATCTTAAAAACTCAATTGGAAACAATATAAAGGTGTAAATCGTCACTACTCAGATGCATAAGTCATCTTTAGTAAGACTCCCATGTGTTAAGAAGTTCTTCTGTTGCTGATAAAAACATGCTCCTTCCTCCACAGATCCTTCCATGACTAATTTCCTCCACAGCCATTGTTCTGGCCTCAGATTTGGAGTAGTTCCTATTCAAACCCACAACAGGAGGAAACCATTTGATAAATCACCTTTTCATAAAACCTACTAACCTCAGCCACAAAGTGACGTGAGCATAGTAAAACCCTCTTGTGTTTCAAGGAGCATAGGTGGAGGATGCAAATATTAGACTTCTGCCCCTTATCTTGTGGATTTCCAACCTACTGGGAAGACACAGGAGCAAGATTTGTCCTTCAAAATGTTCCTAAATGACCAAAATTAATACTTCATATAACTACATGAGAGATGTATTCCAACTAAGTTTTCTGCAGGTAAAACAAATATGTTTAAAATCTTCTATGAAGCTTCAGTTATCAACCTCAATTGTATTTGAAATTCTGCATGTAATTCCAGCAATGCCTCCAAATAATACATCTTCCAACCAGTGATGTAATGAGAATCTCTAATTATCCTTTAAATCCAGAAGCTCTATTTTATTACTCCATTATAAACCCAAAGGGAAAAAGATGCCACTGAAACTAAGCTACATTTTGAATTTTCCCATCTTCAATTAGCACAAAAATAACTCAGCTCACTCTTTCTAATTCATTAAAATTACCCTATTGTTTTTGCACACTACTGCAATACAGGTGTAAAACAACCCAATGCTATTTAACAGGTGATGCTGCCTCCCATTTCCCTACAAGCTGCCACTTAACAGCCTGTCTGTAGGGTATATGCTCAGGGGCAAGCAGGAAAATCAGCAAGCAATCTCCACTGTAAGTAGAGAAAACAGGCTCCAGGAAATTTTACAGCAAACAAGAGCCAACTGGATAATTTTTGTTTTTTAAAATCAGTAAGAGTAGGATTCAATCCCTCACCCCTTTACAGCAATTAATAACCTGCACATGTAAGAGCAGAGGACTCCATATAATTAACAAAGCATTACTTTGGCAAGAAGAGAAGGCCTGGACTATAAAAGTACAGGGTTTTATTTCTTTCTGTGAAGTATGGATGACAGGTAGGAGAAAGTTATGCCAAGTGAACTGTTGGCAAGCAAGTAGTCTTTTGGTTAGCAGGCAGCTCTGTTTTGTGAAGTCTGTGTGTGTGTTCATACAAGCCAGCTTTTCTTTAAACATCAGACTTACATGCATTCAGTCATGAGTTTTGCACCAAATTTCCATTTGTACCTCAAAACAGGTTGCTTTGTTTCAGCTTGCTCTCTTCACTGCTGTGAAGTGTCAGAAATACTTTGGTGTATAATGCTTTTAAACACTACACGTGGATCTTTACCTAATTACTCTGCCACATAATACTACATACATGGTCGTGAATCTTCAGTTTCCCTAATGTCATGTAACAGAAACCAAGAAATAAGTAGCTGTACATACAAAGAGAAACAAGAATTGTTTTCACTCTGAAAAAAATAAGTAAACAAGTATGAGTAATACAGGGCAAGAAACAAGGTCCTCTAGCAGAAGCAATGTGTGGGATAAAATGGCATCCAAAAGCATGACCTCTGAAGACAGCATGTTTCAAGTAGTGCACATTAATATTTAACCCCAGAAAAAATTAAGTAAATTACAGAAAGAATGCCTCAAAAATCAAAATGCATACAGGGCTTCATTCACCAGAGATTCAAAGATGGAAGGGAGAGTTTATTTGTAGGGAAATGCCTGTAAGGGGATAGCATCCAGCTTTCTAACACAGTGTACTTCATCTCTTCTGAATTTTTCTCTGACTCTCCTCTTCCTTGCTCTCAAAAAAAAAAAAAAAAGTCTTATAAATTGACAAAGCTATTCATTTGGCTATTCCCCCTCATACCAACTCTAATAACAATAAAATATGACCACTAATACATATTAGTGGAGCCAAAACAAGAATAGAAGGTATCCTATCTGCTACCTTTGGTTTACTTAAAGGTAGTACTAACCAAAGGGGTCTGCAGAGAAAAAGTAAAAGATAGAGATTACACAGCTTTTTTGCTGTGGGGTATATAGTCTTATGAACTTAAGATCATAAGTAAAATTTCACTGCAGACCACCTGCCCTCTTGGTAATTGTAGTGCTACCTCATCCCCTGAAGCTATTTTCAGCTGACCCATGGGTTTGCCTGTTTGGGCAGTATTAACCATCAGAGTTCTGCCCCTTCCCTCTGGGACAGGTGAGACCAAAAGAAACACGTGGACAAAAACATTCTGCTGGTCCTCAGGTCATGAATACTTTGGTCAACAACACTAATCTCAGTATAGTTCACTGAATCATTATTGTATGAACTACAAAAGCTGTATTGAGGACATGAAATTAAATTTACCACCAGGCATCCCACAGTAGCTGGTCAGCTCAATCCAAAGTTGTCTAAAAAATTCTTCACTTGAGCCAGTCTACTTGAAACTTTGGTTGTAAGAAACCTCAGGGGGTTACCTAGTCCAGCCTCTGACTCAAGAGAAAACTATCATCAAGAGTGGCTTTGCCTTGGTGAGTTCTGAAAAGCTCAGAGGGCAGATACTTTGTTCTCTGGATGACCTGATGCTGTGCTGCACTACTCTCCTAGTAACAAGATTTTCCTAACATCCAACCTGAATCTCCAAAGAAACAATTTGTTGTCAATGTCCCTTGCTGTCATCTGGCACTACTAAGTACAGTTTGGTCCTATTATCTTCATAATCATCCTCTAGTAGCTGTAAACAGCTACTGGTCTGTCCCTTACCCTACTTTCCATCCAACTAAAGAAGCCTAGCTCCCTCAACCTTGACCCCTGTTCATAGAAGTAGCTCCTCACTGGATCTAGACACGGCAACAGGACTTCATCTGACCTAGAACTGCCTTTAACAAAAGCTGTGACCATTTGCTCAATTCATAATGGATGAACTAAAGAGACTTCTAGCTTTCTCTTCCCTTTAGTATTGGCAGCATATATAAGGGACTATCACTCAGATGTTTTGCATTTACTTCTTTTGATTCCTCTTTGTACTGCTGACAGAAGGGATAGGTTAAAAGCTCTGGATCCTGTACAGAAATGTCCACAGAATTTTAGACCTTTCTATTTCAGTACTCTCAGATATTTTGCGTAGTGAATGCACCTCCATTTTACAAAGACATGCCAAGCCATCTAACAATAAAAAAATGAAATTACCTGTGCTTATCTATAAGAGTTCTTTATAGGTCCTTCAAAGAACCCAAAATTTCATGCAGATGCTTCTAATTGTAGCCATCTCCTAAGATTTCCTTTTGAGACAAGGTAACTTCCAAAGTACTGGCAGCTCAAAAAAACCTACAAAACCAAAAACAACAAACAACCCACCAACCAAAAAACGGGATATCTTTAAAGATATCCCGTTCATTCTGCTTCAGTCTATTATGCAGAAAGCAACATGAAACTAAGAAACCACTTGCAGGAGTAAGCAAAGTGGAACTACAGCAGTTTCAAGTTATTCCTCCTGTATAGAAAATTCATCATCTCAATCCTAAAAGCCTTCTGCACAGTTCTGCACTGACTGACATTTTCCCCCATCCCAGTTTGTTTCCAGCAGCAAACTCCATCAGGGACTCAGCAGCAGCAGGGACCAACTCTAGCAGGTTTGGAACTGCCAGTATCACATAAGAAAAAACACTTCAGTCATCTTTGAGATTTGTAAAGAAAAATGATGCAAGCCTTTTAGAAAGCAAGAACGGTGCTGTAATAATCCTCCTGTCAGCTCCAAGGCCATCGACACAATTCAGATGACCAAACTGCTCTGCTGCTTCGTGAGGCAGGAGTACCGAGCTCCACCCATCTCTGGCCTCCAGTTATTGCCATACCATTAGTCAAGAGACCTCTTTACAGCTCAGGAAGTGGATAGATTTTTCTTCTCCCTTCCTCTAATTCACAACAGCAAGGACGGGTTATTTAAAAAAAAAAAAAGACTGACTGAAGCCACCGACACTACCTCCTTCTGACAGAATGTGCCTTAATCTTACCACTATGCCTTCATCCTTCCTGTCCACACTCACCACTGCTCCCATAGGAGGCATATCCAGTTCTAACTATTCCCAGGATTCAACAGCTTACACCTCCAAAAAGAATCACAACCCTCTTCTGTAGCACCCAGCAATGTGAATGACACAGCCCACTTCATCTGCCATGGTACAAAATGGAATGGGCTTTTCAAAGAATTACGAAAAGAACCAGTGAAATCAGATACTTTCTAACAGCTGCAAGTAGCAGCAGAAATACACTCCACCACAAACAGGAAGCAAAGAGCATAAAGCATTATGAAATTAAATGAACGAATTGAGTAACATAAGACATACCTCTAAACTGCCAACAGGCAATACAGAATCCCAAGAGTGAAATACCTGATGTACATTGCATCACCCAGAGATGTCTAGATGACATATATATCCCATGTCTTTTTTCCCCCTTCTCAGAATACAGAGTCCAAAACCCAGGCACAAGCAGACAGAAGTAGTACTTAATTTACCTGTTTTGCAAACATTAAATCTAAGGTACCTATAGTAATGAACTTTTATTAGATTTCATTAACCTGAAAAGCCAAAGCTAACATTTATTCACTTAAAAACTACAATAAACAAACAGTTTGAGGAAGGCTAGCATTAATATCTTGCAATAGAAGGTAGCAAAATGTCCCAGAATTATCAATCTTGGGAATTTCAATGGATATATTGACAAGGCTGAACATGCTGAAGTCCCCCAAACTCACATTCTTCTGTTTTTTAATAAAATGCCAGTTTCCTCATAGTCCCCTTAGCACCTTCACAGGTCACATCTGGTCCCACCTGCAGAGCTGATCATATTTTTGACCTAATGCTTGACAGAGGAGTTGAACATTATGGATATCACAACACTATTGCAGTTACGGAAAGAGCAGCGCCTGATTCAAGCAAGTGAAAGCATGACCAGTTTCCTAGGAACCAGAAAGCCTCAGCAAAGAGTGAAAAACTCTAAAATCTTTTAGCACTTGCAAACAACAGCAGGGCAAGGGCCCACACGTTAGTAGTGATCAAAACCACAGTCAACTCCTGACAACCATTACTGCAGTAAGACACCCCAAAATCACCCTGATGTTTTTGGTATCTCACTATACACACACATAGGACAGAAATTCCCAAATTGAGAATGGCAAGTAAATGCTGAAATAACTATGCATCAAAGCCTATGATAGGGCCTTCCATGATCAGGGCCTATGATGTCCATACAGACATACTGGACAGCAAGTAAATACTCCACTTTGTGAAAACCTTGTGCTCACTTGGAAAGCCCCCTCAGGAAACAAAAACACGCCTCACCCATATCCACCAACAGCCAGCTTACACTGCTCAAGTCGAGTACATTTAGACACGGCAGCACCTTAAAACAGGGCGTCTTTTTTTTCTCTCTGAGACCTGTGAACTCAATCCATACTCCTTCCAGTCTTAAATCATTAACAAAATGGAAGTCTTCTTTCTCCTTGAAAATGTGACAGTCCTACCATTGCTGAAGAAACTCACCATGGATATACTGTCCTGAGCAACCACTGGCTAGTGCCAAGTCCCCTGTTCATGAAAAAGATAAGTAATAAAGCCAACTGTTGGCGCACTTAAATAAGCGTAGTGCTATAGATCAGAGACACCAAACTTTAGAGAGGAGAGGGATCTTCCCATACTACAAATTATCTTCTGTCAGAGGAGGTATGGGCTGATATATAGTCAACCTCCCAGACCTCCTTTTTGATACCATCAGGCATGAAATATTTGTCTCACACCAGCGAGGGGGAGGACACCTCAAAAGGAACCACAAAAATATTATGAACAGTTTGGGTCCTTCCTGGATAAACTAAGGGCAATGGAGAAACAGGCAGCAGTGGGAAGCTGCTCCCCCATCACTTGATCCTTCCCCTGTAAAGACCTACAAAGCTCAATTTCTGTATACACTGCATTCTAATATCAGTGTCAAACCATCAGGTGAATCAGCTAGAAACAGTCTCAAATTTTCCCAATGTGGAGACACAACAGACCTATTTACCCTTCATTACAAACAGCTGCAGCACCATCCAAACAAGGAGGAGTAGGAGAAGTCAAACCTAAACTTGGAATTCAGTGGTGAGCAGAGGAAAACAGTCAAGAGTTTGCAGACAGACAGACCCTGGTTTTGTTGCTTTAAGATACATGATCCCAACGGGTCATAGGTCAGAAGTATTTCTGGACTTTACACTGACATTATACTTTCATAGTGAAATGCTACTCAATAACAGCACTGCTGCCTCAGCTCTATCTAGACAAAGAGTGATCTGCGTCCCCAGTGCACTGCAGGCAGCCCATGAAGCCTTCCAATCTCAGAAATCTGATTACTCCAGAATGTGTTATGTCCTTCCCCAGTAACACAGCTGCACACCATTATCCTCCCATCTTCCGGGCTGCATCTTCACGGTGCTCAAACACCTACCCGCAATCTTACAGCTCTCTGTGGCCCCAGCCCTGGGCAGCAACAGAGCTACTTTGGGCTCCGCAGAGGAATGGTCCCTGACAGTCATGATCGCCATTAGTCACCCAATGTGAGCTAAAAACATTGGTGTGTAGCTGCAAGGCAAGAGAAACTGCTGAGTTCTTCAATAGTAAGATTTTTGAAGAGGTCTACTCCTCCTGTAGTTGAATTGAGCCATGCACTTTTATTCCTAAGTTAGTTGAGTGTTTTGATACTGTGTTTCTCCAAAGCCACAAGCGAATCAATTGTGTCAGACCCAGTTATCACAAATAATCCGACCACAATGATCAAGACAGCAAAACGCACAGGGGAAGTATCAGCAGCAGAAAAGAAAGAAATTGTTTTTGTTTTCAAAGGTTTATTCACCAGAAATGAGTGACTTGAAACTGAAAAGCATTTTGGATTAACACTCTGCCTGACTTTCACTTCAATGACATTTTAATGAACATTTTCTAAGTAGCTCTGCTTGCAAATGAACGTGGGAGAATACTGAAGTAAGGTAATGGGAGGGGAAAAAAATAATCCATCAGTCATTTTATCTCTTGGATGCCTCTAAGGAAATAAATAATAATTCATCAGGGGAAAAGTGATCCAGCAAAGATGCAATTGCTAAAAGACCTCTGGAAAGGAATAATAAGTAGACTGAAAAGTCTGAATTAAGATAGAGGGACGTCAAGAAAGATACAGTGTGATCTGGAAGCCAACTAGGTTACTTTGTAATTCTTCAAAGAGAAGGGAGCATGTTCACATCTGTCCTGCGTACTTCAGCCACAGAGAGCTAACAATAAACTGTCAGAAAAAAAAATTACAGAAGAGCAATAAATGTGATTGTAGGACTGGCTGGAGCCATGTGAGTGAGATCTCTACCCTGATGACTGACAGCACGAAAATACCTTCTTTGATAACAAGTTTAATATGGTTCATGGTTCTTTATTTCTATTTTTATTGTCAAGTTGGACCAAATTCTGAAACCTTCCAGCAGAGTTACAGCAAGACCTGTGAGTGCCTATTAAAAGGGGGGTGAGGGGAGTGAAGGCAATATAAACAAGCAAACTGTTCATTCACCTTGCATGGCATGAGTTTCAGTGTGGACATGCCAAACCTAAAAATAAATTAGGCTGTATAATTTTACTCAGCAGCTTAAGGAGTAAAATAATCATGCAGTGTTACTGAGATTCCAAGAACTACCCATAGGATGCAAAAAATCTAACACCATCAGGCAGCAATGGGAATACCAATTTAATACGCTTTTTTTCCTTCCTAACATAAATTGTTAACAGAACTTTTTCCAGTGTCTTGTAACCAAGCTTTTAACCCAAGGAAAAGCAAGACTAAGAAGGTTCTCCACATGGCAGTCATGTGCCACTGGTGGCAGGATTCATGTACTACTTTTGCTATGGCAGGTATACTACAGTTTAAGAATTCCTAGGTTAGAAGAAAAAGTAGTTTGTTTAGTACTGCACACTACAATTCTAGACATTCTGCAACCAGCAGAGAAACTGCAGAGCATCTGGAGTATAAGAAATGGAAATTTCACCCACCAAGTGTTAGCAGCAAGTAGACTTTATTTTTAATCTTCTTATGACAACTGTTATTCTGTAAAAGCCAAATTTAAGAAAATGATGCTCAAATGAAGATTTCATCATCACAAACCCAAACATACCAATGCCAAAGATTTGAGATTTTGGCAGGTTTTCTGTGGACTAAAACCAGGCCATTTCTTCAGAGAGGGGACCGTAAATAATAAAGGAGATTAAGTTGCAGAGGGAAAGTATGTTGAAGTGACACATGTTATGTCATCCACCCACCTATCTGCACAATGCAGAAGTACCACTCCTGTGGCGACAGCAGGGATACCACAACAAAACAGCCCAGCTCTTCAGCTGCAGGAAAACATTACTGTATAGGTATTGTGCTGCAGGTTACCTTGCACAGACAGACAAACACACCCTTACATTAGTGCAAAACACCACTGTGGACCACTGCTATTCCAAATTGCACTCACACGTAGATCAGCCATAGCATACGCCAGCCAGCAACTATGGCAAGTGCCAAAGAGTGATGTGCCCCAACTGGGAGCTCCAGCCTGTGTCAGAAGTTCTGTTGCTATGATATCCAGTTGAGCAACACTAGCTGGCACCCCACCACTACTTTTCTCTCACCACAGGGAGAGAAAAACTGCAGGGGTCTACCCAGGGGTTCATGCGCCCTCTAAAAATATGAGATTGATGCCACACAAAAGGGCCTTGTCCATAGCGAGAAAAATTACATGCCTTCCAGCAGCATTATCAGCTATACTGGATGAATGCAAATAGTATTAATACCAAATACAAGTTACGAATTGACATATTTGATACAATTGATGCTGGAGCATCCTTTTTTATTATTATTTATTTATTTTAAACATACTCAAAAACTGTATGAAAGATGTTTTCCTTGAGAGTAACTTTAGAGCATTTCCCAGAAGAGTTTAAATACGTATTTGGCCCTAAAGCCTACCACAGGTACCTTTTTCATTTGTGCAGTGTGGTATGTGCACGCACAAAGGGAAAATACAGGACAGATGGTTAAATCTATGCATATTTACCAAGGTACGAATACCATGTTAAAATCATACGTACTAGGCCAAGTCACATGTTTAAAATTAATTACACTTCCACTACTACCTACAAGTCCACACTGCTTTAAAAATCTACAAGTCTGAACAAGATACGTCAGTGTGACATGATCACTTAAGTATATTAATCCCACATGGATATCCTCTGCAGCTGAATTAAAGGCACACAAGTTGTTCCATGCTACCGTTCAAATACATATTCAGCCACGTTACTGCTGCCTGTTCTCCTTCCAGCAGAAATGCAAATATGCCCAAAAGAAACAGAAAGCAAAACATCTGGAAACAGAAGCCTATAGGCAATGTTCTCATAGCTCAGAAAATACGTGTGTACATTCTGTGTATATGTAGACAAATACACGTACGTAGAAGGAATAAATACACCTTGTTTCCACGCAAAACTAGTAGTAAGAAAAACATTTCATTCCTGACAGTTTTTTCCCCCTGTCACACTCACCTTCACGGGTGACAATCCCGTGTCGTGCTCCCCCACAGCCCCCCAGTCTGCCCAGCGCTATTCCCTGCTGGACGCAGCGAGCCCCCGGCCGCAGGGCTGGAGCGGGCGGGCATGGAGCGGGGAGGGAGGGTTTGGAGGAAGCCGCTGGGGCGGCCACGGCCCCACAGGGCCCTTTCCATTTCCCTTCCAGAAGTAACACAAAGTTATGACTCCCGCTCGCCGCTCTCCCCGCTCGCACCCCGTGCCAAATGCTGAGTTAACAAAACCATAAATCACCGCTGAACCAGACGCGACGGCCCGGCAGCAGCGCCCGCCGCCTCCCGCCCCGTCCCACGCCGCGGCGGCTCCCCTCGGAAAACGAAGGGGAGGCGAGCGGCGGGGGTAGGGGGCACCCGAGCTGCTGGGGGCTCGGGGCGCCTTCCTGCGCCCTCGGCGGCGGGGCGGCGGCGGCAGGACGAACCGAGGGACCAGGTGTGGCGGGACGGGCAGCGGCGGCAGCTCCCGGCGCAGGGAGGCGGCGCGGGCCGCTGCCGCCGTCAGGCTCCCCCGGGACCGGCGGCATCGCCGCCGCGGCTCCTCCGCGGGGCGCCGGGCACGACAAGGACCCGCCGCCACCGCCGCGCACCCGCCACGTCCCCGCGCGGCCCGGCCCCGCGGCGAGAGGACACGGGCTGTCCCCGCGCCCTGGCCCCGCAGCAGCCCCGGGGCAGGGCTGGGCTGGCGGCGGCGCGGGAGGACCTGGAAGCGGCGCGGGCGGTTGCCTTACCTCGGAGCGGGGCGCGGAGCAGGGGACACCCGGTTCTCCCACCCGGGCGGAGGCGGCTCCGCGCAGCGGCGGCTTGTCACCTCTCCCGCCGCGACCGCGACGGCGGCGGCTCCTCGCGTAGGGGCGGTCCGGCCCCTCCCTGCCGGGGCCGAGCGCCGCTCGCACCGCCCCGGGGCCGGGCCGGTCCCGCCCGCCGCAGCCCGTACCGTCCTGCTGCCTGCCGGGGCCGGAGCAGAAGCGGCAGCACAAGGGAAACACAGGAGCAGGGGCTCCGGGCCGGCGGGAGTGCGGGCCGGTCCCGCGGTGTTTTGCCTACTGAGCGTCTCCTCAGCAAAACAAGGAGGGCAGCGCCGGGCGGTGCTTAGAGCAGCCAAAATCCTGGTTTTGCATCGTGTTGCTCGGCTTCCTTTTGCCTTCTGGAGCCATGGCGTGTCACCGTTATCGTGGACGGTTTTCTGGAGGAAACAAACGCGTGGCTTGGCTCCCAGGGTTCGTTCTTCACGCATTTTGGCCCGAAGTCGTGAGCAGTTTCTGTCCCCGTGAAGTGTCGTTCAAAGGCAAAAAGGGCTCTCTTCCCTCACCCACAGCAGCTAGCGCAGGCCCCGGGTACCCTTCTGGCCCCCTTCTCCCAGTCCCTGGAACATGGTTTGACACCTTTCCCTAAAAACCATGGGATATTCCTCAGCCAGAAAGAGGAGCAGCTCCTCTGATTCCTTCTTTTCCTCCAGCCGATCGAACTGCACTTGTGCTCTTCTGCCAGATCAAGCTAAAGGTGGGGTTCAGAGGAGCTGTTGGAGCACTGACAACTCCGGCCGTGTGTCCCTAGCGACTTCTGGCCCCCCACGATCTCAGCAAACCCCGGCCCTGCGGGCCTGAAGGGCTGGAACCTCATCTGACAAACCCCGCAATTCGTTGCCAGGTCTGGACAGGCTCTCCAGAAAGCCAGGCAACATCCAGGGGTGAGGCTACAGCTACCCCATCCTCAGTGGATCTTAACTGCTGCAGCATCCCAATGTAAGGGCAGCAGAGCAGAAAAGAAATCAAAAAGCAGCTACACTTCAATTTCAACTAAATTCCTTTATTCTGTCCCTGAGGTCTTCCACAAGAATCAGTAACTGAACATTCAGATTTCTGCTACTGAAAAATGTGTTACATTTTGAGAAAGAAACTGACCCTTTCAACTTACTCACGTACTTTTGGTGTTAGGAGGCTGAAAAAGAGACAAAAAGAAAATCCTTTTGTTTTTTTTTTTTTTTTTTAAGTAATGAGCAGAGCGATGAATTAATATTTTAAGGCTAATTAGAAACCAGTTTTAACCAGTCTGTTTAAGGAGACCCCGTGATTAAATATGTTTGAATATATCCAATGAGCAAAACTATGGTAATATTCCTCTACCTTGAAAGGGAAAATGGAATAAACACAAAGTCCAGCCAGAGTCTAGCTGAGGATGCCACCAGGTACAGTGAGCATCCTCTCCCTGTTGGTAGGAGGAGACAATGGCTTTGAAAGGGGTGGAAAATAAGAAAAAAAAATCTGCTACTGCTGCTCCAGCTTAACCCACTGCTGAAGATGGTAGTCCCTAGGTGACCGGGAGCAGCAACAGCAACATCTCTATCCATTCCTTCCCTCCTTTTGTACGATTTTGATCTTGGTGAATGGCAGTTCTGTGAAGGAAAATAAGTGGAGCAATGTCAAGTGACATGGGAAGAATATTGAGATGCTGCTTGCCACTGTAGGGAGAAAATTCATGCGGCCAAAGCTCAGCTGGAGTTGAAGCTGCCAGAAATGTGAGAGACAATAAAAAGAGTTTTTTCAAACACATTAATGGCAATAGGCAGTATAGAAATATAATTGGCCCATTACAGGATGAGGATGGTCACCTCACAAACAGGAACAGAGACAAGGCAGAGGTGTTTAATGCTTTCCTTGCTTCTGTCTTCAACACAGATGAAGGACCAAGGGGGTCTCAGTGCCCTCAGCTGTGAGAATGATCAACTCCCAGTGGACCCTGAAATTGTGCAGGATCTGCTGCTCCGGCTGGATCCCTACAAATCTATAGGGCCTGATGTGATTCATCCCAGAATTCTCAAAGAGATGCTGATGTCATCACAAAATCTCTTATGATTTTTGAGAGGTCTTGGGAATCCAGAGAGATCCCAGCTGACTGGAAGCTGGCGAATATTGTCCTGATTTTCAAGGAGGGGAAGAAGGAGGACCCTGGAAACTACAGGCCTGTCAGTCTCACTTATGTGCCTGGTAAAGTTATGGAGAAGATTATTCTGGGAAGTATTGAAAAAGTCCTGAAAGACAATGCAGTCATTGGTCACAGCCAGCACAGCTTCAGGAGAGGAAAGTCCTGCTTATCCAACCTGATTTCCTTTTATGACAAGGTAACCCACCTAGTTGATCAAGGGAAGCCAGTTGATGTAATCTTTTTGGATTTCAGTAAAGCTTTTGATACTTTCTCTCCCAGGATCCTTCTGGATAAACTGTCCAGCCCACAGCTGGATAAACACATCATGTGGTGGATGAGCAGTTAGCTCACGGGTCGAGCACTGAGGGTAATAGTGAATGGGTGACATCAGACTGGTGACGTGTCACTAGTGGGGTTCCACAGGGCTCCATCTTAGGCCCTGTGCTCTTCAACATCTTCGTAAATGAATTGGATGCAGGACTGGAAGATGACACAAAACTGGGAGGAGCTTTTGACTCCCTCGTAGGCAGGGAGGCCCTGCAGAGAGACCTGGACAAATTAGGGGACTGGGCAATCACCAACATATGAAGTTCAACAAGGGAAAGTGCCAGATTCTGCACCTGGGATGGGGCAACCGTGGATGTACATACAGGCTGGGGAATGAGGTGCTGGAAAGCAGTGCCTTGGAAAGGGACCTGGGGGCCTTGGTTGAGAGCAAGTTGAATATGAGTCAGCAGTGCCCTGGCAGCCAGGAGGGCCAACCGTGTCCTGGGGGGCATCAGGCAAAGCATCGCCAGCCAGTCAAGGGAGGGGATTGTCCTGCTCTGCTCCGCACTGGTGCAGCCTCACCTTGAATATTGTGTGCAGTTTTGGGCACTGAAATATAAGAAAGATATTAAGCTTTTAGATAGTGTCCAAAGAAGGGCAATGAAGGTGGTGAAGGGCCTTGAGGGGAAGCCGTGTGAGGAGCGGCTGAGGGCACTTGGTCTGTTCAGCCTGGAGAAGAAGAGAGTGAGGGGAGACCTCATTGCAGTTACAACTTCCTTGTGAGGGGAAGAGGAGGGGCAGGCACTGATCTCTTCTCTGTGGTAACCAGTGACAGGACCCAAGGGAGCAGCCTGAAGTTGTGTCAGGGAAGGTTTAGGTTGGACATTAGAAAAAGGTTCTTCACCCAGAGGGTGGCTGGGCACTGGAACAGGCTCCCCAGGGAAGTGGTCACAGCACCAAGCCTGACAGAGTTCAAGAAGTGTTTGGACAATACTCTCAGGCACACAGAGTGTCTCTTGGGGATGGTCCTGTGCAGGACCAGGAGTTGGACTTGATGATCCGTGAGGGTCCATTCCAACTTGGCATATTCTGTGATTCTTTGAAGTGAGATTGTAAAACTTCTTTTCCTGGCACATTGGTTTTTTAATCTTCATTAGATGAGAGAATGCAGAACTGAAGAAGTTGTTAAATATGCAAAAAGCCTTGATAGGATGTTCCATCAATACAAGTTTTGTGCACAACTGATGTCATAAAAACAGGATCTCCTGAGGCCTCCTGTTGGGTATCTACTCACAGTGAAGCAGGATTAAATATATTTCAGGCCAAATCCAACATGAGCTTTTGTCTTGCTTTTAAAAACCTCAAGTGAAGTGCCTATTCTCTTCAGGCAACTTGGTGTGCCCATTGACAGTTTTTTAGCAAGCCCCTCTTTCTGCAAATTAACCTAAGTAAATTTTGTCTTTGTCTTTTTACTGTGGAGGACAACTGATGTTATCCTATTTGCAACATTCTTTTACATGTATATTTAAAGCTATCATGAGGTTTATATTCCTTCAGACTTCTCTTTTTGATTCAAATTGTCACATTTTCCCAAACTTCTATCATTCTTGTTGCTCTCCTCCAGTCATTTGAATGTAATGTCCACAACAGGATTCTGTGGACCAGCCAAGCCTCAACAGTAATGAAGAAAGTAGAATAATTAATGGTGACTTACATATAATTTTTTGCCAATAAATCCCTCAATGAGATTTGTTCTTTTTGCGACGGCAACTTCATGCTGACTCATTGAGTAGTGGTTCAGTGCCAGCAGCACCCTTTCTTCACCAGCTATTCCCCATGTGAAATTCTTGCCTTCCTGAGTGCTAGCCAGCACTTGCCCTCATCTTGTTCATTTTGCATACCAAATTGAGAGTATGTTTTAGTAGCAATAGTTTATCAATGTACATTCTGAAGTGGCTTATTGATATTAGTGCATGGATCATTAATTTTGCATTTTTCTCAAAAAGTAATTTCTCAATCAGCTTAATGAGGCTTAGTCAATGCTATGCTACTTTGAAAGGTGCATCCTAGAAGACTGATGAGAAAGCAAGACAAAGTTAAATTCCATTAACTCTTTAATATTTGCATGGCTTTTTTTGTCTTATTTGTATTATTACTTTTTAAAAGAGTATACCACAAGGACCGAAGCTTTCTTATCATTTAAACAAGATGTATGAATAGAGCTATTCATATTTTACAAAATTGTATTCAGAAATTTTGCTGAATTTTGCTGAAACTTGATAGCTTATCTGTCAAATCTTTTAACAGACCATAAGATCCATTTTTCTAGCCTCCACTCCGCTCTCTGCTTTCCTGCTGCACCACCTGTACTTTAGGGGCTTGCCCTGAGGCCACCCACCAGCCACGTCCCCTGCCTGGAGTCCAGGAGCATCCTACTAGCTAGCCTGCAGAAGGTGCTAGCACACATCCATTTTCCACCCACAGCCATTCCCCCACCAAGTGGTGCCCTCATGTGTCTTCACACATGAATTTCGAACATTGCGATTCCAGGAATTTGAGAAACCTGGTATACACAATCTCTATGCTCTGCAGCGCCTTCCTCTGGAGCCTCAAATTGGTTTGGGAATTTCCTACAAGGGAAGATGTAGGGAGTAGATTAATTTGAGCCCATACTGGCATAGTCTGCAATTTGAATTGGATAATAATGGCCACCAAGAAAATTCAACATCTGTTTCAGATCCTGGCAAACTCCTAAGTTCAGATACAAATTCTCTTTGCCCTGTAATTTTCAAGGCTACCAGTATAAAGAAACTTTACAAATGATCTTTTTTAGTATCTATATATTCTTGTGCTGCAGCAGGGGAAAGTTGGCATGGTTTTACTGATATTATGCCTGTCTTCACAAGTTAAGATGAATTTGCTATTTCAAAGGCTATCAAGCCAGTTCAAGCCTATCTTATTTTTATAAAGAACAGAAAAATTCAGCTGAGTATCAAGTTTTCTTATATGTGGGCAGCTATATATGTACATACAGAGGCCATTAGGATTCGTAGCCAGGGCCATAACTCATTTTTCTTTAATTTTTTTTTTTTTTGTAGTAAGAAGAAAACATGAAACTTTGCCTATGAACTCATGCAAGTTAATTGAACAAATATTTTATTATTTAATGCTGGATCATCAAGTTTCCATAAGCAATTCACTCAAAATTTGTGCAATGCCATCATCCAAGGAAAAAAATGCAAGCTGCTGCTTCTGCATAAGTTTTGCAACATCTTTTTTTCATGTCTGCAACATTTAATTTGTTCATATGACAATTGCAGCATCTGTCCCATCTGTTCAGGATGCTCTTGGGAAATAATACTTCAAATACATCCACAATACGTTTATTAGGAAGTTTCACGGAATTTCATTATTTCAGCACTCAAGGCCATAGTGAATCAATAGATCACAGACACCATGTGTCATGTGCTATTAAATTTTCTCAGGGCACAGCCAGACAGATGGCACAATGGCATTCCCATCTTCAGCAGTCACAGCAGAAGCTATCTCATCCCAAAGCAGGTTTGTGTGCTACACTCAAAGAAAAGGAGGAACTGAGGTTGACCAAGGGCCTGGTAGGGGCTGGCTTCTTCTTTAATTGTAGTGATGCCAAGGTGATGCCAAGAGAAAACCCATACCCTGTGATCCAAAGGAAGATAGGATCCCTCTGGCATGAAGCAAGTTATTTCCCATTTATAAATTTGTTGAAATTTTTGGCACTTCAGTCACTGTGTGAAAAAGATGTACCAGACAAGCATCTGAGAAGGAAGGTTCTCCATGTGCCTTCAGAAAATTAGTGCTTTCCCACCAATGTTTCTGCTTATTTCCAGTGTGTCAGGGTAACCCTCTACCCACAAAATACAATTGGGCTATTGTGCATCAGAGAGGAGCCTTTCCATGCTGTGACAGCCAACCAGCTGAAGCCCAGACATACAAGATTTTAATATATTCATTGTCTTAATGAAGAGTTGTAAACATAGTGAACATTTGAGTGCTCATATCCTCCAGCAGGACTGCAGAGGAACATCTCCATACTACCTACATATGACTCTTCTCTGACCCTGCAGTCAAGTGACACTGTGTGTTATATGCACGTGCTTAAACATTCTTCTACGCCCCATCAAGCCACCTCAGACTTTGATAAACCACACATACTGCATTTCTCAAGCCCCATGTTTTAAAACTTCTGACCCTGAGTCTCCCACTCTATAGATATAGCTTATGTTGCCAGATCCCATATGTAACACATTGTATTTGGCCCTTTTAATTTGAATTTTTTTTTTGATTGTGGCTCTCAATGAGAGGATTCAGACCCACTGACAAAAGCAGTACACACTCCAGTATTTACTATCATCTGCAAACGTTGCTATGATATTTTATGTTATCTAGATTATTGATAAGAGTATTAGGGAAAAAAAGTTTCTGGGAAAAAAAACCTCATTACAGTAACTTTCTTTGTTTATGTCTTTTCATTAACAATAACATCTGGAGATCAAAGAGCAAATCAGTTCTTAATCATTGTAATGTTAATTTTATATAATGGAAGTTCTTTTAAATCAAAGGGTTACTGTGGTATTGACTGGAAAGCTTTGAAGGAATCAATGGCTGTTATGTGAACACAGTAATCTCTAGCACTCAGAATTACACAGTTTTCAAAGCAAGACACACAGTTCATTTACAAACACACAGTGTGTTTACAGACGCACATACCCCCAGCAAAAGAACTATAGTAACTACTTTTTAGGATGCTATGTTGACTGATCTTAATTATATTTTAACCTCTAATTTTTGCTAATAAGATACCAAATTAGCAATCTTTTTGCTATGGTTAAGAATTACATCATTATTTATTCAATAAGTCCTTTCAAGCTTTTCAAAACTGATGCAACTTTGACAATACTCTTCTGGAATTACCCATGACCTAGGCAAATGCCTTATTAGCAGCTGAAGACAGATACTTGTCTAGCTCTGTTAGGACTGAAGTTTAATTTGAGCAGATCCTGGCCTGCTTGCTATCTTGCAGGCAGTATTTTTTTTTTTTTTTGCTTCTTTCTGACATGGATATATAATCCCTTTGTTCCAAATACCAGAAAACTCTTGTACTGTTTACCTACCGTACTTCACACATACTTATGTAGGATTCTTCCTTGCTTTTCCTCCTAATGCTTATTGAAAGCACCCTTTACTGAATTTAACTCAATTGCCTGCTGGTACTCCAGCAAGTAACTTTTTTTTCTTGTTACTTTTAGTCCCTGTCATTAATCACTTTGTTTCCCCACCTGAGTCTTTACAAATTGATTTTCCATCTTCTCATTTCTTCATTTCATTTTTTAACCAGGGTGGCTTTCTGCCCAGTAAAAGCTTTACATGCTAATGAAATCATGTCCAACTGGCTATCTTTGAATGACTGGCAGTTTCTCGTAACACTTTCTACTTCAAAGCCATGTTCTCTGTCCTTTATGCTGGCAATTAGCCTAAGCTTTGGATAATTAGCTCTTTTAGAGTTTCATAGATGAATATTGGTGCTACCATTACATGTTTAGGCAAATGGAGTGTAATCAGATTCTAATCAGAAATACATAAACAACAGGGTAATTTTTAGAGTGACAATTAACTATTCTTTGTCAAGAGTAGGTCTTATAATGAGTCATTTCCTTTGAGAGTAGGCATGCTGCATTAAGAAGCTTTAAAAACAAAATAATCCTTCTCCTTGAAGTTCATCACTTTTTTTCCCCATACCAGCTATCCAGCAAACATTCCCTAGTTTGAATTCACCAATGGTATCTATTTTTCATCTCGACGTTTTATATGTAGATCATGAGCTTTAGCATAATACATATTGTCATTAGGTAAGAGCCAAATGTTTTGACAACTCATATATAGGAGAACGCATTTCAGGTGTGTTTTACCCTATACCTTTTAAAGCTGATAGAGACAATAGCAATAATCCAACCAAGCCTGCATTATAATAGGACCTACATTCAGATCACATCTGCTTAAACTCATAGCATCAAGAGGTCAGACATTGCACCAGTTCCCCCTACTGCCATGACATTATCTAAAACAGGGCAGAAGTTAATGCTGCAGGTTCTCTGCTGAAGGAGTTGTATTTTTTAAGTAACATTCTTCTTGTTTTTATACAAAACTCCATTGTGTATCTGTTTAACCACATGACTCTTTAAAATATCATTTTTGTACCCAAATGTAACCAAACCATATAACTCTGTAAAATGACAGCTCACGTATTTTTAACTATTGTTAGTCCCTTACCAGAGAAGTTTTCTTACTCATTAATAAAGTTGCTAAAGTTCATACTTTACAGTTTCACCTACATCTATTTAATAATTTACAGGGTGGGAATTGCATCACTGAATTCTGTTTCAACCAAGGACTTAACTTTAAGCATTTGCTTAAGTTTATCCATATTTGTCAGGCCACTTAGGTATGTCTTGGAGTTCCAGTGGAGCCTTGGTATGTTTAAATGGCTTGCTGAATAGAGATGGATTTAAGAACACACATTTGCTTACTGGGGTTTTTGTTTAGTTGGTTTATTGTTTTGTTTGGGGTTTTTTTTCCAAAATAGAGATTTATTCTGCAATTTAGTATACATTTTCTGTGTTTCTCCTATTAAATGTCTAGGAATGATAGATGTTTGAGAACTCTGATTTTAGAATTATCTAGGAAAAACATGCAAATATTCTTGTAGTTTATAATTTGAAATCCAGAACAAAGCATTGGAATATCCAGTCCCTTATAAACTATAGCAAGTTTTTAAATGTGCAAATGACTCTTATAGGGATATGCTCAATGAATACTTAACAGATCCCTATAGCTACTGGCACAACTTCTATGAAGTTATGTCAGAATTTTATACCTATGCAGCACTGCTGCAAATGAATAAAGTTTAAATAATTAATTTCCTTCTACATGCAATGCATTGACAAGCACACATGGCCTCATAGCTACCTGAGCCTCAGTTACGGTGTGAAAAAATAGGTGAGAGTTTCTGGAAGCAGAAAGGTACAAAACCAACATAACGATAGAATCATTTAGATTGAAAAAGACCTTTAAGATCCTCGAGTCTAGCTGTTATACCCAATACTGTCAAGTCCACCACTAAACCATGTACCTAAGAGCTACATCTATGCGTCTTTTGAATACTTCCAGGGACGGTGACTCAACCACTTCCCTGGGCAGGCTGTTCCAGTGCTTGAAAACCCTATCTACAAAGAAACTTTTCCTAATATTCTACCTATACCTCCTCTGGCATGCCTTTTGGCCATTTGCTCTTGTCCTGTCACTTGTTACCTGGGAGAACAGACCAACCCCTACATCACTACAACCAACTTTCAGGTAGTTGTAGAGAGCAATAAGGTCTCCCCTCAGCCTAAACCCTCAGCCTTTCCCTCAGACTAAACACCCCCAGCTCCTTCAGCCACTCCTCATAACCCTTGTGCTCCAAACCCTTCACCAGCTTCATTTCCCTTCTCTGGACATACTTCAACACCTCAATGTCTTTCTTGTACTGAGGTCCCCAAAACTCCATTCACCAGCACTCCCTAGGCATGGCCATCCATCCAGATTTTAACCCAGTGAACAGTGCGCCCATCAAAGCCATGAGCAGCTGGTTTCTCCAGGAGAATGCTATGGGTGGTGTCAAAGGGTTTACTAAAGTCCAGGCAAACAACATCCACAGCCTTTCCCTCATCCACTCAGCAGGTCACCTTATCATAGAAGGAGATCAGGTTGGTCAAGCAGGACCTGCCTTTCATAAACCTATGCTGGCTGGCTTGATCCCTTGGCTGCCCCGCATGTGCTGCATGATGGCACTCAGGATGATCTGCTCCAACATCTTCCCCAGCATCTGACTGACAGGCCTGTAGTATCCCAGTTCCTCTTTCCTATCTGTCTTGCAGAGGGGTGTCACGTTTGTTAGCCTGCAGTCAGCTGGGATCTCTACAGTTAGCCAGGACCGATGATTAATGATGGGAAGTGGGTTGGTGAACACTTCCACCAGCTCCTTCAGTACCCTGGGATGCTTCCCATTGTGTCCCATAAACTTGTGTGTGTGTCTAAGTGATGTAATAAGTCACTGACCATTTTCCCTTGGATTATGGGGGCTTCATTCTGCTGCCCAACACTGAGTCTTCCAGTTCAGGGGGCTGGATGCCCCTAGAACAATTGGTCTTAATATTAAACACTGAGGCAAAGAAGGCATTAAGTACCTCAGCCTTTCTCTGCACGTCCAATAAAGGATGGAGATTCTCCTTAGCCTTTTTTTTGTTTCTAATGTATTTATAGAAACGTTTTTTATTATCTTTTATGACAGTAACCAGATTAAGTTCTAGTTGGGCTTTAAGTCTTCTAATTTTCTGCCCTGCCTAACCTCATGACCTGACTTAATGAAGTAAGTCATGTAAATTCTGACATGAAAAATGAGTGTTGAAAACAAGAGGCAGCTAGCTCATTAAAAATTTTTAATGCATTTAAGTAAAATAAAATAAAATAAAATAAAGCAGAATTTTCCCAGCTGCAACAAAGCAGGTTCACAACCAGGTGCTACTGACTGCCCCAGTTCCAACTGCCATCTGAGTTGAGTATTGCAAATCTATCTTTGCAATGAGAGAGGAAAGGCTCATAGAGGCCAGTCAGGAGCTGCAAATGAGACAATCATGTTGAGTGACCCTGGCAGAACATGGAACTGGAACTAAGCAACCAATTGGAGCAATACCAGAAGAGTTTTTATTTCCAAATCAATAGCAATACAAAGTAAAGCAGCAGATGGGAAAATGATACATACTTTCACATCTACATAATTCACCACTAATGTACAATTCATATAAATGCTTTTTTGTGGATGAATCAAACACCGCACCGTGAAAAAGTAGTGTATCTGTATGTTAACTTATGGAGTATCTGGCAACTGAACAGGGAAATCTTGTGCTTGATTTTGCATCTTGTACCGATGTTATATATGGAATAAAGCTCCAATTTGGCAACACAGAACTATTTCTGTTACCGATCTTTCTGATAAATTTGGAATTATACAGAATTATTAACTCGGTGGAAATCTGAGGTTTTGGGCTTCAATTTCTCATTGCCAAAAACAAGAGCTGGGAGACTGATAGTGTCTTTTTTGCCCCCAAGGAAAACTACCACAGTCTTTTTAAATATTCAATAACATCTTTTTGCTTCATGATCAATATTTCACAGCACTTTGCCTCCTCAAAGTGCAAAGCAAGTGCTATGAGTTCAATATAATGTTAGACTAATAGGCTAAGGATTAAATTCATTTAAGAGAATGGTATCAAGTCAGAAATTACATTAAAGTAAGCCTTCTTGTTTGTGCTATTGATTAGAACTATCTGTGTTCTCTTCTAAGACTTCTGTGCCCACCTACATGGGTCCTGTCTGCTTTAACAAGACTAACATCAATCCTAAACTGCCTGATATCTTTTACACTTTCCCTGCCTGAACCATTGTAGAGTTTGTACACACTTCATACCAGTCCTGCAATATAAAAAAAGTCCTTGTACCTTCAAAGATGCAAAGGCTCATGCACTGAACTTAATTCTTTGTATTGGATATATATGAAAAGATTATCACAATATCCTTTTTTGTTGTTGTTTTTCTGTTCTCAGTTTCATGCGTTTGGCCTGCTATATTTTTCATTCCAACACTCAAGATCAGAATTGTATGTCCCTTTCTACTTACAGCAATCTGTACAAGATCATCATTACCATTTCATCCCTGTATTTAAATACTCATCTAAAAGATTTTCGCTGATAATATTTTTAATAATATTGAAAGCAGCACCATAGAGCTGTGTGTTCCAACTCTTGCAGATAACGCTGAAGACGTTGTGGTTTGCAACTGTGTAATAGCACTATAACACTTCTAGCAGATCCTTCAACATTTGGCACACACACACACCCAGAGTCTGATTCATATTCTCAATCTTTATAATGATGGTTTTTGGATTAGCAGAGAAGTGGATATCTACAATCATTTTTGGCTCCCAAAGAGACATGTAAATTAAGCCTGTTATACAAGTTCTTATTTCTTATCAGATATATCCAGAAAAAAACAACAGAGAAAGGAAGATATATGGACACAACATTTTGTTATGCTTAGACTCCTTACATGAGGAACTGTGATACCACAGTCTTCTTCAAATTGTCTTCTGAAGTATGTGAAACGGCAATGAACAGTGACTGATATTACGCTTGCATTATTTACAACTCTTTAAAAGGAAGATTTAAATTATTCCTTTAGTTACTATGGTAATCCATGAGACCTGTGCAGCCTCCAGCTTTCTGAGTAAGGAATGAACTGTTGCTTCAAAGCACTTTCAATATTGCTACAGAAGATTATTTATGATGCTCTTTTTTTTAATCTTTCCCTTTTATATTCCTTTGGTTGGTAACACATTAGATGGTTGTCATCTGGAATGGTGACTTCAACATAATAATTCTGGCATCAGATCTGTAGATAGCAAGGGTTAAAGACTTTTATCCTCATGTGTAAGGATGTAAATTTAGAATTGCCCCATATCAGATCATAAAAGTACTCCTGATTAAAAACATATGAGGCAAAAATTTTTAATTTATTTTATTATAATATTGCATAGAATTTTTTCCTTTTTTTTTTTTGTTGATTGGTTGGGTTTGGGTTTTTGTTGTTGTTGTTTTGTTGTTGGGTTTTTTTGTTTGTTTGATTGGTTTTTTAATGTCTTCATTGGAGGATTTATGTTGGAGATAAGATTTAAGTTGCCCTTACAGATATGCTTTTTATGTTGAAACTTATGAGAAATGTTTTTAACTACAACCTCTGAACTTCAGTGGATAGTAATAAACATTGGTAAACTGCTTTAAAATATTACTCTATTTACTCAATTTTCATGCAATCTGTAGGTAAATAATTTATTTTTTTTTTTAAGAATGGCATAGCTTTGAAAGGTGAGGGATTGGGAGAGCCTTGAGATCTTAACTCACAGAGAAGGTGTGATGCTGAGTAGTTCAGTAACTGCAGGTTTGTGTATGTTCTCTCACCTTTCTGCCTAAACCTCAACTGAAAGCAGCAGCGGGCTCAAGAAGACATTTCTGTCTCTGTGCTCCTCCACTTGCTTACTGTCCAGATATCCAAGTTACTTGTTAAGTCTGGTGAAAGTGGGTTGGTGTTTTGTGATGCACCCATCAATCTTCAAGAAAATCAGCCTGACATCACTTATTTCAGGGAATGGTCATCCTTATGACAACGACTTTCAGATATTACTGACTTGGCTTTGATTTGAATCACAGGTAAAAGGATTAGCTTTAAAATTGTTTTTTACTTGATTTTTTCTCATTTGAATGTTGTGAATATAATCTGTATTTTTTTCATACTAGGCATCAACTCTCAGGGTTGATTAGAAATTATGATTTCAATTAAAACATAATCTTTTAAATTTTCTGCTGTTGCATTTTCCCTAAGTTTGTAAACGTAGAGGCTGTTAAGCATTTGAGAGTCTTGTGTAGGCTTTGCATTCAAATCACTTTCTTTTTCCAGCCTGCTCTATACACTACATGGAATAATTCACAAAATACAAGTTTGTGTAAACAGTCATGTTTCTGTGGTAGTCACCATCTCAGGACTCCTGATAGCTTAACTTGTTTCCTTGGTGTTTAAATCCATTACCTATGCAGCATCATAATGTAAGTAAAATTCATGTTGATACAACTCACTCTTCTTTCCAGAGGAAACCATTGAAATAAAACATTTGGATTTTTCCATCTCATTATAGCCCACTCTTCAATTTCAAGCTTCTCTTATGTGCTCTTTCATGAGAAGGCATGTGGAACACTGGTTTTTGAGTTGTACCTAAATTGCACACATCTTATTAATCTGAAGGAAATGTTGAACAAATAAGTAAATATAATTAGAAATTAATTAGGCTGTTTCTACATTGAGATTTTGGCTTGAATCCTTAAAGCAATTTTAAATCATATTCCTCAATTGGTCACGTGTTGCATTAAAGGAAAGGGGCTTGTATATACAAACTAGATTTCCTTCAGAGAAACTAAATCTCAAGCCTCACACCAGGTGCTCCCCAAATGTGCTCCATCTCCACGTGGGGGTCCAAACCACAACACCCAAGCCTAACATCAGATAGTTTCTAACCACATGTGTGCCAGAGACATTTGGTTCAGAGCACCCCATCAGACTCACACTGAGTCAAACCTTCAGACCACATTTATTGAAGATGTAGAAGGCTCAGCATCTAACAGTAGATCTATTGATCCACTCCTAATGCATCATGTTGCTGACTGACATACACATGGCATAGCCAGAAGGAGGGATATATCTGCATGCCTCTTCCAAGCCATTGTGCAAAACCGTGTGCTGAGACGGTGGCTATGGTTGACTGAATTACAGCTACTACACCTTGCTACGAGATGTGCTGATCACTGCACTAGCACTGCTACAGGGCTACTATGTGGCTCAGCGTGCAGGCCAACTCATGCCTGCCCACCAATAACTCTGTGTCCATCCTCAGGGCATTGTTCCATGTGTGCTGGAATGTGGTTCTGCACAGAGCTTCCTTAAGAGCGGGAAGATCACCCAAAGTCGCCACTCCCAGGCTTGGAGCCTGTTCCTTTGCCCCTCAGAGGAATGTTCTGATGATGGCATGCAAAATTATACAACGCTATCAGATTTCAGCCAAATCAGACCATAGGTCACGTACAACACAGAGACGTCTGGAAAACAGATGCTCCTCATGGATTTGGTTATCTAAATGTATGTTGTTGATTGCCTTTTTCACGTTAATGAATAGAAATCATGGGAAGCCTTCAGACAAGAGATTAAAATAAACATGACTGTAGTGGGTCCAAGAGGTCCAAAGACATTTTGCAAACACACTTAAAAATGCAACAGCTCTGAAACTACAGTGAATACTTGACAGAAAGTGTTGTCTCTGTCAATATGCATAATATTCCCCTTATTGTTGTTGATGAGATGTTCAGAATAAAATTCTGAGGCTTATTTTTAAGCCTATTTGCAGATTACTTCCAGCAAGTCGGTTTTACAAAACAATCCTTACACAAAGCACACAGTGTAGCTCTTTATAGCAATATATTTCCTATTTCTCTTTTTTTATAGTTACTTTACAGTCCACTCATCTTATCACATAAAAGGAAAAATACTTTCATTACTGAGAACTAACTTTCATATGAAATAGCATAACTCAATACTTTTCTGCTAGGTAGGAAAATTAATCCGCCCTTGTTAAAAAAACCCCAAATGTTTTCATTTCACTCTTCTCTTTATCAACCAAAGAAAAGATTAGCAAACTTCAAACATATGTTCAGTATTTCAGGTAAAAATCCATCAGTGTAATAGGAAAAATCAAACTTAGAACAGACCAGAAGACAGTTTCTCTCATCACACAAATTCAAAGGACATTTACTAGAACACCCACTTGCTTGGCCAGAATGCAACAAGAAATGGCAGTTCAAGCATACACTTAAGTGCTAAGTACTAATGCTCAACATTAAATGCTCAGCCATCTCTACAGCCACCATGCAAAAGAGCTTTACTTTTTCCTTTTCTGTCTTCCAGTTAGTTCAGCTTCTTGCCTGTACTCATCTTTCCTTTTCTTATCAGACATAGAGACAATGTAAGACTAATATCTAGAACAGCATGTTCAAAAAATAGCATTATTCCTGCAGGGTACAGAGGACTGGATGACCAAGCAGTAAAATTTGCTGCTGTGAGATCTATTCCTACAAAGTAAAGGAGAAAGAAGGAAAGAAATTATTAATATCCTTTAAAAGATAAATCCTGAACACAACCTTGAAATGCTTTCTAGCATTTCACAGAATTCCATTTTCATAAAATTGATCTTACTGCTTCAAACATCAAGTAAATAAAAGGAAGAAAAAGCTTAAGTAACTCCTGAGTGTCCCAGCTTAAGACAAGTAATCTTCAATATTCTAGAGATAGTCACTGAAACTACTTGTCACTAGCCAGAGATTCAAAGTTATCAAATGGCTCAAGGCATTTTAAGGGGATATACAGAAGCAACAATGTCACAGAGGCATTTTAAGGAGATGTACAGAAGCAGAGGGTAGTTTAGTGCAACTCAATAGTGAAAAAATAGTTAATTGTAGGTAAAAGAAAAAGGCCTCTCACCCTCAGCAGTCCTTCAAACACACTTGTTGCAAAAATGTAAACACTCTCTTACTGTTTTTGAGAATGAGTCTTAAATCAGCCAAGATAGTCCTATTGGAGTCAAGCAAAAATGAACACCATCTAGTCCTAATGTGACCTCAGCTGCAGTCCTGTGGGCAGCTCTGCCCGCCCATGCTTAAGAGAGAGGGGCTGAAATTCCAACGGTTGCAAATGATATTCAGATAATCCAGGGAATGGAGAGCTTGTTTTACAAGAGGAAACTAAAAGGCTTCGGATTGCTTAGTCTAGCAAAAGGGTGACTGGGGGGGACTATGATTCATATCATGTGCTTGGTCTTGTTCCAAACTGCATGGATTCTGACCAGCAGGCCAGAACACACATGCTTGTTGGTTAATGGGCATGGTTAAAGTCACACTGGAGCCTCTCCAGCAGTGGCCTGCTGATGTGCTTGCCTACCTAGAAAAGCTTTTAATTCCTTAAAACTCACGAAAACATGAACTTTCAATCCCTTTGACAAATTCAGCTGAACCCGAGCCGTGGCTTCCAAAGATACTGAGTCTAGAGCGAACTGAAACGAACTGACTGACAGACAGAGACAAAATCAATAGTGTCTTAGGAAAGCAGCTATGGACACCTCATTAAAAATGTATGATGATAGTAAACATATATTCAACAAGGAGATAATAGTGAGACAGAGTGGTGAGGGAAAAACAAGAAATATTTGCACGCATTGAATAAGCCAAGAGAGAAAACAACTTTGATCAGCAGGAGCACTGTATTACCTTTTGTGCTTCTCCATTAAACAAATGTAGACTACAAGTAGGAACAACTACACAAAAGATACAAGAAACAGCATACCACATTATTATTTCAGATTACAGCAACCATAGTTTAAGGAATTGCACTGAGGGAAAAAAAATCAGCAATGTGGTTAGTGAATCTGCAGCACAGTCTGCCTACAATAAGTGCTACATTTTAGCATTTAAACTCATATTTTATGAGGTCTGGTTCAGACTGGTACCCAAAACCAGAAAGAGATGGGTATCTCTGAGGACCTCTACCTCTTAACTTAAAGAACCTCAGTCCTTACTTTGGGAATGGTGATTCAACAGGCATCTAAAATTGAGCTGCAAGTCAACTAACCAAGATGCATGAATTGAACATGTTACTTAGAGTGGAAGTATCTTCTCAAATCCTATATTGTTTTAAACCAATACCTTACTGACTGTAAGAAAGAACTTACTTCCATTAGTTTTTGCATATGCACTCTGAACAACACGGTTTCCTGTTCCCCAGCATTGTAAAGCGTAGATCCCTCCCACATACATTCAGCATTTCAACCTCCCACTGAAACTTTTCTATCTAGTTAAGGAGACTGATGGAATGATCAAATAGCTTTAACTTTCATCTGCTGTCATTCATGAATTTATATAAGAAAATGTTGGCGTTTTCTCCCTTATATGTCATGAGGGAATTAAATTATTTTTTCAGTCAGATTTATTTGCAGGAAGCAAGATAAAAATTTAAGACTCCTTAGAGTGCCAGACTGGGAGGACTTGTAGTCAAGAATCTATTTGAAACACTGAAACACTGTTGTCTTGTACTCATGGATTATAATCAGCAAGAACCATTGGTGACATGTTCTGCTGGTGTCCAAGGTTTACTTAGCACTAGGTATTGATTGCAACAGGTTGCCAGTAACATAGAGGAAGATTTTCACAGGAGGACAAAGGCAATGAGAAATGGCAAAAGAAGACTTTGTGAGAGTTGGAGGGGGTCCTGTACCACCTGCAACAGGAGGACTGCAAAGAGAAGTGGCTTCTGTGTCATTTCTGTGGAGCATGGCTTCTGAGACATATATGCACAGCAGAGAACTGGGAAAAAAAAAGAGCACAGCAGATTCCATGTCACTCTTGGTCAACTACAAGGAAGATTACTGCATCACATCAGTCAGCAGAATGATGTATGCAACACTCCCAGCGGTTAGGAGACACCTTCCTCCAAATTGCTGAAGATGGCAACTTCTCTGCCTTCCCTTTGCAAGGGGCAGTGCACACAAAACAGACTGAAATCCAGATGCAGAAACTCTCTAGTGGCCCTCGTCTTCTGAATGTCTACCAGAAAACACGAGCGTACCATGTTCACCTGACAAACATGTCCCTGTGAAGAAACCATATGGAGATACAGAATTGCAGTTTGACAGAGTTTTTACAGAGGTGAGGACTTCTTTTCAACAAAGTCCTAATTCCTTAAAAAAAAAAAAAGACTAAAAAAGAAAAAAGCCCTGAGAGCCTATTCTATGCTATTTTGCAGTCTAGTTATCCACAGGAAGCCTGTTTAATCTAGCAAGTGCCTCACATTGACTCCAGGCCAATATCTGGATTTGACCAAGAAGACCAGGGCATTGCTATAAAGCCTCAATGAACTAGACTACCGTTCAAGATCAGGTCTAACTAGCATCATAATTATGGAAAAGTTTTTCAGGTGAACATGATGTATTTCAAGGAATACTGACAGTATTCTAGCACTTGTGTGAGATATTAGAGTGTGAGCAGCAAAGCACAGTCTGGGCAGATGGACTGGATGATCCAGTATAATGAAACACTTTCATTTCTAACATCTGTAACAATGTCTCTATTTCAGGAATTTGTGACAATGATCTTTACTTGCTGTATTTTGGATTAGTCGTCCAAGTAATATGCTTTCCAAGTATTAGCAGACAGAATAATAATAGCTCATCATTGTAGATGGCAGCAGGCGTAAACAGTAGCAGACATTAATTATCACCCTTTTGGTTCATAGCAGCAGAGACCACTATTAAAAGAAAAAAAACCCAGGTAAAAGATAAGTCTTCACTATCAAAGCTTCATTTCCTAACAACAGGTGACCTAAAAAAAAAGAGAAAAAAGTTGAGATTATGCCAAATCTTTTTTGTTGTTTGTTTTTGGGCGGTTTGTTTGTTTGTTTGTTTTTAGTTTGTTTTTGTTGTTGTTGTTGGTTGGTTGGTTTGGTTTGGGTTTTTTTAATGAACTGCAGAGACAGTTTGGAAAAATATTTTTGATCTGCCTATTGGCAGATTACATTTGAAATCATGAGGTGTAATATAAGGAGAACAAAAGGAGTGGTGATCTGAGAAGTATCAGTGGAAAGTGACCACATACTAAGAATAAGTGCTTGCCTATCTGTTAGTAGTGTCACAGTAAAGTTGGACAAAAGGACAGATGGCATAAAGCCTAAAATACTGCTTCATAGTCAGTCATGGCTGGGCTTCGCAAACAAAGATTTGGGCAAAATACTGCTTACACTTCTGTTAAAACACCATTTTTTTGATATAGCAATGTTATCTTTTGCTTGGTGTGACAGTAGAATAATGTCAACTCTTCTTTGCCTCAATTGCAGTTTCTTATTTTCATTATTGCAATAATAAACCTGCTTTTTATGCTACAAATATTTTGAAAATTATTGCAGGGAAGACTTTCAGAAATTTAGTAATTTTTGGTATCAAATCAATTCATAGCCGTTGAAGCAGTGTTATAATCGTCATAAGCATAAGGTTCTCTATCTGTGTCATAGTTCCCAACTTTATTACTGTTTCTGTGATTAGAAAATTTTTGTCAAGGTTTTAGAAAAGGTAATAAAAAGATCATGTCAGCCCTGAAGTCTCCCTTAGAAAGATAGGGATGGATTAGGGAATTTTCTCTCAAAAGGAGATGTGATTAAACCTGAGGTTATAAGAATATACTAGAAACATTTTTAAATTATTGGGATAGATCTGAACTTAAATGATGTAATGCTGTTTTACTCTGGAGATCTTTCAATGCTGAATCTGCATCTTGAGATAATCCTGCAATAATTCTGTTTTAGCACTTTCACGTATTTTAGGTTTTCTATTTGTAATCCTGAAGTTGACCAGAGGTGTTGGATATAAAGGGTGTGTAGAAGCCATTTGAGAAAGAGTATGCATTAAAAACAAAATGTTTTATCCCAAAGAAGATTTGACACTGATCCAATTGACCTATCACAGCATAAACAAATTGCTGCTATACCACATGAGCTTTTGCAAAACTGACCTGTGTGATTTATTGGACTGTGTGTTTGTGGTCTCATCCTCTAGGTCTTCAAGGCTAACAATTCTTTGTTGGCCTGTTGTTGGAAGTTTCCAATAACCTTGGCTATGTATCTGATGTCTGATATGTACCAAACCAGCTCAATTTGATTTTTAATGCAGCACCCCAGCTCTGCTTTTCAACGATATCTTGTCCCAACATTTGGATAAAAGTTCTTGAAATCTCTCTTCTGATGAGATTCCAGGAAGGAGAATTCTGGGGCACGCATGGAGAGGCACACTCAGCAGACCTCCCTGAGGCAGGGGCTTCCTCTGAGGTGTTCAGCCTCAGTATCCTCAGACTGTTTGTTGTTTACAGATACTTCTGCATAAAGCTTGTTCTAACAAAATCATAAACTGCCATTCTTAAAAAAGGCTGTAAATCAAAAAGTGCTTAGCAGTGTAAGACAGCACTGCCTCTGAAAGGAAGGGTCCCCAGTCTGTGGCTCATTCCCACCTCTGTGCTATTGCTGCCCTTTTGTGGACACAGCTGCTTCCACAGCTACATGCCCAGTCAGACACGACATCGGCTCAAGCCCTGTGTCAGCTTTCAGTCTGATCTGTTACCCAGCCTAGTTCATGGCTTAACCACACAAACACGTGTGGCTCTATCAAAGCAGGGAGTGAGCAGCTGGGGACTAGCGAAAGCTTATTTTGGCTTAAGGGATTCCTCAAATTACAGACTTGGCTACGAGCCACATGCAGTGATGACTACGAAGGCTGGTCAAGTCCTGAAAAGACCACTAGAAACGTCAGAGGGACTTACCCTAGTGAGCTAAACAAATAGCACAATGTCAGACTAAGCTCAATGTCTCAAGATAACACATGTGTAAAGGGAACTTGGAATTGTTTGGAATTTTTATTCAGGAAAGATACCTTTTTACCAGTAGGGACAGCTCAAGTGAAAGCCTTTCTTCAGTATACAACCATATTCAGAAACAAAACCTATCCTTAGATTGCCTGCATGCTGAGAAAAAACACACAATAAAAATACTACGTACCCATTATATTAAAAGAAACCGGGTTGCAGCAGTGATTGCACCATCTGCCAACAGAACATGGTACAAAACAGAGGTTGTGGGTCCTGAGAGGAAGGCAACAGGAATGATCAAGAGTACAGAAAAAACACGCATGAATAGATTGAAATGGTTGGGATCGTTCATTTCACAAAGCGGAAATTTAAAAGAGAACATGATAATAGTATTTAAAGTAAGGAATGGTACAGGCAAGATAGATAAAAACCTTTGTTGAGACAGCTCTGTTCCCCGGCTCAACACAAGACTATGGAGACATTCAGTGAAATTGTAAGGTAGCAAATTAAAAACTGATAAAAACTAACACTTTTTAGCACAATGTGTAATTAGAGGATGTGGTGCTGATGCAGACTGTGGGGTGCATGAGGTAATTTGAGGTTTCTTACCCCTCAGTGAAAGAATAAGCTACTTAGAATGCAGAGTAAGGTAAAAACCCAGGAAATCAGGCGGTTACTATGGAGCAACACTGATTGCCACCAGCTGCCAACCAATGTGAGCTTGGTATCTTTCACAACTTGTAACCATCTGCCTTTTGTCTTGTGGAGGGGTTTGTAATTTGACAAAGGCTCCCGTCTTCTGAATTCTGTGAGAGATGTCTATTCAAAGGAAGTCAAGTACATTCACTTTATGAGATTCAATGTATGCAGGCATGGAATCACATGGAAGGGGATTTCCTAAGAAAGAATGGTCTGTAAAGGGACTTTTGCTGCACATGGAAGAGATGCATTATCACAGAACATGTCTGTTCTGCTTCAGAAGAGATAAACTGTCATGTCTAACAATTTAGGTGGATTTGATGCACCCAGCACTGGATATGGAGCCAAAATGACAGTTTCCATTTTCCCACCGTTGGGCAAACAGTGAAGACCAATACATGAAGTCATCAAAATAAATCATCTTAGAAAAGATCTAAGGCTGTATTTGTCATAATTAAATAAAAAAAATCTGCACATAAAACACTTCCTGGGAGGCAGGGGGAAGAGCCGCATTTCAGAGCAGACTGCTGACAAGTGACATTATCCTGTGACCTGCTGGAGACAAATTACTCACTGTACACAGCAAAACTGGGTGCAGCTGCATTCCACCTGTGGGTTTGGAACACAGACTCCACAGCCTCTATCACAATGTGTGTCCATCCATGAACAGGGCTCTACGGATGCTGTTCCGGCACCTCCCTCCCACCGCGAAATAGGGCTGGCGGAGGGCACAGCTGAGGCCGTGTGGGCCACAGATCCCCCAGGACACTCCGCCCGGGGATGGTCACAGGGAGGCCAGGAAGGGGAGGTCTGTCTGCTGCTAGTCCACCACTCCTACCCAGCAGCACCTTCTGCCTTTGAAAGAAAGGAAAATACCAGTTGCTACAATTTTAGTCACAAATTTACTGGTATTTTTTAAGAGGAAGCAAGACCCAGAGAAGTAGTAAAAACTATGTTGGTTTCTCCCACTTTAAGGTCCTTTTCTCTCTCATCAGCTCTGCCCACTTGTTCTCTAAAACTCTTCTCCACTCTGATGAGCTGGCTCTAATAGGGCAACCGTTCTACTCCCCCTCATTCCCCTCCACTGATATGTCCTGCAGCCATGGAGATTGCTCTTTCCCCTGCCTCATCTAAAAATGAATTATCACGGAATCACAGAATCAATTAGTTTGGAAAAGACCTTGGAGATCATCAAGTCCAACCTATGACTGAACACCACCATGTAACCAGACCATAGCACTTAGTGCCACAACCAGTCTTTCCTTAAACACTTCCAGGGACAGTGACTTCAACACCTCCATGGGCAGTCCATTCCAATGTCTTATCACCCTTTCTGTAAAGAAATTTCTGCTAATGTCCAATCTGAACCTCCCCTGGCGCAACTTAAGACTGTGTCCTCTCATCCTGTCACTGATTGCTTGGGAGAAGAGAACAACCCCCACCTGGCTACAACCTACTTTCAGGTAGTTGTAGAGAGTGGTAAGGTCACCCCTGAATCTCCTCTTCTGCAGGTTAAACAACCCAGCTCCCTCAGCCACCCCTCCTAAGACTTGTGCAACCTGATTTATGCTACCTGACTTACAGTAGCAGCTCCATTGATTCATTTTGGAATTACCTGCTGCTGTCTCTTTATGCAGCACAGCCTCACATACATGGTCATCTGCTTTCTTCCTTAGCCCAGTTTTTCATCTTTAATAATGTTTGGGTTTGTATTTTTTTCTGTTACATTACTCTGTGTTTGGTGATTGGGCTTACAACGGAGCAGAATTAGTCTAGTTATGGTCAAATTTTTTCCCTCTTGTAATATAATTTTGAATATGTATTTTCTGACTTCTCCCTTCCATCCTGTTTACGAGGAACAGAGCAGCCCTGTAGTAATTTTTATATATATGGTATGAAAGGCGGACTCATGCTCTTGGAAGTACCTAAGCACTGTTGTTTTTAACAGGGCTTCAGTAGGGCTGAAAACGCTTGAGGATCTGGGCTTGGTTATCAGCACAGTCGCAGGCAAATTGTTACTTTAGTTGAGTAGCAGTTTGTTACACTCTGTGAGAGCACAGGCAGAAGACAAACGATCATGTTTAGCAAAGTTCTTGCAATTTGATATAAAGCACAGCAACTGTCCATAGAAGGTTAGGACCTATTTGTTGAAGAGGTTCCCAAATAATTTTTTGCTAGCAGGGTCAAGAAATAAAATGAACCAGAAAACAATCTAAATTGATGAAGACATTTTTCTACAGAGAGCTGTGGAGCTGTTTGTGCAGAACAAGCACATGCCTGGAAGGCTGAAGAAGACTCTGGAAGAGTATATTCTTGGAGTATTATGATGGCAAAACTTTGCCAGACTAGATATCTGTACTGTCATTATAGTGTTTGGGGAATGGTAAATCCCTCTAAATTATCTTTTCCCTTGACTGTTAAACTTTCATCTCTGACTGATGTTTTGTTGAAAAAATCTTGTGTTCACAGACTACACCCAGACTGCCTGTATGTTTGGTACACAATCTGGTAGAAGAACTGTAGAATTGGCACCCTGAAGTTGTCAGACCTCACACTCAAGGGGACATACCCAGACAGGAGAAGAGACAGCTCTCTTGCTACTAATGGTGCCTGTGCCAAGGACTGTTAAAGTGCCTTGAGTTCATGGAAATGCTGGCAGCAGCACTGAACAGTATCTCTGTATTTACTAAGTGAAGAGACAAGAGGGAGAGCATGGCAGTAGTAAATCCAAATTACCTATTTGGAAATGTAGAGGTCATCGCATTCATTTTGTAACAGCTTTTGTTAAGTAATATTAGCTATATAAAAGTGCTCAAAATTGATGTTATTCTAGGCATGTTTGTCTCTGAGGAAAGCTAAAGACCATTTCTTGCTCCTAACCTCAATGTATGTCCTGTCACTTTTTTGAAGGAGAGCTACAATAAGCCAGTGAAGTCAAGCAGAAAATACTGGACATAAGTGAGAAAGATAGAAAGAAATCCACTGTTTATCCACATGGCTAAAATAAACCAACATGGTTTTCTAGTTGAAAAAAAAGCTGCCTATTTTGTCAGCAGAAGCACAACGTTAAGAGTTGACCAAAAGAACCAAAGCAGAGACAGACTGCCTAACTTTGCAATGTCAACACAACTTACATTCAATAATTAAGCATGAGACTGACATAATGAGACAGGCAATAACCATATTTCAGGTTCAGTGGTTCTCAATAACAGCACTGGAAGAATACAACCGAGACTGGAGACAAGAAGGTTATTTTTAGAAGCACTTATACTGGGGCAGTGATTAGAAATAAGGATCATTTTCTCAGGTAATGAGTATTTTAACCAACAAGTGTAACTCCTAATGTTTTGAGACAAAACTGTGTGCCAGAAGTCAGGACCAAAAGCTTATATAGGGGCACATCTCTGCAAAGCAAAAAGCAAATGTTAACTGCTTTCCTACTTGAGGGAAGAGAAAAAGGGATGCTTACTATGAGATTTTCTATATTTTCTACAGTGTAGTTGAGAATCAGCTGTCTGGTCCTTTGGACAGGGAAAAAAAAAAGATGTAGGGAGCCCCTGAAACAGGCTAGAAAACTTCAGGTGGGTTATATGAAGGAAGAGACCATTACTGACAGATAATGGAGGATGAGGAAGGAGACTTCACTAGTGCCGCATCCAGCCAGTGTCTAGAGGACGTAGAAAATTTTTGACCTAGCTCTTTACTCCCAAGCAGGTCTGCAAGAATAGGGCAAAAAGTCCATGCCAACAGCAGTCTAGTAGCTCATCATACAAACCTTGACTTACAATTAAGCTTAAGGATACAGCTGTGGCTGGTGGCTGAACAATGTTCCACACACATGATTGAGACTCCAACTTTGAGAGCACTTTTTGTGGAAAGAAAATGCTGGCTGCAGGTTTTATTTGGAGGAAGGGGAAGCCAGAAAAATATTGTCACCCCTATGCCTCCAAAAGAAATTCTATGGAATGAAAGATTGTTTCTGTGTAGCATTTCCTTCTAAACTTTAAATGAATACATAGAGATTTTTGTCTCACTAAGACAATGCAATCATCAATATTTTTGAAGAGACATTAAGGCTGTCTTGATGTGTTTGTTTACTGAACTTAAGATGAGATCCAAACTAATCCATTGATATTTTGTGAACTGCTGTTTACAGCTATTAAACCCTTACTTGCATTCATCAGTGGAAACATTACTGGTGACTAGTACTGCTAAAAATTGAGTATTGCAATGGGACTACATGTAACAAATAGATTCTGTTGACCCCAATGAATGTAAAATATTGCTGGGTTTTTAGTAGTACCCAGTGGGATACAGAAGAGCATTCCTGCTGGTATGCTAATCTGTTCTGTGATCAATAAAAACTCTATGACAACACGAGACTGGATAAATAAAACTGTCTCTATAATTAATGTATTGTCTTCTCCCAGAGTATTGCACTGCTCTTCTGTACCTCTGAACTTCTCTGCTCTCACTGCACCACACTAGCCATCTCACATTTTTATCATCTGCTATTTTGTTCTGCTTTCTCCCTGGTCATTGTTTTGTAGTGTGTCATGGAGACAGCAGGAGGGGAATAGTGCTGTGTATTTGTCAAATGGCTACAACTGGGGGAAAAAAGCCCAAACCCACTAGCCAAAACAAATATCCCAGCTCTTATCAGTGACCCTTTGTGAGAATAATAGAAGAGGAAGGAGACCTTGAGCCTATCAACATCGTGGTAATTCTCCATATCTACTTGTTCCAACTGCGTAGCTCATCAAGATCCAAAGCACTTTTGATACAAAATCCTAGGTCTGACAAGAACTCATACTGTGCAAAATGACATTTGCCAATCAAAATAATCATCTGTCTTCTCTTCCCTCTTGGTTTTCCACTGACGTTCCTTTGCCAGTCACATTTTCTTATCTGTGGGCTAGTAAGGGAGTGAGTGAGCGTGCCCACAATACTCAGCACGTCCAGTCCACAAAAAAATGGCATTTTTCTTTGGGACTTTTGAACAACAGAATCCATTAAAAATGCACAGATTATCAGAGCAGTGTCATCTTCAAAGCAGCTGATTTTCAGTGCCCATTTAACCAGGTGAAATGAGCATATTTTAGTGAGGTGAAACGGACAAGTCCAATTAGATCATTGGTACTTGTGGATGCAATAGTCCTGCTCAGCAGTTATCTCAACACTTCTAGTCAATCTTATTGTGTATAAATTAACCTAATGCTCAGTGTAAGTTGTGCTGTGATACTGATTTCCATTGTTTTGACCTGCTGTGGAGCAATGGTAGCTGATGACTGCGTATAGCAGGCAGTTGCTTTGCAGAAAGGAATATGTTGAAGGAAATCGTCTGCAAGTAATACAGATAAAGTTGTTTTTGCTTTTATGTGCTCAAGACAACCAGGGTGTATTTTCAGCATCTACTATGCAGAGATAATGCCCCTCTCCAGAAGACAAGACTGGCTACTCCCTGGGGCTGGGATGATGGGTGGATGGCCAGACAGGGCCTTGTCAGCCAGGGCTGTCCCACAACCTCAGCCAGGGGCAGGACAGCTGGGGCACCAGGAGCAGACCCAGCTCTGAGCATCAGGCACCTTCCCAGGGATGGGTTGAGGCTGCCACAGGACTTCAGCCTTGGCTCAGTGTGCCCCAAGCAGCATCTGGTGAGGTAGAAATCTTAGCAGCAGGATGTTGAACCAAAGCTAGAGTGCAGAAGCAGTACCAGGTTTTCCAAACTTCACTAGTGAGAATTCTTATGATTTCAGAAACATCTTATAATAAGTATATTAAACTCCATTCAATGCACTTACTTTGAAAACTCTCTTACATATATCTAAATAAGTGTATATCCTGCATTTGACATGAAAGTGTTTACTAACCTCTGAACCAAAAGCCACTAAAGAGCTGCAAATACAATTAATTTGCTGCTGAAAGTAGTTTGTCAATTCCTAATAGAAAGTCTTCAAAGGTAAACAGCTATATTTAAAGTAATTGAAACACATTGGTGATTGCTGGGAGTGTTCTGGAAGCCCTGGACATGTTAAAAACTAAAATGTTGCCTACTTAGTTTTACAGAGTGAAAGACACCAGAATTCAGTTCTTCCTTATCTATGCATTAATTTTTATAATTATGGTATCACAGAAACAGATTCAGGGGGTAGGGATGGTGGGGGTGGACAGAGCTGCTATTTTGAAAAGATTTATATCTGCAAACTGGGAGCAAGGGTAGGGGAACAGGGAAGTTCCTGTCAGAGAGATTTCAGATTGTTAAAACTCACTGAATGGATGACAAAAAAACATAACATGAGAAGATAGAAAATATTAAATTATTGTACATTAGACAGTACATTACATAGTTTCTTTATTCAATGTCCCATGAAATGAAAAAAAAAACAAAAAAACAAAAAAAAACTTTGCATTTTGCTTCTGAACCACTGTGTTCACTGAGCACAAACAGTGATACGCTTTTCCTGCAGGAACAACAGTGGTGGTATTTGGAACTGTGCATACAGCGTGTACTCAAGTGCATAAACAATCCCTATCTTCTCCTCTTCATAGGCATATTCTCTCCAGATTTTTCTGTTCTACTGAATGTGCAGTGTGGTAGTTGTTGTACAAGTTCTAAAGAAAAAAAAAGATTTAAACTAGACAGTGTCAGACCAGATATTGATTTGCTTTAGTGTCAAGCAAAAATATGTTTCTCAATCACCTACTATAGGGAATAAGTGAAGGAAAACTCATTCTTCCCTCTGTTGGAAGATCCAGCTTTGGTTTGGTGAAAGAGAGCAGAAGTTTAAGTTTGTCCTATGTCTCCTGCAAATTTAAGTTCAACATCTAAGTCACTTCATCCATATACCAAAGTCAGAGAAATTTAGTGCCTAATTGAAGGCATCTAAATGAGGCGCCTCCACTGAAAGCTTAGTTCCCAATGGTCCCTGCAGAGAAAGTGGAGGGAGACAGCCCTCTAGAGGTGTCTGTTTTGCCCTGTTGAGATATGAATTCCTTTCCGGAGATACCACCATGGAAAACATTAAGAATCTGCATTGTCATTCAGTTGTCAAGTATTTCAGTTAAGTAGCTAAAGTGAGAGACCATGAACTTTTCCTAAAGCTCTCAAACAGAAATTCCCTCCCTGAGGTTTCTGTTGTCCAAGTCTTTGAACAATTGCTCTTTATAGAATTTATTGCAGATGGAGGACTTACATGCACCTTTCTTAACATCCTCTCTCACCTGCAACTTAAGGACTCCTGAAGTGAACGCAATGAGGAAGCCTTCATGTCCAGGTCAGGCTGATGTGTGAACAAATGTGAACAAAAGCAACCAACAAGGCTCATTGAAAGGTTTTCCAAGGCAAGGGGATGGGAACAGTGATATTAAAATGTATCTTGTTCTGGAATGCTTCTGTGTATTCCATATTCTCTATCACCAGATCCTCCAAGGCTCCCAGTTGATACTGAAGTACCTGAACTTCTACGAAAACCTAACTTAGAGTCAGGAGCTTGGTTGCCTCAGTACATTGTGGCCTAATGACACACGAAAAGCTTATTATCTATTTATGAAAGGCCTTGTTTACAGGCTTGTAAATAATGCAGATAAATTTTATTTAATGATGTGAATAAATTTTAGTTCTGCTTCCTGTATTAACAGTAAATGGCTGCTGTTTGCTATTCGTTGTACTAACAGTAGTTCCCACAGAGCAAGATAGATCATAAAATGCCAAATTAAATCAATTTGAGGTTCATCTTGCCCTAATGGAATGGTACAAGATGGCAATAGTGTGACTTAGGACCGCAAAAAGACTAAAAAAAAATGAGAGAAATAATACTACTTGTAAATCAGACTTCAAAACTCAGTAAGTTTTGAACATGCATCAACATGACTTGAAAGTCCAAATGATTTTTACTGAGAGTTAGATTGCATGGTGCATATGCCATCTTGAAATGTAGTCTTAAAGCTTTGATAAAGCAATAAAACCTTAAAGAATCATAGAAGTGCAAATCATTGCCAGAGAGTTGCTTAGTCTGGGAAGGAAATAGCACTTCAGGGTATCGTTGTGGCCTGACTATACATAAATGCTTCAATGCTGAGTACTGTACAAGAGTTCTGGGGTCTGATGCAGCTCTGAGTTAAGTCCAAGGAAAACATTCCGCTGTCTTCAGTCAAAACTGGACTAAGGTCTTGATTCCACGATAAGAGGATAGTCTTTCTCACCCATGGCAAAAAGGCAGGCTGAGTTGTAGTCAACTTGACTTTATTTTTCTTTTTTGTGGTTTTTCACTTTGTGGATGCCCTTGCAAGCTTTTACCTATTCTAGGAGTCCCATGAGACAGGACCATTCATGCTGATTTCATGGAATGTACTGAGAAGTTTCAAGAGGCTCTCTGAGAAGTACTTTATGCCTCTGGCTAAAATCTGAAGCACAAATCTACAAGAGAATAGGGAATAGGGCTAAGAAAAACAAACAAACAAAAAAAGGAAAATAATTATACCAGAGGAAAAAACATAGCAACAGCAACAAAAACACATTTATCTCTGAAGCCATGAGCTGTTACATTTTATTCTTTGTAGAGGGAAGAAAGAATTAGAATTCTACTTATGTATATTTGATTGAAAGTCATGGAAGTAAGGGATTGAAAACAGATACTGATGGATCTAAACAATCACTTTTCAAGGTAGGAAATAGAAAGTTATGTAATGATCTCAGAAAACTGCTTATCTAAAATCACCATCATTTTAAGAGGAACCTCATTATGTGTTTGTTACTTGAGAAAGAAATCTCGTATAGACAGAGCTTAAAGGAAACAATAACAAAAAAAGCAAAGGATAGACACTGTTTTTTATCTAACCACTCATTCCTGAAGGTTTCCATCACAGAACCATCTGAGCATTCATGAATGCCAGTCAGACCTTCAAAATATCCACAGAACATGTCAGAGTTTCCCTTATTTACTCTTAATGGATAATGTTATTTCCTATCACAAATTGTTTCAGACTGGAATTTAACCTCTTCTGCGTGTGGGTTTTTTTTCACTTTCCATTGGTATATATGCACTGTATTAGTATTTGGAGAGGACAGTGGCAGGAAAAGTAGGAGGATAAAAATCAATGCTGTTTATTTTTCTTTGATTAGATCGAACAGCAAACAGTGTGAATTGGGGTAGACAAAGAAGTCTGTTGTTCCATTTTTGGGTGAGATTAACTGCTACACAACATGAAAGCTTGCACAATGGTCTAGAAAACTGCTATCAGACTAAAAGGATAACAGAATGTTTTGGACAGAAATACAAACAATGGTGAATAATGAATATCTAGCGATCTGTAATTCTGACAAAGGTTTTTCTTTGAGGCTATGTGTTAGAATTACATGCACATATACATGCTCAAAATACTGCAGTACTCAGCATGATTTATGTACTTGACAAAATGCCTCATAGTAGCACAAAAATAGAATTATACCAGGTGCAAAACAAATAGACATGCTACTTTTAAAAAACTCAAGTAAGCCAACTGAAGTGGGAGCCAATGAGAGCAGATGATCGACATATTTATTTTGAAAGCAACCAGAATGCCTCAGCTTTCTTCAGTCAAAACTATCTAAACTAAGTCATGGCAGTCCCAGATTCAGCTAATCCCATTTATGGCTCTATTATTAGGTGAGAGTAAGAGTAATTCTTTTACTCAGGCCACCTTTCTCATTTCTCATGACTATTACCATTGTTTGCTTTTACTGTCCATGGTCAGATAAACCTGGGGCTTCCTGAAGCCATGACCTAAGTTCCTATAACCTGATGTTCAAATAAAAACACAGAGAAATACACAAATAGTCCCAGGCTCCAGGAATACAAGAAAACAAGCCAGTTACACAAATTAGTGAGTTGATACAAAGTCCAGAGGACATAATTGCTCTGGTGTGGCTGAAAGATGGCAATGGCTCCTCCTGCCTATATAGCGTTGTCTTTGAATGAGGTAGATTGCAACACTGAATTAAAAATAGACATTCCTTCTCACTGATTTTTACTAAATAGGGGGAAATATCTTTGAATATTTGTAGTCAAATTTTAGATTTAAATGTAAATGTTTGAAAAGTAGATGACTGAGTAATTTTTACTTATCAGAGGGAAGTAATTTTCAGAATATTTTATAAGACCCCCCCAGTTTCAATCCCCCCCAACATGGGCAGGGACACCTTTCACTAGACCAGCTTACTCAGAGGGCCATCCAGCTCGGTCTTGAATATTTCCAGGGATGGGGCATCCACAGCTCCTCTGGGCAACCTGTTGAGGTGCCTCACTGCCCCTATAGTAAAGAATTTCTTCCAAATATCTAATCTAAACCTACCCTCCTTCATCTGAAGGCCATCATCTATATAATGTCTAAGTATGGTGAATGGTAGAAAATGGGGGAACAGGATAAGCATAAATCTGGTAATAAACAGCAATTTTCTAGAATCTCATTCTAGTATCAGTGTAAATAAGATTCAGCCAAGTAGAAATTCTGCTGATGTAAAGTTATCATTACTAAAAGTTTTAAGGGAGAAAGTAAATGTCCTGTCTGTTAGCTGTAAGGACAATGTACTATTTGGTCAAACTGATATCTTGGCTTTCAGAATTTATGGATGGTGAAAGCAATTCTTGATAAATAACTTAGGTGTGGAGGTACTTTGTAGTGAAGACAAATTAGTACAGGATTGGAGAGGAGAGTCAGATAGGAAGAGAAAATACCGGAACAAAAAAGCTGATCTGGAACTGGCAGAGGAAAAGCAGAAATCAAAGGTTTTATGTGAGCAGAGAAAAAAGTTTGGGGAATGTGACAAGTAGGTGAAGTACAGGAATCAGACAGCAGAGGAAGCAGATTCAAGGAAGCCCCTTAACCATGATATAGTGATTTTACCTTGGAAACAGGTTCAGGATGTTGGCAGAGAAGGTTAGGAAACCAGAAAGAAATCATAAGGAGAGGACTTGCACAAAAGAAGTACAGCAAGGTTGGCAGTATGCAAAGCGAACATAGTTTGTAGACTTTGAAAGAAAGCTGCTGATGTGGATTTCAGTCGATGTGTTGTGTTGGCTCTGAGAAAGGTATCAAAATGGAGACCCATTTAATGATGTAGATCTCTCCTGGAGCAGTGGTAGTGTACTTTTGTCGATTAGCATTTTAATGAGTCATAATAAAATATAATATGCGGATGTAATCTGTGCACAAATGCTTGAGGAAATGAAAGACTGACTAACAACCATTGCATAATTTCAACATGGAGAAGTTATTGCCCAATTCAGATGTCAAAACCATGCAAATAGAGATGCCTTGGTCCTACTAGGTTAATGTTCAATTTGTTTTATTACCATTTCAAACATAAAGGAACACAGGCAATAATATTTCTGATTTGGATATTTAACCTTTATTCCAGTATTTTCTCTTCTGGATGAAATGAGTCCTAGAGTTAAAGCAATCTAATTGAGAATAAGGTTTGTCACCTAGTTCAGTGATTAGGCAAGGGTCTTTACATAATAAATCTGACAATATTTTCCCTTAAATCAATATTTCCAGGACAAAAAGGTCTGTTCTGTAGACCTTCAATTCCTAATTTATTGAACACAGCTGTTCTCAAGTCCTGAGTTCCTTTAGAACAATAGGAAGCAAAGCTGACAACCACTTTTTTTCAGTAATAAAATGTCAATTTATTGAAAGGGAAGTGATGTCTGACCACTGCACAGGGGCCCCCAGCTGAAGGTATGTCACATCAGCTCCTAAGAAGGACAAAAGCATCTTAATTTTAAAAAAGAAACTTTAAAAATAGTAATTTCCCCCCCTTTTTTCACAATATTTGATTTGCTTGGTTCATCAGAGCAGAAATGGATTTTGAAATCAGTTTTCCATACAGTTGGCAAAGGTTGTTTCTTAAACGACTTTCCTTGCACAAAGGTATTTAATGTTCCCATGAATAGCATGAAGAGAAGGGAATACAAAGTACCAAATCAGGGAAGAGATAGTTACGTAAATAGGGAATTTAAGACAAGGAGCCATTAAGCACACTCCTATTAGTTCAGGAGTGAGTCCTTTCCAAGGACAAGGGAAAAACAAAATGTACAATGCAGCTCCGTGTCGGTAGGTTTAACATTTTAATAGCTGGCACGCTGCCTGTATCTGATGCACTTGTTCAAATAGGCAGATGCTGGATTGGATAAATGGAAGGGCATGTAAGGACACAGAGTCTGGCTCCTTGCTGCATTTATTATCACAATAACTCACCAACTACAGAATGTGGGAAGAAAGTTCCCTGGATGTTAAGAGAGGCTTTATACTGACAACCTGAGGTGGAGGTTTTTACCATGATTAATGGACACTAGAGTCACCGAACAACTGAAACTATTCCATGTCCAACTCAACTACTGCTTGTAACATTTACTGCTGGAAAAGACTCTCTCCCCCTACTATCAATTCAAATTTAACTCATGTAATTTATATTCTCATGCAGTAATTTTATATCACCATATTCTTTATTAGCAGATATTAAAAATTGCACACTCTTTCATTTTTATGCAAAAGTCAAATACCTCTTTTTTTTTTTTTACTGGTTGGCATGGCTCATTAGAGACCCCAAGGTCTGTGTTTCTATGCTCCATACTACCCTATAGCACCCAGCTAGTAAAGCCTGGTAATCAGTAAAATGATGACAAGAAAGCTCACAATTTTACAGCAGAAATATGTCAGGCTTTCCTTCTCATTTATTATGTTTTAGGGCTGACATTAACTTTTGTCTCATCCAAGCTGCTTAGGATATGATTTTTCTTTAAATAATGGAAGACTCTCTATTTCCCTGGATGTGATCCTTCATACAAATCTGTTTGAGTGCATTAAAAAAGAAAAGCTAATTTTTAACCAGTGTGCATTCTTTTAGTCTTTGATGGTAGCACATCACACATTTTATGTATATATGATGTTCCTGTTACTAAAAAATGTTTCTAGATAGAAGCATTAGACGTATCACCTGGTTTCTAAGGAACAATGCTGTGATTCACAGAGCTGCGGAGCACCTGCTTGTGCTGGAGTGAATTATAGTCACGGAGGATATGTGGTGGCGTATCCCCTCCTTCGCGACAGGGTGCGACACCAGTCGCACAGGTACGCAAAACCGCTTCTTAGAAAGTACATCCTCCAAAATCTATTGCTGCCATGACCAACGTCACAGGTGTCCATGAGTCAGCACTGCAGTCCATCCTGTTTAACGCAGAGGCTGAACCAAAAACTTCCGCAAGAAAATAAACGCAGCGGCCAACCGCGGCTGTAATGCGCACAGGGATGCTCCCACCGGCTGGCGAAATTAATTAAAAAGGAAAGAAAATGTTGATTGGCCCGTGCAGCCCTGTTTTTAGTGGGGCTGTTTTTTATTTTCGGTGAGTAATCACTGCTCTCTGCTACTTGATAGCCGAGGCTGGCAGCGCTATGGCAACCGGGCTGCGGGAAGGGCGGAGGGGAAAAGTCGCTTAGCAACTGGAAGCTTTAGGCAGGCAAGGCTGGTTTAAAGCACAGCAGTTTAAAAAAAAAAAAAAAAAAAAAAAAAAAAAAAAAAAAAAAAAAAAAAAAAAAAAAAAAAAAAAAAAAAAAAAGGCAATAAAAATCTGCCCTAAAACAAACCCGCAGTTGCTACTAGAGATGATTAAAATATAGATCAGAAGACTTAAGTATTCAGAAGAGAAGAAAAAAAAAGCATGACAAAGCCAATAAAAAAGGAGATAACCGTTTGAGGGGGGGGCGAGGTAGATATATTTTACAGTGATAATCCTAGATACAAGCTTCATCAATGCAAACAATAGCCCTAAACCAGCCTAGACTATTCCCTCCCAGTTCCCTATACTGTTTCGCAAAGCAGAACTCCACAGGCATGAACTCCCTGGTTCCCTGAGCTTTGGCTGGGGATCCAGAGGGTTTGGGTGCAGCCCTGAGCCCCTGGAGAGCCCCTGGGCATGGCTCCCATCGACTCGTGGCACCCTGAGCCCACTGCTAGTGGGCTATTTGGGGAGGTGGAAGGAGCAGCGTAGTCTTGCTCTTGCTCGTTATTATTTATAGCCTTCCTCCGGCATAACAAGGAACCTACGGTCAAGAAAAAAAGGTAATATGAAAGGTTATCCAATGCACCAATTCAGATTTTTAGTAATTTTTTCGAGATGTTTTTCCAGTGCTCCAGGCTCCCTGACACTTCATTAATAATGCAGTAAAATCCCAGCAACATTACATTAATCACTCTGGTGGGAACCCAGCCAGTCAGGCACCTCTTTTTCAGCCCTCCATCCTCAGCCTTTTCTAAGCACTGTCTCAAACAGACGTCTTTCACTGCATGCTTGGAAAGTTGCCCAATTTGAGCTATTCTGGGCTAACAAAGGGACAATTTCATCCAAAGACACAGAACCCCCACAGAGCTGCTGCCCTCCCCCTCTCTAGTGTAATGGGGGTTGGGTGGTTTTGCTGACCATAGCCCAGGCAGGAAAACATGAAAGGAGAGACTGCGTTGGTCTAATATTCCTCTTTAAAGTCTACCTGAAGGCCAACGGGGAGCTTAACTCGCATCTGCAGGTATGCGGAGCCACAGACTCCCTGCGGAACGCAGGGTCTAGTGACTGAGCTACGACATTTCGCGCATGCAGCGGTGTTTAGTTTTGTTGTTGTTTTGTTAACGTAGAGAAATCAGTTTACTATTGGAAAAGCCTGATCAGGCAAAAATCAAAGTAGACGCTGGGAATGTGTCAGTCTGGTCAAATATCTGCGCAGTCAACTCACAGGCAGATCTGGATGGCATAGTTTTTTTCCAGCCAAGCAACCCAGCCAGCAGCCAGAACGAAGACGCAGCCTGAGTTCCCGGCCGCTCCTGTGCCCTGGGCTGTCCCCGCACCCTGTCCTGGCTGCCCGCCTGCTCCCCCGGACGCCGCAGTGCCCAGCTGCTGACGGCTCGCCGGCTCTCGCCTGCCACCCCGCCACCTCCCAGGCTCCAGGGCTCCTGAACTAGTGTTTTTAGGGCTTATAATGCTAGAGGATTTTTGTGTTCACGTTTACCGGCAGCATTGTCTCTCCAGCAGATAATGCTGACTAAATTGATACTTTACAAAGGCACAAAGGAGTCAGCTTGTGACTGATACACAATGCTGGTTAACAAGACACATACAATGGTGGTATTAGTGGGAGGAAAGAAAAGCTCAACTTTCTGTCAGTCATAGGTTCATTAGAAAGTAAAGAGTTGTTAGCACACAGAAAAGCTCTTTACATGCATGAAAATGGTACCAGTTCAGAAAAAAAGAAGTAAAGGAAAAATTAATCTTGCTTTAATGCTGGTGGTGAAACTAACTCAAACAGTCTTCCCTCAAGTAACCTTTCTTAATAGAATTCTGAAGTGTATACACTAAAAGAACAAGATCAATGAAAATCCCCCTTCTTTATTCTTGTTCAAAAAAATACCCTCAAAGCATCTTACATACATTTTGTCCAGAGATGGATACTGTCAACCTGAAGCTTCTTGAGAAATGTCATATATTAGTGTAACAGTGATAACCAACAAAAACTTCTAGATTTATAAGAAATAAGTAATGGTAAAAGTACCTTATCTTTTCCTTTTGTTTCTTCTAATATTTTTCTAGAGATCAAGGAAGGCTTACAGCCAGAGGATATGAGAAGAAAGTATATAAAATTCTTTAAATCTTCCACTCACACACAGCCTAATTATTGCAGACAGTCTGCAAATTTTTCTTAAAAAAAAAAAAAAAAAAAAAATTCAGTGATTCTTGGGTTTAAAAGTCTGAGAGGCATACCAGCATGCCCTACCAGCTAGGTGTTGATTTCATTTTTTTCTTTTCCAACAGCTTTGTGCTCATCAGATGAGCCATCAGAGCCTCCAGTGCAGCCTAGGAGTCCTGCTCCTTTATTGCTGCACGAGTTGTACAAACCTTATTGCAGTTCTGTTTTTCTTGGAGCAGAAATAGCAAAATGTAACCTGCCTCACTCACATGATCTTACAACTCAAATAACCGTTGATTTAACACTGGCAATGGAACAAGGTACCTCACTCGGCCTAGGACAATCCCAATACAATCCCTAGAAAAATCCCAATTACAACCATGAGTATGTAGATTCAGTCATCTCTTTGCACTCTCAGCCCTCCAACTGAAAAAGTCCCAACAGCAGAAAAGCCCCAGTATTAAAAACATCAGTGTAAGATATATGAATATTGTGAAGTGCACAGGCACTGTCATTTACTGGGCTGCTGGCTGCCAGTGACACCAATGAGTTTACTGGTTTCAGCTATATAAGCTTTAAGTGTTAGGTTTGCCTTGCTTTGGATGCCATATTTAGCAGCAAATAATGTATGTGTTGGTGAGGACAGACAAATTAATTATTTTTTTGTTAAATGGTAACTTTTGGGAAAAGATGATCTAATTTTAACATAATTATTACAATTTGTTTTCTGTGTCAATATTCTCAATTACATATGGCCTTAGAGGACAAATAAAAACAAAAACATGGAAAACTGAAGGTGATACATGCAACTGAAGATTGTTGTAACAGATACAAAAGAAGTGGTATGTGCTCAGGTCACCTGTTTTCTTTGCTAAATTTTGAACAGGTAATCTCTAAAGTTTAATGATCTTCACCAGAAGCTTCTTGCACTCCAAAAAGTCTGATCATTTTCTCCATCTATACGCAGGGACACCGTTATGATTATCATGGCTGGGAAAGCCTGTGAAGACAAATGTGTTGCCCTAGTACCATCTAGTGGAGGGAATACTGGAGAGACATTTAAAAGGAGAAGAATTTATTTGAGGAGAGAGCCAAGCACATCAGGGCAGTGAAAGTTCCTTGGGGAAAGAAGATGATAAATTGTAGTCTTCAAATTGCGCAGAGATTTTTCAAGGCTTTCTCTCCCCAGGTCCCATAGAGATTAGTAAACTATCCAGGACTGAAATGCCTTTTAATAATACTGACCATCAAGCTTAAGAACATTTTGAAATTTTACTCTAGTTTCTGAAGAAATTTATAGGCAAACCACATGTCAGTGATGCCACCTGTTTCTTATTTGACAGGAACCATCTAGACAGCAAATAGTCTAAAAGCAAGAAAGTCGTTGCAGTCTGCAAGGCAGGATAGACAGCTGTAATTTAAATGCCCAAATGTCAACCACAATATGAAGGATTATATGTGGCCCAAGGGCATAAAATGGAAAAGATTAAACTAAAATTTTAAACAACAACAACATCAACAATAAAACAAAACCCCCCAAATCAATCAACCAAACAAACAACAAACTGAAAGAGCACTAGCACAGTTAAGTCCTATATCTCATTGTAGCAGGGCAATGGTCTGCACAAGTAAGAATAAAATTCAATGGGAAGTTTAGGTCAATAAGGCAAAAATAGGGAAAACATTGGAAATGGAAGCACATAATTTGCTTTTGGAAGGTGGGGTACTGAGCCAGGCAGAATGAAAAAGGGATGACTCTAGTGCTGCTCGACTAGCTGGCAATCCTCCCATCTTCAGACTGAGTGCTAATTTTTAAATCATGCAAAATGTCTCCTGAGGCCAGAGAGTGTATCTGGAAATGAGACCCAGGGGGTGGAGAGCAGGCTTCAGTGATGGGCACTAAGCACAAGAGAAGAGCCTCAAGGTAGTAGCGAGGCAAACAAACAAACAACTCTTTATTTGCATTCCCTAAATTCCTTACAATAGTAGCAGCCACATGGCAGTGATCAAGAGAAGAATTACAAGTGGCAAAAAGAGGAGGGAATTATTATCAGAAAGCAAGGTAACAGTGTTCACTTTAATCTTGGGCTGTAGCTGTAGAATACATTCGTTATGGTTAGCATGATAGGTCCAAGATATTTTGGAATCAAATCTGAGTATCTGATGATTTCATCATGAGGTGGAGTGGAAGGTCTTTCCCATGTAATCCTCTCAGACATAGATATCATAAGTATGAGAATGTTATCTCCATCACAATGGCTCATACTCCATGCCTCTGAGACAGGCAGCCCTAACTGACACCTACACCAATCCCTCAGAAAACTGTAACTCAGCCTCCACCTCTTTCAGCCCCAGGGGGAAGCCTTTGGTGGCCAACTTCACACAGGAAGACTCTGAGGGACAAGCTGAGTCAACATCCCCAGTACTCTTGGTGGTGCACGGAGATGCTAAAACCCCAGCGTGGTTATCTACATGAAATTTCTGGCTCCACATCTCACACCAAAAATGTGGGATTTTGTGTGAGAAGACCCTAGTGGGTCCCTTCCAACTCAGAATATTATGTGATTCTATGATTCAGCTAGACTGGTGCCTCTGCAAAACAGTAGCCTAGAGGAGCTGGCATGGTCGTGGTGTCAATGCTACTGACTGTGCAGCCGTGCAATATCCCTAAGGCTTAGTCTGCCATAGAAAGAGAGGAGGGTGTCCAAGTAAGCACAGGCAAAGGGAATGGAGGTAAGGAGCAGGAAGAGCCCATCTGTCTCTGCCATGTGATGACTCCCATGGCACTTCCCTTCTGTGTCTGTAGGCTGCACTGCCAAGTGAATGGAAAGCCTTATGCTATTTCCAGTGTCTTGCTGGGAAAAGAAGAGGATATTCAAGATCAATAATAGATCTTTGGCTAGATTTGCTGAGCAACTTGCTGGCAATGTGCTGTGCTGTTCATTGGAAAGATCTGGGAATGCTACCAAAACCCCTCTGCTCCCTGGGAATTGCCTTTACTGGTCTGGAAATGGCTGCAGAATGTCCGTCATGAGAAGTTTATTTCCTTCGCCTAACACAAGTGACTGCATGTAGCAGGAGGGAATCATAATGTTCCTGCAGGATCCTGAAATCCCAGGGAGCTCTGCCCAGAGTTGGTATAAAAGGTTTCTCTCCAGTCTTGGTATTTTGCCTGCCTCAAGAAGGGAACAGTGCCTCTTTTGTCCCAGACAGCATGCAAGAGTCTCCTCAGTCAAACCAGTGTCTTTAGGATCCTCTCCTACACGTGCCAATCTCTGTCCAGAACAGCACCTGGAAGGTGCTCCATGCTCGAAAATAAAAGATCGTGTGTTATGTAATGTCTTCCTCTTGTCTGATAGAGGTTTTGGTTTATTTAGCCTAGCCCAAATGCTCAGCACTCTCAGCTCATTGTTCCCCAACACTGGGCTTCTGGGCAGCTGGCTCTTGATATTATTCCAGAAAAAAGTCAGGAGTAAAAACATGGTCAATGTTTTGCCACTTAAGCTTTCTGGATACTAGAATAGACACTGAGTCTCAGGTAGAACTGTGGAGATTTGTACACCTTTGTAAGCTGCATTGTACCCCCAGCTGAAGTCAATGGGAGATGGATTTCTCTGCTGATCTGGCTCTCACCAAGGCCTGGGCTCACTTCTGTATATAAAGCAATATACTCTAGGACAGCATGGACAAGACTGCACAAAACATGACTCCTTCCATCCTACATGATGTTCCAATACTAGCCCAGCAGGTTTTACACTCACACACATGCCATCCACATATGCAGCTTCATGTTACAAAGCCACCACCCCAGCAAGCTGCAACACAGATTATACATTACTTCAGCCATCTTGAACTGGTCAAAAACACATGGATAGAAGCATTTTATGTTGGACCACGTAGGCACCACATAGGATGAGACAAGTTGCAGGGACAAGAGTTGTACAGTATGGATCAGTCTGTGCTGACTCCTCAACCTCAGCACTGAGGATTAGCCCCTGACACTCTTCTATTTAGCAGTGTAGCCACAGGGTCTAAGTAACCTTCTCCAGCCCTATCACAGCTAAAGTTGTAATAACTTAATCCTATTATTCTAAATATAGCTGAAGCTCTAGAAATCACTGTGAAATTCAGCCATCTTCTGTGGGTATGCTTCCAGACTCTCTGAAGGATATTATTTCTGAAAAATAATTTCAGATTGGTTTAGATCTATACCTTGCATTAATAAATACATTCTAGGCCAAAGAGAACATCTATAGAGGTGTGGTTCTTATTTTGTCCCATGTCTTTTATATTTTAGGATATTGCAGGTTGCTATTTTCTTCTGTCAAGAAAAAGTACAGTGTGGTGCGTATGGCTGGAGTGCTGCATTTGGAATTACCAGAAAGATCAAATTTACTTGGCATTTCAAGAGCTCTTAATCTGAAATAATAAATGAAACATTATGGGTCCAACAGTGTTCTCTTTATACTGTAGCAGTCATTGTGAAGTTAATTCATAAAAGTAGGGCCTGAAGGATTTGGCCAAGCACATTATTTACTTTAAGGAAGAGCTAAAAAATAATTAATGCTGCTTTGAGAAGATAGTAACCCATAACCGATAGTAAAAATCTACTCAGTTAAATGGATGCCATCTGTGTATTCTGGCATTTGGTAACATAAGCAGCTTTTGATATATTTGGACTCAGAAGAAAACTAGAACCAGTGAAACTTCCAGAAATCATAAAAGACTATGAATTCACAATTTTCAGCAACTCATACTTCACACTTGTAACTCTAACTTTGTTCCATGGCTTTATGACAGAAACAAGAAGGACCACGTTTGTTGCAGCCAGAAGATGTCTTTGTCATTGACAAGGATTAAGGAAAGAAGCAGAAGAAGGTTCTTCTGCACTGAGCACAAGAGGCTCAGTGCCAGAATATAGCCCAACAGACAGCCAGGATATGGATCCAGCCTGCTATGGGCGTGCCTGAGTCTGGGTCATCTCTATTATGACTGGACAATAGCACTGGGACATAAAAACAATTTCTTCCGTCATAATTGTTTGCATTTGAAATGTAAGCTTCCAGTGACTTGATTCACCCATGAACCAAATATAAGTTGGTCTGATCTATGTTATGGGAACACTAGTTTAACTTATACGCCTGCTTAAATCTCTGTGCTTACCTTACTGAAGTAGTTTAAATTGACTTTTCCAAAGCCTATTGTACTTTCTTTTGCCAAATGGAAACATTGAAAAACTTCCTTCAGGCTTTTTTTTTTTTTTTTAAATAATGATGGTGTATAATTTTTAGAAGCCAGATCCTATTGGATCTATTGGTACTATTTACAGCCTTTGTTAATGCAAAATAATAGAATCATAGAAATGCTATCCCAAACACTGCCAGATTGCAATTGATTTTCAGAAAAAGGCTGGTGACTATTCATACAAATCTAGCAACAATATATAATAGCTTTATACTTGACAGACAGCCATGGAAATGCCACCACTGTTTGAAACTGCTGGAGTAATATGTGCCTGTTGCCTATCTCAACCCAATGTAATCCAGAACACTGAAGTTAATATAGATACTCTGCAGTGAAAAAATAAAGTAAAATTGGGCTTTGAATAAAGATAAGTCAGGAATCTGGATTTCCTTGCTCCCCATCAGTCTGCTTCCCAGGAGCACCATAACTTTCCTGAAATGAACACGGAGGACCCAAAAACTGGCAGTGCCTGCAACCTACCGGCATCTCAGTGCTGTCTGAATCACTAGGCACTTCTTCCCTTCAGGTTGGTAGGGGTTTGGTTGTGATGGATGGAGGCAGACCCTGCCATAATCAAGTAGTGGAAGTCAGATTGCAAGTGGTGAAAGCAGAAGTAGGTCTGTCTCAGACAGTTACCTAGATATAGATGGGATGTATTACATTCACAGTTGCTTTTTGTAAACTGCAAACTAGTTGATTTAATTCAAAGCACCAGAGAAAACATTTAAAAAATATATAAAATATTGATTTTCAGTGTTTTCAGAGTAAAAAAAGAAATTACTAGATCCACAGAGGAAATTAGGCACTGGAGTGCTCTGTTTTCCACAGAATAACTAACATAAAAGGCTTTAGTGTTCATTGCAGATGAACGGGGATCCAGGCTGCTATTATACCATATAATTTCCAAGGAAGCAACTGAATTCAGTTTCTGAGAAATGAGTGCAAGTTGTAGCATCATGAATGACACATCAAAAGAGCCTGCAATGAAAGCTTGATTTATGGCAACTCAGTGTTAACAGCAAAAATCATCTTCCTGTTTTGCATTCAGATAGGCTGGAAAGCCCTAAACAATATGGGCAATCTGTCCAAAAGTCTGTAAGCATCAGATATTTTAGTAAGTAAATTTTAAAAAGGATTTTACAAGGTATTTTGTGACAATATTGACTGCCCTAAAACTTTTTAAAATCCTGGTGTTTGTACCTGCGCTGAATAAGCCGCATAGTAATTTATGAACTTAGCACTGAGGTTGTAAATGTAAATAGTGACATAGTAGTTGTGCTATACTTTTTATAAGATAATGAAACATTAATCTTGGGAAAAACAATCCTTCAAAGTGATAAGCCTTGGTCCTGAATGCTCTTTATTGTTTGGGTTTTTTTCCATTGAATTTGCTAAGAAGTCAGTTGGACACTGCAAAGACAGAGGAACAGACATCATAACTTCCCTTCTGCCAGCTGAAAGGATTTTATGGGGACATTGAAAATATGAAATGCTTTGTTGAATAGTTGGCACTAATGTCTTTTTTTAGGAGCACAGAGAGAGTGTGGCAGTTCCTTTCATTGTTTCTGGAGAATGTTAGTCAAAGGGGGAGTCCATAAACAACTGCCATGCACAGGAGTTAGTGTTTAAACAGCTAATTTAAATGTGAAGTAGATCCCTACACACTCAAAAGGGTTGTATACTTTCTTACTTTCTGGTTTACAAAAAAGAATCTTTGTCAAAATGTACATACAACATATTTTAATAGAATAGCTGAGCTGAGCTTGTCATTCATCTAAAAATTAAAGGGCCCCACCATTATCACCATAAATGATTCATTACGTTTGAGGTTCGGCAGGCTTTTAAGGTCACCTCTCTTTAAATTTGAAAATGCTTGCTCACATTCAAGTCTTCCTGCCAGGAGGACTCAATTCATTAACTTGCACTTACATGGATGGCTATTTCACTGTTACTTTAACTGAACTTTTATGCTGGCTGCCTGCTGTGTCCTGAGTGCTGTGAGCATTTCAGAAAGTAGGTGCATGCTGTGAAGGCAGCCCTCTCTGTAAATAATGTTCCAATTAATAAGACAATTATACAGCACTGCAGCACTGTATTGGTGTCCTCTGTTACTGCAGTGTTGGTCAGAGCACAATAGTTAAGATAGCATCAGTATTTCCATACAAACCCTTCTCTCCAGTAGCTCAGACTTAGAAATTCATACCACTCTGGAAATTCAGCATAGCTAAGAAGCAAAAGGGCATGCATTTTACAGCGTTCTAATTTAAAATTGTTTATAGATTATAAGAGTAAAATTAAGATGAGAAGAGGGCATTTGGTTTAGTGGCTTTTGAATTGCTTTCTACTTCATGGGTTGCAAGAATAAAAGCAGAATGGAAATGTATCTTCAGCTACATTTCAAAATGTTTACTATAACTAACAAAAGGCATTTTAAACTGAAATTTTACAGATCATTAGTCTGTTATGTGAGTGGGTCCTGCAATGAATGTAGATTGACATTTCTATGGTCCAGACACAACCTGTAAAGACCTGAGTAGAATTTAGTTGCCCAACACAAAAGATTCTGCACTCCCCTGCTGAGCTGCCAGTGTTCCTCTGAGGGATGCCTGTGGTCTACAACTGCTTTGCTCTTTTAGTTAAAAATTCACCAAATACCTCAGTTTGCGTTTCTGGGCACAGAAAACGTTTCTCTCTAAACTACTTGCTACTTATGTCTCAGCCCAAAAGAGATGCAAGAAGTAGCATCTCTTTTTCCCTCTGGGCCCCGACACTGTAAGGGAGCCTCAGACTATTCCCTCCCATTGAATGGTACCTAAAAATCCCAGTACTGCATTATTTTAGAACATGTGAGAAGAAGATTTTCTCCTTTTCCCGTATGACAGCTTTCTCACCAAATAGTCAGAGAACTAATGGAAGAAAAAGGATGTCCAGGGTAAGGCCAAGAAATAACTGAGAAGAAGAAAGCAGAAAGAGCAGACCTTAGAATTTATCGGTGAAAACAGGTATGGTAGGCAACAATCTTGGCTCTCTGCATCACATACAGCCTTCTGTCAGGTTCACCTGTGGTACATTGATATAGACACATATTATGAGAATCCTATAAAGTATGTTTCAGATATGATCAACACCAAAATTACTATTTTAAATAATACCAGGGTAATTTTTTCACACCTCTGTTGCAGTTCATTCAGCCATTATGAACATCTGAATTCCATAAGATGTAGAATTCCTCTTTTGTATGTTTGTGGAAAGTCCGGCACATTGGACGTCTAATACTCAGTTGAGATCCTTCAGATCTGTGATAATATTCAATAAGTATCAGGTTTGTCTATCTTGTGCATACATGTGGTTATGCGTTTTTCAGATTATCCGTTTGGAAATCATGCTCCTTTTCTGTACTTATCAGCTCTCACACCATTAATGCAGGTTATTTACTGTGGCTTCGATTTTACAGTATAAAATACAGAATACAGACTTCAGAGGCTTTCTAATCTATTTGATCTGAAATCCACTGGAGAAATACCTGTCCTCAGCACCATTTATCTGAGAGGGTGAAACTGCTCTGTAAGCTGACCATCAGCCAAGCCACATGAATTTGCACTATTGTTGTCAAAGGATGTGGGAAAAAATAGCTGTTCATATGCCTGCATTCACTTTTCAGGAGCCTTGAAAGGTCAGCTACTAAAACCAAGCTGTGACCTTCCCTCCAAATTCATTTGGCCTCAGTTTAGGTGCCAGTGGTGAGAGGATCCACACCTGAGCTGGGTATCTCATCTCCAATTATACCCAAAACTGGATGCGTCAGTTAGTAAAGTCACCGGTGTTTTAAGATCAAGTGGAATCACGCACTGCAGGATGAAGTGACTGCAGCCTATACACTACTGACTGTATTGTCCAGCTTTTCATCCCCTGTGAAGATAACCTGGATTGTTTGTTCAGCTCTATTGAGATGAAGTCACTCATGAGCTTAACGTTTTCCAGCCAGACTGGAAAGCCTCCTTGTCATTGGTGCTTATTTATGCAGATTTTTACACAGGATCAGTATCATGAAATCTTGAGGAGAAAAAGAGAGCTCTACATTTATTGCAGACATGAGAAACAAAGGCAGCAGAAGAACTTCCGTCCCTTGGCCCTGACAGGGTTGTTGTCACTGCAGCAGAGGGGCCTTGAGTAGCAATTACATCCTTGCTCATTTTAATCAGGCTTACTCAAGTGAAAAATAATGTCATGTTTCAGAAGACAAATTGTGTTAGTTGAAACATTATTTTGTGAGTTTGCACATGAGTGTCTGTCCAAGGACAGTGGGAACCACTAGCATGAGACTAAGAGAAAGTACAGGCCAATTACAGATCGTTGTTAATGAGTTTAGTCTACACATACCTGCAAAATCATAGAATCATGGAATCATAGAATATGCTGAGTTAGAAGGGGCTCAACAGGATCATCAAGTTGAACTCCTGGCCCTGTGCAGGACACTCCAAGAATCACACCATGTGCTTGAGAATGTTGTCCAAACGTTTCTTGAACTCAGGCAGGCTTGGTGCTGTGACCACTTCCCTGAGGGGCCTGTTCCAGTACCCAATCACCCTCTGGGTGAAAAACTTTCTCCTGATATCCAACCTAAACCTTCCCTGACTTATCTTCATGCTGTTTCCTTGAGTCCTGTCACTGGTTTTGAGAGTGAAGGGATCTGTACCTGCCCCTCTGCTCCTCATTTTGAGGATGTTGAAGACCACAATGAGGTCTGCCCTCAGGCTCCTCTTCTCTAGGCTGAACAAAAAAAGTGACCTCAGCAACTCATCATAAGGTTTCCCCTTCAGTCCCTTCACCATCCTCATGGCCCTCCTTTGAAGGCTCTGTAATAGCTTAATGTCTTTTCCATATTGTGGTGCCCAAAACAGTACTGAAGATGTGGCTGCATCAGCACAGAGTAGATATAAATAAAGGCTTTTATTAGGCTTTCCAGGGGTGTAGATGTTCCCTTTTGTTGGGTGCACAACATAGTGCAACAGGAGACACAAATAGACCTCAGTAATGTGATCTTTCTCCACCAGGAACATTTCTCCTCTTAATATATTGCCTATTCTCATTGCTGTTGGTTCAAAGGTACGAAATGAAAGATTCTGGAGGAAACCAGGTTTCCCTATGGGAAGGCATGGAGCCACCTGTAGTGGGAGAATTTCAATGTGTATATGGCTGTGGGGAAAAGGGCAGTGGGGAGGAGTGTGTACCCAAGAGCCAAGCTATCCTGCAGGTCTTTGGGAGAGATGAATGTTCTTGCTCAAGAACTTAGGTGAAAAAAGCTGTGACAATTAGAGAAGGTTGGGCAAGGAGACATGACTAAGCCCACTTCCACCACTGACCTCTTTTCCACCAGGAACCAGCGGAGGGCTGTCCTTGTCACTACAAAAACCCTGCTGTCCTGCAGACAGGGCACTAATGACTAATGGGGTTTATCCCTGCTAGCCAGGGCTCAAACATTTATAGTGGGTGCCAACCATCACATCATACAGTAACTTTACAGAGGGGTGTCATGCACAGAACCCAATGCGTGTTACAGTGGTTGATGTGGCTGGAAGTGCTGAGCGGAACAGCTATGTCTGTGCTCTTACTGTTACAGAGCTGAACAGCTGGCTCTGTGCTCCGACAGCCACTGAGGGAAGTCCAGCATGGCTTAAGAGCAAGAGAGCAGAGCACAAGGGGAATGCTGCATGGGATGCTGTGATGCCCCAATAGGATTGTCAAGTTCCTTTAATTTGTTTGGTAGTTTGTAAGACAAGTAATAGAAGCAGAATAAATAGTAAGAGAATCAAGATTTATATGTCTACTTTATAGGAATATATGTCTGTATTTTAAAAATCTTATTATTAGGTTCCTTCAGACATGTTGCTTTGGGTTTATCTGTGACATTACTTTTTCATTTCAGTCTTGTAGGATTATTCTGGAAGCACTTACTATAAAGTCTAAAATTTCTTACAAGCTTTTTAAAGGAAATCCTAGTCTTCTGATGAACTTTGAGGAGAGAGTCTGTTATAGTTGGTCACTTATGTGATTACTCTTCAGCACCTTTGCTATACAAGTCAAAGACTGCCAAGAAAGCAGGCCAAAATGAGAGTGAAGACTGATTACAATGGAGTTATTTACAACAACTAGAAAAATTAAGTCTTATCAAGTGACGGCATTATCCCATGACAAATGACAAATTCTTTTTTGTTTGAAAAAGCTAACTTATATATAAAAAAATTCAGGCTGACAACTGAAGCGTAAAAGTTGATAAGTGCAAGATGACTTGCTTTGCAAAGTTGAACATATTTATTGCAGCTCTGAAAGCTCAGACAAACTGTTTACATGCCTAATCAGTGGCCCAACATGTAAGATGTTTTCAAGCCTCATGTTTCCAGCAGCTCCATTTCGGGCTGTTGTAAACCATTAGTAATGCACCACAATAACTGGTTAAAAGGAAAACATACTGTTCAAACAAATCTCCATTAAACTGTCATCTTTATTTTTATACTTCTTTTATTGCTGTTATGGGGACTTGTGTGATTTTTTCTCCTTGTTTTTTTTTTGTCTCTCCATTAGGAAGAGGTAGCAAGTGACTCCATAAGCAGACTTTTTCATGGTTTGAAGTGTACACAAATTGAGCAAGCGCTGTGCACAGAACATGGAAATAACACACAGCAGTGCTGCTTTTGTTTGCAATTAAGCACTGTGGAGTAGTAAAGCAAATTCAGCTACAGCTCCTGCAAATGTCACAATAATAACTTACATCTGTTTCTTGCTCACAAGCAAATAACTTTCACCTGGGCCAAATAAACTGCAATGATTCTGGCTCTTGTATTAACAGCAAATAAGTGTCAAGGTAGAAGAGAGTTTATTAGATTGAGACACAAATAATGAATGGCATCATAAGTAAGCTCTTAGTATTTGAACCATAAATGAAAACAAAATGACAGAAAAATGCTGAGCAGGCTGTCAGAGGAGTATTTTTTTAAAGGCCAGGGAAAGAGTCCTTCCCTGCCTTCCCTGGGGCCACGGCCTCCCTGGAGTCCCCATTGAGTCCTCCCCGCAGGGCAAGGAGTGAAACATTAGGCTGCCCTACTGAAAAAGTCAGCCAGGCCCCACAGCAGGGATGACTAGGGTGAGGGGGAGCATCTGGGCTGTGCTGAGAGAGAGGAGGCAGAATTTGGCTGGTGAGAGAGGGATGAAACCCAGCCCCTCTCCCAGGTGCCCGGTGAAGGACAAGTGGTGACACAGTCATTAGTGGCAGCAAGGAAAATGTCAGTGGTATGTAACAAAACAAAAATCATCTCCATGAAGGTGGTTAAGCATCGAAGATGTTTGCCTAGAAAGGGTGGTGGATCCTTGGAGATTTCCCAGATTAGACCAGTGTTATTCCTGTTTTCTGTGCAAAGTGGGGGACATCGGCAGCACCACCGACTTTTTCTGTGCACTTTCATCTATCCGTGTTAGTATAGAGATGTTCTACACTAGTACAGGGATGTTTAAAAATACTGTGCTCTGTAGCAACACGCCTGGTAAATATTTTTGGTGTCAAGATGGCTTTAGCCGCCCATGCCTCCACAGTGCCTACTGACAAGTCAGACTATGAAGGTCAGAATATCCTATAAACTGCACAGTGTCCGCCATGCCTTTTAGCTTCTGCCAAGTCACTTGCTCGTGACTGCAGGGGGAAACAAATGTGTGCCTTTGGCAGCCCTGTGGCTTTCGCTATGCTACAGTATTTAATCACATGCTCGGCATAGCATTGGACACAACAGGCTTTTCTTCCCACCCTCTGTTTTTTAGTATCTCTTTTGCAATTCTCTTCCCAGTCTTAACACTCATTTCACTGCTTATCTCACTTTGGGAAATCTTTAGTGCAGCACCAAATCTGCCTTTTTATCTTCCTCTGTGAAACTTCAGACTAAATTTTTTAACAGATAAATTATTGGTGTCATACCAGCAGCTCCAAGTTTGTGTTGCACCAGGAGAGTTTTCTAGCATAAACCCCTGGTGAAAAAAATTTCAGTGCTTTCTATATAGGCTAGTTTGGTGAACAATGTTAGTGATTAAAACCAGCTGAGAATATATTTTTGTAAACTCTCTTTTTACCTTGAAAATACTGCAATATCAGCAGCCCATGGAAAAGTATTTTTAACCATGATACGTAAAGTTCACCCTATGTAAGAAAGATATTAAACTCTAATGCTGGGAATGTCAGTTGCCATTGAAGGATATGGTCAACAATTCAATCAGTGATTTGATTGAAAGCACTGATTGAAAATACCCAGTTGTCAGCATTAAAAGATCATGTATTCTGTAAAAGACAGCGAATGACCAGAGAGTTAACTCCATTCTACTGTATTTCAAGCTGCACCTTTGTAACATCTTCTTGACTTTCATTGAAAATTCCAGTCTTGGTTCCTATCGAAAGGCAACCTGTTTCTGAAGGCTAAATAATGAAGGAAATGAAGGAAAAATACTGGAACTAAGCTCCTTCCTTCCTTTTCCAAAGACTTCCTCATTCCTGCACTTGGGTCACAACAAGCCCACACAGCACCCCAGGCTTGGGGCAGAGTGTCAGAAAAGCTGCCTGGTAGAAAATGACCCGGAGGTGCTGGTCAATAGTCAACTGAACATGAGCCAGCAGTGTACTGAGGCAGCCAAGAAGGCCAACGGCATCCTGGTCTGTATCAGGAATAGTGTGGCCAGGAGGAAAAGTGTCCCCAAAACTGGTGAGGCCACATCTCAAGTACTGTGTCCAGTTCTGGGCCCCTCAGTACAAGAATGACATTGATGTGCTGCAGTGAGTCCAGAGAAGGGCAACGAAGCTAGTGGAGGGTCTAGAGAACCGTACTTGTTATGAGGGGCTGCGGGAGCTGGGGGTGTTTAGCCTGGAGAAAAGGTGGCTCAAGGGAGACCTTATCACTCTCCTACCTGACAAGAGGTTGTAGCGAGGTGGGAATTGCTCTCTTCTCCCAGGAAACGAGGGCTAGGACAAGAGGAAACGGCCCCAAGTTGTACCAGGGGAAGTTTAGATTGGACATTAGGAAAAATTTCTTCACAGGAAGGGTTGACAAGAATTAGAACAGGCTACCCAGAGATGTTGGCAGAGTCACCATCCATGGAGGTATTTAGAAGACATGTAGATGTGGCACTTAGGGGCCTGGTTTAGTGGTGAACTTGGCAATGGTGAGTTAATATTTGGACTCGGTGATCTTAGAAGTATTTTCCTCCTTTCCCTTTTTCTAAATGATTCTATGACTTTTTAACAGCATGCAGCTGTACTGCAGGAAAGACTAGCAACCAGCCAGCCTTAGAAATAGCATCCAGATAGCTAAAACAGGCAAATATATCTCTACCTGAGGACAGGCAACTGTGTCCTCCTGGAACCACTGGGTAAAATTTGGCATTATATTTCTTTTACTTGTCTTGATGATCAAAAATTTAGTTTAGTGTTTTATATGGCAATATACTTTAGGTTTTTTCTTTTAGTTGATGAGTGTACACTTTGTCTGTTAAAAGTGAAAGAAGATTAAGATGTGTTTCAGAATCTCCTCCTTTAAATTGTTTTTTAAATAAAAAACCACAATGTGAGATTAGAAGGCAAATGCCCACAATTACGGTCAAGAATATTGTCTGTTAAGTGTTCATATAACACCAGACACCACTGTGGTGCCTGAACACTGCCCAAAGGGCTGTAAGTGGCCTAGAGACCATTTCCTATGTACAGATTTGTTTATTTTTTTCTCTCCAAGAGAATTACCTTGGAAGGAAGTTTCTAAAATGCATTTTATTAGGGGGTTTTGGTAATATTTGATCAGCATTCAGTGCTGAAGTCAAAATGAGGAACATAGTACCTCTACTGGGATGGAGCTGATATTACCAGCATTGCTGATATCCAGGGCAAAGTGAGTCTTCAGTGAGTCAAACCTAGGCCCATTTTGCAGCCTATAGGAGCAATTCTCGATGGGTGAGGTTCACTTTCACCATGGAAGTCTCATAATTTCTTGTCTCCTCTAAGGAGATGATCCTCTAAGGTCATGATCCTTACCTTAGTACTTCAGCTGCCCAGCACTTGAGGATAAGCTTCACTGAAGCATCGTAAAGGTAAGGACAGACACTCTTGCTGTGAGCTGCTGTTGAGTGGAAAATCACTGTAAGTGGGAGGTAGCACAGCCCAGCTGTTTTCATTAGTCTTCACTACTGTATCCTAAAAGCTCGGGAATATTGCCCTTCAACATGGTAAGTGTGTATATATAGAGGTATTTATAGAGGCCTTACAGTCCTGTATAATAGTTCAATTTCAAATAATATAAAAAAGAAAACCCTTGCATGATGTTTTATAATCACATATTTGATTCAAAATGTCCTACCAAACTTCTGCTCCCAGTAAAGCAAAGTGTGAGGCCAGCATAAGTCTCCCATATCCTTGGTTTGCCTGATAGGCACGTGGCTGTGCAATGAGCTGATAATCAAAGGCTTTACATCAGAACAGCCTTAATTTTTCTGATCCCTTCATAAAACTTATAAGCCTTAGAGAAATAATTCAAGTCTAAGCCTATGCCTCCAAAGAATTGTTGTGAGTGTGGTTTTGTGTTTGGTTTTTTGTTTGGTTTGGTTTGGTTTTAAGGATGAAGACATTACCACCTAGTGTCAAGGCTTCAGAACATAGCAAACCTGGTGTCAAATCTTGGATTGAAAAATAGGTATCCTAAGTTTCCGTGCTTGACAAAACAAGAACAAGTTGAAAAATAATAATGAATTCAAACAGGCAGCAGAAACCCGGGTGTAGATGTATGGGGAGTGGGGTGAAATTCTCAATTCGAAGCCTCCTGCTTGCCGGCTACTACTGGCATGTGCTGGTTGTAAATTTTCATCCCCCCTGAAATGAACAAAAATGGTACATCCTCCGATTAATAAATAGATGTGAGACAAACCCTGCAATTAGGAAGCTGATCACATGTTGTGCTTCTGCATATGGACTATTTAGACCAGGAAAATTAGGCTCAGGGTGATGTAAAGAAGAGCTGGTGTTGATGAGAGAGGCTCCTAAAGTGAAGTAGCATTCTCAGAAAGAAGAAGGTAGCCTGGAAAAATAAAGAAAATATGCTGCCTGAAGGAATAACCCAGCAGTGGGGGAAGATGGAGGAGACAAAATAGCTTGCAGCCCATAATGCCCAAGAGTGTTAATGAAGAGCAGCAGCACAGCATGAGCCATCCTTACTTTCTACTAGATCATCCTAAGTCAGCAGCAACCTCCCTGCTGAGATGGATGGTGAGACTTTTGACCACAGTGCTGGGGTCAGTGAGGGAGTGGGTGACTCAGAAAGTAGAGTAAATCTCTAGTTTCTTAAATAAACTCCAGTTATCCAGAGCCACGGCAGGTTGTTGTTCAGTGTCTCACCCCTGAGAGCATCCTATTTCCAAATGATCCTTTTCAGCCAAATACTATTCCCAAGTAATGTAAATAATTGGATCCATGAGGTTTCCCTTCATGTTACCTAAACCCTTTGGTTTAATTAGACTTACGTACTTGCCAACAATTTTTTTTCTACTGACATGCTACTATCATTTTGAATAATCTCCTAGCTGGAGGTGACTCACTGAAAGAAGCTATTCAGTGACTTCCTCTGGAGAAATTCAAGAAATGCCAGGCTGACATACATCCCTGTCACTGTCTTTACTAGGGTTTTTAATAACACTGTTAATTTGATAAATCTTACATTTTTCAAAATTCTTCTGTAAACAAGCATTTAATGCCTTACTAAGATCTCCGTTGGGATGGCTATAGAGTGGGTTTCAAAAGGAAAGGAATCCGTGGCAGATGTGTATTAGCAAAATATTTCACCTTCAACATCTCTCTCAAGAGATGTCCCAGTTGTGTAATTTTTCCTTTCTGCCTTGCTCTTGAAATCGCATATCCACAGTGGACATTAATAAAAAAGAAAATTGGTGTCTCTTTTTGTAAACACATTCTGGTCCTATGCAGTGAAACTCTAGGGATCCAGACCCAAGTGGAAGTATTTATGTAGTTACTATATCAAAACAATGGATATTTTTTTTTTTTTTGGTGGCAGGAAAGTTATCTTATGTGAAAAGGCTTTAAAATGGTCACTATTTGAGAGAGAGACTGATTTTGATAGGAGACCACCAGACAGATCTCTAGAGGAAGTCAGAAATTACTGTGATTTTCCCACATTGCTAAGAAATGAAGTTTACTGTGAGGTACAGTGAGAAATTGTCACCCCTGTAAGAGCAAATAATATTTCTTTTCAGGGAACCTGGTTCTTAACTTACTGAGGAAAAAGGCCAAATAGCACAGGTACTCCCACAGGCTGCAATTTTGCAGGCATTTTACCCCTGCCTGGGCACTGGTCTGGTCTCCCAAGGGACTGGTCTCAAAGGGACTCTGAATATGTTATTTAAAAATGAGACATATTGACACACCCAATTGTGGTGGGAATTTCTCTGTAGCCTTTTGAAAGCACCAGCTCTCAGTGCTTGGGGAATAACTGCAATGAAGTGGTTGCACAGCTGCCAGAGAGCTGCTGAGCAGAAAGGAACACAGGCTTTGCCTGCATGGCTCGGGCTGGAAGCCTTACACTGCCAGACGCTGTCACAGATATTAAAGTGAGTTTGGTTTGTTCTTCACCCATAAGATGGATGGACAAGAAATTCTCCTTCAGCCCCTCAATACCCAAATTTACTATTGAGTTTCCACTGGTTAGTGCATCAAAATGACAAGTTTTTGATGAGATCAGTAGTTCTGCATAATTTAGCAGGCTCCCAACACACATTTCAAAGACTGAGCTAAAGCAAAACAAAACAAGAAACTGTTCAAAAAGGCCCCCAAAGAAATATACCCAGAAATACTTAATGTGGGCTTATAAGAAATCCGAAGGGGGCTTTTTACAAGGGCATGCAGAGACAGGACAAGGGGAAATGACTTTAAACTGAAGAATGGTAGCTTAGATTAGATGTCAGGAAGAAATTCTTTACTGTGAGGGTGGTGAGATGCTGGAACAGGCTGCCCAGAGAACTGCAGATACCCCATCCTTGGAAGTGTTCAAGATCAGGTTGTATGGGGCTTTGAGCAACCTGGTCTAGTGAACAATGTCCATGCCCACAATAGTGAGGGGGTGGAGGCTGGAACTATATATCTCTAAAGGTCCTTTCCGACCCAAACCATTCTATGATTCTATGAAAGCTATGGTTTTCTATGTATACATCTCCTTATATTTATCTGAAAATAAACTTTTCACTCAGTAGCAGTTGTGATCAGCAGTCACTCTTCCCTCACCCTCATACACGAGGATACAACATTTCAGTAGAGAAACCGACAGATTGCCCAAAGAAACTATGAATGCCCCACGCCTGGAAATATTAAAGGTCAGATTGGATAGGGCTTTAAGTAACTTGATCTGAAGATGTCATTGCAGGGGAGTTGGACTAGATGACCTTTAAATGTCCCTTCCGAAGCAAACTGTGCCATGAATCTATACGTTAGGCAAGAGTGACATCTACTGTCCGTCACCACCAGCAGCCCAGAGCAGATGCAACACTGGGCAAAATCCCTGGGTTACAGTGACATAAGGACATGCGTAGAAGGAGTCTCTGCGCATTTTTACCCTCAGATCTTCCATCCGTATTGTCAGTTAAAATGAATGAGAGGCACTATTTTAGAAAATATTCAATTACCCCAATTTCTGGTTGATAAAAATTAAATTTGGAGTTGTTAGTCCCAAAACTAGGGCACACATGACCGAAGCAGTACAACTAGTGACTCAAAATGATGGATCAAGGGAGTGGAAGCTCTCAATAACTGGGGGCAACTAACCAGAGAGCCAAATCCTCTTTCATTTTGAAAAGAAATCTGCAGGGAACGAGAATCCAGGCTGTGAAACCAAACTCAAATCACCATTTAATCACTGAAGCATTTTGATACTGAAAATGGATTACAAGCTAATCTGTGAACACAGATCTCAAGGCTTCCCCATCAGGACATGTGTGCACCTCTTGCCTCATTCTACTGTAAAATAACACAGTTCAGGCCTGAAAGAAAGCATTCCTGTTAAACAGAAACCTGAAAATTTGCTGATCAGAAATTAGATTAAACAATAGAATTATTTTTCAGACCACAAGTGAAGTCAATGAGTAATTTCAGAATACAAATTTTTATCTAAATACAGTCTACTTTCTGCATGTGAATGCTGAAGGTAACCAAGCACGCATGTATGCACACATATCCAAATCCTAGGTATGAAAAAAGAACATAAAGGACTGCATAATCTTGAGGACTAATACAATAGGAAAATTAAGCTATTTCAGACAAAAATTTTGGTTTTGCAGCCTCCAAGACTCATGAGAAACACTGAATAAACAAGCAAGCCTGCCTGGTAAACAGGGCTCTCTAGCTGTGAAAAGGATTGGAAGCAGTCTAAGGTAACTTTGTTAAATATCATGATCTGTCTTTCTGGAAGCAGTAGGACACTTAGATACTTCTCAGTCTTGAAATGATGGCTTGATCAGACTTCAGAGGATCAAAGGATTGGAATCAAGCAGGTGGCAGGGGCATCAGGAGGCCTCCACTGGAGTTGCCTGCTCAAAGCAGGCCGAGCACTAATTTCAGACCAGGTTTCTCAGGACTGTGTCCATCTGGGACTTGAAAATCTCCAGGGATGGTACCTGCACAACCTCTCCAGGTGGCCTGTTCTACAGCTCAGCTGTCTTGAAGGAGAAAAAAATTCTCTCCCAATTCTTCTGACAAAATTTGACTGGATGACATTTCCAGTTTTTAACCACAAAAAGGCAACCACAGAGGGAATAAGGGAAAACACAGGTGTTTTCAAACACCATCTGGCCTGTGGGCCATCTGAGCATGCAAGGGGAAGAATATGCAGACTGGCTCAGGCACTGCTTAGGACTAAGAAATGTTATTAGAAGAAGTGACTATCATGCCTAGATCTGTACCCTCGTTTGCTCTTCCACTGAACATGCCCAGTGTTTGGTAACTGGTGTGTGTGCATGACAAGGAGGCCATATGCAAGACATCTTGTCTTTCAGTGAAATGACATAAGGGCAAAGGTGATCCATGGGAATCTTAGCTTTTTGCCTGAGCTGGTCTTCACATAGCATGAGATCTTATGGGCTCCAGGCTTCATTTCCCTGCCTCTCTGTAGGCCACCACTCTCTCCTTCTTGCCTTTCCACATTCATGCTTGTCTTGTTTTGCATAAACAGGACTTCAGCAGCTACTGAAGAGCAGCAGGGTCATCCTTAAGTACTATGGAGAGAGTAACTAGCTCTCACTGTGAACTCAGTAAAGGGAAATAACTTTGAAGGACGAAATCGAGCTGCAGCAAGATTGATTGGCACCACCCACCCTCAGCAGAACACACATCCTGACAACCCTCAGCAGGGTGTAGTATGAATAAGGCTAGAGGATTTTCTCAGTCATGCCCAAGACAGAAAAAAAATGCCAAACTCTTGAAAGTTGAAATCAAAGCAGAGAATGACACTAAGAAGCCTGAATTTCTAGTTAAGACACAGACTGTGGGCTCCAGATGTGATATATGATAAACCATTCCTGCAATATATATTCTGCAGTAGTTGCTTAATTTGCCATAGTACTACAATCCCACTGAAATTAAAGAAAGAAAAAGTGCTGTAAATAAAACATAGTGAAGACTAATATTTTCATTCTTGTTATACAAGGCCTCATGGGTATTTTTGGCATTCTTCAATTTTTTTTGTTTCATTCAAATAAACAATTACAAAATGTGGGAAAATAAACAATGAACAAATTTATGTCTTTGGAATACACACATTTGACTTGCAGAGCTGCCATGTACCCATCTACCCTGTTAGGTCCTGCAGTCACACTGGTACTCCCCCAGGGGCAAAGATGTTATACCAAGAGAAAGAAATAGAGGTGTTGGCATCACATTTTAGCAGTCTGAGTTTCCTACTGAATGCAGGAAGGAACTATTCAGTGCAGGAAGGGGAATGAAAAGCCAGAAGAACGCATGGTGTAGGTGCTTTAGTGGTGAAAATTGATAAGGTGCCAACGCTCACAAGGCAGCTGCACCCTGGGAATTTTACGCAGAATCAAAGCAAAAGGAAAGTTTTTCCCAAAGGAAAAACAATGGATGTGAATGAAAATATATGCATGTTTTAAATAATGTGCATGTTTTAAATCACCTGGATGACAAACAGTGAATGCATTTCAATGGTAGGCCATTAAAATGTCTCAGCTGCAAGTATTAGAACTCTCTGCTGGAAAAGGAGACAGAGGGAAGCAACACAGCAGGAAGGAAGCATGTGGACAATGACGTCAGAAGAAATTTATTAGAGGAATCAAGGGTAATTAGTATCCAAACTCCACTGACGCCCATAACACTTTTGAAAACTTCATATCAGTGTGAAATCTGGCAATCTGACAGATAACCACTTTGAAGTCTTCAGTTATAAGGGACTCAAAACATGAAGACAAAGTTAATTTCAAAGGCATTCTTTGCACAGCATGAAAATTGTTCAGAACTGTTTATAGGGAGATTACACAATGCATCGTGTAGAATTTGTGTAAAAATACATGCTAAGGAACATCTAAATTTGAGCAAAGAATTAAAAATAATTAAATTATTTGAGAAGATTCCTTTCAAAGGAGAAGCAGGAAGGATTCACTGATTCCTGCAGGAGAGCGTTAGGACTTGGGAGGGTGGAGTGTGCAGAACAGTCCGACTTTGACATCCCTCAGCAGAATCCTACGAGGTCGCTTAAGCAGAGCTGAGTGGTGCAAGCACACTGGGGACATCTGAGGTTTCTGCAAGTCTGATACTGCAGGCAGAGGCATGGCTCCAGCCACTTTGCCAAGATGCAGATACCCAGGATGAAAGTCAACACAGAACAGTTAACACAAGAGTCAAAACCTGTGGAAGACAGAGAAAATATCAAGCAAAACATATAAATTCTGTCACTGATCTCTGCAATCATAAAATTATAGAATCATAGAATGGTTTGGGTTGGAAGGGACCTTAAAGATTACCTAGTTCAACCTCCCTTTCATGAGCAGAGACACCTTCCACTAGGCCAGGTTGCTCAAAGCCCATCCGATCTCGCCTTGGAACACTTCTAGGGATGGGATATCCACAGGTTCTCTAGGCAACCAGTTCCAGTGTCTCTCCACTCTCACAGTAAAGAATTTCTTCCTTACGTCTAATCTAAACCCTTCCTCTTTCAGTTTAAAGCCATTCTAACTTGCCCTATCGCTACATGTCATACTAGGATCATAGTAGGGTCATTGCAGCTAACACTACACATTGGAAAGCTAAGTCACCCCGTAAAATCTTCAACTTCCACACCAGGGTTACACCGATACACCTGCGTAGGCCACACTCTCTCCAATTCTCCATGCACAAGCAGCAAAATCCCTGTGGTAAGACGTGCCAGAATTTGCCCTTCTACCATCTCTGAAGGAAGAGGAGATTTCTGCTAGCCCCTTCTTGAGGGTTGACCATTACATTCAAGGACGTGTTGGTCATTCTTCTGCTTTATTGCCTGGTTATCTGGGGACTCTGAAATGCTCCAGATCACACAGCAGGCTGGGTATACTTATAAGCCATATACAAAAGGAGAACATAGTTTGACATAGGTTTCTTCATTCACAGAATCATAGAATCATAAAATCATAAAATCATTAAAGTTGGAACAGACCTCCAAGGTCATTGAGTCTAACTTTTGATCAAACACTACCATGTGAACTAAACCACGGCACCAAGTGCCATGCCAAGTTTTTTCATGAATACTTCCAGGGATGGTGACTCCACCACTTCCCTGTGCATTTAATCATACTTTCAGTGAAGAAATCTTCCTGATGTCCAACCTGAACCTCCTTGAGGTGCCTTCTTGAGGCACAGCTTGAGGCTATATCCTTTTGTCCTGTCACTAGTTGCGTGGGAGGAGAGGCTGAACCCCACCTTTCTATAGATAGCTGTGGAGTACGAGCTGTAGTGGTCCTTTCAGGTAGAGAGCAATAAGGTCCCCCCTCAGCCTCCTTTTCTAGAGACTAAGCAACCCCAGCTCCCTCAGCCACTCCTCACATAACTTACTCTCTAGACCCCTCTGAGTAAGCTCCACCGCCCTTCTCTGGACTTGCTCCAGCACCTCAATGTCTTCCTTGTAGTGCAGGGCCCAGAACTGAACACGTGGCCTCACCAGTGCTGAATACAGAGGGACAATCCCTGCCCTGGTCCTGCTGGCCACACAATTTTTGATACAAACCAGAATGCCATTGGCCTTCTTGGCCACCTGGGCACATTGCTGGCTCATGTTCAGCCAGCTGTCACCCAGCACCCCCAGGTCCTTTTTCACCTAGCAGCTTTCCAGCCACTCTTCCTCAAACCTGGAGTGCTTCCTGGGGTTGTTGTGACCCAAGTGCAGGACCCAGCATTTGGCCTTATTGAACCTTATACAGCTGACTTCAGCCCATCAATCCAGCCCCTCCAGACCTCTCTGCAGAGCCTTTCCTCTGACTTCTGGACAAGTCATGTCAGCAGAAAAGAGTGTTAGCCATGTGATATGGTCAGGATAGTTGTCTGTCAGAGTTATGCAATCGCTTTCTCTGGCAAAGCCCTCCTCTGACTGGGTTGCCCTCACAAGTACATGATCTCAGATACCTCTCCTAGCCACAAGACCTGCTTGAGCCACGGTTGCATAATCTTTGCTCTTCTCATGCAGGGAGCCAGGTCCCTCCATGCAGAACGGACAGCTGGCCCCACCAAGCTCCTGGTTTGTAGAGCATGTGTACCTTTGACCTCCTTGAGAGGCAAGGGTTTGATCTCAGCTCCCAGCATCCACCAAGCTTTCTGCAGACCAGCTCCTGCCAGTTCAAAATCCTATTCTTTCCCCATCCTCCCCCTATATTCCACCTCCCCTGTACTGTGCCCCGGGACTCAAAAGGCAGGTGTTCCTTCAGACAGGTACTGAGATGGTGCTGCTCCCTGCCTCAGTGCTGCTGGCCTGCCTCTCTTGCTGAGGGTTGAAAACAACCATAAAAATCCACTCTAGCCAAACTGGGCAGGTTACGGGCAGCCCCAATCAATTTTGAGAGTAAGGTGTCAGAGGCCAAATGAGAGGGCAGCCAACACCAGGATAGCTCTGCCACCGGGAACGTGGTAGATAGCCTGCAGGTAGGTGAGAGATGTCAGAGCTGCTCTTGCTTAAGCACTATGGAGCCCATTCTGTCTTCACCTGACAGAAACCTGAGAATGGAGTCAGAGTGTTCTGGTAACCTTCCTGATAGCCCATGTGGTTTGCTACAGCTTTCCCGGACAGTCTCACTGCACAAACATGTGGAATTTAAAAGCAAACTCTGCCAGCTGGAGTAAGGTATTTAGGAAACCAGCCATGAAGAGGAGGGAAGAAAATGCCAAGGATTTACAGGTAAAATCCATATTTTGATTTAAAGGTATGAACTTAGAGGCAGGGCGAAGTGGAGCAAGATGAGCAAAGGGTTACAAGATGATGGAAGTGCAGAATAAATTGGACTTATCTGGGATGCATCCAATACTCAAGTTAAATCCACATACTCTTTCTGCATGAAAATACCTCCCTGAATTATAAAGGGTAAGGGAGGGAGGGCTCACATCTTGATCCCTATATCTATATCATTTGCATCTCTTAAATCTGAGTCAGTTGAACAGTTGAATGCTGCTAGCCTAATCCTATTTAATTTATTCAGCAACACATCTGTGTGAAACATAGTCCAATTACAGGCATTAGGTTACTTTGCCATGGCTTGAACCATTTGGCTTTTATTTCCAGCAGGTTCTAATTAACTTATCACAATGCAGGAGCAGACAAGTTTCTCCTACACGTGACTGCAATTAAAGACATGAAATCACAACATTTTTTTAAGTGACTCCAATCAATTGGTTACAGTAAAGAATACCATGTAATGAAGCAGTGACTCCACTGTTAAGGCTGAAAGAGGGTTTCTGTTCCAATAATCTAGTTCCCTTCTATTACGAGTTCTGCTCTTGGATAATTTATTTAAAGTTCATTATGTGTCTACAACATATATCATTTGCCCTCAGCTTGGGCTGCAGAAGTGCCGTTATGGCCAATTACTTACTGTGATAAAATCTGTCACAGTACAAACTGTTCCTTAGTTAGATTTAAGTTTTGTCTAAATTCTATTTGTAATTCAAGCAGCAAAATAATAAGGCCAACAGCAAAGCCTTGCTGTCTCCTTCCTCTGGTCCCTGTTGTAACCTGTTGTAATCTTAGGGCAGTTAGAACCGAAACCCCACACCCATCTTTTCTTCCAATACTTGTCCCCACTTTGTGTTTCTACAACCAGTGCAGGGCTTGGGGTGGTCTGGCCTCTGAGAGAGTTCCTTGACCTGAATCCCACCATATCATATATGTCACTGATAGCAAAGTCTGCGAAAGCCCCTGAGAGCATAAGGCTGTCATTAGGGACTGCACAGTTGACTGCCAGTCACGCTCTTTGGTGATCACACATATTTACTCTCTGGCCTCCACAGTTTGCTACAACAGTGCCGGGGTTTGGAAGTTGTTAATTCACTCGTCTACCATTGGTTTCTGTGTTGCCATAGTGCAGGATGGGCCTTTTTGCTATTGGCCTCGTTAACCATTAGCCACACCAGAGGCTTCAAATTTGTTTGGGGATGAGGATATCTCTGCACAACTTTTTAAGTGAATTAGAGCCACTGGATTTATCCAAATCACCCCTGCACCACCCCCAGCCATGAGAAGGCGTTGGAAGCTGGTTTGCTCTTTAAAAACAATTGCCAGTGTTTGGCAGGCATCTTCTCAAGCTTGTGCTTCAGTTTTTAAAGTGTTTTAAACATGTTTGAACCAAATGTTCTACACAAATTTGAATTCAAATCCTGCAACCTTTCTCTGTGAGATCTCACAAGTGAGGGAGGGTAGAAGCTACAGCAAGAAAATTCAGAGTGAAACAAGAAATAGAAGTGATTCAATAGGATCCATTTTAACAGATCCAGGCCACAGCAATTTGAGGACAGGCATTACCCTATAAGAAGCTGCATTCCTCTGAAAAAAATTACGCTTGGGATTTATTCATTTTTTTCAGTGGAACCTTTACTCCACTTTAAAACAAAGAAGGCACTTCTTCACAACGAAGACACTTCTTCACACCAAATGCACTTACTGGATGCCATGTTAACAGTTATTTGCTGAGTGCATCAGTGGCCATGTATTTTCTGTTGTAGAGAGTACATACTGAGCTGTCTTTCCTCAAATCCTGCTCAAATCCCATATTGTATCTTGCAAATGGCTACCTTGCAAAGTTGGATGAATTTATTCTGATGTTTCAGAAAACTTCTATCTAAGACTAATGTCAAAGCAAAACACCATTTAAAAATTTTATGGAGATGGAAATTTATATAACAGATAATAACAAGCCAAAAAATAATGTATTTTTTTTGCAACATCAGTGTTGGTATTGAACTGAAAGAATGTGTGATAGTCTAGGCCTTTCTGGAGACCAGCTTGTAACCAGGAAAACTAGGGAAGCGACTATCCAGACACTTTCCTGTAAAGATGAAACTTAAAATTAAATTCTATCTATACGGATCCAATATTGGATCTATATATATTGGATCATATATATATATGATAAAAGGTGTCTAGATCAGAATCAATTCTTACCAAAGCAGCAAGGTCTTTCCTTATTCATTAAAGCACTCACAGTGGCACTGATAAGAAGTTGAAAGGAAAGACCTGATTATTAGTTGTTTTGAATGGGATATGAAAAAGTCTTATTTATAAGTGAACACTAAACATTTCTCTCTTCCTTAAGAGCTAAGGAGAAAGTATGAACACAACAAATGACAACTTGGTCAAACCCACCACCTGGCAAGACACGGAACATGATTTTCCCACTGCACTGGTGTGGAAGTTGGTCTGAAGACTTTGTAACTTCCCATTAGGTAAAGCATCATATTCCTTGGTGGATTGTAATCAAACTGGAAGGCATAAGTGTAAAACCACCCAACTAGGCTGTTTCCAAAGACATTTGGGAAACGTGGGCTTCTCTAGCTCCAGGTTTTGCTATTGATTTCACAAACATGAGGAGCTTAGTCTGGACATGTGAACAACTTCCATTCATTTCAGTGCTGTCACTGATGTAGTGCTTTGTTTATTAGAGCCTAAGCAAAACACAGCAGATACAGTCATGGTTGCTGAAACCACTGAATTACATAGAAAGCTCATAGATAAATCACGTTTTCAGATTGGATGGACCCAATGAACTTCAGAATAGGGCACTGAACAACTGAATGGTGAAATCTTAGAGTTGACCTAGGAGAGGATGAGAGGAATACCAGAGAAGGACCTACATGGTGAATACAAGGGTATGTGTATCTACCTATCTATCTATCTATCTATCTATCTATCTATCTATATGCACACACACACATATATATATACACACACACAGATACACACACACACAAAAGGCTATATAATAGGATATATAATAGAATCATAGAATGGCTTGGGTTGGAAGGGACCATAAAGACCATCTAGTTCCAACCCCGCTGCCATAGGCAGGGACACCTTCCACTAGACCAAGTTGCTCAGAGCTCCATCCAATCTCTTCTTGAACTTTTAAGTGTGTATTATATAATATGTATATATGGAAAATAATAAAGGAAAAAGGATTTAAGTCATGTTAGTCTACAGAAGAGTCATCTCCTGTGCAGCATATCTCCAAAAGCAGACTATCCAGACACTGAACAAGAAGGACACAAGCCTGCTGGGCCTCTGGTTGTTCCTTTGGGCCATGAGACTCCATGATTACACATACATTCCCAGTAACATTGGTGCAAAACAGTGCCCAGGAGTATCACCGGCACCAGAGCTCATCCCACCCCACTGCCATGGCCCTTGGGAGCCTCAGGCAGGCAGATGGCTGACAGCAACAAGCATGCTGGCAAAAGCAGGCTCCTGCCATGGGTAACCCATGTGCACCCCTGTGCACTTTAGTTGGAAAAATAATGACTCCGTAGTGTTTAAGATACCTTGTGGATATTTCAAATACTTTGTTTAAGGATCATCCATCAGCTACATCTTTCAGAAGCAGTGCCACAGGCCTTTTGACAAGTTTTCTTTTAATTGCTCCTCTTCTGTACTGTTGTCAAAGTCCGAATTTTACAGGTTGCCACCAGATGGTGATCAGTCCTGGTCAAGGTACCTGATTTCACATGTGCACGGTTGATTCAAACCCACAAGTTACAGAAATACACAAGGCGATTCACATGGGATAAATCTTTTCTGACATAGATTCATAACACCCCAACTCTCCAACATGGGCAAAAAGTACAAACACACTGCACAAATTCTCTTCCTCTTCCACATCAGTGAAAGCATAAGATGTGTCTATCACTTACGTATATACATCTGAAGAAGTGGATTAAAAATTACCTTTTTTCCACTGTCAGAGTATTTTTAATTCTTGTTCTCAGAAGCTCTTCCTTTTCAAGCCCAAGCTGAGCTTATCACACACGAACAGAAGCTCTTCAATATAACTACTGTATGATATAAAATGAAGCGGCTGAAGGCAAAAAGTGTGAAAAGGAAATGTTCAAGGCTTTTCATCTCTAAAAGCAAGAGAGCCAGTCTCATAGCTTCAGTGACTTGGAGAGGGACTACCTTTTTGCCTCCTCCTCTCTTTCCTTAACATAGCTATTGGTTGGTTGTGTTCTTCTTATCTCTGCTGCTCATTCACCACTTCTCTTCATTTAGTTTGGGCTAAAACAGCTGATTTTAAAGTGCCAAAGTAGAGTAGGAAATGGTCTTGGGAGCTGCAGTTTGCTGATGGGGAAAGAACCTCCAGGAGAAGGACAGTCACATCTTCCAATAGCATGGCTGGGTCTGGAAAAGGAGAAAAGCTCAACCTTAACCACAGGCACTTTTAAAGCATTCAAGGACTGCTGAGGTGCTCTGCAGGACTGAGAGATCATTATCTCATGTGGCTCATTCCTTTTGCTTACTGTGAAGCTCGATTGCTTCTATTTTTAGCCACTCTTAAGTTTACTGCAGAAACAAGGATAAGTTTACTGCTTCAATTGCAGTAAACAGGAGACACTTTCCAAACTCTGTACACAGTGTGACAACATAGCTACATAAATTACTACACTATTGCATGCTAATTCACAGCATAGTTATGCTCCAGTAACCAGGTTTCTATCAAAAGTCTCTAGTAGGTTTGACTGCAAGGACAGTCGTGTCAACTCAAGTGCCTACCAGCAGGCTGCTCTCTGCCTGGGACCACAGAGGGACCAAGAGAATAGCTCTGCAAGGTAAACCTCTCAAGGGGATGTCAACTCTGGTGATACTAAAGATGAAATTTGGGAATTGCCAGCTGTTTTGGTAGACATGTTGAACCTTGTTCTTCACAGTGACTCACGTACTGTTCACAGATTGCAGCAGAGTTATTTTCTACCCTTGCTTGTCCAGGAAGGCAATCAGCAATTTTCTTTTCATTTTCTCCCCAGTTCATGTGTTCCCATAAGACATGAAAGCAAAAAGACCCTGCTCATACTCAAACATCCCAGAGAGCAAAATATTGACTGTAATGTTCTGCATAAAAAAGAATTCACTAAATCTGTCCTAATCTGGCTGCTCTGCAAGCAGTTCTGTCATCCTGAACTCCTAAGAAGAGAGTGTGTAGCAGACTGCACATAGCATCAAAATGAATAACTTGGTAAACAGCTAGTAGAGAGAAAAGCTAAAATAGCTTGAGAATTGTCTACTCTTATGGTGTCTATGTGGGATATTGATGTGACAGAAGGCTGCAATTTTATCCCAATGTAATGGTATGTGTAGTTGGGATGCTGCTGCATTAGCTGCACAGTAAATGTATGATAGTGATCCACCACACCAAGTGGAGGGTAGTGCAAGATTCACCACTGAGCCATTTAGACCTCACATAGATGCTGTCATTTTACTGATAAGGCTAAGTGAGCAAAATAAACTTTGAATGACTGCTTCCATCTATCAATATTTTCTGCTCTGAAAACGTGGGTTGAATGAACCTAAACTTTAAAGCAGCAAACAACAAATGAACACATCGCTGTTCAAATCCTACCAGCTCCAAGCTCAATTTACCTTTCCCTGCCGACAGAAAAGGAGAAGTAAAGGAAAATATTTATGGTGTTCTCCTAAAGCTCCCTTATGTTTTGTGATAGTAGAGGCATTCAACAGTGCCAGCTGATACCCCTCCAATGTAAGTGTCACATAACTGAATCTAGAAGGGGCAAAAAAACCATTTACACTACAGAAAATGTATTTTAAGGCCTGTTTTCTAAATAGTAACTGGAAAACAGCAGTACTTCTGAGTAAGATGTCTTTCTGACTTGATGCCCTAGCCTAAAGGGTACTGTGCTGGAGAGCAGAGTGAGCTGGATGCCTCCTAAAGCAGAAGAAAAAATTACATTCCCGCTTTTAGTCAGAGCTGGACTTTGGAAAAAAGTAGAAAGAGAAAATTAAAGTTGGTAAACCAAGCTACATAAATTTCCAAAATAAAATTTAAAGCTGAAATGCTGATTTTTTAAAATACACAGAAGAAACATGATTTTTCAGGGCTGCTGCAGGCAAGTATAATGCACAGTATGTTTGATATATGATTGCTAGAACCTTAAAAGGTATTTAAATTGTAAGGTGTGTTATTTTCTAAGACAACTCCTTGGTTTCTTTACTCCCCAAAATGGTTGATATCATCAAGCTCTTCAGAAAGGACAGGCAGGGTAGGAGAGGTGGAGGGGTGGCTTTATATGTTAGAGAGTCCCTTGACTCTGTTGAAGTTGAGGTCAGCAGTGACAAGGTTGAGTGCCTGTGGACCAGAATCAGGGGGAAGGCCAACAAGGCTGACATCCTTGTGGGTGTCTGTTACAGACCGCCCAACCAGGATGATGAAGGAGATGAATTATTCTACAAGCAGCTGGCAGATGTCTCAAAATCTCCAGCCCTTGTGCTCATGGGTGACTTTAACCTGCCGGATATCTGCTGGGAGCTTCATACTGCAGAGAAGAGGCAGTCAAGGAGGTTCCTGGAGTGTATAGAGGATAATTTCCTTCATCAACTGGTAAATGAGCCTACCAGGGGTAAGGCCCCACTAGACCTACTGTTTACAAACAGAGAGGGGCTGGTGGATGATGTAGTGGTTGGAGGCCGCCTGGGGCATAGTGACCACGAAATAATAGAATTTTCAATCCTTAGGGATGTAAGGAGAGCCATCATTAAAACTTCTACTCTGGACTTCCGGAGGGCAGATTTTGGCCTATTCAAAAAACTAATTCAGGGCATACCCTGGGAAACAACCCTTAAAGGCAAGGGGGTCCAGGAGGGATGGACATGCTTCAAACAGGCAATTTTGAGCGCACAGGAACAGGCTATTCCAGTGTGCCGAAAGGCCAGCCGGAGGGGAAGACGGACGGCTTGGTTAAATAGGGAGGTTCTGAAAGAAATCAGGGATAAAAAGAAAGTTTACAGACTGTGGAAAAAAGGGCTGGCTACTTATGAAGAATTTACGAAGAGAGCTAGGTCATGCAGGAAAAAAATTAGGGAAAGAAAAGTGGAATTTGAAGTTAATTTGGCTAATTCAGTTAGGGATAACAAAAAGTCCTTTTATAAATACATTAATAGCAAAAGAAGGGGCAAGGAAAACCTCAATTCTCTGTTGGACTTGGAGGGAAATATAGTTAACAAAGATAAGGAGAAGGCTGAGGTACTTAACACCTACTTTGCCTCAGTTTTTAGCAGTAAGACAGGTGGCCCTCAGAACAACTGGCCTCTAGAGCAGATAGACAGAGACAGAGAGCTGAATAGCCCTCCTGTATTCCAGGAGGATGTAGTTAGCAACTTACTGAGCCAGCTGGATCCTAACAAGTCTATGGGACCAGACGGGATCCATCCCAGGGTGATGAGGGAGCTGGCAGAAGAGCTTGCCAAACCGCTCTCCATCATCTTCCAACAGTCCTGGCTCTCTGGGAAGGTCCCAGATGATTGGAGGTTGGCGAATGTCACCCCAATCCACAAAAAAGGCTGCAAGCAGGACCCTGGCAACTACAGGCCTGTCAGCCTGACCTCGGTGCCTGGCAGGGTTATGGAGCAGATCATCCTGAGTGCAATCACACAGCACCTTCAGGATGGACAAGGGATTAGACCCAGCCAGCACGGAGGGGCAGGTCCTGTCTGACCAACCTGATCTCTTTTTACGATCAGGTGACCCACCTGGTGGATGAGGGGAAGGCTGTGGATGTGGTCTATCTAGACTTCAGCAAGGCCTTTGACACTGTCTCCCATAATATACTCCTGGAAAAGCTGGTAGCCCATGGCTTGGACAAGTGTACCCTCTCCTGGATTAGGAGCTGGCTGGAGGGTCGGGCCCAGAGAGTGCTGGTGAATGGAGCTGCATCCAGCTGGCAGCCGGTCACCAGTGGTGTTCCCCAGGGGTCTGTGTTGGGTCCAGTCCTGTTTAATATCTTTATTGATGATTTAGATGAGGGGATTGAGTCCATCATCAGCAAATTTGCTGATGACACCAAACTGGGAGGGAGTGTCGACCTGCTGGAAGGCAGGAGGGCTCTGCAGAGGGATCTGGATAGACTTGAGAGATGGGCTGATTCCAATGGGATGAAGTTCAATAAAGCCAAGTGCCGGGTCCTGCACTTTGGCCACAACAACCCCCGGCAGCGCTACAGGCTGGGCACAGAGTGGCTGGAAAGCAGCCAGGCAGAAAGGGACCTGGGGGTACTAATTGACAGGAAGCTCAACATGAGCCAACAGTGTGCCCAGGTGGCCAAGAAGGCCAATGGATCTTGTCCTGTATCAAAAATAGCGTGGCCAGCAGGAGCAGGGAAGTGATCCTTCCCCTGTACTCTGCGTTGGTGAGGCCACACCTTGAGTATTGTGTTCAGTTCTGGGCCCCTCAGTTCAGAAAGGATATTGAGGTGCTGGAGCGGGTCCAGAGAAGAGCAACAAGGTTGGTGAAGGGACTGGAGCATAAGTCCTATGGGGAGAGGCTGAGGGAGCTGGGGTTGTTTAGCCTGGAGAAGAGGAGGCTCAGAGGTGACCTCATCACCGTCTATAACTACCTGAAGGGAAGTTCTAGCCAGGTGGGGGTTGGTCTCTTCTCTCAGGCACTCAGCAATAGGACAAGGGGGCACGGGCTTAAGCTCCGCCAGGGGAAATTTAAGTTGGATATCAGGAGAAAATTCTTTACAGAGAGAGTAATCAGGCATTGGAATGGGCTGCCCAGAGAGGTGGTGGATTCACCATCCCTGGAGATTTTTAAACGCAGATTGGACGTGGCACTGAGTGCCATGATCTAATAAATGGACTGGATTTGGACCAAGGGTTGGACTCGATGATCTCGGAGGTCTTTTCCAACCCAATCAATTCTATGATTCTATGATTCTATGATTAATGTCTTACCCAAAAGAGAGGTGGTTGCCTGGAAGGTATAGTACCAGTGGTGTTTTCCACTCTTAAAAGGAAAACAAAGTTCTGAGCTTCTGTGTTTTGGGGTTTTTTTAAAGAAAAGGTATGTATTCCAAATTAATTTATGAATTTTCTTCTGTTTTGTGAAATAGTGCAAGGCAATAGGGCAAAGAAGAAAGAAACACAACTTTGTGCAAAGACAATGCCATACTGAATGCTAATAAAGCAAGGTTACTTGGTCCTTGCCTCTCCCTTCACTGCATCCAGCCTGTTACTAAAGACCCATCAGCTTTTCAGAAAAGTGATTAGGAAATTCATTTTGTCCCTTCTAACAGTTCTGGTAAAATCTTTGTGGTTCCCATTTGCCCCTGATTGGCACAAGACAACTCCTGTACATGTGGCAGAATCGGTATTTTGTTGGTGGATCTGTGACAAGGTATTTGGTATTACCAGAAGAACACCCTGTGACATTCCCACATCTCTCCTCTAATTTTCAAGGACTTTCATGGTGTCAGCCACTGTGCAAAGTGATGCCCTGGACCTGCAGCTGACAGGGCTAGAAAACATCTTCTCTGTGGGTGCCTCAAAGAGTATCCAAGGTAAAAACTCCTGCTCTTCTCTGTTAAGTTGGGCAAAAAGGAGGTGACTTGACACAAAGTGGGAAAGCATTATGGGTGAATTTATTTCCAGCTCCAAATGATTCCAAAGGGGCAATTTTCCACTGAGTGAGCCAGACTGGCCCCATCACTTCTGGCCTCAGCAATAATGAAGAAGACCTAGCAGACATTGGCACACAAATGCACTGTGCAACAATTTCAAGCAATACATCTTTTTGAAAATTCTCTTTTCCCTTCACTTCATGATTTCTTTATCAACAGGAAGTTATCTTAACAGACAAGGCAGCAGAACCTGCCTACAGGAATTTCCTCATATTACCTTTCTGCTAGTAAGCCGCTCTGAGATATTTATATACCACCCCTATTTTACAGGTGATGAAACTGAGGCACACAGGAGTTAAGTGACTTGCCTCCAGTCACAAAGCAAATTAGCAGCCAAGCGGGGAAGAGATCAGTTCTCAGCCCAGAGCTTTTATAAAGTGCATTTTAGGCTTAGGGTAAGATTTTCAAGGGAGTCTTGATTGCTCTGTGGTGGCACTTCAGTAATAAAGCTTGAGTTAGAGCAGTGTCTGCACTACTCAGGCTGTGGTTCACTCCCAACATTATACTGTGGAAGGAGCACTTGCGTTTTCCTTCAGAGAAGGTTTTGGGTGACCAGCTCTTTATCACCAGTTAATTGGCTACCATCACATGTAATCTTAGCCAAGAGCCAGTAATTAGCTGCATTCATCCCATTTACATATTTCTATCAAGTATTTGCTAATTTGCAGGTTAACACAACATACTAGCACTATATAGGGAAACCTTTCAGGCTGAAATGTGTGCATGGCACTACAGGTAGGGAAGCTGTTCTCCTCGGGGTACAAAAGTCAGAAACAAGTACCATAACTAGCCAGCTGCCTTCACCCAGGAGGAAGGGTATCACTGATCACCATGTACGTATGCCAATGCTAGGAGGACACAGGTCCAACTAACACCCCGCAGAGCTGGAGCCAGCCCTCTACACAGCAGGCACTAATACGGATCCAGCAGCCCGTGTTCTGCCTTCAGATACTGATGCTAACACTTTTCTTCTACTGGCAGAAAGGCAAATGGAGTTAAGATGCAGTTTTATCATATATCTTCTAAATTTCCATCCACACTTTGATTCAACATGATTAGTACAGCTATACTTGCTTACCAGAGCTAGATATTTGGCCAACAAACTAATCTAAATCTATCCCTCTACCATAACAAAATTCTAGCAAACATAGTCCCCATTCTTTTTGCAAAATGCAAACCTGAATCCCATTGAGGGAGGGGAAGGACATAAATGGGGGGGGCATCGTCTCTGCTGGAAACACCATGAAGATGGGTCGTGCAATAGTAATTCTAGGCTGTGCCCAAGGGACTCCGGCCTTCCATACTGCTGGGCTCTGGAGGTGCTATATTTCAAATTTCCACTAGAGGGTAGACAAAACTCTTCCAGTAGAAGGATTGCCCTGGAGAAGTAAGTATAAGGGAAAGGATATCTGAACCTAAGAAGCAGCAAAGAGTAGAAAAAGGAAGCACGAAATTATGTTCATACCATCTGCAAGAGCAAGATGGGAGCATTGTTCTAACTTTCTCTAAAGAAACAAAATTTTTGCTTTATATTTTTAAATCAAATACAGTTGTAGTGGCTATGTGGTTATAAACATGTAAATTATAAATCAGATACAGCTGATATTTCCCCTACTGATGTTATCTTACAAACAATGCCAATTAAGAATTTCAAACAGTTAGAAAGGATAAGTATAGGAATTACAGTTTATCCACTTTGGGAGTGAATTCACACCATCCTGATGGCCTAGCCAGAAACATCAAATTGTGGATTTATCTCTCTCTTTTATTATTGACCACTCTATTATTGCACTCCGTTATTGTTTTCTCCTCACACATTTCTCTACTGCTGAAATGCAGACAGGTTTCTCTGAACCTTGCTGCTTGAGGGGAAAGTATGGCTGCAGGCATCAACACATCTTCCTCTTCTGGCTCTCTCTGAAAGGGCAGATTCTTCTCCAGGTGAGATCGGCTGTCTCAGGGAGCTCCCTGCATTGCAGATAAGGGCACTGGGAAACGATTTTCTCACCATATATCCGACTTCTCCCAAGCAAGCTTTCACACTGACTCAAAAAGCCCAATACTAGGGAAGCTAAAGCAATTCAGGATTTATTTTCTAATTTAGTCCAAGAACAATGAAGATGTCTTAAGACTCCAAAGCATCACATATGTGAGCTAAATGCTGGTTTTGAATGCTAAGCAAGGATTTGCTTCAATCTTCTTAGACGTAACTTGTTTATGCTGACTAGAGGCAGGAACCAAAGAAGGCCAGTCAAACCAGCAGAGCTCTGAGGCATTCCTGCAAGTGGAACACCTCCTTCAGCTAGGATAATTAAAGGCTGAATTAATTGTGCTTTGGAAGACCTGTGCAACAATGTCAGCCACCACAAGCACTGCATTATTTCATCTCCCCCCTAAATGGATGTAGGTTTGTGAAAGGAAAACCTCTGTGGCCCTTCTCTTCTGAATGGGTCCCATTTTCTGGTCCCACATAGTCTTGTGGGTAGCAAGGACTCTGTCTCCAGCCAAGTGAGTTGATGAAACTGGGTGAGAAGTGGCACTGCAGGCAGCAGTCTCAACAGTTGTCACATCAAAGGCTAAATGAGAGATGTGCCTGGAGAAGGATTACATTTGTGGCCCTAATTAGCCAAAGAGAGGAGCCCTGCAGGCAGCCACACGTGTTTTCACTGCAATAAGGCACGTGAATCCATTGCAAAGAGGTTTTCACACCACAGTATTGGGAGCAAAGGAAGAAGCACTAATACTGAAATACAGCCATGCCAAATGAGGTTAAATTACATATTCTCTATCTGACTTGTACTGTAAAATGTGAATGATGGGTCTGAGGGATGCTGGCATGGCATTAAATTTGAAGCAGAGCTGCATTTGGTGTCTGTTTGTTTCACATTTCTCTGCCCTGTGGTTATCAATACTTCTACCACCTGTTTTTACCATGACAGCTGGGAGAACTACTTCAAGGGATGCAGATCTCATGCAAAAAATCTCTGTCTTCATCTCTCTGAAAAAAAGTAATATTTTATTGAAGAAAGAGTTATTGTTACACAAAAGTCTGTGACAGCAGGTGAAAACTAGAAAATCTCTATTTCAGGAAGTCAAGAAGCTGGATTTGGTAAGGAACAGATGCATCTTGGCAGCTGTGCTCTTTCACCAAGTAGTTGACTCAGGGGGGCAGCTGATGTTAATTTTTGTACAAAATTTCCTTTTCTTGCTTGAATTAAAGACACTGAAATAGAGAGATGACCTTTATTCTGGAACCCTCTTTTCCATTTGTCTTTGAGGATTTTGGAGAAATTGAAGGCACTTCCATTGGTTTAACAAAGCTTAAACAACACACTTGACTTCAGCTGTATAGTAGTCCTCTTTGTTGCTTAATGAGGTTCATGAAATGCATCATCTCATCAACACAAGTTTCAACACTAAACCTTTCTGCTACCAAGTAGACGAGCTAAAAATACTCGAGGGGGAAATGCTACACTAAGTAGTTTCTGAACTGGGTCTTCAAGGAAAGAGTAAATTAAATCACCGCTGAACCCTTCTTTCTATAACTTGCATAGCCCTCTCTAGTAGACAAATTTCATACTGTTTTTGATTCTTGGAAAAGTAAGAAAGGGAGTCAGCTATTGCCTTGGGCTTCTGGAAGGCAGACTTTGGCCTGTTTAGGACCCCAGTTGAGAGAGTTGCTCAAGAGGCAGTCCCGAAGGGCAGAGGGGTCCAGGAAAGCTGGACATTCTTCAAGAAAGAAATCTTAAAGGCACAGGAGCAGGCCATCCCCAGGCACTGGAAGTTGAAGGACCAGGAAGAAAATTGGCCTGGCTGAATATAGAGCTTTGGCTGGAACTCATGAGAGAGAGGAGAATGTATCATCTTTGGAAGAAGGGTCAGGCAACTCAGGTGGACTACCAGGATGTTGTGAGGTTAGGCAGGGAGAAAATTAGAAGGGCCAAAGCCCAATTAATCTTTTTGGATATCAATAAAGCTTTTAATACTATCTCTCACAGGATCCTTCTGGACAAAATGTCCAGCACACAGCTGGATAAACACATCATGTTGTGGATGAGCAGTTGGCTCATGGGTCGAGCACAGAGGGTAATAGTGAATGAGGTAACATCAGACTGGTGACCTGTCACTAGTGGGGTTCCACAGGGCTCCATCGTAGGCCCTGTGCTCTTCAACATCCTTATACATCACTTGGACATGGGACTGGAAGGGACTGGAAGGGATACTAAGCAAATTTGCAGATGACACAAAACTGGTAGGAGCTGTTGACTCCCCTGTAGGCAGGGAGGCCCTGCAGAGAGACCTGGACAAATTAGGGGACTGGGCAATCACCAACCATATGAAGTTCAACAAGGGAAAGTGCAGGATTCTGCACCTGGGACGGGGCAACCCTGGATGTACATACAGGCTGGGGAATGAGGTGCTGAAAAGCAGTGCCAAGGAAAGGGACCTGGGGGTCCTGGTCGATGGCAAGTTGAATCTGAGTCAGCAGTGCCCTGGTAGCCAGGAGGGCCAACCATGTCCTGGGGGGCATCAGGCAAAGCATCATCAGTCGGTCGAGGGAGGGGATTGTCCTGCTCTACTCTGCCCTGGGGCAGCCTCACCTTGAATATTGTGTGCAGTTTTGGGCACCACAATGTAAGACAGATATTAAGTTATTGGAGAGCATCCAAAGAAGGGCAATGAAGATGGTGAAGGGCGTTGAGGGGAAGCTGTATGAGGAGCAGCTGAGGGCATTTGGTCTGTTCAGTCTGGAGAAGAGGAGACTGAGGGGAAACCTCATTGCAGTTACAACTTCTTTGTGAGGGGAAGAGGAGGGGCAGACATTGGTCTCTTCTCTGTGGTGACCAGTGACAGGACCTGAGGGAATGGTCTGAAGTTGTGTCAGGGGAGGTTTAGGTTGGATGTTAGAAAAAGGTTCTTCACCCAACCAGAGGGCGATTGGGCACTGGAACAGGCTCCCCAGGGCAGTGGTCATGGCACCAAGCCTGACAGAGTTCAAGAAGCATTTAGACAACACTCTCAGGCACATGATGTGACTCTTGGGGATGGTCCTGTGCAGGGCGAGGAGTTCGACTTGATGATCCTTGTGGGTCCCTTCCAACTCAGCATATCCTGTAATTCTGTGATTCTGAACTTAACCTGGCTACTAATGTAAAAGATAATAAAAAATAAAGATTCTTTACTGCAGTACTGCTGCCTAAGCAGATAGTACAGATTCGTGATCTTAAAGGTCTTTTCCAACATAAATGATAGTAAGATTGTCCCCCACCGAGGCCTGCAGAGGCAACTTGATTCTTTACTGCAGTTTATCCTTGCTGACCTGGAGACTTCAGCTCAATCCAGCCTCCTGCCATGTTAGTGCTGAATATTATCTGTGTGTGTGAACCACTGAGGGAGAGTACTAGGAAAAAAATTACCCTGCCCTAGATGAGATATCCATTTGCTCCCTGAATTGGGATTGACTGTCTCTGTATTTAGTTTATTTGGGAAGAAATCAGATGTGCTTTTTTCAGCTAATCAAATAATTTCTGACAGTATGCTTCTCTCCTGCAAACTGCTGAATCAACAGAATCAAAATGTTTCATGTGAATGTCTTGAATCTATCAAAGATGTTGACACTCATGATAGCTCCCCAGATGACCAAGCTGTCCCAGACAGGGGAGTTGATGATGATGAGATGGAGAGGTCTGCTGCATCATCCATCAGGATGATCCAGCATCGTCCAGTTCCTTTCTTGGGATGGAGCAGGTTTCCATCTGAAATGCTCTTATAAGGGGACATGAGACACAAAACTTGGTATTTTTGAGAAGCAAAACTTGCTTCTTCTGTCAGATTTCACACAGAAACCAGTGCTGCTGGGAGCTGTGGCTAAGCTGCTACTCCAGGCACAGATAATACTGACACGAGTTTCTAGAAGAGAAATGCAAGACTCAGCTCTAGGATGTTTAGCACAACAAAGTTTTCCATCCAAGTCCAGATTATGCAGTGAGCTCACCCTTGTTTTATTCACTAGTGATTTGGGCAATGGAGTAGAAAGTATACCCTTTAAGCATGCAGATGACAAGTGACGGGACTGCTACCTTGCTGGCAGACAGCATTAGATTCAAAGCAATTTACAGAAATTGGAGAAATGGTCTGAAAAAAACCAGGAGGCAATACAATGAGGATGAATGCAAACTTTATGTTTGTAGGAAATTAATCAAAACTCCACAAATCTGCGCTATCTGCTTAGGGCAGCAGTACTGCTGTAAAGAACCGAAGGACTGCACAGGTCATAAGCTGAACATCAGTCAGATATGTTGTGCTGTCTGAAAAGGGCAAACAGCAGAATGGGATGTAAAAATAAGAGCACAGACTTCTAGGAAGTATGATTAACCCTTTTGCTTTTGTAATGTGTCTCCTGGCATGGCATGTTGGGTCTGACACTGCACTTCAAGAAAAGGGGGGGACTTGCTGGACAGGGAGCAGAAAGAGGTTCAGAAAAACAAAACAAAAAACAAGTTTATGAAATTGAAAGTTTTTCAATCTAGGAGAAGGAACACTGAAGAAAAACCAATAGTAATCACATATCTGACTTGTGCATACCTGCATGCACCAAGATAGTCACTCAGAGAGGGGAGATGTCTGTGCTTGGCTCTTTGCGGTGACTGTGCCATGAAAGCCAATGTATTAGATACTCTGCTGAGATGGATTAAGTTGGCTGCAAAGCCAGTGGCAGTGCACCAGTTTACACCTCTTTAGCATACGATGTGCAAAACCTGATGCAAAAGTCTGGTTAGAGATTCCCTTCTCAGACTCCAGCAGATCATGAATCATGACAGTATGCAGTTAGAGAGTTGTATGGTGGGAAAAGGCACAGTAGTGGCTAAAATACCTGACCCCAAACAGCCTGAACACACAGAGCATTGTATTTTTTATATCCCTTAACACATTGTATCATTTCATTTTATCAGCAACTACTAAGCGATTCCCTTTTAAAAAGTAAAAAGCCGGGGACCAGCACACAGAGCTTCTTCTAATTGTCTTGTGTCATCTTCTGTCCTATGGTGATGTGATTTCTTCCCCGTTTCTCTACTACTGCAAACCTCAATAAATACAACAGGATGACACCCACATTTAACAAAGTGCTGGTGTTTTAGCTAAAACTCTTTCCCTGATGGAGACAAATATGATACATCAGCTTATAGCAGAGCTCCCCGACTGACCCAGGTGTGATGGGTAAGCCCGATGCTCTGTTAATTCAAGTCCTGCAAAGCTCAGAGAGAGAAGATCTAACCAAAGCACTCAAGTGCCCCTGAAGCACTTGGCAGAAGGTGGCATAGAAAGGCAAAGCAAGAGAAAGCCTCTGCAGATAATAGCACTCCCTTTTATATATTTGATTTAGATGAGCACAAAATAGCCAGAGGAAAAAGGTTAGATTAAAAATAAAAAAGAAAGACAAAAGTATGAATTCCACACAGTGAGTTTGAAAGAACTATCTCTTCCAAGGCTATTTCAGCGATTCCCGTGCTTCCACCCAACCCGAATTGTTGGAGAGCCATTTAATTGCCTGGGCATAATAATACTTAGCATTTAAGTTTCGTTTAAAGAGCACAAGACTCTTTCAAATGCCGGTAAACTGCATGACTCAGGGAAAGGCCAGCAGAGCTGCCTCTGCAAGGCGGGAGCAGAGGGAGCTACCCTCATGCTCCCATGCTGCTAGAGGAGCTTCTTTATCAGGAGGGATGGAATAGGAAGGATTTGGGATGAGGAGCCTGATCAACTTCCCTGTTGTACAGCTCTCTGCCTGAACACAAGGGAAGTTGCATCAAAAAATACAAGACCTTTGACTTTATGGTCAAGCGATTATTTGCAGGGCACTTCCTTGTGAGTATCTAGCTCTGTCTATTTTGTCAAGCGACCTCCTAATTTCATTTTGAGTGAGAATTACCTTTGCTTATTTCTTTATAATACTGAAATTCTACCTGATAATTACCTTGCCTTATCAGAAACAAGTGCTAGTAATGCAAACAACTAATTTACTGTTTTACAGCTTTAGTGATTGTGTGAAGAAAAGAATTGGATGATCTTGGGAGAGAAATAATACTTTTGAAAAATGAAGTGTGTCCTACATGGCTGAGCTCCCTTCCCTACCTTGTTTGTGCTCCTCTTGGCACCAGCCCCACTGGAAAAGATTCCTTTCCAAAGCAGAAGTGGAGTTTTGGGAGGCGAGAACTGGGCCGGAAGGTATTAGGGGTGCAGGGAGGAGCAGGCAGGAAGGATGGCGGTAGCAGGACCACCCAGGGTCCTTCTTCCAAGAGTCAGGCTAAGGACTGATGTTAGCTGAGGGAATGATATCTGGATAATAGAAAGGCTTATCTTTGGCTGTGTATATTAAATTCACGTGCAACAGTACAAGTCACTTTCTGAAGACAAAGCTTTGTTAGAGTGACCTAAGGCAAAGGACAGACTTTCCTTCACATGCCACAACACCCTGCAAACAAATTACAGGGGCCACAACAGAATATATCTTCAGTGACTGAAAACTTGCTTGTAGACTAGAAGCCACATTATCAGTATCCTTTGCTGAATCCTGTACAGACACATTCCTGAGAGCCAAGGAGGCTTCGCCTTGGAATTGAAAAAAAACCCCAAAATTACAAGGCAGCAAATTGGTCCTCTCTGTTTTCAGATCGACTGAACTGGGTCATTTCCAGGAAATGCCCCATTACCTAAAACAATAACAACTTTTGTCACATCTCCGGAGAGTTTAGTTTGGCTTTTAGTATCTGCTGGGAAAACTTTAACTGGAGCAGCTGCTGTGTTTAAGGCCACTTCATAACTGTTTGCTCCTGCAGTGCTTTTTATTCACTGGTTTACGGTCTTGATGATGCTGTACCAGAGTACCTGAGCACATACTACTCATGGGGAAACTCTTCTTCTGAAAGTTCAGCCATCATGTAAGAGCTGCAGTAGATTTTATTTTTTATGTCCTGTAGTCGATGAGCATCAATTCACTTCAAGGACTAATATTAGCCATAAAATAGTGCCTCAGATCCATATGGGCTATTTTTGGAACTGTATCAAACTACTTCTTCTTAGCCAATGTGGCAGCAGCACTGCTTATATTCCAGATTATATATGCAATTTTCCTAAGGTAAAATATCCCCTTTCAAAAGTTTTCATTAACAGTCTCTATTACCTACATAATTAGATGGCAACATTTAACTGTGATTAATTTAGAGTTACAGTGCATTTAGGGATTAAAAAATGCTGCCCTTACCATTCTGTTTCAGGGAAGAAATACGAAGGGAGAACTAGAGTTGATTTCCGCATGTGATGAAGATACACGATATCATTCTCACCAGAACTGAGCATAGCGGTTTGATAACAACTTTAATTAGGTATTCAATCACATGCAGAGTAAGATCAGCCAAACTAATGTATGTCTGCTAAGGGAAATAACCCACAGAAAGATTATATGTTTGCCGAACCAAAAGTAAAACGTATAATGAGAGCTCTTAACAATCTGGAGCATAACCCTTGCCCAACAAACTGCCTGTTTTCCTGCATAATTATTAATCAGAGCCATTTCTACTGCACCACGCTGGGCGCTGTCATGTCTGAAGGTCTGACTCTAAAAGGAGTCTTTCATTCATGCCCATGGATTTTAGAACAGGTTTTATGAGATGAGGATAGCCCCTGTGCTGGTGGAGCACTTTTTGGACCCTCATGCCTGTGACGCCTAACTACAGACAAGTCCAGTGGTGATGTTGAGATGCTACAAAAAGCCCTGCTTGCCCTCTTCCACCCCACTGCCTGCAAAAGCTAATGGCCAGCCCATTTGGAGGAGAGAAACATTTTTTTTAACCAGCCACTAAGCAAAATAAAGGTGCTGGGCTTTGTTCTCCACAAAGAGACTGGAGTCAGACTGGAAGTTTTTGAGGAAGATTGTGCCGTCCAGGTGGGTGAACCCATCTGTCATCCTGTGCATGCTGCTCATCCTGCCATCATGGAAGGAAAAATTCAGTATGAAAAGTTCATCTTGTTTGCTTCATGTACTTTGTAACAATTGATCTAGTCTGCAGTATAAAGTTTCAAGAGGAAATATTTAATTAATAATCCTGCCACCAAATCATTCCAATTTCCTTTCTATACAGTGACAAAGAGCAACATTTATATGTATGCACATGAACTCTATAGGATTTTATAATGATTGTTTCAAGAAAGGTGCGAATAGCTCTCTTTTTGCTGTTGGATCACTGGTCTTTAAAATTCTTATCAATACTTGTCAAATTAGGGAAAATTATAGCCCGTCTGACCAATGAATCCAGCCTGCCTGGACGACTGTTGAAACAAGAGGTGAGTCTTGTCTTTTGAGGAAGCATTACTGGAGACCAGCTTCAGCTGAAGGTGGCTGGTTGCTGGTAATGATGAGAGAAACACAACTCTACAGCCGGAACCCACGTGCAACCTCACTGCCAGCCCCAGCCACTGTACCGCCTCTTGGCCCTGGTCAGTCCCCACCACTGCTTACCATAAGCCCTGGAGCTTATGCACCCACGAAAGGAGCCATTGCCCCTCACTAAAGTGCCCAAAAGCTGACACAAGAATAAGAAAACTGTTTTGGCTTCAGTCAGCTCATTTATCCAACACATCCCATGATTGCACAAGCACTGGGGGCATTGGAAACATGGTTTAGGATGAAAGGACTGAGGTGGTGCTGCCAGCTCTTTTGACTGCAACCTGCAATTAGAGTCATTTAAGCTGATTGTGAAACTACAGGGTATTTAGATTTCCCTCCACTGCTTGTAGAGGGGAACAAAATGAGGATAGCCTTAAAGCACAAAAAAGGCCTTGTTTTTGTGAAGGATCACATTGATCTGCCAATAGGCACACTTAAAAGGTCCATGAACATGAGGTGGAGAAATGGCTGGTAAAGAGAAAAGGCTCACAGACTGAAGAGTTGCAAGTTACACTGCAGAATCAGCCTTCATCTGTAAAGATCCTACATGATGCCACACAAGCCATTTAAATCATATATTTGCATGTTTATTCTCAATTTTCTGAGCGCCTGACACAAGCCCCTGGGCCAGTCACATGGCTGCAATTGAAGCCAATGTTTCCAAAGGTCTCTGTGTGATGAGGAGCTGCTGTAAGCATGGTTAAGGGTACAGGGAGAATGGGGGCAGGAGCCACATGGTCTCTCCAGCTGATGATTAGACAAGATTTGAGTAAGCTAAGGAGTATAGCTGTATCTCCATGCAGAGCAGCTCTGCATGAATGACCTTATTTTAGTCACCATCTCTCAAGTTCAATCTGAAAATGTGTGTTTTATTCTTTTTTCCTGTCCAGAGTCAGAAATTCAGAGGTGACCCCAGTGCCTGCTTAAGACCCCAGTGCACCAAATCCCTATCAGTTCTGGATCATGGCTCCAGGAAAGCCCGTTTCTGCTTTACCTCAGGCACTACCACTGCCAAGGAAGGATAAAAAACAACCACTGCTGCACAGGTTCTCCAATGCTCAAGGGATATAATGGATTAAGTAGTGAATGCATTAAATGATCCCTAACTCTAATTAGCTCCCTCTGTGTTTGTAACACTACAGCCTCATACAAATGGTTTCTAATGACACATGAAGTGTCTACGAACAGGGTAATAGCTATTTAAACAGTTGCTGATCCCTAAGCTGGTGCATGACAGTGTACTTTACAATTATTGAGAAACTATGGTCATTTTTTAAAAGTGTTCTGGGCATTGACCTAGAGAAAAGCTTGGTTAGATGAGAGCAGAGATTGTGCCCTTTCCCTAATGGTAACAGATAGATAATGTTCCAGTTGTCAGACATTACTGCTACCCCAGTTTTGATTGTCCTCTTTACCACTCTTTCTCTGCAGTATGATTAGCAAAACAAATAGCCTGCTCTCAAATCATGCCCACAGTACAGGCACTCAAGAAGTGTCAAGACAGTCTGCTGAAAAATATTTCTTATGTGTGTGTTTCAGTAACTATGCCAACATACATAATGTTCAGAAATGAAAGCTTGCTCATTTAATACTGGATCATAAGCTCATCAGGGAGTAAGACGTATCAAATGTACCAAGAGGAAAGGCTGTCAGCCACACTGGGCAGCTGGGGCCTCTTTGCATGGACCAAGTTTCAAGCTCGGGGTTGAAGTCTAGAGTTTTAAACTTTAAGATGCTATAACTTCTTAAAATAATAATCTCCTTTGATCTTGTTCCTCAAGCTAAGAATGAGATTTTTATTCAAGAACAGTCTTTTGGAGGAAGAAGCATGGAAAATTTCAGCTCTTTTGAATTATGAAGCCCAAAAGCCAAAGCTCAATAGAAAACAAGTTTGAAACTTCAGGTACTCCAGTAATAACCAGCCAATCCATTGTAGATATTTTATTCACCAAAAATAAGCAGAAAGTATGCCATCGTTCCTGAAAAGCACATTGTGCCAAAAGAAACATTCATTTCTTACACAAGATGAAAATTATATCCCGTTAGAGATTTGTTTTTAATGAAGACAGTGTGTCATAACACCTTTCACCTGACCTTGAAATGACAACACGCCTTATTCACTTTGGTCATCAGCTTTCACTTCACAGGAAATGGAGAATAAATTTAATTTTCTCTTTTATAAACACATGCACTCACACATACACGCTAATTTAAATGTGATTTCCTGCTATTTGAATGCTACAGATCTATCTCAGCATGCAGAACTGCTGCCAGTAAAGCCTGATCTACCCACTGAAGGCAAGACAGCATGAATGGCAGGGCAAAAGAGGACTCCTCCAGCCACCCAGGTCTAAGAGCTGATACCCGAGCCAGTAACTGAGGTTTTCTACCAGTTTCCTAATTTATGGCCACGTGGAGTCTCAGTCAGACAGGGAGTGAATGTATATGGCTGCAAAGCCACACTAAAACCTGCTTCACTGTGAGGAAGACGTAAATACATTTCATTTGTAGTGGTCTTTGCTCAAAGCAGTATCAGAGGGAGAAGCAGAATTGCAAGTTTTCAGGTAAGCAATATTTCTTCATTTTCAATTTGGAGGGTTCAAGATTGAGATGAGGAACAGGTCAGCAGTGCAAGAAGGCTAAACTGGGGATGAATCAAATATTCTAGTAAATTTTGTCTAACTTGACTTGAAATATACCAGTTAGAGACATAACGGTGGGTAACAGTGGTATCACTGAGCAGCAGAAAAGAGAAAATATGCATATTCCTAGCTTTTTTTGTGATTGTAAATCTGAATTTGTTTAAAACAAACTTCATGGCCTTTACTTAATACATCTTTGACTGCAAAGCTGCTATACCAGAACTAATGTTCATGTTAAAAAGCATTAGCATTTTAACTAAATTGTGGGGAGACTGTTCAAATTTCTCTCTGAAATGCTCCTGAGTAACAGTGATACTCATCTTTCCGATGGTTATGATCAAATAATTCCTGTTGTGTCCCAGCTTTCGTGACTGGCTTTGTCAGAGCAAATTGGCCATCCTCCACCAGTCATTGGAACAAAGAAGAAACAGTTATACAGGTAACATGCTAAATACTGTTAACTGAATCACATCAAAAAACTATACACAGGCTTTGCAGAACTGAATAAGGTGCAATTCTGTCTTCCCCCTCCCTTTTTTTTTTTTTTACGTATTGATTTCACCCTGAATGTTCAATGTAGCATTGTTTTTGTTTAAAGATGCTGTTTCTGGGACAAGGGAAAGGTTCTAGGCTTCACAGTACCCTGTCTAATACTTTTGGAAATCTCTTTAAAATATTTTCTTACATGAATTTAGTTAGGATCTGGAGGAGTGGTGCTCACCTGAGATGCTGAAGACACACAGTGACACACTTCTTGCCACACTTGAGATATCCAGGTGTGAACTAGTATCCTTTTATCAACGGAAAGAAATAGGTATGCCAAAAGAGTAAACAATGTATCTTAGAAACCTCAATTATGGGTAGGCATATTATATCCTGGAGGAACTTATATCTTTCCCTTGATGATAAAGGGAAGCTTAGGATGACTGGCTTCACTGTAAGTATCTAACTTTCTGATACCTGACTTCAGTTAAGATGATTTTCATCCTTGGTTGCCATTCTTTCAGGATAAAACACTACCAAGAAGAGCTTATGTCTTGAACTCACTGGAGACATCCAAATTGGCTATGGCAGACAAGAAACTATTTCAGAAACAAGTTTATCTTGCTCAAATTGACATGGAATGGGAACCAAGATCAGTGCCTTCCCTCAACATCTGTGCTTTCCATTTTTCCTCTGACATTTGAGGGGACTTTAATAATTTCAGCCAGTTTTATGCCATTATGAAGCTTGATTAAAAAACAAAACAAAAAAAATAACCCAACCTCCCCCCCCAAACAAAACATTTATACTAGCTTTATACTTTGATGACTCCAAGAGAATAAGACCACGTTCAGGGAACAAGCCATTAATGTCATGTTATGGGAGCATCAGATCCTCAGATCTGTATCCGAACCTAATATCTTTTAACTTTCATGAAACCAGAACTGCATCTCTGGTTCGTGAACATGAAACACTGATTAGCTCAGATTAATGAAGATAATATATGGTTATGGGTCTACTTTCTGAAAGGTTGAGACTAGTTCACAGTTTCACAAAATCTAAGCCCAAACTCCCTCTAGATCTCTAAATGTCTGCTTCCTACTCCTGAAAGTTTACAGATAAGCAGTAATTGTCTTCTTCAATGTAGGAGGTTTAAAAGAGTAAAATTAATAATTATCAAAATAAAATGTAAAGGAGAGGAAAGGGTAAAATTAAACATTTGAATAGGGTTATCTAGGTCAGACTGGGTATATTAGCAAATCCCCATCTTCTCTCACTACTATGCCTTCTCAAACATACAGCATCTTCTCCAGCGACAAAAGGTTTAACTGAAAGCACTTGTCCCAACAAATCAACTAAAACTAAACATCTGATTTTTGTAAAGCCTTAAGAAGATTTCTGCAAGCATGGCATCTGAATCCACCAGCAATTTCACTGCTCAGCCAAGCCACGCAGGTCCATTGACAAGCTGCAAGGATGAAGATTTCTTACGGGTGAAATTCTACCTCTCCATCATTTACAGCCTAATCTTCCTGGTGTGCTTCCCAGGGAACATAGTGACAATTTTTGTTTACTTTGCTAAGATGAGGCCCTGGAAAAGCAGCACCATCATTATGTTAAACCTGGCCATCACTGACCTGTTGTATGTAGTCACACTTCCTTTCTTTATACACTACTTTGCTAATGGAAATAACTGGATTTTTGGAAACTTCATGTGCAGGTTTATTCACTTCTGTTTCTACTTCAACATGTACAGTGGTATTATCTTCCTTAGCTGCTTCAGCATCTTTCGCTTTTTGGTAGTTGTCTACCCAATTAAATGCCTTTTTCTTCAAAAACAGAGATGGGCAGTGGTGACTTGCATAGTCATTTGGATGATTTCCCTGGTGGCCCTCAGCCCCTTGGCCATCTTGATTTTCCCAAAGCATAAGCAGAACAGGACGATCTGCCCAGACTTGACTGATGCTGAGGATCTTGACACTAGTCGGTGGTATAACTGGATATTGACTGTGTTTGCCTTCTTCTTGCCTTTGCTGACTGTGACTCTGTGCTATGTGCTTATTATTTACACCTTGGCTACTGGGCCTCACACAGGGGGTTGCTATAAACAAAAAGCTCGCAGACTTGCTGTTGTCCTCTTGGTGGTCTTCTATGTGTGTTTCCTCCCCTTCCACGTCTTTCGAGGGGTTCGTCTGGAGCTCCGAGTACGACCAGCTCCCTGCCACTTGAAGAAAACAATCTTTTTAGTGTTTATTATGACTAAACCTTTAGCAGCATTAAATATTTTTGGAAATTTACTGCTCTATGTAGTGTCAGGAGATAACTTCCAGCAGGCGATCCTCTCACTCCTCAAGTTTAGGACAAACAAGAACTTGAAGCAGAAGAGATTGATGCCACAAAAAAGTTATGGAGGAAGGGTACAAACCTGCTGTCAACCAGCCAGGCACAACCTCCCTGCCATTGGAGTACAGAGGTTAACCCTGACAGTGCTAAAGAAGAGTTAATCTGTTCTGTTTCGAGTTACAAATTGATCATCAAAGAAGAAAACTTATAAATTAAAATAAAAAGCTTTAAATAAAATGCTAAAAAATTAAAATTGAAACTTCTCTAGAAATTTTTCTGTGTTTGCTTCCTGAATCCTTGACAGCTCTTTTAGGGACTAGACAGTTCCAGAAAAAAATAGTTGCTCATTAGTGGCAGATATAGATTCAGGGTGGGAGAAATTTGAAATTAGTTTTATTAACTTAGAAGTTAAGTGTCTAGTCTAAGCTAGGAACCAGCCTTTGACTTCCTTCCTAAAAAATGGAGAGTGGAAGATGCTCCAGAGATCAACTCCTGTCTTAGGCCTATAGGATGTTCATCTCCTCTCCCTGGAGAGGGATAGGTGTACCCATATAAGCTAATCACCTTGTCCTCGTTTTATAATTTCCCATTATAGTGGAGAGAAATAAGCAGTTTTAGAGTGTGAGTCACCAAATTATTCTTGATGTCTGCATTTGGACAAGATGGATCATGACCTAAGAAGTGCCTGTTTCTCTCCACTGACCATAAAAGGTAAGTAGATCAGATACAGACTCAAATATTCCTGACTGCTTTTAAACAGCTGAGAACCAGCTCCAGTACAGACTGGAGTGGATCCAGAGGTGGCTAAAAGTGGGGGTTACACATTAAGACCCTGTTCAGTGACCATCTGAAGATTAATGGTGCAATAATGCAAGATCTCTCCTATAAGGGTTTTCCACACTACTGATGTAGAATCCATAGAATCATAGAACAGTTTTTCTTGAAAGGGACTTTTAAAGGTCATCTAGTCCAGCCACCCTGCAATGGTCAGGGACATCTTCAACTAGACCATGTTGCTCAGAGCCACATCCAACCTGACCTCGAATGCTTCCAGGGATGGGGCACCTGCCACCTTTCTGAGCAACCTGTGACAGTGTTACACCACCCCCATTGTAACAAATTCCTTTCTAATTTCTAATCTGAATCTACCCTCTTTTAATTTTAAACCATTACCCCTTGTCCTATCATGACAGGCCCTATTAAAAAATATCTCTCCGTTTTTCTTATAAACCCCTTTTAAGTATTGAAAGGCTGCAACCAGGCCTGCCTGGACTCTTCTCTTTTCCAGGCTGAACAACCCCAATTCTCTTTGCCTGTCTTCATAGGAGAGGTCCTCCAGCCTTCCAATCATCTTCCTGGTCCTCCTTTGGACTTGGTCCAACATCTTTCTTATGTTTGGAGCCCCGGAGCTGGACAGAGCACTATAGGTGGGGTCTCATGAGAGTGGAGTAGAAGGGGAGAATCACCTCCCTTGACCTGCTGGCCATGCTTCTTTTTATGCAGCCCAGGATATGAACATACATTGCTGGCTTGTTTTTCATACTACCAAGTCCTTCTCCACTGTTCATAGACAACACAAAGTAATTTTTGCCCATTTAGTTATTCAGTGAAGTTCTGCTTGGTCACACCAAGTAAGGAACAGCTTTGGGTAATAAACATATCTGAGAGGCAATATGTGCTGTCTCACAGGAAAAAAAAAATAGACTTGTAAGAAAGTGCGAGTCCAATACTTGAAGATATATCTAGAGAAGTCTCAGGATCAGCTGAAGTACCCTGGCTAACAGCAACTCAAAGCTATTAGCAACATAATATTCAGAGTCCAAAAGTATGATCACAGAGTGAATCCTCCAATATATTTCTATAACAGCCTTATTTCATGTTTCATTACTTTTGCTCTCTACTCCAAAATGTCCATTAATCAATGGCAACACATGCTGCTGCAAGGCTCTCATGCAACCCTTCTCCTTATCCAATCCCTCTGTGCATGTCCCGGTCTTCACGTGACCACCAGACCAAGACCTCTAAACCACCATTACCATTAGGCACATGCCTGAGTGACTGGCAGACAGCCTGTGACTCCTCTGTGGCATGGGGAGCCCATCCTCTGCCTATCTCGCAGTTGACTTGGGAAGAACAACAGGAAACAGAAAGCAACGGGCTTTTTGAGGGAATGAGAGGAGATGAGACATAAGAAGGAACAAGATGGGGAAAGTAAGAACAGCATTTGTCTGGTATAGGGTAGAAGAAAAGTTCTGTAAAGGAAAACTTCTGTCAGAAAGCAGAGGAGGAAGACATTTTGTTCCTGAAATAGGCCCACTGGATTTTAATCCACACTTAGGCATTCATCAAGGTAACTTTTAAAACTTCTGCACAGTGCAGCATGATCTCCCCTGTGACCACTATCCAGCCTCAAATTGTGGATGAGATCTTAGGCTGAAAAAGGAATTTAACCTAATGCTGGCCTGGAAAGATGTTGCATGATGCAAACCTCCAAAAGATGTAAAGAAAATGCCTCCCACAACACATACTGCATTGTTTTTGCCAGTCTTCAAGGGGTAGTTCTTCCTTCTCCACTGCACTTACAGTGCTGCTCTCAGCCACTTGCTCCTGAGACACCAGTGAGAGCTGAGAAGGTTGACCATGAGAAGGCAATGCTGAACATGGCATCTTAGCTGTTTTTTCAGTTTAGGTTATTCTATCGACAAACCACCAAGGGTTTTTTTAAACAAAATCAGGCTTATACATTATCTTTTAAGCCTCTACTGCATGTCAACACAGAAGTTTTAACTCCAGTTGAGTCCTACCTTACTGCCTACAGTGTGGAGTCTAATATATTCGCTTTCAGGAACAAACGATATCAGGATGTTCAAGAACAAATGTTCAAGAAGTAAAGGACAGGCCTGTATACTCCATCTGCTATGGATAGAGCACCAATCCTTGAGTAAGTATCACATTGTGATCATTTACTCCTTATGTTTGCAATGTTCTCACAAGACCAGAGCATTATCACATCCCCATACAAACCACAGAGACATAAAGCAAAAATATGCATTTTGTTGTTCTCAGGAGAGGCCCAGATGCATACCTCTAACCCCAGCACCTTTCTACACTGATTCACAGGAGGAAAAGCTGTACTAGAAGAGGACAAGAAGGGCTTTTTCTCGACAAATACAGTACTACTCTGGTGTCTGATTCCCAGAAATAATTAAAACCAAAATATCAGTTTCTAGAATAATTCCTTCCATAAGGCAACTAACAGTGATCACTCTTATAAAGCAAGTAGGAACTCTATCTTTGGAGTGCCACTGTGTGCACCATCTTACATGTGTTCTGCTCTCACCTTCAAACTGATCCTTGAGATTTTTGCAGCAGTGTGAGAGCAAGGGCTCTGACTGGTCTGTTTGAGGCCATCTCTGGAAGTGTGGAAGGTAGCATTTTAACCCCTTGGACAGACCTACCACCTTCATCTTCACAAAAAGCTCAGCTATCAGAAGGCAGGACTAGAGGGAGACTGCTGCAGGCTCAAGAAAATGTCAGAGAGCAAAACATTGTTCTCCACCTGTCTATCCCAAGTCACATTCCAATGGCCAAGAAAGAAAGAACAAGAATTACAGAATCATAGAATGGTTTGGGCTGGAAGGGACCTTAAAGATCATCTACTTGCAACCCCCCTGCCATAGTCAGGGACTCCTTCCACTAAACCAGGTTGCTTAAAGCCCCATTGAACCTGGCCTTGAACACTTCCAGGGATGGGGCATCCACAACTTTGTAGAATTTTTTACACAAAAATGGAAGAAACCCTTTCAAGGAGAAACCCAGGTGGTGCCATCAGCATGAAAATGGCAAATTGTCAGGCAGATCTGATAGTAACATGGGACTTCAGGACCTCACAACTATGCCAGTGGAACAAGGCTAGTTTTACCAGGTGTACAAACATCATTTGATCCCTACCTCTAAGGAGACAGAAACATCCATTTTAAGAATGCTTAAAGAGCCCAGCAGGCAGTCCAAGCCAACCTAATCAAATACCCTGTACTTCCTACAGACCTGTAGGTGTAATGTGCAGACCTGTGTAATGTGCAGGAATACATAAGGAACAATTACATGAAGAGGGGAGGAAAACCCATATCAAATTTGATGAGACTCTCATCTCTGAATGAATATGACACACACCCATACCCTTTCCTTTTGCTTCTTTAATATTGTTTTCATTTTTCACTGGCAGCCCATGTTCTGGAATACCTTTGCAGATCCCACAAGAGGAAGGAAATATGGGTCTACCTGCTGGCACAGCTGTGGGGAGGGATGGCCCTGTGCACAAAGACTTTGTAGAGCAACCCACAAAACAGAGTTGGTTACATTTGGTTTAGAAGCGTAACCACACAAGGATGGACATCCAAAATGCTCTTTGGTCTTGCATCAGTGGTGGAGGACAAGAAGCTTACTCCAATTTATCGGCTGTGTCCATTCCCAAGAAGTAAAACACACTATTATTTAAGGACTGTATTAAAAAACTATGACTGCCAGTAACCTTTCTTTTTCCATATGTACAAATCCAATGCAAATAGCCATCTAGAATATCCCCACAGATCCATCAGCAGATTTCCACTTTATAAAACTACCTATCCTAACATTAACCTCAGTGGCCGCTCATGGGTTTGCGTATGCAAACCCCGAAGAACGGAGACATGGATGACTTAACTTGCATGAGGTTGAGAGCATTAGCCACAGGCATTAGCACAGGCATTCAGGTGGTAGCCACAAATTATGTTGAAATTTTGAATCTGTTGTCTAAAGCCTTCCCAAACTCCTGTGATATGCTGGGCCAGGATGACAGGGGTGGTGATAACACCAAAATAAAATATTAAAAGAGTTTGAGTTGGAAGGGACCTTTAGAGGCCATCTAGCCCTAACCCCCTGGCATGAGTAGGGACACTTTCCACAAGATGAGGTTGCTCAAAGCCCCATCCAACCTGACTTTGAACACTTCCAGGGATGGGGCATCTACCACCTCTCTGGGCAACCTGTGCCAATGTTTTATCACCTTCATTGTAAAAAGCTTTTTTATATCTATTCTAAATCAAACCCCTTTTAGTTTAAGACAATTGCACCTTGTCCTATTGCAACAGGTCTTGCTAAAAGGTTCTCCCTATCTTTCTTACAGGACCCCTCTAGGTACTCTAAGGCTGCTAGAAGGTCTTCCCAGAGCCTTCTTTTCAGCCCCAACTCTCTCAGCCTTTCTTCATAGGAGAGGTGTTCTAGCCCACTGATCATCTCTGTGGCCCACTTCTGGACTCACTCCAACAGGTCCGTGTCTTTCTTAAGTTGGGGCTCCAGAGCTGGACACAGTATTCCAGGTGGGGTCTCATGAGGGCAAAGTAGAGGGGAAGAATCACCTCCTTCAACCTGCTGACCGCATTTTTTGATGCAGCCTGGGATGTGCCTGGCTTTCTGGACTGCAAGCACACATTGCTGGTTCATGTATAGCCTCTCAACCACCAGTATCCCCAAGTCCTTCTGTTCTCAATTGCTTTGTTCCCCAGCCTGTATTGATATTGGGGGTTGCCCTGACCCAGGTGCAGCATCTTGCACTTGACCTTGTTGAACCTCATGAGGTTCCCATGGACCCCCTTCTCGAGACTGTAAATAAATAATGGTTTCATATAGTAGAAGAAAATGAGTGTTACGGATTTCTGAAATTTATATCATTCTACCAGTGGACAATCACACCAGTTTGCAGCACTTATTCTCATTGCTGCATACCACAACAGAACGTTTAGTTCCTACTGCTCTTCAAAAGTGACTTGCACAGGCTTAAGAAAACCATTTTGCTCACTATGCTTTTCACTTGGGCAATTTCTCACCAGAGATACGGAAACACAGGAGCAACGGAAACAGCTAAACGTGTTCATTTGTACCATTGTGCTCCTGCTCCACTACCCACAGTGGGGCTGTACTGAGTACATCAGCAGTGGTGTCCTGGCTCATCCCAAAGCCAGGAGGGCTGACAATCAATGCAAACACAGAGGAACAAAACTTCTGCAACAGTCACCAGTGCAAACCAAACCTCCTCATCCTGAGCAAATGCAGGTATCTGATTTTCAGGATGGCTCTGGCACCTTGGCTCCAGAGAGGGATCATGGTTCAGGAATGTCTCTGTACCTTGCTTTTCCTGTCACCTTTATCCAGTGCTAAAGTTGACATCCCTCCTTCTCTGCCTGGCAATACTGCATGTTGGAGATGAGGACCTTGACTTTAGGCACAGAGATGCTGGCGTTTTGGGAGAGCATTGTGGAAGGTGAACATGCAGAGCCAAGAAGGGTGACATGTAGGGATGTGCCAGAACTCACCATTCCTTGAGGGTTCCTGGCTGACAGTGATGTCCCCTTGGAGAGAGATGTAAAGGTTTGAGATCTTCGTTTTATGTGTGATGGAGAAACATTTTCTTTTTCGCTCCTACCTCAAAAAGAAGTCCAGGAACAGCAAAACAGCAAAATCTTTTCCTTACATGAATTGAAGTGTGCATGTGGAAAACCAGGGCTGATTCATGCCATGAGGGGTGTTCTCTGGGAGGGGATGATACTGCTGTACAACTCAGCCAAGGTCAGGGACATCCTGATGTCCTGGTTTCAAAACAAGAGGGAGGAACATTCTGGCTGTGAGCCCAGTATAAAGCTGGGTTGGTGCTCCTGATTCACCAATAAATCACTGCCACTAAAACACAAATGCTTGTTCTTGTCCTGAAGCTGACTGACCCTCCCATCTGACCAGGGAGAGTCACTGCATCTCCCCGTAATGATTTCCCTTGCCACATTTTATCCTCTTAGAGTTACAAGCTCTTTGGGGCAGATGTCCTAGCATTTGGACAGCAGGACCTGAATCCCAAATGGGCCCTCCTGGCATTATGAAAATTCGATCAAGGGCTTCAGTCATAAAAATGTAAATGATGTAGCTACTTATCATTTGTGTGTATAGAGATACATAAACACACATATGCAGATACACAGGAAGCAGTGCCTGCAAAGATACAACTTTTTTAAAATAACAGCACTATGTTGTGCTTAAGCCTCTTCCTCTGGATACGAATATACATTTTACTTGTTCCTTTTCTCTCCTGTAGTGTAAAAGTAGTGTGACACTGGAGACAGAAGTCAGCTGAACAGAAATCTCCTTTCAGGACAAAAAGCAATTGATACAAAAATGATTGCAGCAATGCACAACATCTTCTGAAGCAGTTTTCAAAAGCTTTATATTTTTTGGATATAATTTGCTGCTATATACAAATTACTAAGATTTTACTACTTGTTTGAAGACCAGTCTCTAAGTATAATTTTTATTAATATTTAATATCAATAGCACCTGATAATTTAGCTTCTTTTTTTTTCTTTTCCTTCTTTTTTTTTTTTAGGCCATGGAAACAAGCTCTGTTTTCCTGCATGATAAATGATAATGTTCTGTAATAAAATGGATTTGGATGTGTATTCAAGGGTAAGCTATTCAAGTCTGGGGTATTTGCTTGTGTAAATTTTGATGTAAATTTTGCTGTTAAGATAATGCTATTTCAAGACAATTGCGGGGCTCATTCCTGCACTGCAAAATTGAGTATGTCTCACCATCCCAGCAATTTAGGCTTATTCACATATTTAGAATACAAAGAACATTCTTGTCTGACCTTTTCTAAATATATATATCTTATATTGCATTGACCTGTATCACCCTCTTTAGGGGATTATTTTTGCCTCATGTTTTATAAAGGAACTGTTTCTTTCTCCTCTGGGGGAAAAAAAAAGGTGTCTCTCCTTTGTCTCTTTTTAATTTGTTTCAAATTTTCTTTTTTTCTTAGCAGTCATTTTGGGTAAAATTTCCTCGACTAACTCCAGATAACATATAGGCCTAATTCTGAGACAGCTGTCTAAGGTGTTTTTATAGTCAGCAGGCAGAAATGGGAGCTTGGAGGGTCCAATTATCCCCCACGAGGTTGGTCAGATGAATTGTGCCTTAGAAGGGCCAGCACAGGGTGTCAATGGTGTCCAAATTCTGATTCTGGCACGATGAACATGCTCCACTGTGTCTCATCTATAGGCTGATTGTTACTTCTATATGAAAAGTTTGGCAAAAGGAAGAGATGTAGGTTCTGATACTATGACAATTTTTAAAAGTATATCTGCAGGGCAATACAGTGAATTTTTGCAATGCCCATTGTAAAATGGCATTGGATCATCATCCAGTGGATCATCATCTTCAGGTAACCTAGTTTAAGAAGTCTGAATTATATTCATGTGTCTTGTGAAGTGAGAGGCTACAGTTATGCAGCAAAGAAGAATATAGAACATCCTATATATGTCCTCTCTATGTATTCTATATATTGAGACACTATATAATGGAACTGTGAAGAAATAATAATAAATGTAAAAGTTTTGAGGACAAGACAGCTCAAATATGTGGTACATGAGACTCGGGGTGCCCCGGGCTCTGTCCTCATCCCCAGTCCTCAGGGAGCATCCCACCACCCCACTGCACACATCCACAGGGGAATACACTCCATTTAAAGGGTTGATTCACTTGTTTAGGCCAGGTGCTGATGGGACCCTACTGCATGGGGGAGAAAGGTCAGGCCAAGGAAGGGGTCTGTGCTGAGATTTGGCTTTGGGCACCAGAGAAGAGCAAGAATAAAATTAGGAAGGATGACTGGAGCCCTTCCAAGAGCTAAAAAGAAAGAGCCTGCTGAGTTACAAGGGAAAAAAAAGCAAAAAAACCCCCAAGCATCCAGGATTTGAAAAAGGTATAAAAAATAAAATAAAAATATAAAAAAATAGGCAGGGGGACATCACAAGGGAAGAAGAGAAAGGCTGCCATGTGTCAACATAGGTGTAAGTACACACATACACACACACACACACAGAGTTAAGAGACAGAGAAGCTGTTCAGAGGGATTGCTTATGCCCAAGTCCTGTTTGCACACATTTGAAGTGTCACTGCTCTGTACCTCTCCCAACTTTTTGAATTCACTGGAGAACTTTTCTGAATGACCCTTAAAGTAGCTTGTTCGACAAGGATTTCTCATTAGACACCTTTAATTTGCCATAACTCTGAGATGGGACACACTGTGACTGACACCCTAAATGGGTTATTAAAAAAATATTAAGGAAATTCAGAAGTACCATTTATGGTAGATTCCTCCCTGTAATGTAACCAAACTATTAAATTTCTTCATGAAAGTTCTGAAGTACATAATCTTCAGCAGCAAAATTGAGGAACTGCCAAGTGCCAGAGAAATATAGGAGACGGGGAGATTAAAGTGAGTGGCAGCCCACAGGATGACAGCTGCTGGAGAGATATCTTCACCACCTGTGGAACTTGCACCTGAACTGACAAGCATTAATGCTCATTCCTAATACTCAGTAATCTCTAAGCTACATGTGCAGTTAAAAACTGACACAGCTGAAAATTTGTCTCAGTTGCACCCAAGCAATACCCACGTCAAAGAATATGACACAAAAATATCCTCCATTTACACAAGGATAATACAAAGTAATAGCTTAAACAAACATTGATAGATGAACAGGGAGGAGAGAGCTATAGAGGGATGTATGTGACTGATTCCTCATGTCATGAAGCTTTCACTGTGTCTTATTGATCCAGCTGTTTTGGCCCTGTCTGTTCAACATTACCTTTGTCCTTTTAAGTTTGCAGAGACATACCTATCAACCACAGCAACAAATTAGGAGGAGATTAGAGAAGCCCTTTTCTACTCACAGGATTCATTTTCACATAAGCTGCCCTAGCTTTTCATAATCTAAGTTTATTCAGGCACCTAAAAGGTCTCATAAATAAAGGTAATTTTTATATTTTTTCCCATCTTGTTTACAGTGTTGTTTCCTTAAGAGAATTGTGCTTTTCTTCCACCCTTGGGACTACTGTGAGATCACAAACTGGGTAGAACCCTCTGTAATCCAGCCCAGGATATTGTGGGATTCCTTGTACCACAAAAGGAAATTCATCTGCTCAGGATCTAACATGTGCCTACAGTGGAAAATCAGTGGCCGAAATGTTACATCTCTCCATAAGCAAGAGGAGAAAGGAAGATACCCTTGAAGGCTGAGGGAGGAGTGGCCCTCCCTGCACTTGGTCCTGCCTCCAATTAATGGAAGGAGGCAGGCATGCCCAAAGGGACTTTTTTTCTCCTAAGCCAGCTAGTATGAAGCAGTCATGGACTCTCTTATCCAGGCACCTGGACATCCGCTGTTTACACACCTGTGTATGAGTAACACCAGTGAATCATAGAATGATTAGGCTGTAAGGGACCTTCAAAGATCATCACCTTTCACTAGACCAGACTGCTCAAAGCCCCATACAATCTGGCTTTGAATACTTCCAGGGAATGGGGTATCCACAGCTTCTCTAGGTCTTGCCTGAGAGCAAGAACAGGAGCACAATAGTTCTCAGCAGTGCGTTTCTTGCAGTCTGTAGAGTGCACTAACAGACAAGAGCCAGTGAATTTGTGTATCCACTGTGAAAGCCTGGTCTCACTCCCAGCTTGTTTTACTGAGAGAACCTTTTGTTACATTATAAACATTGCACTAATTAAAGCCTGTGGCCTCAGTCCTGAGGTGTACCCTGTGCATCCCAGCACTACTGTGGGCTGCAAAGTTCATCTGTGCAGTCACCAGGTAGGTGCTTATTTGCTGCATAATGCATACTCATACACCTGCACATTTCTATCAAAACCATTTCTATCAAAACCAATTATTTAAATTGGAAAAGTCAAAAGTCTTGAAAGATCCCTTTCAAGAACAAGCAGTACAGCAAAGCAAAGCAGAGTGAAAGACTGGAACCAACTTGTGCCACACTGTGTGTGAGGAGCCCTGAACTTGCACAGTGCCAAGAACTAGGGCATTTTTATCCTGTGGGATGTTCAGTTATAGATCGGACTCTGCGAGTTCTGAACAGCCTTTATTGCTCCACTCTTAGGGCCTGTGGAAATTATGTAGTTGGTGACTAACTCAGAGCCACAGGACTTTAGATGAAGTTGCAGTCCTTGTCTGAAAGATGAGGAATATCACCAAGAAATTACTACCATAACTAAGAAGCAAACAACAAAATATCTCTGGCTCCAGCTCCTTCTGCCAGTCTGTTCCTCACTGTTGTTCCCATCCTCCCCTTGTGGCCTTTTCTCTCATGCCACAGGTATTTTGAACATTTATTTTGCCCAGATACTGGAGAATTGAAGCATAACACATGAGAAGCAACACCATTATTTTTCTGGTCAGTAATTCAGTTCTTTGGATCATCAGGAAAAACTACACAGCCTTGAAAGTGTTCATCCACTTGAGAATTGGATTACAGATTCATGAAACAGCACAGTGCTCCTATTATCACCTAAATAAAGCTGCCATAATTTTGGAACAAATAGGTGGAAGTAGTCAGCCACCAAGTATCCAGAGTCAAAGCAAAGAATAATAAACTGACATACAGTTCTTAAGAAATTTCTCACAAGGAGGCAGATTTAATGCCCTGAAAACTAAGCTTTTATGCACACAAAAACATACACTCATCTTTTATATCACTGTCTTATCTAAGGCACTGAGAGCTTAAAGACAGGATCAAAGCAATGCTTTCTGAACAGCTGATGATGACAAAACATCTACCACATTATCCTCTCTCACAAGAGGATACCCGACAAGTTTCTCAGCATTTATAAGCTAGAAAAGGAGCTGTTTTTGTTGCAGCTGCCCAAGATTGTACCTGGCTCAATACAAAATCCTGAATGATTAAAAACATCGCACTGCAGGTTTCTGCAGCTTGTGGTTGAAAAACGAGCTGGTGAAAGATAAATTCTTCCACAGTGTCAGTTGGACCCAGTTCTGACTCCATGGCTGAGCCACTAAAAAGTCAGTTTAACTTCTTCCTATATCCATAGAAGGCAACAGGCTCATTTTTTGCAAAAATCTTCGCAAAAGTCCCTATAGACAGTGGTTTGTAAGTGTGATGTGCTGTCACTATTTTTTGTCCTCTGGGTATGGGGATGGAATTGTTCACCCCAAAGTCACCACAGGTGACCACATATCTGCAAGACAAGGATGGTTAATGCATTTAAAGGGGCCTTTAACCAAAAGATCAGGCCCTTCTCTTTTCTGGAAGTGTTCACACAGCTATTTCATCAGGAAAGACCTACCTTCAGGACCAGGTCACCATGATGAAATAGTATCATTTAAGACCTAGTCATCACTGTTCACAAGGTCTTACCTTCACTATCTAAGAGCTTGGGAAGAGGCAGGCTTCTCTCACAAGGACTGCCTTGGCCAGTGCATAGGCACAAAGAGACATATCCGTTCCTGCCTCCCCTCTGCCTTCTCCCCGCTCCCACTTCTTTGTTCCTGTTGCTTGCCTTGTGCCAGTGAGTGACAGATCCTCTGTGAGCCACTTTTCCTCACATAATTGCAGGAAACTACCTCAGAAAAAAACTCAACCTGTGTAGTTTCCTGCTATTGGAGTCAATTGAAGCAGTTCACCCAGGACTTCGAATAAAAGCCAAGTCTGTACAAACTAGTAGGGAATAGAGGGAGAGGAGCATACACACAGGGAAGGAGAGAAGGAGCTAAAATTTCCCCCATCATCTTCAAAAAGCAGTGAAGAGCTATGAAATTGGCCCATCTGTCTGCAGAGAGGACTGTGAGTGAGCTAACACAGACACCCAGGCAAAGAATGAGTCTTTCTGTTGTACAAAAGAAGGCAGTGTCACTCCTGCAAGCAGCATTGCTGGGATCAGTACCAGCCAGTGGTGTCCACCGTGGGTGTTCACACTTGAAATGGATGTTAAACACAGGTTTCAAAACGGAGTTACAGGAGCAAATGTACTGAGAAACTCCTGATGTTCAACCTGTTTGGCTTAACAAAGAAGGAGCTATTTGGGTTAGTCCGATGTTAGGTATGTCTTCATGATGAAATCAGTGCTAATTGAAAATTCTTTAATCCAATGAACAAATACATAGCAAGCATAGCCTCTGGGTAGGGAGCAGAAACTACATTAATTGAGATTCAAAATGAGGTATTCAGGCACGGTTGATTCTCCAGTACTTGAGGTGTTTAAATCAAGGCTGGATGCCTTTTTAAAGGCCACGTCATAGCTTAACAAGAAGTTACAGGCTTGATGCAGCAATCTCTTGATACAGTTTTGTGACATGTAACATACAGTCCCTTCTTTGCCTTCAAAATTTCCAGAGGACCAAAATCGATGACAAAAGGTGGGTCCTATTGTTGCACTGATGTGTCCTCTGTAGTGCACTGGGCTCCTACAAACCAAGCTGCACTTGCTCCAGTGTGCACCCAACTCTGCTCCCTAGCAGGGTGAGGGAATTACTTACCAGAGCATGTAATATGCTGGTAAATCTAAGGAGCTGCCTGGACAGCCGTGCACACTGGTACCACTGCTGCGACGGGAAACACAAGCAGAGCCGGGGCCAGACCTCTCTGCTCCAGTCTCAGTAGGTATCTCGTGCCTCTGTAGCAGTGCCCTGCTCCTCCATCTTCCTGACATTCTCACCTCCTGTTGGTTTTGATGCTGTCACTTAGGGCATTTTTAGTTTTCAGCTATGGAAGGAATCCCTGCCCAGAGTCTGAACTGATGAGGTTTGCCCCATGAGGCACACACCACTGGTCCATATGTAACATGAAGTTGGGACTCTGTGTGTATGTGAGACAGGGCAGGTGGAAAACACTGGGTATGATAAAGGTCAGTGCTACCAAAGCAGGAACAGTAAGAGATGGAAACCATACCACAGATCTTGCAAGATGCACGCCATGCACATAGCCATCAGGAACAACCATCTCTCTTTCCCAGCATATGCAAGCACTTCCCATACTCCAGACAGGATTATGACTGTCCTTCAGTGCTTTGCAGTCCTCTCAATACTCTCCCATTGGCATATGTGAGGTTTGATTACACTTTCAGCGTTAAGGCAGTACTTGAGGTGTTGGAGCAAGCAAAGGTGGTTGGCAGCTCTAAGTCCTCTAAGGTGTAAGTGATGTCATCATACAAGTTACTGGCCAGCAGACTCCAGCTGCCAAAGGGGACACAGGACAGATGGAGCCTTGGAAGGCAGGTGTGAGACTGTACCAGCAAGCCCCATTCCACAAGCTTTCTCCTCCCTGCAGAAAACAGGGGGTGGGGGGATGTGGCAGCAGAAGCTGCTCCCCAGTCTAGAGGCTACCCTGCTCTCCGCACAAAGCCCAAGTGATAGAGTTTTTTTCCAGACCTCTAGTAATACTTCTCTTACCTATCTCCATCTTGTTTTAGTACCTGAAGTGCTTAGCTTACCCTTGCAGCTTTTAACAGGGTTATTAGAAGCTCCAGCAAGATGATTTTTCTAAATCATGTTTGCTCCTGTTGCATGACAGAGGAGGCTGTGGAAACAGTATTATGACATCCAATGGTCACTCAGGTAAATCACTGTTTCTTTCCAAGACCCCTCTTCCCAAATTAAGGCCCCAAAAAGGTGCATGAGTGAACACATCTTCCTTTTTGCTGTAGTAAGGTGAGGGCACAGTCAGCTTCCAGTGATAATGCTGTACTCCAAATAAGCAAACCTCAGCTCATACTAAAACCTGTTTGTTTGTAAGGATATTTAGCCAGCAAGGCAATAACTTCTTAAGGCAAACAGCTACCCATGAACCATACCTCAGGAGATAGAGATGCTATCTGAGAGCACCAACAAAAGGAGATTGATGTGCTCTGTGAATATATCAACTTGGAAGATTTCCCTCTTTTTTCATCTTTGTCCAGCTCCAGTAGAAGTGGATAGACGAAAGTAGCAGGGTACTAACAGGTACTACTTAGGAGCATCAGCAAGCAGGACTCAGTGCAACTGCTTGCTTGAACAACTGGAGTGACTGCCCTCCTTGGTTTCCACGGCTAATTTTGAGGAAGGCATCAGTGCTTTATTGAGCATAAATGCAAGAAGCGCAATTAAAAAGTGGACTTAGGAGCAATGATATCAGGATCAGGTTATATTTAGTTTTCCCCAAGGAGAGACAGTGATATAACCAGAATTATTACTCAGTGTTTTGCAGATGAGCTGTTCTTTCAGAGCCTGCGAGGCGGTAGTTGCTTTCTGAAGTTGTGAATTCATTCCACTCCCACTCATGTCAGCAGCTTGGCTCACAGATGATTTAAGTCTTTTAACCCAAATTTGCCCCTCATGAGTGTTCTTGCCAGGGAGCCTTCCTGAAAAGCACAGCAAGAAGTAGATTGCTCAGGTTTACAACATATTGGGAAAAATTCAGCTAGGAGCAACAAGGCCACTGCTACCCATCAAACATTGCAGTAAAGACCTGCTTGCTGAGAAGACCTCATTTTTTCAGCTCTTTGGGGATGATGAGGATTTCAAAAGCCTCTTTCTGGCACTGAAATAATAATTCTTCAGTCATCAGTCTTTGTTCAAGTTCTTTGTATATGTTTTGTTAAAAGACAGATACTAAAGATCAATGTCATTTTAAAAGAACTGGAAAAATATCAAAAGACAAACCTTTCATTTAAACAGAAGTCCTTAATTTTGGCACAAAGCTACTATTCCCCTATGCTAGCAGGACAGTGTTATGAAGTTACCACTTCTGTATGGTCATAAGTCACATGTCTATGTGGCACACCACTGAGCCTAAACTCTTGCTTTTCTTTAATCTTACTGCTGTCTGGGACTAACCCTGCATTTCCAGGCTGTGCCTACCCTCAGCACATGGTTTGAAATCTTCATGTTCTTTGAGTTCAAAGGATACTTGACATGACAAACCTGCCTCAAACACATCAAAAGCAATGATATGGAGCAACAGCAAAACTCAGGTAGAGAGTTTGGGAGGCTATTAGGAGTGTAACCCAGTGTTGGAGCTACCACACCTTTCACACAGGCCTGGAGGGAAAGACATGGCCTAGGCATCTTCCATTTCCAGTGGAGGAAGGATTGGGCTGCCATAAACATATCCAGAGGTTGATTTAGTCCAAGTAAGAGGAAATACTAGGCACGTCTTTCCTCCTATGATATAGTTAACCTATGCATTTTTAAGCAGAGGCACCTACTGCAGCAGTTAGGTAGTTGTAACTTTCCCAAGAGGAGGGGAGGGGAAGCTGGGCTCTCTCAGTTTTAAAAATGCCAATGGCCAGGAGGTGTCCTGTCCCCTTGGCCCCAGGGTATACTGGGGAGGAGGACACTCTTTACACATTTCATTGAAGCTGGACACTGCTCATCCTAAGAGCCTAAAGCAGCCTGCTCCTCTGGTGGGAGTGGCTGCTGGGGCATGTGTTTGGCACCAGATCCCCATTAAATTGGAGAACATCTTTGTAGGAGGGACTTCTGGACACAAGTGAAGGGCACAGCACCTGGTCTAAGCATTGGCTCCCTTCTGCAGCTGTTCTTTTTGTTTGAGTTTTCCTTCAGCATCGTGCACCAGACTGCAGGTGACCACGCTGCTCTGTGAGAGGCTCGTATGCCCTTGTCTCAGCAGCAGCTGCCTCTGACAAGCCAGAGAACATGGTGAATGGCCAGAGGGGAGAAGAAGCTTCTGATGTCAGTTTTAATCTGTAACTGCAAGGCTGGTCAGACTCTAATCCCAGTTTAGGCAGACTGACTCCCACCTATAATAAGAGGAGGTGAGAAAGAGCTTCTTAATTGTCTCTCATCTATGTCTGGCTGTGAACGTTTCTGGCCCATTGCACTGCACAGTCAGATGTTAAGAGTGATTTATGCTAATCACTTGGATATTGCAAGGAGAAAGCCTGGAATCAATGGCTGGATGGCTACTGCAGAAAGCTAAAGGGTTTAAGAAGCTGTCCCCATTCAGGTGTGAAGTCCCTCCTTTCTGTCAGTGTAAATACTTGCCTTCTTTTTCAGCACAACAACAACAGTGTATTCATTTAAACTCTGTGAGTGTGGCCAGGAGAGAAGCCTTTGCACAATTAGGCATAGCTGAGACAGTTTAAGTGCTTTAGTGCCTCTTTGCCATTAGTAGCTGCTTCCCAGCTGAGACACGGGGTCTGGCTATCTGTTAATTTAGATACAGAAATTAGAGGCTGAGAGTTCTGTTCCACCTGATCTCTGCCCTAATGTGCAATGTAGATATAGTTATAGCTGTGTTTCTGGAATTTGCAGTGAAAACACCAGGTTAAATTTTATGCACTTTATTTCCATCAAGGCTCTCTCAGTAATGGATAATATTTGCCCAGGTGAGAGTACCTGATATTCGTCCAAATCTGAGTAGACCTGCATTTGAGTTCAAATTGAAAATCAGTGACCTGAGTCACTTTTGAAATAATAATTAAAAAAAAAAAATCTCTCTCAGGTGACTGGTAGAAGAAGTTGGGAGAAAAAGTCATGGTATAAAAAGTATGTCATGCTACTTAAAAACTTACCTCGGTCACATTAAATAAGGAAATGTTTCAAGGTTTGGTCTCTCAACATCAAGCTGTCTGCACATCAATGCGGTGTGGGCAAAAGCTTGACATCCAGGAGGGGGATTGGGGAGGAGGAAGGCCCACAATGCCATTTCATGGGGGGAAAATCTGTGGGTGAAACCCCAAGAGCATGGCAGGTGCCAGCAGAAGCATGTTGCTGGGGTAGGCAGGGGATCAGGGAGTGGAGACCTGCAGTCACCTCACCATTTGCAACAGCATCCCCTCCACAAGTAGCCCATGTGTGCCCTTAAAAGATACCTCGTAAGCTAATTTTCTTCTGGCTTATTATCTTCCTCTGTGATTGACGTGTCTGTTTATCAAAAGCATAGACTGTTTACTTCTCGGCTCACTGAAAAAGCTTCACCTGATGTCTCAGCCCTTCACCCACTGGCTGCGTGTGATTTTTCCCTTTCCAGCTTCTACTCAGCCCACCCCCGGCCCAGGATATAAGGCTTGTTGTCACTTTTGCATTTAAGCAAGCTTTTGCTAAGAAGAGGTATCTGAGGCATGCATATACTGTTCTTTAATCCTTTACCTCCCACACATCCCTCTTTTCTTAAACCAAGCTGTTAATAAGAATACAGATTACTGTAGCCAGAATTTATAGCAAGAATTTGCAGTGGCCAAATATAAATTTTAAAAAGTGGCAGCAGCATGATCAAACCACAGCTCTGCTCATAAACATTTCTACAGTATATATTTTCCACACTTTAGCTATCACAGCTTATAGCCATAGATACAGTTTTAAATGAGTAGGCCTGTTTTAAAGGATTTCCTGTATTACAGCCATCAGAGACAACATTTTATATCTCAGTGTCATTAAGTCTGCAGTAACTGTGAGGTCCCAATGTGATTATCATATGTAAATGGCAAAAAAGAAAAAATATCAAATTGCCCCATGAGTCCTACTGGAAATGGAGAATGCAAGTTTACCTCCATATAGATACACTTTGGGGAGGAATTGAGCAACTGAGCGGCCATCTGAAATGAAAAGCACAAGATGAAAAGGCAGAAAAAATGCCTTTTCTTCTTCATCAAGAAGAAAAGTTTGGAACTGGGTTTCAAAGATGCAGTCGAGTTGCTCTTGACTGCTTGCGGGGGCACAGCCCCCCAGTTGCTTACCAGGGACAGGGGGTGGGATGTCAGGGAGCAGTGAGCTGCCTGAGAAGCAGACAGGCACATACAAAAGTGGGAACAGCCTTGTGTTGACACACAGGGGTAGGCACTGAGCACTGCAGACAGCGTGAGTCCATGTCAGGTTTACGACATGGAGTTGGTAGCAGGGCAAGCTGAGCTGGAGCTCGATTGCTTTGCAAACACACAGGCACCTCTTCACCCCTTCAGCTCTTCTTCAGATGTCTTTTACTCCTCTTTTTCCTCACCCTTTTTCTTCTCAGACTCATAGTGGCACAAGCCCCATCAACAGTGGTCAGACTAGTGCCTAGGATGCTCTCAGGGCTCTGTGGACCCAAATCACCCTTCTGGGAGGGACACCCACAGGTGGCTGCACAGACTCAGGGCTTAGTCGGAGGGAAAGCACTCTCACCACCAGCTTCTGTGTCAGAAAGTGCCATTACCTCCCTCATGCTCCTCTTGGTATGCAAGGCTACAGCATAGCAGGAAACCTGTCACCTCAGCTAGTGACAGCCTCAGGACATGGAAAGGTTTCTGCACAGCACCACGATTGCTCTCCACACTCAGCTGTCCTCATGCTGAAATCTCATCCTGGATCTCTTCAGCTCAGGCTTTTCTCCTCACCCCTGTGGTGAGTGGGAGCCACAGACCAATGTGTGCTGTCCCTGAGAGCTACTGCACAGCTTGGCTGGGAGGGACCATACTGCAGTTTCCTTTTATTTTAATGTAAAATAGCACAGAAAGTATCTTTCAACAATATTTTACCAGAGCTACATTTCCAAAGGTACCTCTCTGAGTCAGTAGTTTACATATGTGTTACCTAAGTATCTAGCTACTTCTGCCTTTGACCAAACCTCATATTGGCTGCTGGTTTTGCTCTGCTCTTGGAACCCTGCACTGCTCAGCCCAAGGGGCATGTTCCTGCCTTCTCTTGTATGAAGTTTTACCAATGGTTTGTAGTAATTTTTCTTTGTAAATTTTTTACTGTTAGCACCCAGCATAAAAACATACAATTAGTCACACTTTAAAGGTGTAGTTTAGGCTAAGTATATTAGTCTCAGTTGAGTGCAATATCATTTTTTCAAAAAGCAGTAACCCATCACCAAAAAGGCTTCTCCAGTAGTAGCTCTTATGCTATTGTGCATATTTAATACAAAATTGCCCACGAGTAAAATTGCCATTACATCTCTCAATTAAATTGACATATGAAGGTTATGCATATCTCACATCACCTTTGTGCCCTCCTTCACTGCTCACTACAAACCTCCATAATACAAGAGCCCATGGCTTTCCCTGCAAGAGACAACTGGGAAGGAGACCCCAACACTCCCTGACTTCTACACTATGTGATATTCAGCACATGCACCCCTGTTCAGACTGGGAAAGACATGGCCAACGCAAGTGATAGCAAATGAAAGTAAAAACTTATTACTCATGTTTCTTAGAGATGATGAGTTTTATATTGCTGCAGTCTCACACTTCATAGATAAAAAAGCATCAGGCATGACAGCGCATTCTTTTTTTAAAGATCCATTTCAGTCAGCAGACAACAATGTTTGTAAAGGCAGGGAAGATAAAGCATGTTACACTCTTGTGTTCACTGCTAGGAGCATGGATCACAATGTTTAGACAGTCCACAACACCAAAATCAACAGCCTGCCAATGACTTTCTGCCACACCTCCAGCCTCTCCGGTCAGGGAGCAGGTTGATGGGGCTCAGCAAGGGAGGGCTTGGGTCTCAGGGCAGAGACAACCGAGTGAGTCTTGGGCAGCAGAGGAGAAAATTGAGAGCATGCCTGACAAGGGAAGAGCAACTATGCTGAGGGGCCTGCAACCACAGACACTTTTAAGCTTTTCTGCTTTTATCACCTGCTCTAAGGAGATCTGAGCTGAAGTGCAGCAGTCCCGCTATGCTCTAATCAAACTCATTTTCCTACTGGTCGGAGAGATGGTTGGCAGCTGAAGGAAGCTGGCTTTGCTCTCTCTTTCCTTATCAAATTCTTTCATGGAGTTGTGACCCAGACTCCTCGATCACCGCTGATCTTTGTATCTGTTGCTAAGCTGTAGCTGCAGTAACTCCAGCGACGAGTGGAAATCTTTGCCCTCAAAGGCTGTCCTCTGCAGAATAGGCACATGCTCGGTCTAACGGGGGTTTTTCCCGAAGTTATTCATGGCTTCCACAAAGCTGTTCAAGGTCTCAGGCAAACATCTCTGTTTTCTTCCAGCCTGCTGCTGCCAGACCCCACCACCTTAGACTGGGCAAACCTATGAGCTATTTTCAACAGGGAATGCAGCTGGCTACACTTACACAAGTGGTCTAAAGCAGGCCAGGTCCCAGCTGAGGTGTTGACTTGTTAATGTGTTCCCTAGAATGGGTTTGATCTGGCTTTCTCACACAGACTGCCTGGGGATAGTTTAGGGGCTGGCATGGTACAGGGAAGGCTCCCAACAAGTCGTGCAGGCAAACAACCTGGTTTGGGAGGAGGGAAGGATGTCTGGCCATGCAGTCATGAGCTTGGCAACCCTGCCTCCCACAGGACTGAAGTGCAAGCCATGGCACAGGCACTGTTTGTGCAACCAATGCCCACCCACCCTTCTCTTGTGCCTGCTGCAACAGAGCTTCAGCCCACTGAGCTGGGACATTCCTTTACAAAACTACACATGCCATTACCTCTGTCCAATGGTTATGGCAATTGCTGCTCACACTATAAATTCAGATATCTGCCAGGATTTTGCAGGATCATTTCAATGTGCTCCCACAAAACAGCTGCTCTAGACCCAGGAATCATCACCATGATGACATTTCAGTGTAGTATGCTGGAGAGTCTGTAATGCCCTACATGTGCAGCACTTTCAAGATCTGGCCACAGAGGAAGATCCATGAGCTACAATGAGTAGAAAACTGCTGTTGCAGATGAAAATGGTAGTAGCTCATTTCTGTATCTCAAACATCATAAACTACCACTTAGGCAAAATGCTTTCATCAGATGAACTGTACATCAAGTGCTCAGCCCTGAGTTTGAAGCTCAAATAAGTAGGGAAAGGAGAGCAAGTTCTCCCTCACCTTGTGAACAGAAAATGCAATCATGTCCACTTACTATTATTTCAGCAGTGGGCTAAAAACTGAACAACTAGGCCAGGCATCACCACATGCAGGGCACTGGCACTAGGGAAGGCCTTTTTAGCTCGGGAGTGATGTATATTCAGTAATAGCATAGCCTCTGTGTGTTGGTGTTGAATAGTGCATTGACCACCAATGACATGAACTGCAGGACACCCTAGGTTTTAACTTGATATTCTGTTGCTATTCCCTGCACAGTTCTCCTTCAAAGGGCTTTTCTGTCTTTAGACTTCTGGTTCCTAAAAACATGATGTTTACTATTCCTTAAGACAGGCCATATCAATTACGGTAACTCAAGAATTCAACTTGCTATAGTTTTCCCAGAAACCTCCTTGATATTCATTACTTGCTTGGCAGATAGCACAAATTTGAATGTTGATTTACAGGATAGAGCTTAAAACCAGTGTCATATACCAAGCCAGTTGGAGAACAGGACGCAAGGTCTCATTTCCAGTTTTATTGAAAGGAAAAATTAAATGCTCTGTTTCATTATAGCACTTCTGATAAGGGCTGTGTTATGCTAAATAACAGCTTCTGTATTAACCCAAGTATAGGTTTGGGAGATTCTAAACTTAATGTAACTTCCACTTTTAACAAAACATAAACTGATGTAAGTGATGTAGATTCAAAAAAAGCCAAATCACATCTTACCATCCTGTCCTCACCCCCATAACCTTTTTTCTTTCCCACAAATTCCTCCAAACTGCACAGCTTTCTCCTCACATAGTCCTCCTTCCAAGCACTCTGTCAACAGAGTCATTAGATAATGGACCTCTCCAAGCAGGAGGTGCAGTGCCTTGCATTGGACCTGCCTGGCCAAGAACTTTCTCTGTACCAGTGATGGACTCACGTCTTCCTTCAAAACCATTATTTAGTGGATGGCTTAGGTTCAGCCAGTAGTGGGTTACTGAGCTATGGGTGTGCTGTTGTGCCTCAGTGGGGACCCAAAGATGGTGACTGCAACAAATGGCTCCACGCAGTAAATCTGTACCTAAGGTAAAGTATGCAGACATAAGACAAAATTATTCAAACCTTAATGTTTGATAGGGGAGGGGGAATCAAGCCTCTTCATATTCAAGATGATCTTCATGGAAAAGAATGGTAATGTATTCCCCGCCACTTTTGAGGTCTGTCTCATGTTAGACTGATCCACTTGCAGGCCTGGATCTTGTGCTTGCTGGTGCTTAAGGCACATCCTTGGAAATGGAGTGAAATCTCCAAAACAATTCTGAAGTGTGAGAGCTGCATACCAAACACTGACCTTGAAATAGCAGCTTAAGTGCAAGAAAACCTGTCTTTCTGTGCTAGACAATTGATTTTAACTTGAAAGTAAACCAAGATTTAAAGCAAGATCTCTGTGACAAAAAGAAAATGAGATCAAAACCAAAAAAACCCCTCCACATTGAGATGAATTGAAGAAAGGTAATCCAAACAAATCCAAAAACCTCAGCCAACTACTCTGCCGAGGAAACACAGGTACCCAATCTTCTTTGTTGAGATGTGTATCTCCTTCACAGTCTCTCAACTCAGCTGAAATTGGAGCAGAGAAGGCTGCTTATCTGCTATTCATCCTTCTTCTGCACCTTCAGCTCAACTCTGCCCTCAGTTGGACATGCCAGGAAGAAAGACCAGTAGGCTCAAACCAACTTGGGCCAGAAGTATTTACAAGCTACATTTATATATTTATATATTTTAATCTCACTTCCAGCTCCCACCACGTATGCAAAGAGAGGTGCAGGACATCCAGACCCACATGCACAAGGTTGCACAGGGTTAGCTGAAGAGCACTCTGTTTTGGCCAAGATGCTAGGTAGGTGCTAGATGCCAAGGTAGAGGGAAGGCAGAGGCTCTGAGCATTGCCCTCCCTTCAGCATTTCAGACCAGCTGTTTCAGGGATCAATGTGATGGGTACCACTGGAGCCCCATGTGCTCCCCACCAATCCCTAACTCAGTGCTGTAAGTGCCACTCCTTAGTGGCACTTAGTGCCACTAAGTGGAGCTTAGTGTCAACTTCAAGTTATTTCCATATGAATATCACAGAATCTGTTGTGCCAGTGGCTGGTAGTTATCAAAATATTCTATATTTGACCTGGTGTACTGCCTTGACCACTAGCCTTTCCACAAGGTCTACTCCTCTATGTTTAGAGTAAAAAAGTCTACAAGGGTGCTAGTGACACATCTCTCAGTCACACAGTCATAGCCATTAAAAATCCTACAATTGAAATAATGATCTTCATCTCACAAGTAGGATTTTTTTTAAAAAAGAAAAGGCAAAAAACCCTCTGTCGTAGCATCTGTCTAAAGTAAGCCGGTAGAGTTTATTTCAGTGGAAGGCATTTTTAGATGCTTAACCTTGTTTCACTTGTCTCAGAGAGTTCATCAGTGACAGGGCTTGTTGCCCCTGAGAGGGTTGTTTCCACCTAGAGGCAGGAGAAGGGAAAACCAGGATGGTTTCTCTTGAGCCTGGTGTCAGTATAAAGCCTGGAGGGCTTACAGAAACCAAGCAATGAGTGTCTTCCTCTGCCTGCGGCTGCTCGCAGCTGGCGCTGCTGTCACCTGCTCAGCTGGGACCCAGTTGGTAGCAGCTGCAACAGCAGGAGGGATCTGCCCAGGTTTGCGGCAGATCTCCTGGCCCTCCCCCTGCTCTTCCCCTCCACAAAAGCAAGATGCCCTTCCTGAGCCATCATCAGAATAGGTTCAGCAACCATGGCTGACCTCTTCTCCCACTTGCAACAGAGCTGAAACACAACATGAGGAAACGAAAGACAGTGGTCTTGTCTGAAATGCTTTTGAAGGTAGTCCCTGGCTTGTACTACATCTCAACCTGTGCCTGGGCACCATATAGGAGAGTGGTGAGTGGCACAGGCATGGCAGGCAGGATGTCAGCAAAGATGCGCCATGGGTTGAGCCACAGCGCTGGTCTGTGTAGTTCAGCAGCAGAGGTACGCTGCTCACATCCTAGTGAATATAGCCCACATTGCTCATTATACAGGCTCTGCCAGATCCTCAAGGAAAAAACCACTAACTCAAACCTTAGGGTTTGTCTGCAAGGGAACATGTTTTTGGTTTGAGTTTTCCCATAACTGTGTGTTGCTGTGGCCATGATGACACCCAGATGGCTTTCTCCGTGCCTGGTTAGTTTGTCCCTGTCACAAGATACTATGGCCATGAGCCATACAAACTGCTGTAACTATTCCTGAGGAATGACAACCCACCTGCAATACCCCACCACATGCAATGTCCCACCTCCCACCAGCCCACTGTGTGGCAAAGGGACAGTTAATGGTTGAGTGTCTCCTCTCTCTACACAACAACAAAACATTAGTGTGACCCAAACAGAAAAGATAAACTCTGGGAGTTTGCCAAAGACTTAAACAATTAATAAGCTAAATTTCTTTCACTCCTCACTGAGATCCCAGTGTTGTCAGAAGGGCATCAAGGATTTCTCTTTGTTTATTGGAATTAATTTACTTCTTCCCCCAAATGACAACTGCAGCTTGGTTAAAGCAGTCAGTCTCACACTAATTTATTTGTTCTGTGAGTACATTTCAGCTACACACAGAAGTTATCAAATTAAAAATTGTCAGTTTCTGTAATGGTCTGACCTTTTTAATCTGACAAAGTTCAAAGTGTGGCCCACTGGGTCCAAAAGAAAGGCTGCCAAGAGCAGCTGGTCATACTGGAGCATCAATGTAAATGTTCCAATGGGTAAATAGTCACTGGTAGAGCTTGGGAAAATATCTTGCCAGTTGAGCAAGAAAAAAAGGTGTCATGTGTGAGTGAATAAAAAAAGGAAATAGCATTTTAGTGATATATCCTAGGGAAAAGACAGAGCTCAGGTATCTATCTAATCAAACCCCAATGCTGAAAGTTAATATATGTTCATACTCTGAATTCAGGAAAAGGGTAATAACCAAAAATCTTGAACAGAAACTATTAACCCTCTCTTGCCTGTTTTTCCTTTTTAGTAAGTGTCCTTGTTCACCAGTCATCTTTATCAAACTTAGACTTTGGTAACACTCAGAGTGATTCTGGCACAGTCAGTACAAATGTACCTTTGAAGACTTGCAGGGCTTGTGCTTGCTGTGATCTCACTGCCAGATGCAGCTGGAAAAGATAGCCACAGTCTTTCCTCTCCCCCTGTTCCCTGGTGTCAGGCATTTCAGCATCCACAGAGGGAACAGGGAGCAGTTTAAGTCCTTTCTCCAGGTCTTTCAGTGTTTGCCATCTACATGATGGCCACACAACTGCTGACTCCAGTGTGCAGGAGGCTGTGGGTCAGAGTATGAAGGCAGGGGAGGGCAAACCTGGCTTCTCCCCTGCTAGAGGAGTACAACAAGCATTATGTAAATATACACCCTAATGACCTGGTCCTGTTTCACCTGACATACATGAGCAACCCTACACAGTGCCAGGGCTTACATGGGAGCAGGATTAGTGCTGGGTTTTAGCCAGCAGAGATGCAGTAAAATAACGCAGGAAAAGATGGGGACTAACTTAAGCTCTGCCAGGGGAGGTTTAGGTTGCATATTAGGAAGAAATTTTTTACAGAGTAATCAGACATTGGAATGGGCTGCCCAGGGAGGTGGTGGATTCACCATTCTTGGTGGTTTTTAAGATGAGACTGGATGTGGCACTTAGTGCTATGGTCTAGTAACCACAGAGGTGTTGGATCAAGGGTTGGAATTGATGATCTCGGAGGTCTTTTCCAACCCAGCTGATTCTATGATTCTAGCTAAAGCACAGTGTTAGGATGTAGACCTTGGGTTGTTTGCTGTCACTAGATCTAACATGGATTTGTTGGAAGGGTCTAGGACTTTGTTTCTCTGTTTGCAGTTCTTGGAAGAGCCATGTAGGACTCCTACAACTCCCAGAAACACGTGACTTTTGGTGTAAATTTACTGACACATTGAGGCATATAATTTGCTAATGGTTTTCACACTAATGATGCAGATTTAAAACAACAGCCAACAAATCCTTGTTCAGAGGAATGGTTACAGCTCTCGCAAGCCGACAGGACACAGAGACCAAATCTGAGGGAGGAATTCATGCAAAGGTTCCTACTTCTCATATAACTGTAGCAATGCTGGGGATAATGCACGTTTCCTTGGGATTTATCTCACATATGTGATGAGCAGGGAGAAAGAGATGGTGTCTTTCTTGCCTTTTCAAACTCCCTGATAAATTTCTCAAGGACTAAAGATTTTCTTCTGGCCTCCTGGCATGACAGTTACCACAGAGTTTAAAGAGTAATTACTCCATGGGGTGCTCTCTGCATCAACAGAGAGCAGTGTTGGTCCCTTGGATTTTATTTTTTTAATCAGAGATTCAGCCATTTTACTAATATTTAAGAGGAAAGTTGAAAGCTACATGACTGTGCCCTCTAATTACACTATTTCTTACAACAGTGGGGGTCTTCATAGGTTTAAGTATTTTAACAAAGATTTTGGGAGTTTTAACAATTTTTGCTAGAAAAAGGAGGGCACTGAGAAGAGAGAATCAGCAGACAGCTTACTGGTTAATTACAGCCTAGAAAAGACCATTCCTGGTCCCTGAGATTATTCTGTTTTGATTACTGCACTTCAAGCCTGCATTGCTGGCTCTACAGACCTCTCTGAAAACATTTTTTCAGTAGAGTTAGGAAGCCAATAATTGGTGTCACCAGGCCTCCATCAATTCATACTGTGTACCTGGCTTTTTTCTTTCCATGTGGTTGAAAGTACTGAGTACAGTTAGCTTTTGCTCACTGCAAACACTTTCTTCATGAAGAGTATGATTTTGCCTGCCTCCTACACATCTGACCCGGTGTAACGCAAGTCCTCTTGGCTTTTGTCCTCTCTACCTTGTGTCACTGGAAATTCCTCCCCAAAAGTGTGTCCAGGCCCCTTTCATTTCCTCTGCTGGGCCTGTGATGAACTGTAAAGTCAAACCAGAAAGGAGCTTGCAGGGAAGGTCCATGGCAATTTTGTGCATGTGAATGACACATAGCCCAAAGAAGTTTTTAGTGTGCATGGAAGAATATGAAAAACCACCCCTATGGCACACTTTTCTTTCCAGTAATGAGCTGCATGGGGGTAGACATTGTCTGATGTGGTCTAGATTTGCTTTTACTTTTACTAGGTTTTACTTTATTAGGTTTTATTTTTATTCTGAGTTTTTGATGACATTCTGTTGTATACTTGGAAAAACATCCAAGAGATTCCATTGATGGATGGTGCACAGGCACAACATGTATGACTTCCATGCTTCATTCTTCACCCATCTCCTCATCAAGACCTCCCCACTGGGTTTTCAGGCAGTCTGTCTTGCTTACTGATAATTAACAGTTTTGAATTAAGTCTCCACTGAGAAGGAAAGTCAGATACATTGTTGCAAACCTTAAAGCATCTGCCAGCTTGAAGTTCCTTACCTGGGGGGTTGGTAAGAGCCAAAGCAGTGCACTAGATGCATGAAGCAACCAAAACTCAAAATTCCCATTGGGCATAAAGACCCGTCGTGACCCTCCAACTCAACTCCAGAGTCACCCTATACCAGTGGGCAGGCAGCTTTTAAGAGAGAAATGCCTGCCTTAAGAGAGAGTGTATCAATATTCACCACATATTTTACAGCCTTGGCATGGGAGTGCATCTTCTCATACCACTGTATTATTTATAGGGTAGGCCAAACACCAGGATATTGAAGTAAGGCTACAAAACATTTTCAGTTTCAGAAGCAGCTTATAAATAAGAACTTAAGACTTATATTTTAAGAAGAAACATTAAAGTTCTTGTCCTTGAGCCTTACAGGAAAAAGCTGAAGAATATACACCCCATAATACTGCCAAAATCTGACTCTTCCCCAGCTCACCTCTGTTGTAAACCAACTTGACCCTGTGACTGTCCTGCCAGAAGAAGGGAACCAGGTTGTCTCCTGGCTCTGCAGCAGAAAGGGTAAAGCAAGAGGGAGGGTTTCACTCAAAAAGTCATTTAACTCCCTCTGCAACAGCTCCTTCCTCCAGCCATCTCCTGCTCACCTCCATTTCCTGCCACTCTCTAGTAACTGATTGCAAGAAGAAAGATATCCACCTAACTTTTATCTGCTCTTTTCCTCCTCCTAATCTGTGATTTCTGGAGAACAGGTTTATAAAACCCGCTTTTGTTCATGATGAAGGCTGGCTTCCTTCCAAAAAATAAGGAACTGGAGTTATTCACTACAAAATAGCTTTGCTATTATACTTGATCACCAACCCTGGGTCATCTGCTTGCTGCTAGAGAAAACACACCATAGACACAGACCAGGCTGTAGCAAGGTATCTTGACTGATACCATTTTTTATGGCTTCTAGAGTGGGTACCTTTTTGCTTATGTCTCCCCACTGCAAACATCCAGAGAACTAAACAAGCCTGAATTCTTGCATGCTATTGAAATATAAATAATTGTAATTATACCTCCTGGCACCTATTAGGATGGGAAGTTTGATTTTTAAGCTTCTAAACCAAAACACAATTAGTGAGATTTTTGCAGTAGTAGAAGTACCTCCCCCTTCTTGACAATCTCTGCATGTAGCTCAAGCCCTGCTTCCTACTGTGTGTAAATAATAATGTGGCTATCAATGCATTTTTCCTGCAATTTCTAAGTGCAGTTGGAGCAAATGAAATTGGGAAAGGGAGTTTATAGCACTTCACATTTTTCCATACAGGGTTTCATACTGTGTTATATACAGTACTCATCACATTCTCCATACTTTATTCCCTGTGAGATATCTGAAATTCTTTGTCTTATCTGATCTATGATTTAAGATTCTGACCTTTTCAGCTTTCTGTAATTTCACTGCCAGCTCACTCAGTATGCCTTTGTTTATAGCCTTACAGCAGGGAGACCAAGAGAAGATGGGAGTTGCTTATGCACTGGAAAGACAGAAATTTCTGTTTGCCAAAATTTGCACCTGAAAGAGGGAAACAGAGATATAATTTCAAAAGTTTATACAGAATCTGAGAATACAGATGAAAAAGGGGATTAAACACCCCTCAAGAAGGACTTTCTGCTAAAAAAACAAACCAAAAAGCAGTACCTTTCTGTTAATGGCAAACTGTGTGAAAAGCAATTTCAACGCTAATAAAAACTGATTTTTCAGCTCCATGGCAGGAACAGGAGAATGACAGCACACATCTCAGCACTTTCATCAGAATGGTTGGGAAGGCAAATGAAGCCCTTATATCTGCTACTGGGATGTTATATTGGCTTGCCTCAAGTTCTGCTCCCCTGCTGCCTAGGCAGGTTGCAGAATGAGCTCTAGGGATGTTAATCTGTGCTGGAGAATAGATGCTAAATTATTCAGGGTATTAAAGACAAGCGCTGAGTGTGAATTGCCAAAGACCCTGATGACATGGAGTGATGGCAATAAAATGACAGATGAAATTCAGTGTAGATAAATTTAAAGTGAGGCACCTGGGAGGGAAAAACCCAGTCTTGACTTTCCACACACTATGCTGAGTTCTGAGTTGACTACTGCTAAAGGGAAATGAGCGCTTGCCATTAGAATAGATAATTTTGTGGACATGTCAGATTTATGCTCAGAACTAGTCAGAAAAATTCAAAACTGAATTCTAGGACATATTATGAAAAAAACAGTTAAGGATATGGAAAACACCAGTCATGTTCACCATACAAGTCCTTGGTGTGCTTGTGTATTGAGTACTGTGGGCAGCCCTGATCATCCTATCTCCAAAGAAATATGTAACACAATGAGAAATGCTGCAGGCAAGCTCAGCCAGGATAATCAAAAATATGGATGCTTACTGAACAATCTGACACTCTTGTGCCTAGTACAGACACAGGGGAGAGAGGTCCAAATTATAGAGAATCACAAAATCAGGAGTTGCATGAAGATGAGCAGGCACTTGTTGTTCAGTAGCTCTTCAAATGTAACAACTAGGTGTGCTTCAATGAACCTACAAGGTGTCCAACTTGAAACAATCAAAAAGAGGTAATTTCCTGTTATGTTCATGAAACTTTTATCATAGTAAAGCTAAAGGTGCTAGAAGTTAATATTTAAATTCAACCAGCAATTGTGTAAAATTCAAAGAAAAAAATAGTCTATGAAAAGCCCTGTTAAATTCCAAGGTGCTAAATTTGCTAGGAGACAACTGGTCATATATATATACATATCTATATATATACATATACATATACACACACATATGTATGTATGTATATATATGTGTGTGTGTGTGTGTGTGCATGTATGCTTTCCTGCATATATTCAAGTATATACATATATTTACAAAAAGCCACTTGGGCCACTATCAGAGAGGATGTGGGTCCCTTTGGCCTTAGTTGAACTTTTCCAAAAACTGGTTTTAATGTAAATCTTTATAGTTTTGTTCAGAGGATGATGTTGGCAGAGGGAGATGAGCCAGGGTGATTTCTCAGTTACAGAGGTCACTGTAAGCTTTGGTTCATCCAGTGGGCATGGTATCAAAGCAGAGAAATTAGAACCTACAGAAATAACTAATCTGCTTTAGATTTCTTTAGTTTACCTTCTTTTGTGGTATACACAAATAAAAAGGCAGATCAGTATGTCTAGGTTTACATAGGTGTTTCAGGAAATGTATCAGCCTCTACTAGTGCCTACATTTCCCAAGCCTAGGACAATTATGACTCAATAAGAGTGTGTATTCTGCCCTGGAGTACTAGAAATACATATTTCCTACATATTAATTCCTTCAGAGACTTATTCTATTTTTTGATTTATTTAAATAGGTTTAGATGTAGCATAAACAATGCTGACTGATAAATCCTGCTTGGCGTTTATAAATAAAGATGCATGTTTAAAACAAAATCTGGCAAAGAAAAGCCCATCTCAGACCCAGGAGAAGTTTAAATTCAGCTCATGTTCTGCTGATCTAACTACCCAGTGGATCCAAATAGAAGATGAAACATCATATGATTGTTTATCAAAACCTTGCATAAACTGCAATTCATTTATTTGCCATTTAATTCTCATAAACACAAAGTTGAGTAAACTTACAGTTGTGCAATTTAGATGGTCAATGTTGAGTCCACAACCCAAAGCCTTGGTCACCACACAACTCACTGCAACTGGGATGGCCGTAGCTCCCATTTAACCCATCTGCTAGTGTCTGCTTTGTATGGTGAGCAGGATGCTTGGAGGGGACAATGGTATCCCTGTGTTCCCCATAGTATTGAGCTGGGATCCAGAAGCTGAGAGGAACTTCCAGGTCATGGATAGCCACAAAAGCTTGTGTGAGCATATCAGAAGTCAAAGAAGTCCTTACATAAAAATAGCCCCCAAAACAAAGCCAGATACATGGCTGGGCTCTCTCTGACTAGGAATCCAAAATATGTGGGCCTAACATCTAGGAATCAATCCAAACAGTACACAAGTGGCCAGTAGTGCCATTTTGAGAGTCATCATGTGTTTGCACACATGGGCATGCAGACACAAGCATACATATTAACCCCACTGCTCCCTGGAACCATACCTGGAGCTGTGCAGCACTAAAGTCTGCCAAAACATACATGCCATCTTGGCAGTGTTTATTTTGCTGAAGTTCAACAAGATCAAGTGCAAAGTTCTACACCTAGATTGGAGCAATCTCAAGCACAGATACAGGCTTGGCAGAGAATGGATGACAGTAGCCCTCAGGAGAAGGACTTGGGGGTGCTGGTGGATGAGAAGCTCAACATGAGCCAGAAATGTGCGAAGAAAGCCAACCATATCCTGGCCTGCATCAAAAGTACTGTGGCCAACAGGTCAGGGGAGGTGATTCTGTCTCTTTACTCTGCTTTGGTGAGACCCCACTTGGAGTACTGCATCCAACTCTGGGGTCCTCAACATAAGAAGGATGTGGACCTGCTGGGACAGGTACAGACGAGGGCATAGCCGAGCAGACTCTTCAGAGGATCTTCACACTCATGCTTGCCTTCTGCAGTGGGTGTCTGTTTGGGTCTCTGATGCTCACATGCCTCCCCATTTATTTCCTAATTTTTGCTACCTCACACATTACAGTGACTTTGATTATCACCTTTGTATGGAGGGTCCCCAGATCTGCTCTTGGTCCTTAATTCTCCTCCTCTGGTCTTTGTTGCATCTTCAGATGTCTCTAGACCTATCCACTTGGAAGGCTTACTTCCATTTCAAGCACAGTCTTTTCAGAAGTGAAATGCTGCCCCCTCATTCTTTGGAACAGCTCGAAAGAATATTTGGGGATTGTTTCCCCCTACTCATGAACAGAGGGGGAAAGACACATTTTTGGGATGAGATTCTTCTTACACCATTGTAAACATCTAAAGCAGGCCACGTGCTTGTGTCCTGAAAGTTTCTTTTCCTCCATCACCCATAAGGAGGTTCTCAGGTGTTGCCTGAGGACAGTGGCTGCCAGCTGACCTCTGCTTACGTGAAAGGAGTCTTATTCAATATATGCCACAGCGAAATGGTGAACTGCTTACCCAGTGGACAAAATCCTGTAGCAGCCTCCTTGTCTGAGTAGGGCAGGCCTTATTTATTCTCACCATTACATGTTTTCATCACTCGGGGTTTTTACAGGATAGTAAGATTTATACATCATTGACTTACCCCCATAATATCTAATCTCACTTGCTCCTACTCAGAATTTTAGGGCCATGCTCACAAATTTCTTAGAAAATGCTGAAAGGTGAAAGGTGTCACACCTTGGATAACTTCTGAAATAGAAGGTGAAATAGAAATAAATGTGAATGAAATCTTAAAAATCAAAGCCTTTCTCCAGTTGTATGTTATAGAGTACAGCAATTCTGAGTCTCGCTCTTGCTTTTAACTGTGGCATAAACTGCACATAACAGTAAATATTCTGATGTATTCCTTGAAACGTAACCACATATGTGGAAAAAAATTATCTGTCTTCTGGTGGCAAAATCAATTTCTCCTTTTGCTATATAGTAATATCTATCAGCAATATAGACGTTTATTTCTGTTACCATCTTGCTGCTTCTGCTTTGTAACTGCTTTCAATAGAGTGCAGGACCCAAAAACGCAGCAACATTCATTTTGCTTCTCCATAATTCACACTGCCCTACAGCACATTTAATTTTATGCTCAGAACCGGTGAAGATGAGGGACTCTTAGCTTGCAGATTGTCTCAGGTGATGCCCCCAAATGCTATAAACACTGTGAGAGCTCTGTGGGTTCCTAACTGTAAGTCTTGAGGAGAGAGACTGTTGTTTGGGGATCTGCAAGTATCTGAGACATCTGCACAGGGTTTACATATATGGCAAAGCATCTATTCTGAGATCTGTATCCTCTGGAGCAGCAGCTGAAGGTCAGATGGGCAACTTTAGGGCACCATAAACAGCACTGGAGGATTCTGTTTAGCAGCCTGAATTGCTCCCCAGTAGTATGAGCTCCCCATGACATCTCACCTTCCCTGTCAAGATACAGCCTTCAGGCTGACTCAGCCATCAGCTTCTGGCGTTTTGGTTTCAAACAATAGTGTGAGTTTATGGAGGTTGATATCTGCCTCCCAGGAACTAAGCTAGTTTCACATCAGGAACCACGCAAGTAATGAAATACTACCACCACAATTTAGAGAAATGTAGAGATTACAAAGTCATCCAAATCTTTCGTTTCCCCAGAATGATACATCCTAACATAGATACGGGTGGCATCAAAATAGATACTTGCAGTGGGGATTTCATTAATGGCACTGAAAGGGGTTATAAAACATTATCTACCACAGTTCTGCTGCAAGGCATATGTATAATTGTACATATTTTTTCCTAATTATTAATTCCTCCCTTTCTGGGAGGAACTTTTTCCTAATGTCCAATCTAAACCTCCCCTAGTGCAACTTGAGGCCATTTCCTTTCATTCTGTCACATGTTGCCTGGGAGAAGAGATCAACCCCCACCTGGCTAAAACTTCCTGTCAGGTAGTTGTAGAGTGACAAAGTCTCCCCTCAGTCTCCTTGTCTGCAGACTAAACAACCCCAGCTCCCTCAGCCACTCCCCATAAGACCTGTGCTCCAGACCCTTTGCCAGCTTTGTTGCCCTTCTCTGGACATGCTCCAGCACCTCAATGTCCTTCTTGTACTGAGGGGTCCAGACTGAACACAAGATTCAAGGTGTGGCCTTACCAGTGCTGAGTACAGGGGGACAATCACTGCCCTGGTCCTGCTGGTCACATTATTTCTGCTACAAGCCAGGATGCCATTGGCCTTCTTGGCCACCTGGGCACACTGCTGGCTCATGTTCAGCACTTGTTGACCAGCAATTGCAGGTCATTCTTCACTGAGCAGTTTTCCTGTCATTTTGCCCCCAGCCTGTAGTGCTGCAGGGGGTTGTTGTGACCCAAGGGCAGGACCCGGCATTTGGCCTTGTTGAACCTCATAGCACTGGCCTTGGCCCATCAATCCAGCCTGTTCAGATCCCTCTGTAGAGCTTTCCCACACTCCAGCAAACCAGCACTCCTGCTCAACTTCATGTCATCTTCAAACTGACTGAGGGTGCATTGTCCAGATCATTGATAATGATATTAAACAGGATTGGCCCCAATACTGAGCCCTGGGGAACACCAATAGTGACCAGCCACCAGCTGGATGTAACTCCATTCACCATCACTCTCTGGGCTCAACCATCCAGACAGATTTTTACTCAGTGCATAGTGTACCTGTCCAAGCCAGGAACAGCCAGTTTCTCTGGGATAATGCTATGAGAAATGAGGCTTTACTAAAATCTAGTTAGACTACATCCACAGCCTTTCCCTCCTCCACTAAGTGGGTCACCTTGTCATAGAAGGAAATCAGGTTGGTCAAGCAGGACCTGCCTTTCACATACCCATGCTGGCTGGGCCTCATCCCTCGGTTGTCCTGTACATGCTGCATGATGTCACTGGAGGTGACACGCTCCATGACCTTCCCTGGCACCAAGGTCAGGCTCATGGGCCTATAGTTCCCCAGATCCTCCTTCCAGCCCTTCTTATTGATGGTTATCACAACTGCCAACCTCCAGTTGACTGGGACCTCCATGGTTAGACAGGACTGCAGACAAATGATGGAAAGTGGCTCACTGAGTCCTTCTGCCAGCTCTCGCAGTACACTTGGGTGGACCCCATCCAGGCATCTGAATGGTGTAGCAGTTGCTAATCATTTCTCCTTGGATTATGGGGGCTTCAACCTGTTCCTCATCCCCGTCTCCCAGCTCAGGGGGCTGGGTACCTCAGCAACAACTGGTCTTATTATTAAACTCCAAGGTAAAGAAGACATTATGAACCTCAGCCTTTTCCTTATTCTTTGTCACTATTTCCTCACACATCTAAAAAAGGAAAGAGATTCTCCTTAGCCCTCCTTTAGCTGATGATGTATTTATAAAAGCATTTTTATTGTATTTTGTTGGCAGTAGCCAGATTAAGTTCTACCTGAGTTTTCACCCTTCTCATTTTCTCCCCACATAACCTCACAGCATCCTTGTAGCCCTCTTGAGTTGCCAGAGGTCATAAACTCTTTACCCTGAGTTCCAGCTGAAGTTCTCTGTTCAGCCAGACCGGTGTTCTACCCTCATGGCTCATCTTTCAGTGTATGGGGACAGCCTGCTTCTGTGCCTTTCAGATTTCCTTCTGGAAGCAAGTCCAGCCCTCCTGGAGTCCTTTGCCCTGCAGGACTGTTTCCCAAGGCACTCTGTCAACCAGGTTCCTAAACAGGCCAAAGTCTGCCCTTTGGAAGTCCAAGGTAACAGTTCTGTTGACCCCACAACTTACTTGTCCAAGAATTGAAAACTCTATCATTTCATGATCACTGTGCCTAAGACAGCCTCTGACCATCACATCACCCACCAGTCCTTCTCTGTTCAGAGGAAACAGGTGCAGTGAGGCCCTGGTTGTGTTGCTCATCAGCTACATCAGGAAGTTAACTTCCACACACCCCAAGCACCTCCTGGACTGCTTCCTCTCCATTGCATTGTATTTCCACCAGACATCTGGTAGAAAGTTCCCCATAAGAGCAGAGACTAGTAATTGTGAGACTTCCCCAAGCTGCTTGTAGAATATTTCATCTGCCTCTTCAGCCTGGTTGGCTGGTCTGTAACAGACTCCCACCAAGATATTGGTCTTACTGGCCTTTCCCATGAGTCTTACCCATAAATACTCGACCCTTTAATCGCCATCGTCAAACTCTAGAGAATCAAAACACTCCCTAACATACAGGGCTACCCCACAGCCTTCATGTAGGTAGACTTCAAGAGCAAACCAGCAGTACAGATGAATTCAGTGTTAAAGTGAACAGAACTAGAAAAATCTTAAAAATGTGATACTGCTATGAAAATAAATTCTAGAGATGTTCTGATTACTAGAAGTTCAAAGAGCCCTCAAGTATAATGGTGCTTTTTAAACAGTAGCTGTTTGCATCTAAGCTGCTGTGAACAACAATTAAGAAAACTAAGTTAACCAGAACTTTTGAGAGCTTCCTTTCTTCTGCTACTCTCATCAAATGCAGTCTTTGTTGTGTCCCAAGAGTAATTTCTCACCCAGACTATGTATTTTCTTTTACCATTAATATAGCTTTCCACAGCACTTAGCAGAGGTCAGTTGACTTGGATCAAAAAGGGGTTGGTCATAGTCATTACATCCTAATTTACCACAGCATGGCCTTCTCTTTTAACCAGACTCATCTCCAGGGAGGTGGCATGTCTGCAAGGTTTGTTGTTGGGAAAACTGAGAGACATGTAAAAGTTTTGGTTTGATAAAATAGTCACAGAACAGGGGTCCAGACTACTGTTGGAAGCAGCAGACCTAACAGAGAGCTTCCATTACTCCATAAAAGAGAGGTCAGTGTTTCCTCCTTACTCATGTCTGTCCACGCTCTACCCTGCTTCATTCCTGTCCTAGTTGACTGTATTCAAGCACTTATATAAAACAGTATGACTGCATAGCAATCAGTTCCTCCCAAGGGCCAGGTACCCTCAGAGGATATAAGGACACACACACGAGGCTAACAATGCAGCAATAGACTGCAACTTCTCATCCTTCCCCACAGGAGCTGAGGAGATTATCCTGACAGTTTGGACTGGTCCTCAGTGCTGCTGGCGCAAAAATGAAGTCCAGTGATTTCACTACCACTATTTGCATGCTCCAGTCTTAGTTCAATTCAAGTACAGAAATTCTGACACTGGGGTCACTTAAATTAGTGCTGGGACTATTCAAGTCTCGACTCTCCTGTTTTAATTCAATCTGAGATAAAGCCCAGCAAAGTCAATTGGAAGCAAAAGATTTGGTATTGGGCCCCAAGATAATTAAATACTAAGTTATAGCGACATTATTTTCCTCATGTACATTTTGTTAAAAAAACCACAGTGGATTTTTACTAATATAGAAGCATTTTTAGTAATTTTTATGGCTATGTAGATAAGATGAAATCTTTAAGTGTTTCAAAAACACAAACAATGTTTATTTGTTGCTCATAAGTAATTAATGGACCCAACAATATTCAACAAAACGTCTTCATTTTTAACAGATCTCTTAATGAGCATCATTTTACAGAAAACCACCAACAAATAAATAAATTAAAACAATTGCTTTTGGCATCACAATGGTTAAACACATTAAATAATTCATTAAATTGTGCTTTACATCAATGAAAATCCCTAGGTCTACAAACTATCTTGTAAATAGGAATGAAAGTAGATATGTTTACTCACAATACAATCTCTTAGCAGCAGAGTTCACAAACATGATTGCACATAAACAGAAGGAAAATTCCTAGAGAATAAAGTAATTTACAGCCTATTAATTGACCCTTTCATCTTAAATATGGCAACTGAAGGGAACTCTTTATTTTTCCCTTCACTTCCAACATTTATTTGAAATCACAGAGATAGTGATATGGCCAAGAAGGCGGCCAAGGACATTGTAAGCTATGAAACCCATTTTCCTCCACAAAATATAGACAAAGAAACTATTACAAGAATCAAACTGAAAGAAGTGTTACAGTGCAAATTGGGTACCTTTTCCGAGTGTGCTTTTGCCACATGTAAGGAGGATACAGCAATCTGCTTTAGCAGAATGATTTTATTGTGATTGTTCATCTTGTACGTAGTAGTCTCCAGCAGCCTGGAAACAAGATAGTCCTTATCCAAGACCAAAACCTAAAAATTCCATATGTAGCAGGGGAACAGCAACAGAGGGAAAAAAAGTGAGGTAAGTTTTAAAGCATCAGTGTTTATAACTGAAAAAAGAGTGTAGGTGGGAAACAAGAACCCTCTAGGGCAGAAGGAAGCATGTGCAAATGAGAAGACCAACTTAAGAAACCTCCTGTTTTAGTAGCGGATGTCGAATCTGAACGATCTCCACATGCAAAGGTGATGTGACCTGCCATTTGGTTGAATAGATATGCTACAGTTATGAAGTCTGGCTTTGGATCTGACTTCCATCACTTTTTTGTTCTGTACTTCTGCTTCTAGTGAAGATCAAATAACTGCTGCATATTGGGTAGAATGCCTAGCAAGGTTATCACAGCCTCACTATTAACAAGAACTGCAGTGAAGAATATCCAGTATCACAAATGGTGTTTTTTCTTTTTGTATTGGGTCTGGCTGAGATGGAGTTCATTTTCCCACAGCAGCCCTCACAGTGTTATGTTTTCTATTGGTAGCTGGAAGGGTGTTGATAACACACCTTATTTTGGCTACTGCTGAGCAGTGCTGGCACAGCATCAGCGCTGTCTCTCACGAGGGGTGGGCAATATCCTAGAAGGGGACACAACCAGGTCATTTGACCCAAATTAATCAAAGGGATATTTCATACCATAGGACATGAGCTCAGATATAAAAGCTAAGAACAGCAAGAGGAAAGTGTACGTGTGGGCATTCATTATTTACAGTGTTTGCCTGCTGGAGCAACCGCTACACGGGCCGAAGCTCCGATTACTGGGAAGTGGTTGAACATCACTTGCTGAGGGAGAGTAGAGAATAATTTTTTCTTTTTCTCTTTGCTTGTGCATGCACAAACTTTCACTTTTGCTTTAGTAAACTGCCTTATCTCAACCTATGAGTTGTTTTCCATCTTATTCTCTCTCTCCTGTCCAGCTGGGAAGGGAGAGTGATAGAGCAGCTTGGTGGTCACCTGGGGTCCAGCCAAGGTCAAACCATCACAATTGTGAAAAAGCTTTTTATTGTTATCATTGATGAGTGGGAAAGAGGACAAATTATCATTCCTCAATAAAGTATGGCCCATAAGGCCATAAACTGAGTTCTTGGACTAGACATCTAATTATCAGAAACAAGTTCTAATGACACAGCATGTTTCTCCATCCACTCCAAGCTTACAGTGAATTATAACTGGAAAAGGTAGGCAATGCTGGGAATGTGATGGGAAGGATTAGCAAGTACATCTCCACTACAAAAGAATGAGATTTGTTTCAGCACCACAGTAGCACAAGCCAAATTGCCTTGTTTAAGCAACAAAATAATGCCAGAAAGACGGACAGAAATCCTATAGCACTGTTGTTCATGAAGGTTTAGAAAGAAACATGGTGCACTCCAATCTTCTATGAGTCAGTGTAATTACAGTGAAGTCCATGCTGTCAGAGCAATGAAAACCTGGAATAACAGATATATGAAGCAGGGCCTTTATTTTGCTTTTGCATTACATTCTTTCAAGCACAGCATCCAAGAGGAAAAAAACTGCAAGCCTGTGTATTAGCAGTCAGCCTGAAAGTATTTCCAAACAGCTTTATTTGTCATGTGCCAGGAAATTCAGCTAAGGAAAACAGGATTGTTGGTGCAGTGAGTTTGCTTGATCTGCTGCTGGAGCTGGGGAAGGAAGTGCCAAGTCCTTCAGTCCCAGGGGCTCTGAGCAAGAGCTTAGCTGCTAGCTCTCTGCCTCTCTCAAAAAAACCCCAAACTAACAAAACTGATATACCTATTCCTGCACAACCAGGGCTATCTGCTACACAGGCTCCAGAGGAAAAAAAAATCCAACAAACCAACTTCAATTTTAACTAAATCCCAAGCGGTAAGGTAGATGCCACAGCACATTAACAGCTCTTCAGGACCTAATCTTGTCTCCTGGGAATGAAGAGGTTAGGCATTGCATGATGATATTGCCAAACTATTAAAGCTAATGTAAAGGGCCTAAAGTCTGCTTAGATTTTCCTCATTAGGCTTTGCTTTGTATCAGACAGAAGGAATAGTCTGGAGAACAGTTGGTGTCCTTAGACAGCCAAAACTAATACAGTCACTGGTGAGGCTCCAGAGAAGCATTTCTGAGCACTGTTTCTTCTCCCCTGAAAAGATAGCACTGCATTTTCTAAATTAAAAGTGAGGACCCCATTGCTGTGAGCAGCATAGAGAGACGGTCTGCTGGGGAAAGTCAGCCACACGAGGAAGGGGACACTTCTTTTTTGCACTTAGGAGGAAGAGAAAGGGATGCCTTACAAAAAAAAAAAAGAGTTGGAACTGATTTTACTTCCTCACTTTCCTTCCTCCTTAATGTGAATTTGGCCTTGCATCTCTCTTCCCACATGGATGGCTTCTCTCCAGCCCTGTAGGGTCTCCCCAGAACCTCTAGCTCCCTGTGCACATGGAAACAAGAAGTGCACCTGCAAGTCCTGGAGAGAGAGTACCAGGTGCAAAAAGCATCCTTCCCCTCTCTTGCTATGTGGTCTGCAGAAAGATGCAGCAACAAGCGTGGGAATGGGGAGATGCAAGAGTTCCATTCATCCCTGTGTCACCACCCAGAAAGCTCCTTTCCTCTGCAGGGCCAGGGCCAGCCCAGCCTAAAGCCCTGGTGCCAGCAGGTAAGATGTCAGATCACTGTGAATTACCTGCACTGAGTTAAAGATGCGATAAAACTGGTCAGGCTTAGCTCTTCATGGCCTCACTGTCCTGCAGCCAGGTAACCCAGAGTGAGCTTCAGTCCTTGACTGTAAAGATTTCAGTTTAAATCTCTGAAGGCAGGTGACCATATATGAGTGAGGTGTCTGAGTGCCTCTTCCAAGCGATGGGGATCCCAGCAGTACCATTCGGGAGTCTAGAGAGCTCCTCTGTCTTCTCTAAGGCAGACATCCCATGCTCAGATAGAAGAATAATAATCTGCAGCCCTGCATTTTCCCTTCTGAATGCACATGATCCACCAGTGAAAGAGGTATTAGGGACTAAAACCCACTGCTACTCACCCCAAAAGTAGCACATTGACAATCAGATGTAAAGCAGTATATTGCTAATGAACTACATTGATAATGAGGTATCATCCCAGTATCCCTCTTCACTTCTTCATGCTATTATGATACTTCATGTTTAATGTATTATTGTATGCATTAACTCTCAATGGGATCATTAGATTGTATTTTTGATATCCTGCATAGATAAGTAGCAAGAGCATTGTCGGAAGAAAAGAAGCTACAGCATGCACAAAAAACCCCTAACTTAGAAATGAAGGAATCAATTTTCAAATTCAGCCTCTTTTTTATGTAACGCATTATTTTTTTAACCAACTGGATAGAAACCTCAAATTCTGAAAACAAATGAGAAGTGTGCATCCACATCAGGTACTCCAGTAATTAATTAGTAAATTCTAATTAGTAAATCTGTAAGGTAAAAGCCATTCATGCATGCAATAATATACTTTCAGCATCTCGATTTAGCAGCCACGTTGAGGCACTTAGAGAAATTTCCTCCTAATGCTTTACAGTTATGCTAGAAGAAGAAGGAAAAAGACTCTCAGAAGATCTATGTTACACAGGACCCTCTTTTTGAAATTTCACTGTTACAAATGAAAAAACATAAAATCTTGGAATAAACAGATGCAGTTTAGCCATAAGAATGTAACACGTGGAGGAAGAACCCATTGAATATTTTTCTAGACAAGGAAGAAAAACAGATACAGATCTCTCATCAAGAAAACAATAAATTTACAAAGAATTTTCATACAGAGTAATAAATATCAAGACTTTCCACATATCCATTATGTATCCTATAAAAATGAAAGCTGCTTTTTTTAAAGCCACTACTGTAGTTAGAGAGAAAACCAATTTAAATTGTATTCACTTGGTATCAATTTATTTTAACAGACAATATCATAAACCTGCCTAACTTCACAGACAATATATCTCCAGGCTTTTACAGCAAATCTGGAAAATGTCACACTGATATTTAAGCTTTTCCTGCTCTCTCTTTCCTCTTCTCTGTAGTTAGCTTGATCCCTTTTGTGAATGTGAAGGCAGATTTCATTGCCTCCAGCCAGATTATCTCCATAATGTGTGCCCAGCTGCCACATGGACCTCATTTCTCAAGGCTTTGCCTTTGCCACATACACTCAGAAAGATGGCTGCTACCCGGCTGGGTTCGCTACTCTCAGAATCTGCAGAGAAATAAGCTAACCCCTTCACCACTTCACCTATAAACCATCTCTGCTTGCTGGCTAACAGAACAGAACAAGCAGTGTCCCAATCCCACACTTTCTAGGTCTTTTTTATCACCTCACCAAATTCTTTCCTTAACTGAAACACAGCATGTAGAAGTTTGGAGGGCAAAGTGGGTACCTTCCTCCATTTCATTGACTAGAAAGTTATGCAGTACAGTTGCAAGGAACAGTACCAAATAAACCAGCTCTCATGTCACAAAGGAGCCAAGCCAGGTATTTTTTCCCAATTTTTCATTCATGTCTGCACAAGGTTTAGTAGCTCAGATTGTATAGGGTACATCTGTTAATGCAAAGGATATAGCTCTCTCTTCAACCCGTCCTCGTAGCTTAGGGCTTTGAAGGAAGTCTTTTTGGACAGTGAATCTTATTCTACTGCCATTTAGGAACACTACTCAGTACCTATTGAGAAAACAATACATTTTCACTGGCAGAAACCAAAAAAAAAACTGAGACAAGGAGGGGTAGTTGTCAGATGAGGTCTCATTTACCAAAGCAGTAGGTCTTCCTTGGCTAATTCCCAGGTAGCCAAGTTGCACAAACTCTCTGATCCTCTCATTGGTTAGTCAAGGTGAAGAAGCATCACCACCTTGCGACCTGACTGTTATAATCTTCAGTAATGGCTACTTCTGCTGCCTCTTCCCTTGGCCACTGGTGAACTCTCTGCTCCCGCAGCAGTCGCCGCTCCTCTCGCCTCTTCAGCCGGTTTTTCTGATGCTCCTCTTGCTTGGAGTACTGGAAGCGCTGCAGGAACAGGTCCTTCGCATATTCATACAGCTGCATGTCCAAGAAATTCAGCTCCTCTATCCGTTGCCGCACATCCTCGCCAATGTCCACATTGGAGGCCCGCGTAACATTGAACTGGGTGAATGGGGAAATGAATTTCAGGTTGAATGTTCTCTCAAAGAGATACTGTGTTTTCCTCTGAAATTCTGTCAGCCCAAAGAAGGCCATATTTTTCAGATTGTTCTTGGCGCTTTGGAGAAGAATCATATTTCTTTCACTCTCATTCATAAAAGTCAGGTTGTAGCATCCCACCAGGCTGAGGTCTGCCAGCATGCGCACCTGGCGATTGTTGGCCAAGTTGTAGCTACAATCCATGAATTCCTGTAAACTGACTCCAGACCAGTCATCTCCTTCATAACAGGTAGGCAGCTCATCTGGTGTTGGGCTTCTTCCATCGCACATATGAAGGGAAGTTTTCCACGTCGCACCCCTCTGGACATGCTTCCATTCACTCAAGTACCTTGACACTGGATCTCTCAGCATTGTGATGTAATAGAAATTTCTGAAATATATAATTAAACACAGTTTTAAGATTTCAGTAGATTTCACTATTCATTCTACAACAAAAACATTACCTGACAGTGGCATCACACCCTTCACTTTTTCCAGTGTAATGTAGGCACTTTAAAGTGGCTACTTCTGAGACAGAAAAAGCTTCATAAATACCATGAATAAAGTACAAGGCAAACTGGGAGAAAAATAAAAATATGAAAGGAAATAAGCAGTTATCAGAGAAACAGAATTACTTTGACCTATCAACTGTTCAGTCACAGTTACTTTGTGAAACCAATTAACTGAAATGTAGTCCATTCTACTTTGAAGTGTTAACCCTCAGTAACAGCGGGAAAAGTGGTTGATATAATCTTGCCCCTTCTCTCCTGGACGGAGTCACATGTGTCACAAAATGCACAAGATAATAATCCATACAGCACTTCGTCACTATGTAAGAAAAGCATGAGTAATTTCGTGTGGATGGTGCAAGTGCGAAAAATAATACAATGTGGAAGACTGGCATGAGCCACCTACTTAAAAAAAACTCCATTATTAAGTGGGTTGGAGTGAAGATAATAAGAGACCCAAAATCCATTCATATGACTCAATTTTAGACAAGTGCTTGATTGAAATTAGTTATAATTGTGTAATACAAAAGCATTTGTTGGTGTAAAGACTATCATTATTCAACCTCACTGTCAAGACTACAAAAGAGACACCATGATATATTGATTTGAAATAGAGCAAATAACTACAGAACTCACATTGTTAGTTCATCTTTTAGCTATGAAATTCAGTTTGTATGTTTATTTATGGCAAACTGAAAGGGACTGCAATCGAATATGCACCAAGGAGGCTTTCAGAGATTGAGTTTTTTTTACTGAGAAATGTTTTACTGAATAATAACTTCCCTGAACTATAAGGTGATATCATAAACACAAACCAAAACCAAAATACTCATGATTTCTGTCAGTTAAAATAACCAGAAGAAGATTCATGACTAAAATTAACACACAGTCTGGTTCAAAAATAGGCTCATGAGTTTGCATGACTCATTTGACTGCAAACAATACATTAATAAATCATGAGTCCCAAGATTTCTTAAGAAAAGTCTGATTTCAGTACTCTTTTTTGAGCCTAGGGAAGGACAAAGGAAGTAAGCAGAAAGCAAGCTTGCTAAAGACAAGTTACCCTGTGAACAAACCAACATTTTGAGAGCCATATAATAAAGACCTAGCTCCAATTAGATGAAAAATCTCAAAATTTGTAACAATCTCCAAGATGATTACTTTGCTTTTCCAGATAACACACACTTTCTGCCACTGAAGATTCACTATCTCCATAAACCCTAGGTTTGTCATAAAATATATATTTCCATCCATATTCCTAAAAATGCAGATATATTTCCCAATGTAGACAAGGCAAAAGGCAACAGGTCTGAATGCTTTGTCCTTATTCATTCTGAGTTCTCCACCTACAGAATTTTCTGAAATAAGGTTGTGAGGCCAAACTATGGACTATGTTCTGCTGCAGGGTCATTTCCTGAGCTGCTATCTAATGGAAACAGCTGTTTCAAGAATTATTTCACAGCAGAAGCTTTACAGGTGGAAGGATTTAAACTAGGGAATGCCACAGATGTATTTTCATTATCACTTGCATTGGAAACCAAGATCTGTGTTAGCATCAAATGACACTCTGAAGGATGATACTTCCAAAATCATTTGGAGCTTGGGCTTTCTGACTGCTACTCACACGACTAAACCGCACTTCAGCTGTTTTGATCCCCTTCAGTTACTTACACAGCCCACATCAACACTGAACCTAAGGATCCCACAACCATTCATAGACAGATATTTCTAAAATCCCTCTTCTACTCTTGCAGAGCAGGAAGCACCAGGAATCCTCCTGTGTGCTATGCAGGATAGTTCCACTATGAAAAGCACTGTCTTTGGGCACTTCAGGCACAGCTTTCTCTTCTCAGATTGGATGATCATCTCATCTTGGCTTTACACTGTTTGTATGACAGCACATTAAGAATTACTTTCCAACTAATAGGACAAAAAGGGGGCACATTTCACTAGTGTTGTGCAGATAAAATAGCCCATACCCCAAACACCCATCAACTCTGAGTGTAAGACACTGTTGCTGCAACATCCAGCAGGCACAGATAGGGTTGTGACCAAAAATGATTGAAGCTCCAAGGGAGCAGAAATGTAAAAGAGTGGACAAAGACTCAGAGACAGTTGCCAGCATCTACATCAACAGAGATGTGGCATTGGCTCAGTCCTTGTATTGCCGCCCCTCCTCTCTTCAGATAGTTTTGGATGTTAATATGTGGTAACAGACGGGTTTAGAAGTTGCTCTTGACAGTTATTTATACCCCTAATAATAGTTCTGTCTTTCCTCACCCATCTCTAGCAGTCGCAGTCAGGTATGACTCAGAGCAACAACAATTAACAAAAATACCTCCTTTGCATCAATCATTTCCATTTCATCCCTGGACATGTAAATATGTTTGATGTACAGTAAACAGGTCTATGAAGCAAATGCATGGAAATGAGAACAGTGCATCTTTGTATAACATCTGCAGCTTCCCTTCTGCAGACCCGGAGAGAAACTTCCGTCAGGCTGCTGCTGCTGCTCCTCCTTGTGACTACCTGACTTCTGCATCTGTTTTCACTGTCCTGATTAATCTGTTTCCGGTTTCTGCAGCTTTCAGAGAGTTGCCTTCTTGTGCTATCCACTGAATGGCTTCTTTATCTGGCAGACAATCTTTAACAGCAGCTTGACACACATTTAGTTTCTGAGGCACTAATAGCTTATGCTGCATTCACAATTCACAGCCTTCTGATTAATTTTCTGTTTGTGACTCTCTGTCACCCTTTTAACCAATCTGGAGTTGGAAGACCTTAAGATTTCTTCCATCTAATCCTGAGCACTGGCCAGACGACACTATTTTACCTGCTACAGAGAAGATTGGGGGGATGCTGCACCACAGTTACGCACAAAGTTTTCTTTCATGGAAAAGGATATCATGTCTCTAGAATAATAATATAAGTAAAAATACATAGGTCGTGCACATTTGTTTCAGCTGGAAAATTATAAAAATTATCATAGGAAATTGTTTTCAAATGTTGACATTTATGGATTAAATAAAGAAGCATTTCAGAGCTCTCAGTGCCTTATACACAAGTGTTCAGTCACGCTAGGAATGGCTGAGGAATGGCTCATAATAAAGAAGAGTTCATAAAAATATGAAACTGAGTATGGTCTTCAGTCCATCCTTTCTTCACTGTTCGGTAACATAGCATAAAGTTAGTTAAACAGTGAATATGCTTGAGCCACTCTGAATCTGGATGTGCACTTGTTCTCTTCGGTGCAAATGACACCCTTGCGTCACCCATGCTCATGCTTACATGGCTATGTTAAACTTCATGGCTACCCACTGTGGGAAATTCCAAGTGAAATATTAAGTAATCACTTCTGTTACCCTGTCTGACAAAGCAAACTCATCACAGACTTACTGGCTTCATTTCAATGGACTCTCACCCTGGATTACTCAAACTACTGTCACAGACAGCCTCAGTGCTTAAAGGCTAGCCAAGAAGAATACACTGGCATATCAGTAAGAAGACATCTTACACAAAATATCACAAAGTAATTTAAAACCCATGCAAATTGTTTATATATGTACATATCTCTCAATAGATATATCTCAATATATGTATCAGCACGTGTATGTGTATGTGTGTGTGTAAAATTTTACATTGAAATTTGGTCATAAGTTACAGTTGTCAATGACAGAAAAATTATATTAAATGCATGTGTGTGTTTGCCACTGTATCTTGTGACTGTATAAACACATAGACATGTACAAACAGCTCAGATTACATTTCAAACACCAACTCACTAGTCACAGTCACCTGAAAGGAAACTTTATATAACTTCATCAGGTTAAGCAATCTCCTTTTGAGCATGATGTATTGAAATTAATGGATTATTGAAGCTGTCACTATGGGATAGTTGATATTTTGGACAGGTGCTAAGCACTGTGATGGTCAGGGCAAGGGCCTGATGATTCATGCAAGGGCCCAAACAAGCACTGGCATGAAGCATGGGCTGCACATTACTGTTTACACTAGAATTATAAAGCACTTGGTAATTCCTAAGGCTCTAGTCCTACTTACATGAAATGCAATCTCTTCATTAGCATTAGGCAAAGAAAACCTTTAATTAATAGAACAGATAAAACAAGCTTCTAGCTATAACCTAAGAACATGTATTTCTTCTACATTATAAGGTATTTTAATATAAATACTCTAATCTTACATTAATCCTTCAATAGTATTGCTCTGGCTTAGAAATTAATTTCAGAGGAGCAGAGTCTGCTATTTAGCAGAGGTGATCCCAAACCAGGGCATTTTGCCTCTTCTATCACCATGGAACAGATGTCCCAGCTGAGGGAGATTTACTAAATATGTGAAGCATCAATGCACATTGAGAACAAAAACATCCTGTAGGGCCTCCTGGGGAAGAAGGATGAATGGCATCTTCATAAAAGGAGAAGAGTGTGCTCACAGCAGCTGATGCAGAGATGGAGGAATATTTGAGGTTGAGAAGAAGAGTCACCAGAGAATATTTTGGAAAACACTAACAGAGAGAAGAAAGGAAAACCAAAATAACTGAAAAATCCAGGTGCATAAAACCACCCACATTCTGGTTCTTCCTGGTAGCAAGGAAAATAAAAGCCCTGGTCAAGTTTATGACCCAAGTGGAGACAAGAAGTTCACAGCTTTAATTGTGGAAGTGGATGTGCTAAAATTCCCAGCAAAAGCCATCCTGTCAGCATGCTTCTGGTAAAAACAGAGCTTGTGGCAAGATGAAGGGTTAATAAGGATCAGCATCATGTGAACAAAAGCCTTATGCCTCCCACTTTTATTCTGAAGCCCAAATTCTCAGAGGCAGTAAAAGAGTTAATCAGCAATCAGCAACCTCTCTTCATGCAAAGTATCAGCAGTATGGGTAATGGTAAAATGAAGAGGGTAAACAAATGAAACAAAAATGAAGATAATGCAACACGTGAACAATTAGGGAACAAGAGCATGCAACAATAATGATGGGGGAAGGCAGAAATCAAAGAAACATTGTTGGGCTGATCCAAACTGGTCGAAGTCACCGTAGTGAAATGCAGATGTATCATTTCAAGGCTGGCAGCCTTTTTGTGCAGTGTCACTACATCCATGTTGTGCTTAATTTACAGATAAGCTGCCCAACATAAAAAGAACAGACTGTACAATTCTTTTTCAGAACTACAGCACTGTAACAAAAAAGCTATGAAACAGCACAAACTATGTGCATGTCCATCTGGCTGCAGGAAGCATCAAACAGTTTATCCACCAAGCCAGACAGATAAATTCCAACTGTCCCACAAACTTTGTAAAGGTGACGTAGCAACAGCACATAGGCTTCTTAAGCTTAGCATCTGTCACTGTGATGGAATGGTTTTCTAAGAGATCCTTTACATAAGTTTGTGACCTTAATGCTATTAGCTGTTCTTTCAGGTTTTCACAGGTTTCTTTCCATGTCTTTTACTGAAAGAACAGCCATCACTGTTAAAAAGTTAATGATTGTCTCCTCTTACCACATGCATCACCTATTCAGCATATAGAAAAACCACTTAATTGGCTGTTTTCTCAGGGGATTGGAGCACCCACCTCTTCTGCTTTTTTTACCTAGGATGATGAGCACTGTACTTACTTAGTGGCTGTAATGTCCTATAGACACTTAATTCACGATAAAGGAGAACTTGCCATTGACTTCTGTAGAGTTAAATAAAAGGAAAATAAAATAAAATAAAATAAAATAAAATAAAATAAAATAAAACAAATAAAATAAAATAAACCAACTTGTATTTTGAGGTACAAAATATAAAATTTTAGACATGCCTCATTATTCCTCTGAGATTTTGTCCCATAGCTCTGAATCCAACTAGAATAAAAACTGGTTACTGTTTCCTACTTCCAAGTTGGCCATGAGCCTCTGTTGGTTAACTTTACTTTTCATTATCCCAGTGACATGATGTGCAGCTAAATCGGTACGATATGCCTGCTCAGAGAAGGGACTAGATACTACTTTCAGGGTAAGATATCTAAATGTAGTGATCTACACATAAGCTACACATCTAGGCAAACTCTGAAACCAGCAGGGAGCTGCTCAATACAGGCAGTGGTTTGTGTTTGGAGAGTGACACAGCGGGCCATGGTAGGCGCCAGCTCTGGCGTGAGCTGCATCACTTTAGAGGCTCCCTATGCATTGCACTGTGTACCTTGATCACAATGGGAGCTTGCTTAATTGCTAACCTGGAGATGTCTATGTTATAGGCACCTATATACACATATCTCTGTCTGTAAGGTGAACCCCGTGCCTGGAGTCAGAGTCCTTGCCTGAAGGGATGTATTCACAGAATGCAAACTTCAGGCCAGTATCAAAAAAGCATCCAGCAACATAACATTTTGTAGTGAGTGAGAAGCAACTACAGAGGACATCCATTTCATGACTTTTTGTATCTATAATACATCTACCAGTCATGTTATAATATGTCTTTCTAAGCATGCTTTTAGAGTTAGAGTATCCCCCAAAGTAAACCAAAGTTTTTAAGTTTTGTATTGTTTCACACAAATCTCCAAGCCAGCAGTCAGAAAAACAGTCTATTATAATTTTGTTGTCCTTACTGATATATCAGTATATCAGTGTGACAGAGGGAGGGCTTGGAGTCAGACAGCTGGGATTTTATTTCTGGTTCTGGTAAATAAAGGTGGTTGCTCGGGAAGTTATTTGTGATGACACAGCCTGTTAAAGGCAAGAGAAATGTGCTGTTTGGGCACTGGGAAGCACTTAAGAAATGTGAAACCTTATATTTTCTTGCATGTTAGGAGGAATGCTCCCTGTCACCAACTTGAATTTCTTTTACAGTAATTCGCTGCTTTCATTATAAAACTCCATTTTTTTCTGTTTAGAAATTGCAAGCCCTTTACAAATATCCTCTGAAATATCAGAATAAATTCTGTATCCATGCTATCAGAAAAACCTCAGGAAAGCTTTATAGCACTATTTTTTATTTTTTTTTTTACATGGCTGTTGATCAGAAGATTAGTGTCCTACACCTGATTAAAGAATGACAGATGACAAGGAGTGTCTTTAGAGATCAGTTACTCTGACATCAAACAACTTTTAACAGTAATGATTTAGGGCAATCTAGAAGGGTAGAAGAAACACAGTGAACCTGTAGCAACAGAAATGCTGCAGGTAGAACACTAGGAATTTTTCCACCTAAAGAGTCTAATTTTCCTTGATTTGAAGCTAGAACAAATTCAACAATGGTGTAGAGCCATACAAGATACAAATAGAGTGGGATACTAGGTAAACTGTTTAAACATAGCACTGGTTTAGATTCATACCATATTGGAAAAAAGATGACTTTCAAAGTCCAGCACTACATCTGTACTGCAAACAATGATAAAAACCACAGTTGTGGTGATTCTAATTTTTATTTTTAAGGTAATGGATAATCATGAAAATAATAATCACATTCTTGACATATCACATTGCCACATACCCTTCAAAATCATCAGTGAAAATGGATCTTGGGATCTACTGTTGCAAAAGGAAAGTGGGAGTGTTGAGACTTGTTTGTTGACTTAGAAGAATATAAACTTGTGAGGATGCAGATTTTAATGAAGTATTTCAAAGATGCGTCTAAGAGATTAGGTGGAGATGGGAAACTGCAGCCTTCCAGTATCTAAGAGGAGGTCAGTGAGAAGACAGAGCCAGGCTTTTCACTGATGTGCATGGTGGGATAGCTAATGAGAGACAATGGTCATGAATTGAAAAAGGGGAGGATACAAGGGACACAATTTTCATTACGAGAACAAGTAAGCATAGGAAATCTTTGTCAGAAGCACCTCTGCGTCCTCCATCCTTGCAGGTCTTGAAGACCCAACTGGACAGAGCCCTTAGCAACCCCATCTGTGCTCAGTGGTGACCATGCTCTGAGCAGAGCGCTGGAGTGTAGACCTTCTGAGGACCCTTCCTGCCCCAGGGGTTCTCTGACTCTGGATGACAGTGCAAAGTCTGCTGTCACCAAATATACAGTCCTGTCAGACAACATATTAAACCAGAAAAACTCGTCAACTAGATCATCCCCATTCTCCCTTGTTCTTTTCTGGCTACCCTAGGCAGGCCACCAGGGACGTGCTTTGCCGTTTAAGAGATTGGGATTTTTTAATATGATTTTAACTAGGACTATAACACTCTGAATCAGCACACTCTGAATTACTGAGCAACTTCATGAATATTTATTTCAATGACACGTTCTTCAATATAGAGTCTCTAAAAAGTGGAGAGGACAGTGCAGCTACTACATGTCCCTAAAGAAATTAATTCCATTCACAGGTATAAATTCTGGATTTTGAACAGCTCTCAACTTTCATTTTACAAAGCTGAACTAGTTGCTACTGTCTCCTCTGATAAGACAAGCCCGTCAAGCCAAAAGTGACCATTGCAGTCCCCAAAACCCTTGGGTCATGCTTAGATTGCTCCATTCAGAGATGCACCCTAAGTTTTCCAACATCTCAGTTTTCCATGCTAGCTTTTGATAGGGAGCTTACAAAAGTAAGAAGCTCATGACATTGGTTCTGATTTTTGATGACCCAAGAAGTCCTTTCCTGGCATTTGAACTTGCACGACTTCAAATATCACTATACATGCCTAGAATTGGGGAAATTTCACAAGGCCTTAGAGGTGTCTTGTACAACAAATATTTTCTATCTCTACTGACAATGTATTCTCTGATACACCCTAACATAGCATTTGGGTTTTTATGGGGCCACATAACTCTGGAAACTCATACTCTGTCGCAAGCTAATATGGTCTAATGGAAGGTGTCCCTGCCCATGGTGGGGGGCTTGGAACTAGATGGTCTTTAAGGTCCCTTCCAACCCAAACCATTTTGTGATTCTAGGAATATGAAGATGTCTTTCCACTCTCCCTGCTTTGACTGATAAGCACTCAGTTGATAGAGGAAATCTGCTTCTGCTGCCTTGAGATGCATGACCATGCACTTTGAACTACCAAACTTCATTCTACCTGTTTTTCTGAAATCCTCAAGGTCATTAAGCAAATTCCATTAACATACTTCAGCTTTTAGTGACAACATCATTAATGAAAACATGAAATAGGATCAGAGTTAAAATCGGCCCTCGATAACCTTCCTTTAAACCAGAAAGTTCCTCTTTCAGCACACACCATTTTGTTATCAGCTTCCTGTTCACCAGAAAATTCTCATGCTCACCCTCACATTTTCTGGCTCGTATAATGACTTTGCAGATGTTGGTCTATCTACTGGTCTATCTACTTTATTGAATGTGAATCTCCCTTCTCCTATCAGAGATAAATGCTGGATATTTACATGTCACAGGCCAGAGGCTGAGAATGGTGGCTCCAGCTTTGCTGCATGTGAGAGCACAGAAGATGGTTAAGATGAGGAAATGACAATTTATTTCAGAGAAGGAGTCTGAAATAGAAATGTACAGATGAGGTGATTTGATAGAAAAACAAATCTGCCTCTGTCCATCAAACAAGCTTGATACAAATCATAAATCATTTCTTGATGAGACACAAATCTAACAAAGTTCCATCCAGAGATTTTTGTTCTTTGCCTAAATTATATCAAGCTCAGTTGTTCTAAGTATTCCTAAAATTGCTGAAACGACTGAAGTAGCAAGAGGCTTGCTGAAAGAAATATAAATACAAAATGCAATAATAATTCAAACAATAAGAATTGCTTTGTTCTATCAAGCACATACATAACAAAAACCTTGTACACTGTAAGAAACAGTGTGTGAGCACGCACAGGAGGAAATACTATTCAAAAGCAATAGATATGCAGTCTTATAAGATTCTTTAAAGATATGCAAGGCATTTGTGCCAGGGAGAAGAATAAATCCTTTGTGCCCAGGACTGGCAAGGGAGGAATCCATTGCTCACATCGCCCCCATTCTATCTCATCACTATTGTGCAGAGATAATTGCTGTGTCTCAAAAGAACTGTGTAAATCTGGGGTACATATGACATCTTTAATCAAAAATGTTGTTTCTTTTGTCTCTGCCTTTGCTGTGCCACTGCACAGAAGGAATAATGAAATAAGGGTGTATTTGCACTACTGTACTACCTGCCTCCTTCCAAAGCTGCCTCTAGCCCCAGTTTGGGAAGGAAGTACTGAACTTGTCTTTCTCAGAGAGATGTACAGGGGAAACGAGCTTAGGTGATGACCCACAGCATGAAGTGGCAGCAGAAACAAGGGCTGGCCAGAGAAAAGAAAGGTGATGACAGGCAAGGAACAAGAGAGGAGCAAACCTGGAGACAGTGCTGCACAAGGGACCTATAGTTCAACCTTGTTTAGCCAATAAAGCCTCCAAGGGTAACAGAAAACCCTTTGGGAAAGGACCCTCCTGAAAAAGTCTGATGCCTGTAACCACAGGTAACAGCTTAGTATAGCAGGATTCATGATATCCCTCATGCACACAGGACAAACCACAAAACCTTCCTCACGATCAGGTCACAGTCTCTGAGCAGTTGCCAACAAGGTTAAAACAAATCCCTGTTTCAGGAGAAGCCTCCATGGGGCAAGTTACTGCTTGTGTGACTGAGCATTCCCTCAGCTTCAGTGCAAAAAGATGGGGATGCAGAACTCCAGCCTATTTGGTAACTTAAACAACATAAGGCCTTTTGTAATGGTTATAAAGAAAAAAAAAACCTACATACTTTTATGCAGAATTATGGGAGACCTGTTACCACAAGGGTCCTGGCTGGCTGCAGGAATATGCCTGCTTGGTAAAATTCAGTTTCAAAGAGCCCCTGAGAAAACAAATAAAATGTGACCAGATCCTTAAATCTTCTGACATTTACATTTCTTCAGTCAGATTTTGTTAGGTGTAAAACAAAGCAAAAGTAGGTATTTTAAATTCAAATAGAATATTTATTTTCATCCTGTTCCTGGTTTTTAAACCAGCTGTTGCTATCCTGTTTTATTCTCTGGCTAGGTAAGACATGCAGCACCAGCATCACCAGTGTTCCTCTATAGCTGGCTTCATTGGAAACCAGTTTGTACTGCAAGTGGCATGTAACCGGTTTGCCTCCCTAATTGAGCTTTCTCTGATTTCTAACTAATACCTCAGACGCAGGCACTCTTTTCCAAGTCTGGGATGCTCAGATAAAGATTCTGTGGGGTTTTTCACTGCAATGCATTTTGAATCACTACAGTAATTCTGCTCAATTAATAAAGTAATTAACAATAAAAAAGGCCCAGTAATTGAAATCCCTTTGAAAGTACATCAATTTATTCTCTCCAAGATTTGCCTCAAATCTTTATTAATTCTGACATGAAGCATAATGACCATAAATTATAAATGATCATCACAACATCGAGGCATCACAGTCATTTTCTTGTCCTACATATTGAGTTTTTAAAACAACTAGGTTTAGTCATAACTTTTGAGATTTGCTTCCTGTAAGGTAAACAACATGATAATATGGATATAAAAGAATTTCAGGTTATACTACTAATGAAAACATTGTAAAAGTAGTCTTTCCCATTCATACATTGAAACAGTTCACAAAACTTAAGGAAACTGCCCAGTTGTAAAAAAAAAAAAAAAAAAGCTATTTTTTTCTTTTTTTTTTCTTCCCATAAAATTCCTTTTCTTGTGATGTAATGGTATGTTTTTTCCTATGAGATATTAAGCAAGCAGATGACAGGTGTTTCAACTGAACACTTCACGACAGACTGCTGACTTTCCACTTCACACTGCACTTTGTGTTTTACTAAAATACTCGATAGCATCTAAGCAAACCCAGAAATGTTTGGTATGAAAAATACAACTCAAAGCTATAAGCAAAATTGCCATCTTCCTCCTCCACATCCATCCATACACAAAATCTCCACAAGGGGGCCCTCTAATCTTCCCCAAATCTTAGCAAAAGCTTAACTTGCTTTCCAAAACTTGATGTTATAAAGCTTTTGTCTACAGATACTATGCTATCTTAGAAACAAAAGCTTTTACCAACTAGAATTGACTTTATGATAGAATTTCATTCAACGAAAACTGCAATTTGAAAGGCAATCAGTTTTTACGTACAATTTCCACTATATACTTGGCACGCAAAGAACTTTGATAAAGCTTTTCCAAGTTCACTGCTTGCAATAAACAGCCAAAACGAGACCTTTTACACACATGTGCACGCACACACACACATACACATACACAGAGACACACACACAGACACAGAGTCAGCTCACGCTGCCGTGGTGAGGCAGCCTCCAAGGTGCAGTCTGGTTCTGTGTTATATTGTAATTTGTAGGCTAAGCGCAAAGTAAGCGACTATGAGTGATTTCAGCTCTCTATGAATGCATCCCGTAGGCACCACAGTTAAGGTACAAATGGCATTAAAGTTATTTTCACTGTCCTCTCAACTCCCTGCAGATATGAAAAACAAATCTTGTTTGGGATACCTTGTTATTTGCTTTAATATTCTGAATGTCTTACAGAGACAGTGTTATAAGTCCTCATCTTCTTAACTCAATTGTAGCTCTGTGATGTTTTTAGTATTTACCATGCGTTTGACCTTGGAATACCTAGCAGAAATCAGACCATCTCCTTCTTCTGACCTCAAATCTTAATTAATCAGGCTCAGACACACATGCCAGGCTGTGGACAGCACTGTACCACTATCAGTTGTGGATGCTATGCTCCTTTCAGGAAGACTAGCTAGGGATTATATGAATTCAACCCTGTAGATACAGCACAAAACCACCAATCTGCTAACTCATTCAAATAAATCTCTGCACCTTGATCTGCAGCGCAAACTTTAAACAAAGTTTCCATGAGTGCTCAGCAGTAGTACTGTATGATATGATCATGTTTAACCCACCCTGATGACAAAGTCCAGGCTTCTGCAAAACTTGTGCATTCACACAAGCCAAGATGCTGATAGGACTCCATAAGAATACTGGCTGCAGCAAGTCATCATGGATGCCTGTGGCTCTGCAACTCTCCTCTGAAATGGGCAAATCCTAATCAATGAAGCACATCTGTACAGTGGCAAAAAAGCACTTCCTGTTCCCTTCAGGCTATGAACTGACTACTTGAAGCATGACATTTCATTAGCCTTATTATCTCAAGGCATTTATATATAAATGTTTTTAGGGGCCATGAAGCCATCCAGCCTTTATTAAAATCCAGCTACATTCTCAGAGCGGATGTTACCTTCGTTCTTCCTTTTTGTCTGTAAAAACAAGAAGGAATTTCTTTTTTTTTTGAACTGCAGGTTATCATTTTTGCAATTTTATTATTGTAAAATAACCTTCTCCTAATACATTAGTGCAGCAGACTGTTGCCATACCCTCTCACATATGCAAATAGGTTAGGCTTTCTAATCTTTCCCCACAGAAATATTTGACATTGAGACTCAACATGATCTAGCATCTTTCTGAACTAAAGGCCAGGGGAATTGTGTGTGGGACTTTATTTTCAAATGTATCTCTCATGGAAACTAGTGAACATCTGTGTAGATGCTGAACGTGAATTTAGGCAGCAGAGACAAAATCTATCTGAAACTGAGCTTAAGGTCTAGGAATATCTAAAGGTAAGAATTTTTATCTTTGCAAGTGGACGATTTTTTCCCTTCCCTTTGAAGAGTCAGAGTACTCTTTAGGTCACAAAAAGTATCTTGCTCTAAAAGAATTGGGATAATGACAGAGTTACGAAAAATATTTCTGCATTAAGAGGGAGCAAAGTTGCTGATGTGTATCCTAAGTAACACAAAGATTTGAATACAGAACACTCATTAGGATTTCTTTATAGCCTGTAAATTGCTTTCTGTCTCATACAGAATATTACTGTCAATACAAATATAGCAGGGATGCAAATAGGAAAGCAAAATTCAGGTTAAAATATCATATCATGAACATTTTTCTACAGTTTCAATGACTTCTATGTTTCAGTCTTTTATCTAACAGAGATTACTAAGTCTGCGTCATTCTTATTTGTGATACACATACTGAATATTACATAATTTAACATAAGTTAAAACCTCTGAATTTAACAAAAAAATCTCATCAGAGTTCCCTGAGCCACTGAAGATATGTTACCTGCTTAGTAAAATTAGTCGAAAAAAAGAAAAGGGTGCAAACTAATCTGGTTTTGGTTTTTTGCTTTGAAGATGTTCCTTTTCAGTGGGCTTTTTCTAAAGTAAAATTTTTGTTTATAATTGTATCATTTTTCATATATGACAAAACTATGCATCCCAATAGTCTCACCAAGTGCTGTTTAGCACTTGTATCCCTGCTCTCCATCTTGATACAGCAGCTGCTGTATGTTCAGGCTAAACTACAGCCCTGCCTGGATGAAAAGGAAGTTTGCATGCACATAGACCTGTAGTCATGACACTTTAATTTGCTCCAAGGTCTTAATAAATACACCAGCATTAAGCACGCTCATGCAAACCACTGCTCTAAAAATATATCACTTCAGACGTTTTTCCATGTTGTTTCCAGTAACAATGCTTTTACTACTAGGAACAATGATCGGTACACGCAGGGATTTATCACCAAAAAATCACACTTGGAAAAGCAGCAGGGATCCTCAGAGGTGTAGCAGGGAATTGGCTGAGGGGTCACATTAGTATTCCCCGAGTATCAATGGAAAAGGCTTTGCAGTGTAGCGGGGCCACCGCAGTGAGGAGGTAAGCAGGCATGGGCATCCCTCCTCATCCATCATTTGTCCGACAGCAGGACCCACAGGTGAGGGCTTGGGCCAGTGGCCACCAAGCTATACCATCTCCCCAGAGTCCTCAGGAATATATTTTTTCTCAGAGGCCAGAAGTTCAACATCTCCTGTCCAGCACCCCTTCCCAGACCAAAGCATTCCCTAGCACACACCCCAGCCTGTCTTCTTGGAAGGTTGGTAGGAAAGGACAGTACAGGCTCCCCTTCTCCTTAATTGTGTAAAGACAATCATAACTTTGCTCTAATTGAATTGCCTTTTTTTTTTTTTTGTCACAGTACTCTCAACAGATTGGGAAGAAATATTTATAACAAATGCTGGGCAAACAGTAACAAACCAGACAATGAGAGAAGAATACACAGGTTTCTTGAAAAAGTTTTTCAGTCTTAAATGTAATTCTCTTAAATTCCTAAACATGCCTGCATTTATTGTAAAAAGGCCAGTAAACTGAATATATAGAATAAATCAACAGCCTACAAACACACATAACAGAGACTGAACATTAAATTTAGAAAACACACCTGATTTTAATGAAAAATCCATGATAAATGCCTTGGAGTAAAGGATCTGGGAATAAAATTCCTAAATTGGTGAATCCTGAGCACAATCTCAACACTCAAACTAGGAAGACAATGTTGGGAATCATCAGAGGTACAAATATTGCAGTGTTTCTTTCTTACCATGTGTGTATTTTTCTGTTTATTTTCCGTCTAGCTTCACACTCGTTCTTTGGCACCACTTTTATTTCTTTTTTTTCCCCCTCTATTTCTTTTCTTCTTTTTTTTCCTTCATTATTTGTGTCCTCACACAGCAGTGGCATAACTTTATGCCTGGAGGAGCAGCAGAGGAAGCAGAGCATTTCCATGTGCTGTTGGGCTGACACAGAAGAAAACCAACTTTCTCCTAGCTAAATTTAAGCCCATTTGCTCCTGCACCATGTTTCTCTGCACATTGAGCCGGCTGCAGAGAAAAAGTGAGTGGGAGTGGGATGGTGCCACTCAAGCAACAGAGATACGCTGTCGCTTGCCGGGGTGGGCGCAGGGGCTGTGTGGCTGACTGAGGAGGGCAGGCTGAGGGCTGGAGCATGGGGTGCAGGTCTCACCAAGAAATGTGTTGGTTTAGCCATGTGGCTGCTTCCCCACAGGCCATTTTCACAGCATTGCCCTCATTTGTGCCTCTCCCTCTACAAGCTACTGGGATATGGATTTTTCTTTAATTGTGACTTTTTAATTTTACCTCACTGAAACTGGATCTGCCTCATTTTTGCATTCTAGATACACAGACACTCCAAGGGCTCAGTTTATATCCCTGTGCCTTACTGTCGGTTCAGGCTTTCTTAACAAACCTGAGAGACAGAAATTATTTTGAAAATCTTGACATAACTTTCAATTCTAGACATCCTATAGCAGTTACAATATTATAGTATTGCAATTGGACTTGTTCTCTTAAATCTATCCTGGATTTAGCTTCGGCTTCCTAAAAAGGTTTAGAAGAATCATGTTCTGTAAAAACAGCTGAATTAAAAATGTCTTATTAAAAAGGAGTTCAAGAAGTTACTCAACTAGTTCATGGAAGACAAACCCATCAAGACCTATTAAATACAGAGACATTTCCAGTAGGCAAGAAATTCTCAAGCCTTGAATTTTTCAACCAGGGGAGTATGTTCAGGAGTATTGTTATTACATGCCTGCCCTGTTCTTATCCTCCTTGGGCTCTCTATTGTTGGAGACAAGGTATTAGGTTAGATGGACCTTTGGTCTGACTCAGCCATCCTTGTGCTACACCAAGCCACCCATATAGTCATACTTTTTTTTTCCTAACATTGATGAGAGAAAGAGCTCACATATTGATGAGTGACATCAAAGCAAAAAAAAAAGATGTGCTGTTTTAGTCATATGCGTAAGGAAGAATCTGGATGTCATGCTTGTCACAGAAAATGTTTTCTCACCTTCAATAAGAAATCTGTTTTCTGTTTTCTTAAAAATGGACGTCGGTGTTACAAATGGCAGTTCTTTACTGCTTGTAAAAATGAACACTCTCCATTCATTTACAAAGAGACTATCAAAAAATATATTATTACCAGGGGTTGGTAGGAGGCAACATCAAGCAGCATGTCAGCTCTGAAACAGAAATGAGCCATGGAAACAGACTGAATGCAGGAACTGACCACTGAGGTTCAGCACAGAGGAGAGGAGCATCCCATTGAGGCAATGGCACAGAAGGGCGGCTGAGATCTTCAGGTAGGCTGAAAAATGGCTCAGCCCCTCCTGACAACTCCACTGCTGTTCAGCACCAGCTGGTGGCCTGGCAGTGCAAATATGATCCACGGTGAACCTGGGCCACATGAATTAGCTAAGTACATACCAGCCTCCACTGCTTTTATGTGTTCATGTGCGATATCTGATGGGTACGGGGTGATGCAGAGCACAAACACCAAGTCTGGCACAAAAACAATTTACTGACTCTCCTGAACAGCTTGAATTGGCACAGTAAGTTTATGTTAGAGGAGCAATTTGCACCATTGTTCAACCCTGCTTTTCAACAAGTACTAGGATATCTAAAGGCAGCTCAACCGTACGGTCAAACTGTGGCCTTGGTACCACCTGTTACAACTGTGCAGGAGTTACTCTAGATTTATGAGCATGCAAACACACCAGGACAATCTGCTTAGTTTTGCTGCCCTGAGCACTTTCTCTGTGTCTGTCCTAACTTACCTAACCTCTGTAATTCTTTCCATGTAATATACATTTCCTTGCTCCAGTGTACTGAAACTACATGAGTGAGAAGAAAATAAATGACACAACTGAAATATTAAATTTTGTAAATGTTGAATATCACACATAAAATTTAGAGGAGTACAACATATTTAATAACAAGAGTGTGTCAATTACATAAGGAAAGGGACATATAAAAGCCTCCATTACAAGGTGAAATATTGTCCTCAGAGTTGGAAAACGTCAGAAAGAATATTATTTGTGCAGTTTTATTTTGCCATTTTGATACCCTATTTATTTGCAATAAAAATTATTATTTTTTCCACAGGACCCGTGCTTTGTTCAGTGCACAGAACAGGCAGTGCTCAGTGAGATGCTTGTTCAATATTTCTTATCATCTGAAAGCTGGTAGTGCAGTGTTTTATTTACAGCATGTTGCATAGACTGCTCGGGCACAGAATGTTGCAGCTTGTCATTGCTTTTACTATCACAATCATCCTTGCACTATATCGAATCTTGATTTCTCTTTGGTCAAAAGGACACAGAACCAAAGACTGGGGACAAATTCCCTCCTTGAGGAGACAGGAAGCACAGAGCTGCAATGATCTCATGGGCAATGGGAGAGGCAAGCTGGAGTCTCTTAGGCAGTGGAAAAAAAATGAAGAAACTTCTCTCACTTCCTACACACTACTACCAGCTTTGACAAAAGCAGCCATGACTGCTATTTGGTCTGGCACTTCCTTACATCTGCAGGTGCTATGCACGCTGCATGGCTCCTGAAGCAAAGTGTTCCCCACTTGTGCTCCCCCAAAGGCACTCATGGGGCTTCTCAGACCCCCCCCCCAAAGCAGGCAGCTGCACTGCACATGCACAGAAACAAACCTGGAGACTCCTAAGAAACCTTAGTAATCACAACTATGGCTTCCAGTGATGGAATCCAGCAAGGTTTTGAGTATCAGATTCCCTGACTTGGTACTCACTCCTTATGGCTTGGGACCTCAGACAACTTAAATACCAACAGCTTTGTAAATCAAGCCACTCCTTTTCTATTCCATCTGGAATTCTAAACTGGAACAACAATATTTTAAAATATTAGCATCTTAAAAATTTAGTACTATATCTACCTTACAGCTTTGCTGTGTGTACTGATTGCAAGTGCGTGTGGCTCAGGATGACGAAACAGTTATTAGTGTGAAAGTACCATTACTTCTACATTACTACTTTCTATTCTCTCTCTCACTTTTTATTTGGAAATGGCTGAAATCTCTTATTTTTCATTGCATTTTTTCAGGAAGTACAAATCTTAATAAGGAAATGACTGACATTAATAAGGCAGTAATGTGTTTTTGGAGCCACCACTTAGTGGCAGATGCTCGGAATAATTAAGATACAGGTAACGGACAATTAAAAGAAAGATGTTCATATGGCATGACTCATTTTTGTCTACATATTTCTCACCAAGAAATATATTCTTGAGCACAAGAACTATCTCCAAATAGTTGATAGGGAAAAAAATGCCTAATACAAAAGGAATATTTGATGCATCCACAAATAATATAAACCTTTCTGTTTCTTGATCCAGAGGACATATGGATGAAATATGTAGTCAGTCAAGAAGTAGCATTAATATCCTTTAAAAAAATACTTCTAGGCTACACAGAAAACATTATTTTAAATTCAGCCTACTACTTTATACTCACTAATAGGCACAACTTCACAAGCAAAGTTACATGAAGACAAAAATAATAGTTCGATGAGATGGTAGATGGACCAGCTGACTATTTTGTCGCCATTATTACCTTGCACAAAGTTAAAGGCACGTCTGTGCACTTTGCTGAATAAGGACAGGCTTTAACTGCCTTGCTGAACCAGGATTTCAATTATTTGTGGACATTAAAAAAGTTATTACCTAATTCATTATGCAGCGAGACAGTTGTTAGCACAGTAAATTAGCTGGATGATAGGTGGACTATACATGCTTGGAATTAAAGTAATCACAGTGTTATTTTCTGTGACAGGGGTTTATTCAGTCCAGGTGCAAATAAATGATGTAAATATGAGCAAACAAATAATTATTGCAATATTGTTTCAGTTCTGGAGATGTTTTGCATTCCTTTGAGTTTGAAAACTGACTGCTTCAGGCCTCAAAAGTCTGTGAGAAGGAGACATCACCACTGACAGGAACAGAGAAGCAAAAGTTATGGGAGCCCTGCTTCTGTCCACATGCCTGCAAGAGCCCAGGTTGAAATGCAGAAGTAAAAGGCTGGGTAACGCCAGTGAGACACTGCCACTGACTCATCAAGCAGCACCACTGCACAAGGGTAAACCAGAAGAGGGCAAACCAGCACGCTTCAAAGATAGACTCCCTCAGATTAATTTTTCAGATAAAATGGATGTTTTGTACCTTTACAATATAGAAATAAGTCCAAAATATAATCATATGACTTTGTGGGATACAGTAACAATTATTATAAACAAGTTTATATCTGATGTTTGAATTCTTCTTTTTCAGGCAGTCAAAGCTTTGGAGATTCTTTGGACCCAACAATTCCATAAAATCTTTGCTTTTTTGGTATTTTTTCTGGTCTTTGACATCTATAGAACACTACCAAACTCTTGAAACTCTTTCTTTCTTGAGCCTCCACTAAATTGAAATACTGATTTTTAGGACATCTCTTCTGAGACCTGTAGAATCTGCTGGTCGAAGTTCCTTTCACTCTTCCCAGTCACGAGCTCAGAATTACCATGCTTGTGTTTTGCTGTAAACCACTGATATAACTGATTTCTGTAAATGGTTTTTGGCTTAAATGTCTGTGCTCTGGAAGCCTTGGGAATGCACTCTGCCAGTGCACTATGTAGTAGCACAGATCTCCATAATTTACGAACAGCTGTGTCTGGTCTTCCTTACTTTTTGACATTTTATTTGAATTTAATTATAAATGACTATAAATAAATTAAAAACCTTCATCTGGGGAATTTGGCACTGGGGAGAGAAAACACAGAGATTACAGGCATTTAAACATAGATTTTCTTTTGAGTTATCTCTTAAATATCAGCCTCCCCCATTTATAATCTATATTATAGGATGAAAATGGTTAGTGTAAACACATTCAAAGTATCTTGACTTCTGTTGATACCTAACTCTTCTCACAGGACTTCTAGGGTAAGACCTATTTCACCTGCTGTCAGCCAATGTTAAATATCTGGTCTCAGGCATTTCAGTTCATCTGCAGTCAACAGAGAAAGGTGGGTACCTCCAGAGATGATTTATCCCCTCCTAAGACAGCTGTCTGTGAGACATGGAATGAGTTTGTCTCTGAAGGTGTGTTCCAGCTGAGCTCTACACAGTTATATTCACTTTTGCTTGCAATCCCCTGCCACAACCACCATCACAATTCTTGATGTCAGTGAGGTTAGATCAAATGCAACCCAATGACTGACAGTCATCACTGACTGATGCCTGCACTTAATAGATGCTTCTTTCCTTACAGCAAATGGTGAGCAACATGGCAACCAGTCATAGTCTTTGATGGCCAGCTGGCAAAGACAGTTTCCCCAGATAACATGCAATGCATTACTGAAAAAATTACTTGGTTGCATAATTTCTTTTACGAAATGCTGACATTTAAAAGATGTCACTCTCTTAGACATTTAAAAATCTGAGTGCTACTTGTCCTCTTTCATTGTTGTGCTGAGTTCTTCAGCTTCATAAGTATGTCCGCTCAGTAATCCATTGAGTCATTGGTTTATTGCCATTCATTCAAACAAAATGATGGTCCAATTAATTTTTCAAACTTATTTTGTGTCAGAGTTTTTGCCAAGACCTGCACATTGCTGCCACTTGGTAGAGGACATTACAATGCTGTTTGGTATGTACATGTTAGGTGTGGAGTTATTCAGTTCCTTCTGCTTCCAATAAGAACCAAAAACATTGAGGGATTCCACTGAGAAATACAGTAGTGGGTTGTCTGAGCTTAGAGCTTGATAAGTGATAGCAATTTTGCCCATACATTACAAGCTCAGACACCATGAATTTTAGAAACAGGATGGAACTTTAGCTTTTAAATGGGTATCTAGATCCCAGTAGAAGGCAACTGACTTCTTGCACAGTTGATAGCAGGGATTTCAGTCACCACAGTTCAGGTATTAGAGGAGTGCAACCAATTACACAAATGATGGTAAAACCTAATATTGCCCCATAAAAACATGAAAAAAATACTACTATTTCTGAGCTGTTGACATGGTTATACAGACTGGTAATTAAATGATGGGGAGAAAGTAGAAATTAACATCAAGTCTGGAAATCCTGCAAGGAAGCTAGAAAGAGGAAGATGGCAGAAGAGCTCGCCAAGCCGCTCTCCATCATCTACCAACAGTCCTGGCTCACTGGGGAGGTCCCAGGATGATTGGAAGTTGGTGAATGTCACACCGATCCACAAAAAGGGTCAGAAGGAGGACCCGGGAAACTACAGGCCTGTCAGCCTGACCTCAATACCTGGCAAGGTTATGGAGCAGATTATCCTCAATGCCTGGCAAGGTTATGGAGCAGATTATCCTAAGTGCAATCACACAATAGCTACAGGATGGACAAGGGATCAGACCCAGCCAGCACGGATTTAGGAAGGGCAGGTCCTGTCTGACCAACCTGATCTCCTTTTATGATCAGGTGACCCACCTGGTGGATGAGGGGAAGGCTGTGGATGTGTCTACCTGGACTTCAGCAAAGCCTTTGACACTGTCTCCCATAGCATACTCCTGAAAAAGCTGGCAGCCCACAGCTTGGACAGGGGCACTCTGTGCTGGGTTAGGAACTGTCTGGATGGCCGGGCCCAGAGAGTGCTGGTGAATGGTGCTGCGTCTCGTTGGCGGCCAGTCACCAGTGGTGCCCCCCAGGGATCAGTGTTGGGCTCCGTTCTACGTAATATCTTTATCGATGATTTAGATGAAGGGATTGAGTCCACTGTCAGCAAGTTTGTCGATCACACTAAGTTGGGGGGGAGTGTCGATCAGCTGGAAGGCAGGAGGGCTCTGCAGAGGGACCTGGATAGGTTGGAGAGCTGGGCTGATTCCAACAGGATGAGGTTCAACAAGGCCAAGTGCTGGGTCCTGCACTTTGGCCACAACAACCCCATGCAGCACTACAGGCTGTGGACAGAGTGGTTGGAGAGCAGCCAGGCAGAAAGGGACCTGGGAGTTTGCATTGACAGGAAGCTGAACATGAGCCAGCAGTGTGCCCAGGTGGCCAAGAAGGCCAATGGCATCCTGGCCTGGATCAGGAACAGTGTGGCCAGCAGGACCAGGGAAGTGATTCTTCCCCTGTACTCAGCGCTGGTGAGGCCACACCTGGAGTACTGTGTCCAGTTCTGGGCCCCTCAGTTCAGGAAGGATATTGAGGTGCTGGATCAGGTCCAGAGAAGAGCAACGAGGCTGGTGAAGGGACTCGAGCACAAGTTCTATGAGGAGAGGCTGAGGGAGCTGGGGTTGTTCAGCCTGGAGAAGAGGAGGCTCAGGGAAGACCTCATCACTCTCTACAACTACCTGAAAGGAAGTTGTAGCCAGGTGGGGGTTGGTCTCTTCTCCCAGGCAAGTATCAGTAAGAGAATAGGGCATGGTCTTAAGCTCTGCCAGGGGAGGTTTAGGTTAGATATTAGGAAGAAATTCTTTACAGAGAGGGTAATCAGGCATTGGAATGGGCTGCCCAGGGAAGTGGTGGATTCTCCATCCCTGGAGGTTTTTAAGATGAGACTGGATGTGGCACTTAGTGCCATGGTCTAGTAACCACAGTAGTGTTGGATCACTTGATGATCTCAGAGGTCCCTTCCAACCCAGTTGATTCTATGATTCTATGAAGAATTTATAAGGACTGCTATTTAGATCGATGTTATTGTATGCAATGTTATCCAGTGTAATATACGATGATTAAATGCTTTAAAAGAAAAGATAGCAAGTGGACTAATTGTGACAATGACACTAAGTTGGAAGATACTAGTTAACTTCAAGAAAACAAAATAAAGATACTTAAGAGAATTTAATAAAAAAAAAAAGAAAATTACATAGAAACACATGAAGAAAAATATATTCTGAAACAAGTATTTTATGGAATGGAAACATTTTAGGCCTTAGAAACATCCAGGCTGGCTGGGGCCCTTAGCAGCTTGATCTAGTGGGTGGTATCCATGCCCGTGTTAGCAGGGTCAAAACTATATTTATACATAGTTTCTATATATATTTTTTTAAAGCACTCTTGCAACTTAAACCATTCTATGAATATGGAGTAATATGAGAAGTGCTTTTTAGATATATTTTCTGTTAAAAAAGGGAAATTTGTCACTTCACACTCAGAAATATGACTTTGTTGGTTTAAGTGTATAAATGTCTCAATTAATGAATTTTGAGATAAGAAAAAATACTAACAGACTGGAGGGTATGGCAGTAAAGTGTTGACAGGATAGGAGTAAATCTGTGTAGGCAGACTACATTAACTCTTGCTTCTTAAGCCTTGAAAACAGAGGAAGTCAGCTACAGCAGTTTTCTCAGGACCATGGGCAGCCTGTGCCTGTGTGCTTGGCCACCTTCACAGTGAAAAAGTGTATCCTGATGTTCAGGAAACAGCTCCTGTGTTTCAGTTTGTGCCTGTTGCTTCTGGTCCTGTCCCTGAGCACCACTGAGCAGAGCCTGGCTCTGTCCTTTTCGCATCCTGCCTTTGCGTATTGTACATGTTGGCGAGATCACTCACAAGTTTTCTCTGCTTCAGGCCAAAAAGTCTCAGATTTCTCAGCTTCTCCTTGCATGTCCAGCGCTCCAGAACTTAATCATCTTCACCCTTCACTGAACTTGCTCCAGAGTCATACTGGGGAGCCCAGAACTGGACACACCATCCCAGATGGTCCCACCAGCACTGAGTAGAATCACCTTCCTTAATGTCAACAGTTGTCGGATGGGGTCCTTTAAAAATTATGTAATTTAAAACTGTACAATTTAAAGCACCCAAACAAAGCAGGAAAAGAAATCAATTGGGGAAAAGTAAATGGCTAAACAGTTAGGAAAGACACGACAGAAATTTAAAACCCTTGTAAATTATACAGAAGAAAAGATACCTGGATGGTGGCAGCAGTATTTGTGCTGAGAAATTATGGCAACTGCACTAACTTAAGTCACTTGCTGTTGCATTAAGCATAACCAGATCTAAGCACTGGGAATAAACACTGGCACTACCAGAGGGAAAAACAATGTTAGAAAATGCAATATGTCTCTTCCATTTTTAACTTCTAGGAACATGTGTTGCTTCCTTTCTGAATGCTAGCAGATGTCAGCACCCTGCAGACTGGTTTCTCAGTGGAGGAGAAATCAGAGTGGATATACTCTAAACACAAATGGAGTAATTTACATTTAGACACTCATCCTGGAGCGTAGATTGTCATAAATAACATGCAGGCGATTCCTTCTTTCAAGACACTGAGCCAAATCCCAATGCCCTGTTCCCAGGGAGCAATTTCAATCAAAGATATCGGCCGAAAGCAAACTCTGTGGCCTCTCACACAGCGATGGCCTCATCAGAAAGGTGTATTAAAATGTCAGCAGGAAAGAGATGCCAATCTCTGCCTTTCCTAGCACACAATGACATTTTGAAAGCAGTGCCACCTGGTGACACCTGCCAAACAACACGCCGCTGCTCAGCGGAGCGTACACTGCCTCAGAAATACCTCAGAGGAGGTAACGGCATTGAATGAAAGCAAAAGGGAAAAAAAGGAGGATTTTTTATTTTTTTCCTTCTATAATTCCTTGTCAAGTTTCCACATGCAAAAATCTTTTCTCTTTTTCTGAACAGTGGTGAGAGCAAGCGATGGGTTTAATCACTGGCATCAGTTCCTGCCTGCTGACACTGTAATTTATCTCAGCAGAGTGCAGCCCTCCCCTGCGATAAGCTCCCGTGCTACCACAAGTTATGAATCCTCCTGCTAACAGTGAGGCTGACCCATAACCAACAGTACCGAGCTTGGTACAAAGCAGCTTTTGAAGCACAGTGAAGCTTATGCAGGAGTGATCACACACACAGCTTTTAAATTCTGCAAACACCTAACACAATCTGGAACAGCATCTCCTCCTCACACAGCCAACACAACAGTTTTGTGATGCTGGCCACCATGAGAGTGAATCTGCTGCGTCAGGAACAGGCCCCAGACAAAACTGTATATTGGGGTTAATTTAGAGGAGGCACATCAGCTCTCCACTGGTTCAGATGCTACTTTGTCAGAGGAAATCCCACCCTCATTCACTGTATTTTCCCCTCACTCTGAAACACCTCTTTTTTTTTCTTTTTTCAGATTCAGTTCCACATCAAACTATAAACTGTAAGTGTAAGGGAGCCAAGAACCTCCAGGCTGAGAGGCAAGCCAAGGCAATACCTTCTCCATAAGCATCTCAAATATGGCAGGGCTGTTACACAAAGCAAAAAGCTATTGCTTTAAACTGTCATATCCTTCAGCTGCTGTAAAAGTAGTCTTTTATCTGTCCTCTGGATCTATTTTTACCTGCCTATTCCCAAGTATCAACATTCAGCCGGCAAAGAGAAATCTGTTGCTGCTGAAGGTCTGTGCAACTGTAATTCCCCTTAGGTCCTTCTATGCATGCCTCTCTCTGTGTCCACTGAATGATTGACATTAATTACTTCAATCACAGCACGGACACTAGCTCTGGTGAAAGAGAAAGGGATTAAAGCAAGAGTAAATGGAGGAAATTTTCTGTGGGAGGATGCAACACCCCTGGACTCAATAGCAACTTCTGCTAGTGCACTGTATGCTGCTAAAACCGACCCCCATGCTATGATCTATCTGGATATTTGCATGCATCAAGCCACCACAGTGTTTAAGCCCAAGGAATGGATGTGTCATGCCATCCAAGCAGGAATATATTATCATTCTGAGAGAGATTAAGTAATCTCAGAATCATGCAAGGAGCCCACCAGAGAGAGAAAAACTGCATCCAGCTTCCTTATGTCTCTGGTCACTCGTAAAGCATCAACATGTCTTTCCAAACCAAACCATCAACTACTTACAGACAAAACCCTACTTTTACTTCATAATATCCTGACTAAAGAAGAAACAGCAGAGTGAATACTGAAAATTCACACCCAGCATATTTTCCTTGCATCATTCATAGCCTGTCATGAAGTCAAAGAGGCCGGCACCATCCCGCCTCTCTAAATTCATACCTATCACATCTGATACATTTACATGTCAAATTTGAAACACAGAAGAAAATGTAACTCACCTAACCTATTTCTCCCTGCCTTTTAGAGAAAAAAATGTAGAAAAGAAGCTTGCTAAATGCTTCAGGTTGAATGGTTATTTTTCTTCGTCTTTCCACTTGCAAATCAAAAGATGATCATAAAAAGATTAAGAGCAATCTGTGAAAAACAGAACACCCTGTACACATGCAAATAATAAAAACATCAGAAAAATCACTTGTCAAATTTCCCTTAGACTTCTGGGTGTTTTTTTGAGAAACAAATGTTCATTGAATTGGATATGGGAGGTGGTTTGATATATGTAATCATCTAGCTGTTGAAGATGAGGGCAAGTCAAGAGAAGTCAAAGTACTACCATGAGAGGCTCAAAGTTTTTTAGCTATTTTCTTGTTTCTCTTTAAAATGGGAATTTTTATTCCTTTTTAGAGAGCTATAAAAGAGAGAGCTAGTGTCAATCCATGCTTTGGATCTAAATATTTTAAAAGGCAAGCAATAATACTGACAATATCTGGATGCATATATTCCACCATGAGTAATTATATTTTAATATTTTGGCGTCTGGCAAATCACCAAGTGCATCTCTATCTAGCCTGTGTGATAATTAAGTTTAAAAGTCATAACAAATGTAAAATAACACATAATGAAACAATCTAAAAGCTACGCATTCACTTTTTCCTTGGAATATTTTCTGATTACCCTCTTGCAAGTTGTCAGCTACCCAGTGATAGTAAAATTGTTTGAATAATTTTAAGAGAAAAATCAAACACATTAACTTTTAATAATATTTTATGAGACTCATAATTCTTTGGGATGTAATAACCTGTTATCCTACTGTGACTAGTTACTTGGATATATCATGCTGGTCCCCTGGTACTCAAGACAATCTAAGTTTTGAGTAATACTGGAAAAGGTAACAGAGATCCAAAATTAATACATTCTTTTGTGCTTGTAATGTTGACAGCACTTTAAAAAAAAAAACTGAACAAGGATCAAATTGTGAAGAGCCAGAGGATGACATAATTTACAGGAGACAAGACCATGATGGGACTCTAGTACAAGGATTTAATTATTAGCTTGAATAATATCTGTTCTAATGATAATTGTCTAAAAGGACACTAAACAGTGAAACTCCCTACTGTCAACGCCAGCAGCAAGAGGCAGGAAGACAGTAAATCCCTTTTCAACTTGACGGAGTGCAGAGAAATCTCACATTAATGACAGCCAGCCCACAACTCACCAAGCCCACCATCCCAGGCTGTGGGAGGTACTCCATTTCTCACAGAAGACTGCCATATTTCTTCTGTGTTCTTGTTATCGCAACTGTTCGCAGTCACGTTTATCAATTTAATATCTTGGCTAATTTCACCCTAAAATAAGGTTTGTTTACGTAAGTCTATTCTCCACGGTAAAATATCTAATGCTTGAGCATTTCAAACATTACTCTACTAATGGGAGACAGGATGGTGAGAGTAGATGTCCTATAGAAAATTAGCAAACTCTCCAATTGCCTGTGTTAGTCCTGCCTGTCGGTAAGTGGTGATTAACACCCCACTGGCTGCAGCTGTACTTCTCAATATAGCTTCTCTGAGTAGGAGGATGCACAGAGAGTACCTCATTACTATGTCTTTAAAGCTGTAAAGCAAGAAATAAAGCAAAATAAATCCTTTAAACTAAAGGTCATAGACCAGAATATGTTGGCACGAACACCTGCTTGCACTTTTTTTCTGATAAAATCACAAAGATAAGTGATTTATCTGCTTTTATTTCGTTCCCTTTCATTGCAGGTATGCAGAGGCCACACAATCGGATGTTAATAATTCTCAGCCACAGCAGCATGTTTTTATATAATACCAGAAGCAAAGCTTAGGAGCTTAGCTAACAGGCTGCCTTGCTGGCTGAGACAGCAGAGCTGGCATTAGCTATTTCTCCTCCTTGCCCCAAGCTTTTTGTTCACCACAGACTGGGGGATAACAGACCAGTCATCCTGCTCCCTCCACGCTTCCAACACCAAAAAGTTTCTTCCCATTCAAGCCCTTTTTGTGTGCACATTCAACCCATAAATTGACAGGTAAAACCTGGCTGTATTGCTAAGGTACAAAATCCAATAACCACAAGCTTATATGAGAGAAAATTATTGTCTGACAATGCAGTGAAATCTGCATGGTCACCTCCTCGACAGATTTTGGTGTCCTTGTGGATAATGCTTCTGACCAGGGAGGACATTGGTGGCTACCCTCAATCTCTACCTTTTGCTGTCACTCACATAAGCTCAGAGGCCATGCAGTCACACAGAAAAGGGCAGACAACACTGTTGCACAAAAAAAATCTAACAGTGCTCTGGTGTGGTCCAATCAACTCCCTTTCTAGCTGGAGATAAACCCTTTGCCTTTGTCAGACACATCCCTGTGCACTGCTGGGTGCTGCAGGAGTCCGGGTGCAGCATGTGAAGGGAGCATTACCAGGCTGAGAACAGGCACCTGGTCCATTTCCAAAAGGACCCAGCACCCCTCGGAAAATCTAGTCCCACGTATGAGCAGTGAATGTATGTAAAAATACAACCGCAAATGAGTGAGGCACAGTCTTCTTGCCCTATTGCCTGCTGCGGGCACACTGAAATAGATGCAGGTTCTACCACTCCATCTGTCACAGAGGTGAAAGTTAGTCTTGGGCAGACATGAACAAAGAAAAATAAAAATAAAAAGAAGAAAGCAAATGTGACTGTTGCTGGTGAATGAGGTACAGGCTGATTTAGAACTACTTAGATGAGAAAGATTTTTATGCAACTGAGTCACTGCAAAGCAAAGCAAAATGATCTGTCTCCCGCTGCCACAGGAACTGAGCACACCACCCCTTCAGATCACAAATGCAGACTTCTTTGCATTGTCAGGCAATAATTTTCACTCATATAAGGTGAAGGGTCTGGAGTGGAAGCCTTATGAGGAGTGGCTGAGGACACTTGGCTTGTTCAGCCTGGAGAAGAAGACACTGAGGGGAGACCTCATTGCAGTTACAACTTCCTCGGGAGGAGAAGAGAAGGGGCAGGCACTGATCTCTTCACTCTCATGACCAGTGACAGAATTCGAGGAAATGGCCTGAAGCTGAGTCAGGGGAGGTTTAGGTTGGATATGAGGAAAAGGTTTTTCAACCAAAGCGTGTCTGAGCACTGGAACAGGCTCCCCAGGGAAGTGGTCACAGCACCAAGCCTGTCTGAGTTCAAGAAGTGTTTGGACAGTGCTCTCAGGCACAGGGTCTGATTCTTGGGGTATCCTGTGCAGGGCCTGGAGTTGGACGTGATGATCCTGATGGGTCCCTTCCAACTCAGCATGTTTTATGATTCTATGAAGTATGCAGTTACTGGGTTTTGTAGCTTAGCAATACAGCCATACCTGTCGCTTTATGGATTGAATGTGCACACAAAAAGACAGACATGCAGACTGAATTGTCCTGTTGGAACCAGGAATTATCCTTTGTCATCTCTCGGGCTGAAGACTTTCACTGAGATGAAAGTTCTCTTTTTCACAGCAAAGCTAAAAACATCCTGCTGAAAGACCAGCTCCTTCCACCTCCCAAAGTTCCATCAGTGCTGCGTGAAGAACAGCCAGCAAAAGCCAAATTGAAGCAAGACTGAGGTATGGGCTGAAAGAAAATAGGCAGCGATTTCAAGAATTCAAAATTCCTGTGGAGTTTTGAAGCTGACCCTTAATTCAGTAGATTTACTGGCGGATCCTGGAACCCTCAGGCAGCTGCAGAAGCCAAGGGCACAGAGTGTCACTGGAGAATGGCAGACAACTCTCTACTGCCCACCCAGCATCTCAGTGCTCCCTGCAAGTGCTGCCTCTAGGGCTGTTCAGTGCAGCTCTCTAGTTAAGGAGCTCTGCCTTCCCCTCATGTGAAACCTGGCAGCCTGGAGAAGACACAAGATAAAAAAATTCAAGGATACAATGGAACCACCACTCAGGCATGTATCCTGCCCTGGTAAGCCACTGGGTGGCATGGTAGCATGATTCAGCTTTCTGAACTGACATTTAATACTTGCATTTCCCTAATACACATGGGATTATGCATGGATACCTGACAAGTCACCTTGCACTATGTATTCACCACTGCCCGTTAGGATAATTAAGCTGTCACCTAACAGGGGGAGGATTACGAGTGCAGGGGACAAACCTGATGCAACAGCCAAGCATGGACTACTGAACATTTTATTTATCTTCTTACTTATTTTGATAGCAATAAGAGCAGTCATGAAACATGTGCCAAACAACAAAAATCTAGCATAGCTCTTCCTCAACGTGTCATTTACAGATAGAAGAACAGAAAAATTCATAATTACAAGAACTCATCCCATCCACACAATTATAAACAAATAGAATATTTCTGCTTTTAAATACTCAAGAGACACTCAATCTGGTTATGCCAGAAGGCTTTAGATTAGATTGATAATGCAAATATGCCAAACTTGTCCACCTGTAGAGATGCAGTACAACTAAGATTAATAAACATGTCACCAAGAAAAGCTTACGAACCAGAGTCTGCAGATTTAAGCTTGAATTGTTGAGGCATTACTGGGGAAAAAATCATTATAGAACAAAAATATGATCTAAGTTCAGAAGAGAGAGTCTTGACTGCAGCTGTCCTTATTTACACTTAGAAAATCTTTGGTGGGCAACCCCCCATGCTTCCCACCATTGCTTTAAATCTGGAGATACCAAGCGGGTCTCTGAACTGTTTCCGGACAACTGAGTTTACCTACACCAAAAACCTCTGTCCCCTGGAATGTAGAAATCTGAAGAAAAATCTGAAATATGTATATTTTTGCACGTGTTTTGGGTGATACGGTGAACAGAGAAAACCCTCAGGCAGCAGCAAACTCTTTCCCTCCAAAAAATCTGCACAGCAAGATGGCAGGAACAGGCTGGGAAGTCACCCCACAGTACCACCAATGGCCAAGGCTGCTAGAGAATCTTGAAGAGAACTTACTGCCATCCCAGACGATGGAAGGAACATCAGAGAAATCAGTCACTGATCAAGGCAATCCCCTTCAAAGCCTCTCTGATTGTAACACTGTATTATGGGCCTGTCTGGCTACTGTCATGTCAGGAACAGGTTTGCCCCAAAGCCAAGGGTCTGTGTAGGAAGGAATGCTGGTCCTTGCACCGACCTGAAATTGTGATGGCCAAGAGCAGTGAAGACAGCTATGCTCCTCCACTCTACACACTCTTGCCAAAGCAGAATCAGACCAGTCTGGCAAGCATCAGGACAGATAACCGAAAAGAGAAGGATGCCACCACCCCGATCTCTCAGATGTACTTTTTAAGGCTGGTTGGAAGTACCTGCCGGTTTGGAAGTACAGTACATACTGCCCTCCACCAGGCAAACTCGGTTCCCTTCTTCCATAGCTATTCTTGCTAGGTTTGAGAGCCAGAAAAAAATTAAAACAAACAAACAAGTAAAAACAAACAAAAACCCCCCAACCAAAACCAAAACAACAACAAAAGCAGAGACAGATGCCACCACCAAGTCTGAGCCTCAACCACTCACTTTTTGGGTAATCCTGCAGGGTAACTGCAACCAGTGAGGAACCAGCAGTGAGGAGGTGCCACTCCAGCCCCAGCCCCATGCTGGCACAGACCGTGTGGAGATTCTCAATGTGGAGATCTCGACAATGAGAAATATGTTTAATCAGCCATATTTATTTTAATTTTTAAAGATTATGGGTTGTTTTTTTTTTAAGGCCTATGATTAGATTTTTAAATTAAAAAAGGGAAAGGTGTATCATTTTTTGAGTGCTTCCATAGTTTCACTTAGACCTCAAAATAATTAATGACAATGCAGTAAGTTACCTAGGAGTATCAATATAGACTGTCCGAAACAGTTTAACACTTCTTAAGTCTTCTTGATACTTTCATAGTAATTAGCTATAACTCAGCAGTATGCTCCTAGGAGCTCCACAGCTAATTACCTTTCACAGGTAAGGAAAGTTTTATTTAAGTATTCATACTAAATGCATTCTCTCATGAAAGAGTATGTCTGAAAGCTACATTAAGGCAAAATATGCACAAATAAATGCATCTCTGTGATTTGTGATGGCTTGTTGATGCATCAGAACGAAGACTACAAAAATTAGAAAAAAATCTGACATTTTTCTTAAAAAGAGTTACCTCCAGTTAATATCTTCCATATGCACAGCACTCAACTAAAAGATTTTCAGAAACAGCCTCATTCTATGTCATGGCAAGAAACAATACAAAACATATTGGTTATCAAATGGCTGGCATGAATTTTTACTGCATATAAAGTATGAAATTTTAGCATATGAGTTATCTGACTGCCTTAACAAGAAACAGTGCATGTGATCACATTTTTTTTAATTCTACTATATGGATGCTTCATGCCATATGAAACACAGAACTTCCTATATAGAAGAAAAGCACTGTACAGAAATAATTATGGTTCACAAAGTTTAAAATGTTCTTTAATCAGATTTTACATAAACATACTAAAATTTAAAATAGATTCTCACAACTGTTTGAAAAAATTTGTGCCTAGTACTGAATGCCATTCCTGCTGGGGATTACCTGCAGGAACAGACCTGCTACCTTCTTACTATGAGAGGAGTGGTCAGCATTACATAGGGGGTCAGGCCCAATCAACCCAGGAGATCGATTCGGCTGTAATCCTAATGTTTGTTTTGAAGCACACCCTGCTTTATGAGAACAAATACAAACAGAAAACATAACTTCCAAGCAATTCATCGTATAGAAGGGGCAAGCCACTCTCCTACTACTTTCTAACCAAATTTCAGAAGCTCTACTCAGTCACATCTGCGCAGCCCTACCAGAGATGTAAGAAAAGAAAGAGAAGCTGTGTGCAAGTGAAGTTCAGCAGGAGCCTGCTGCTGGGCCAGTCCAGCAAGCATGTTTCTGGGGAAAAGCCTGAAGGGAGAGGGAAGCAGTCAGTAGCGGCTCAGTGCTGTGATAAATTACACAGCCACAGGCTACAATGTATGGTGCTCTCAGTGAAGCAACTGAAGGCAGCTTGGTAGGGCTCTATGAAGATCAATGATACACCAAAGACTACCATTAAAGGACACATTCATCTTCCTCTAATCAATATCAGCCTTAAAATGATCTCCTTGACACACTATTCTTACAAGCATTGCTGCTGGGCAGCTTCAGGTCACTTGTTATCCTCTGGCTCAAGTCTTATTACTGGCAACTGCTTCATATGCTCCCCTTAGTGGAGGAATTCAGTTTCCTCTGAAACTTAACAGACAAACTGAGGAAATATAAAAGTGACATCAAGTTTAAGGAAGATACTGAGAGTCTCTTCAATAGCCTCTGATACAAATGGTGCACACAGCAAGAGATTTTTTGTCTTTTATCAGATCAAAAAGTCTACTCTTACACACTCTTCATAGATTTTAGCAAGTCACTGCCAAGGGGATTCAGAACTAATGAAAAGCATCTCAGATCTGAATAAAAAGCAATTAAAGAGAAAGACGCAGAGGACTAAAAATGCAAACCATAATTTATCTTATGCTCAGCCAAAGTGTTATGTGAATTTGTGTTCTCTCCATCAACAGGGATTCTTGCCCTCCTGAGATGAGCTTTATCCTCTGCATGGAAAGCCAAGAGATGGTTCCTGATGCATGGATGTACTGAAGCAGTCTCCTGGGGGTGCCAGAATCCCATAAGTTTCTTGATCAGACTGGGTAGTGTCCAACCTCCTGCACTAATGGGAACTGCTAGTGGCCTGTGTCCTTGCAGTTCAGCTGCCCTCAGGGTACAGGTTAGTGAGCACCCTACAACCTCCTGGACCACAACATGACAGATCTCTCTGCGGTCAGGGGAGCATACTTTCCTTGTGTTTTTGAAAAGCAGGTAGACAATTTCCTTTTCCACACACAGGCATCTCTGAATCAGGGGATACTTGTGGGTCCTCAACCCTCTCATCAGGAAATGGTCTTTCTAGGCAATTCAGCATTCACTCCCTGAAAAAACAAATGCTATGGTTTTGCTTTGTCTGCTGCTGCGGCTAGGGGCAAGGGGGCTAACACTTGAGTTAACACATCCTAGATAAATCCATTTTATATTTGTTGATCCTTCTACATTGGCTTGATCAAGCTGCTAAGTCAAGATATCTTGAGCATTAATGTCAGAGTGAAATTGCTTATCTGCTTGGCCAGCACAGTTGAGCAGAGTTTACCATCATGGTCTTGAGGGTAGTGACTCAGAAACATTTAGGGAAGGCCTCCCATAGCCAATGTGCACTGGTAACTCCAGGAAACCCGCTGCACCTATGAGACACACTTGTCCCTAAGTTCACCTTATCTTATTTACTGCTCTTTAGCACTGTGTTGAACATGGACAGAAAGTACTCTGCTTTACTACCTAGCTAGAATTTAGTTCTGATTAATTAAAAACATCATTCTAGCTAAATGAATGAGATTTCATTAGGATCTTGACAGATATTCATTTGGTAGGGGTCACAGTCATGATACTCCATCACTATTTTTCCTGTACTTAAAATATGGTTCTGCCCAGCTACAAAGTTCAGATCTGAACACACTATGCTGATAAATCCAAAACCCATGCATTTATTTGAATTAAAAGTTGCACTTGAGAAAAATACTGGTATGGCCTGAACTGAGACACTACACCGCTAGAGAATCCAGAATTAGCAGCTTTGCAAGTGAGCCTTTGCCCAAGATGATTCTCCCATTTGACGCTGAAACTTGCAACTGTGAAAAGGTTTATATATATTTAAGAAACAATTACAGCTAGTGATGCAAAAATAATTCCCATGCCAAAAATATTTCAGAAATTAGGAGAAAATATAAGTCTATTTTGATTATAATTAGGTTTCCTGTGGTGAGTGAAATGTTTTCTCATTTATCCTTTCATTCTACCAGTGTAATCAGTCACCTGGTTCTTTATGAACTATGCACCATGGTGTACACACAAAACTGGCTGGAGGCAGTCTCAGGACCAGCTTCTGCAAATGTGATGCCCCAGGCAGGAAATAAGCATGGGGTACATACATATTAAGAAAAATAATAATAATAGTAATTAAGGAACAAAGCTTAACTCCACTTTATTGCTTCAAACTAATGTAGTTATTATACTGAGCAACAGGACTTTTAATTTCTAATTACTGCATCTATTTTCCTAAACAGATTTCTAAGTTGTTGCAAAAACCTGGATAATTGTTCCATATGAACAATTATCTATTAAGATTAAATAAACAATATTCATTGGACAGTTATGTTAAACTATGCAATTATTCAGGAAAAGAAAAAATGAATCAATAGTTTGCATTTCTAGCATTTGATGAAGAAACCATTTTTGGAGTTTCTTTTTAAAAGCGGAAGGATTTTTCAAATTTTGTAAAATTCAGACGAGTTAGTTCAGAGAGCTGCTTGCAAATCGAATCCGTATTTGCAACAAACATGAAAACTCTAAAGAACATTTATTCACTGCTTAAAACAAACTGCTTTTGAGTACAAGACTCCTCAGTGAGATTTTATCTTCTTTTAAAGGGAAAGGAAAGGTTGGCAGGGAAGTTAAAACAGGGTATAAAAAAAAAAGTAACTTCTCCAAAGCTTTCTGCATTTGGTCCCATTACATTCCAGCTTCTCTGCTTTGCAGGATGAATCAATAAAAGATACTTCCACTTTTAAAGGAACATAGAAATAGAGTAGTTCTAGCAAGTACCCCATTTACTACAATGAGGTAAATTAAGATGGGTCTTTGTGATTAGATGCTTTGCATCCCACTGAAGCTCACCAGCAGTTCATTAGTGCTGTTCTAGTTCCATGACCACTGTCTGAATTCCCACTTAAGCACTGTATGTCACCTGTACTGAAAATAAAGTTTAATGTGTGCTTTGAGTTTTGCAGCAATTTTTTTTCTGCTGGAAGTTGCACAGAGGATAGGGGAGCATCTACCCCCTATTGCTGCTATGGTTTCCATCTTGCAAGGCTTTTTCCTATTCTGTTCTTAACTTCAAGCATTCAAATAGCAATTTAATCTGAAGTGTTTCCCAGATCAAGACATTGATCTTTCATTGTGATTTATCACTTCGAGACTGGAAATAAATGAAATCTTTTTTTTAACATTTAATTGTTAGCTGGCATGAGAGTAACATTATAAAATCGTGCCATGTCAACTATCCCCTAGGTAATTGCAAGTATCTGTGCATCCACATGTGTTCATTTCAATGTATTATCAGTATTAACCAGTTGTTCCCCTTACTAAGCACAGGGAATACAAACAATACTCTAAATGTTGATGTTGTCACATCTAATTGCCCCAAATAAACCCAAGAATCTTCTAGGGTAAAGCACTGCAGGTATCACTACATATGTTCACTGAGTGACTAGTGAACAGTCACTAGTGAACAGTCACTAGTGAATACTGACTAGTGAACTAGTGAGCTTGAAATGGCAGAAAACACTGGTGTTCCCTCCTAGGTTTTAAATACCACAGACTTTATCAAAAGTAGTGATTGCAAAATTTTGAGCTTATAGATGTTCCTCTCTCTTGGCTGCATGTAGAGTTATGGCTCCATGTAAGCATAGCTGAGCAACTTGCCTGGTATTTGCAATTACTTTTTATGAGGAAAAAAAAATTCAAGTGACGCAATATCTTCCAGAAAGGGAAAATTTTATTTGGGAGACATACGTGACAAACCCACTCATCCCCTAGAAATCCAGATACATTTTATAACTAATGGTTTTGTAAAGAAAGAGGCAATTTCAGAGTCAGAAACCCATGAGCACAAATAGCCCCAGACAATTTATAATTCTGTACTATAAATAGCTGGTCCATAATTCATTGACAAAGAGTTAATGAGAATATTTGTAACTAATACCCATAAGAAAGATAAGGGGTGGTATAATGTGGTTTATACTTTCTTAACAATACTTTCCAAGGACAGCAGGGAAAGCTTCCTGACAGCAAAAGCAACAAGAAATATTGCACTGACCTACCGATTTCCCGCAACCCCATCACAGTAATCCATGTGTAGAAACATTAAAGAACAATTTGTCCCAACTGACAGTTTCCAAATAACTAGATGCCTTTTAATTGCTGGCATCATTAACCTTAATAGTATAATTGTGTAGCTCCAAATAATAATAATAATAATAATAGTAATATAATTTCCCATCACTTACAAATTGTTCAGCAAAACTAGAAAAAAAAATGATGTGCAGAATAAATTCTAGGAAGGAAGGGAAAGGGAAAAAAGTTCCTAACAGATAAGAACTGGAACTTCATCAGTTTTATCTGTCAGCTCACAAGTTTTAAGGAATATCTTCACGTAAAGTTCCTTAGACAAGTAATAAATATTAATAATTGCCAACTGTCTACAGGTTTCAAGTGACCTTTTCAAACAACATGTCAACTCTCCCTATTCCGAGGACATACTGTGGAGCATCATATAAAACCAGCATTGTCTTGAATGATTCATTCCTGGGCACACACAGCCTTCAGCAATGCTACCTGCTAAAGTAACCTCTACTGAAGACATGTTGACATACTCTTTTATTGACAAGTCTAACCATGCATCAAAAAAAAAGCAGGTATATTCTCTCTCCCTAAACAGCTCAAAAGGCCTTTCTTACCTAGTCTGAAGTTCCTGAGATACTCAGGGTTGGATATTGGTCACCAGAAGTTGCCTCTGTACTCAAGAGAGAGGGAAAGACATCTCTAAAAGGCGATTTAATGATCTGAATGAATCTCTGAAGGTTATAGATGGGTTAGTCTGTATCTGGTTGTGAGATGCATTTGGATTAAAAATATCTATCATGTTTTAAATAGAATAGCAAATGTGAAATGAAAGAAAAATTCATTTGGTCAGACAAATCTGACTCAATAATTGTCATTGGTATAAATAACCAATCTATTCTATTATTTTTGGCATAGTCATCTTCATGGAAAGGGAAGAAGCGAATAGGTCATTTTGTTCTGCATTAGGGAACACAATGCAGCAAATTTCTGCTTGAGCACATAAACATCTGGGAAAAGAGCATTTGCCTTCAAGGGGAGACAGTTGCTCAGTGTTTTAATACATACATAAGCGCTGCATTAAATATAAAACCCAGGTTGTGCAGTTCTCTATGTCAGTGGAAAATACAGAACTAAATTATATTACCTGAATATTAATCCTTGAAAGAAAACATCATTAGAAAGCAAGGAATGAGGAAGAACAGCCTCTTCGATAATGCATGAGGCTTGTCCTCAGCTCTGTTCCTATTTTGACCATTGCTACACTCTTCCAGTTGTCCTTTGCCAGCCTCTTCATCATCTTTTGACTCTTTCCTCACTCAGAAAACAAGGATAATAATTCTCAGCTCTTTTAGGTAGTGCTTTGAGACCCATTGATAAAAAGCTAATCACTACAATGAGATTTTCTACAGTAATTATAATCGTCCTGAAAGACAATAAGGTATACAAAGAGGATAGTCCTTACACTTGGAACTGTAAAATATGTTTGGCAAAATAATTATTGAATGAAAATGTCATTTCCTAAGTGTTAAAAACTCAGCAAAGTGAGAAGCTTACAAAATATCTGACTCTTGTCCCTTCAGTTCTGCATTAGGTACACTGAGTTTTCAGTGAGGAGCCACATCCAACAGTAGTGAATGCTTTCTTTTGAATCTATATTCTGGATGAGCACAACTATACTGTTTCCTGCAACTGTATTTCCAGGGAAGAGTCCAAGCTTATTTTGCTTCAAGCCCTCATCAATTCCTATCATATACTGTTGGTTTTGAGTTTGGTCTGACCCATGCTGGGGTTTCTGTGTCTACCCTGTTCTGCTGCACTACAGCAGGCAGCAGCTACTCTCCACAGACCCAAAAACTTTTCTACCCCAAAGTAGAGTAAAATGTGACCAGTAAAACCTAGATAGGCATTGGTCTACCTTCAGATACATTACTTTAATTCTTGGGACAAAGCCACTAATCTTCAAAGGTAGCCACAGACATAATGCCCTAAACAGAAAAGTTACGGAGTAGTCTGAGGACAGTCATATGCACAATCTCAGGTATTTTTAAATTTAGCACTTCTGCTGCATATTGCATTTTTCTCCCTCCTCTATGCTCAGAGTTGATGCTTACTTAGGAATATCATACTGTGGGACAGAACTATCAAAATTCGAGAGGATTTGATTCTTTGCCATGGTATATACATACATATACTTAAACCTAAAAACAAAAAAAAAATAATACAAAACTGAAATTTGAATAACAGATTTTCTGTGAAGCTCTAACAAGGCTATCTCCAGCGCACTATGAATATTCTTGTTAAAAGGGACATTTAAACATTGTGGCCCTCTAGAGCTACCTTATTGAGATCTATGAGGCAGGAGTATTATGCATGGTACTCCCAACAGAACAGTTGAAAAACTTGAGATATCTCACAGACAACCAGTAGCAATCCTGTCATCAATCATCTCCAAATTCTATCCAATCTGCTCTCATAAACTGTTATTTAATATGACTTTGTCTGGAGAGGCTCCTAGGAGAGCTCCTGTTTCCAAGCAGGGAAGGAAAAAAAAGAGCTGTTGTTAATCTTTCATGTTAAGAAAATGAGATTGAACTAATAAAATACAATTAGCAAATCTGTTCTGTTTAGGGAAACCAAATCATGCTTGCTGCTTAAAAAACTTTTTGCATTTTTGTTAATGCCAGTTTTTGTCTTTCTCTTGCATTTTTATAAATTCCAAATTACTCTCTTTTTAGTTGCATGGCTTAGGTATTTATAGTGGGTTTCTGTGGCTGGGATTTGGTAGCGGAGGGGAAATAGGGGTGGCTTTTGTTAGAAGCTGCTAGAAGCTTCCCCTGTCTGTTGGAGCCAATGTCAGCCAGCTCAAAGATGAGTTTCCTGCCACTGGTCAAGGCCAAGTCCATTAGAAATGATAGCAACACCTCTGTGATAACATATTTAAGAATGAAAAGTTATTGTGCAGTGAAAAATTCCAGCCAGGGAAGAGCAGAGTGAGAACATGTGAACAACAATGCAGACACCAAGATCAGTGCAGAAGGAGGGGCAGGAGGTGCTCCAGGTGCTGGAGCTGAGGTTCCCCTGCAGCCCGTGGTGCAGACCATGATGGAGCAGCTGTGCCCCTGCAGCCCATGGGGGACCATCGGGGTGCAGAGACCCACCTGCAGCCCATGGAGAAGCCCGTGCTGGAGCAGGTGGATAACTGAAGGAGGCTGTGATCCTGTGAAAGGCCCAAGATGGAGCAGGGTCCTGATGGGGACCGGCAGCCCATGGAGAGAGAAGCCCACGCTGGAGCAGGTTTTTCCCGGGTAGGACTTGTGGCCCCTGTGGGGGACCCACGTTGGTACAGCTCATTCGTGAAGGACTGCACCTATGGAGAAGCGACCCATGTGACAGCAGTTTCATGAAGAACTGTTGCCTGTGGGATGGACCCATGCTGAAGAGGTCCATGAAGGACTGTGTCCCGTGGGAGGGACCCCACAGGAACAGGGGAAGGACTCCTCTCCCTGAGCAGTGGCAGAAACAACAATTGACCATAACCCCCACTCCCTGTCTCCCCGCACCACCGGGGGGAGTAGGTAGAGTTTGGAAGGAAGAAGGAGATAGTGAAAGGTGTTTTTAAGATTATTTTACTTCACACTCCTTTGCTCTGATCCCATCAGTAACAAATTTAAGTAATATCCCCACTTGGAGTCTGTTTTGCCCATGATGGTGATCAGTAAGTGACCTCTCCCAGCTCTTATCTCAACTCATGAATCCTTTGCTGTTTTTTCTCTCATCTGTCCAGTTGCAGAATGGAGGGAGAGAGTGGCTTTAGTGGGTACCTGTCAACCCACTACAGTATTGTATTAGGATAATTGGACATAGGCATTGGGGTACAAATGCTCCCCTGTGAAAAACTCTAGAAAGGTGGGGCAGATTGTGGTTTTGCTTTGCCACTAAAAACCTCTTTTGTCTTAATCTTCTCTGTTGACACCCTTAAGGCTAAATAGAAGAAGAAAATCTTCAAAAAGAAACATGCAGATTGTCTCATAAAATGCTGATATCAGTAGAGCAGAGGATAAAAAAGTACACAGAGGTGATTTTTTTCATCCATTAATACCTCAACCAAGTATTACTGCTTTTTGTCAAGTGTAAAAGTTATGTTTTATTTTTAGGCTGCAGACTCACAGTTACATATTGGGAGGTGGCTGTATGCACTGTATTTGCTACATGCTACATAGCAAAACAGTTGACATTTCTTGGGAACAAGCCGCCACACCCACAGAGTTCCATGTTACATTTGATATTCAGAGATGTTGTTCACTGTGACAGCTGTTGCCAAGTTTTGCTTCAGAATGCACTGTAAGAGTGAAAGCATACCAAGATCAAAGGTAAGCTTTATAAAAAAAGACTGCTGTAGGAAAGCTAGAAGAGAAAAGGTTTGCTACTAAAAATCACATAAGACTGCAGGACCAGATAACTGAATTTCACCTTAAACAAGATCATTCCCCCTGAGATGAAGATGAACTAGAAAACTGACTTTTTGGGACCTCTGAACTGAAAAAGATTATTCTCCAAGTTATCACACAAAAGGAACTCTGCAGGGATAATCATGATCAAAAGTATCTGCTTTGTGCAAATGAAGGTGATACCATATGTTAAAAACATATTTCTGACAGTTACAATGAACAATGAACAATTCTGCTATTGGCATGCTTTAAGAAGCTACTAAGACTATGACTTTAAAAGGGAGGTTACAAACAGGATTAAACACTGAGGAAAAAATATATACACTTCCAGGAGCTCTTGCTTAATTTGATAAAACCTTTGGAACAGTTTTTCTCCAGACCACAGCAATAGATGATTTGACTGGGGCAGGAGTAATCCTGTGAATCATGTCTTCTGCCTTTGGGTCTTCTGTTTGCCCATTAAAGCTTGGAAGAGTTATTTCACACACCACTTCAGACAGACCTAAATAATTGTGCCTTTCTGCCAAGCTCTTACCAGGAATCAATGGCAATTCATGAGACTGAGTCACATGTAACAGTTCAATTGGTGTGTTACTTGACTTTTGCCATTATAACTAGATTGTCCAACTTCTTTTCTCCTTTGGCACATGACTTCTTTCAGTTTATATATGCATACATATTTAAATGCTTGTGAAGAAGTACAGTTTACATTTTGATGCTTAGTGGATCAAAGCATGCTGCAAGCACAAGGTAGTTGGGTTGCAGATTTCCTCACTAAAAGCAGACCAGATGGCTACACTATCCAACTGGCTGTATTGTTCCTACGTGACACAGAAAGAGAGCATTGATAAAAATGTAATATATAAAATGACAGCAGAAGAGGAGTTAAAGAAAAAAAAAGGGTACTGCTTCAAGTTGTGCCCAAGAGAAGACATTACATTTGCCTGCAATCACTTACAGTATTAAACTGCTTGCTGTTCTCATTCTCTGTTGGCATTCCTGTGTTGTCTGGAACTTCATCAGGGAAGGTACATCACTCCCCCTCATCCAAGCTCGTAGGCCAGTAAATAGCAAACAGTTCCTGGAACAAAGGCCCTCATTTCTGAAAGATGTATCTCTATTCCTATGGAAATACTGGAACAAAATTTTCGAAGAGACATATTAACCAATTCTATTCAGCTTACTGTGTTCAGCTAAAAGCTTATTATATTTAGCTCATAGATTCCTTCTCCCTCTTTGAACAAAATATACCTACTTCTCCTGAGGTGTTTCAAAAAAAAAAAAGCTGTTTGCAAGAAAATGTCCCTTCAAACTAAGTCCCATCAGAAGACCAGTCAGCTCTCAAAATCACTGAAGCTTGATCAAATGCAGTTAGCACAGAGGAATCTCAGTGGTCTTCAACAATACTGTAAGAAGTTGCTTTGTTCTAAGAGGCAGCAGGTCACTAACATGACAAATTCTAGAACTGAGCAAGAATGAATTGCGCTGAAAATTGTGGCTCAAGTAGCTGTCAAGCTCCTTAAGATAAACACTAGTAGATTTAACAGCATGCACAAAAAACTGTCTGTCCAACATACAAAGGATTGCTATAAAAACATCTTGGGGCTTGGATCATATAGAGAAATAATGTAAGTGGACCTCCTCTTTTTAAATTCAGTTTATACATTCATGCCAATCTTCTGCTTCTATTTCCTCCTAGGAAATACATCTAAGCCAAAAGGAAAGAATTCACTTTTATGGGACAGTGTGATCTTATTTGGTTTAAAAGCTTCTGATCTATAAAAAAAACATGGTAACAAAACACACAATGTGGTTCCTGTTTACTTAATGCACTATTTCCCCAGTAATCATGGTACTGTCATAAATATAACTTCTTGCTTTTATTGCTTTGGAGATATTTCCCTGTTTCAGTAATTCTAACAGAACTGAATTGTACACATAAATTTTGCCTTCTTTCCACTAATGTTACCAATCAAACCTATAGGATTGTAAGCAGTGTCAACATCTTTATGAACATTGTTCCTCTTTGTCTTTTGAAATAAGCCAAAAAAGAGGTTGTTCAGGGAAGAAATATTTGGCATTTCTGTATATCACACATAAACGCTCCTTCTCTTTTTATGGATGCTGTCAGCCTGGCAGAGCAGAGGGCCAGCCACCTCCTGTCCAACCTCCCCCACTGTAGGGATCCACAGGTTTCCCTTGTCACCAAGCTGCAGCAGCAGGGATGGGGCTTGCTTGGGATGCACAAATGAGACACTGTGCTCTTTAAAGCATTTGGACCAAATCCCTTTTTGAGTTTTACTATTCTTTGTCAAGCTGGCTCAGGAAAGGACACATTTCCATCTGGACTGTTAGATGTGAATCCTGATCAGGAAATCTCTGTGGCTCCTGGATTACCTTGTTCACTGCCCTTCTGGAGGTAACCTTGTCTCAGGTGGTCCAAGGCCTGGCCACAAATGGCAATTTATAGCTGAATTCCACCACAGTGCCTTGAACTTTAATCCTTCTGGTGGCTCAATAAGAAAGGAGTAAGCCCTGCCTTTTCCCCTGGGGTCAAGCACAAAAAATGGATTAAGTCGTGGGTTGTCAAGCACTGGAACAGACTGCCCAGAGAAGTGGTTTAGTCACCATCCCTGGAAGTATTTAAAAGATAGGTAGCTATGGTGCTTAAGGACATTGTTCAGTGGTGCTGGCCCTTCCTGTGTCTTCCCTCATCATTCTCTGCAACCGGAAGGACGGAGGAGAACACTACCTGTGCTCCTGATCTCTTACCCAGTTGTACCAAGGCCCTGAGGTCTCTCTTGTTTGCACTTGGGCTTCTTTTTGCAACTTCATTGTTGCCCACCTGAAAAAACAGTAATGGACAATGATCTGAGGACATACCAGGGTAAGAAGTTTTCACTTCCCATCTTTAACCCAAGCCCCAGGGAGGCAGCAGACTTCCCAAGAAATGGGTCCAGGCTGCATATTGGGTCTTCTGTTCCCTTCAGGAGACAGTCTTCTATGACAAGAACCCATTTTTTTCCTTTAAAGAAGCAGTTCTGATGCAGGGCATAGACTGACTTAACCCCAGTGGCACTGTCAAGCTAGATGAACCATTGTCCTCATCACTGTTTGGTTCCACTTGGACAAACTTGTACCTATTATGTATGCCAGGGTACCTGGGGAGGTGGGGCAGTCAGAGAGGAGATGCACCTGCTGCGCTGGGCAGGAACTTGTCACCATCACGCCCGATCCCTTGAGTTCAGCCAGGCAGAGAGTGGATAAGGAATCCTCCATATCATGCATCCTTGCCTACTTGTCAAGCCTGTCTCGGGAAAGGTAGGGTGCAATTCCAATAGTCCACTTCTCTCTCACACTCCCTGATGATCCTAAACCCCAGCAGCTTCTTCTGTAAGTGTGGGGGGAGGTTTGGCCACCAATGTTCCTGACATGGCCAGGTCTCGTCAGCCACTGATGCACAAGCCATGGGGTCCTGGTGGATTCCTCAGGAAATCCCTGAAGATTCCCAGGTTCGGGAACCCCAGTGTCCACCACATTCAAGCACTCCGGTACAGACTGTGCTAGAACTGGAGCCGTTAACTTTGGCAGTGCTAGGCTAACAGCTGGACTTAATGATCTGAAAGGTTTTTTCAACCTAAATGATTCCATGATTTTAAGTCCAGCTATGCAACAAAATGTCTGCTTCAAGAGTGCGCTACTGGGATGCTGGAGCCATCTGAGTTACAGCTTGACAGCAGCACCTGGGTGGATGTTGCACTTCCACCACCCCAAAGGAGCAAAGGAAGAATGAATGGCAGCAGCACATGAATGACAGAGCTTAGCACCACTAAGGAGCTGCATCAAAACTACTAGGAGGAAGTCTAGGTACACTCAATAGAAATTTAGTTAAGTAGCACCATCACAATGCCACTTTTTTTCATTTGGAGAGTAAAGCCAACAAGAAGAAATAAGAACAGCCACAGCACATCTTTTTCAGTCTGTCCAGAGGTCACATTGCCGATTTGCTTTTCCTAACTTTCAGACAAAGTAGTATGTAATGTCTGAGATCTGCATGGGAGTTCCTGTCTACTTTGACGAAAATCTGAAAAAAAAAAATAAAATGTTACTGTTCGGCACTGGAAATTTTTTATTGACCTTTTTCTAGGGAGGAAAGTAATTTTTAATGTTTCTCTGAAATATTTATACTTTTCCACCTTTCTATCATAGGCAAAAATCCTTAACTTCTCTGTCAGTGTGCTCAAACCAAGTCAGCTTAAGGTTACTCCTACAGCTGTGCCTTAGTCTCATCTAAGCAGTTTGCATCTTAATAGTAGATACGCTCCTTACAATAGAGTCCTAAGACTTTACTTACTCCTGACTCCTAAACAAAATTTTTAGTAGCAGATCAGACACTTGTTCTCATTGATTTTGTAACTACAGATCTGTGCTTCTTTCTGTGAATTACTAACTTCCAATAAACCTGTAGGAATTAAGATCCTACTGTGGACAGAGTGGGACTAAAGACAAAGTATGTTCCTCCAAAAGAGTTTAATTGCCCAGAAGAGGTCACAAGGAGAAATGGCTTTTCCTCCAGCTCACAGGTTGAAATACCACCACCAAAGTGGTGTGAACGCATAGCTTAAAATTCTCATTTAGCTCTCTACATGAAGTCTCCTTATCCTTGACTTGAGAAGAGCAAGATGAATTCCACTGACGGAGAATTTCAGGACAGTGCTTGATGCATACTGACTTTATAATTAAAAATATACAACTGAAGGAAAGATGGTCATAAAATGTTGCCTAGGGCTATATTTAATACATGATGTTGTTTTAGTTTCCTCCTTACATTATATTTTTATCATCAACCCAGGGAGTTCATTAAATCTGTAAGGCTGTTGGAAGTTATTTGACAGCAGATTGTATTACTAGAGAGAACTATCGATCCAGGGTACTCGATCTCATTACAACACACTTCCATAAAGCTTGTGAGAGGCAGCAATCTGTTGCTTCTGCACTAACTACAGTTATTTCTTATGGATGGAATAATGAAGTGTTTTCTGATGTATAATCATGACAGATTTTATCTGGAATGAGTAAAACAAGTAAAAGTCAGTCATAAAATATAGCATGGCTGGAATAAAAGGAAGAAAACTCCTCTGCTCTTCCATCAGAATGACAAATAACTAACACATTCTGCAGCTCCTTGTATATGACATTAAATCTCAATCATTGTTTTCCTACTGTGAGATTAAAATGGAATTATTTATCTGGAATATCAAAAAGGGCACTGCATCATGAACTCTAAACTTGTTTTGATGCAGTATCTTTCCCAATAAAGACTAAACAATGTCAAATGGACTCCCTTATCACTGAAGATTCAATATACAAAATATATTGGAATATACAAAAATATTTTTGGAATATATTTGGAATATACAAAACCTTCAACGGGTCAGGAAACCACCACTTGAATCTTAAAAACAATTATTAAACAGGGTTTATGTCATATGTAATTCATATAACTGGAATTCACTAACCTGAAATTCACAAGGAGATACTCAAGCAAATCTGTAACACAAAGGACTCAGAGGAACTCTTTCACCAGGTTTTACATAATGAAATACCAAATTATATGTACCAGTTTATGTTACTAGATTGATAGATGGCAGAAGTCTTCTAAAGCAGTGACATACTTTCATATGATAATTTCAGTACTCTCAGTTTAACCAAATTTCAATATTTGGGGCTGAGGTTTTCAAAGACTAGTGCACTAGTCTTTTCAAAGACTACACACACAAAAATTCTCCTAGTTCACACGTAAGAATTCACTTTATGGAAAAGCCTGAACAGGATCATGCTTTGGAATAACAAAACATAGCTTAGCTGTTACTTTAGTGTCAGGAGCACATGCACGTTTAGGTGTTACACAGATTTGGCCATGTTGTATCACTTCCATAAAACAGATCACACATGTTAAACCATGCGGACCAACCACCTTGGGGAGGGAAGGGCAATGGCAGAAAAAGATCAAGAAAAGACTGGGAGCACGCCTCTGAACAGAATTTAAAATGTAGGGACCTATCAACAATGTTCTGCTGGTAGGAGAGAAAGATGGATAAGAGAGAACCTAACAGTTCTTCAGTCTGGCTGCTGGTCTACTCATTAGCCGAGAGCAGACCAACCTTCTGCCTCACAAACTGCAAAGGTCTGGTCCCTGCTATGGATGCAAAGGAGTCTTCTGCACATGATTTGTGTGAAACAATTTGCATGAAGTGCTGTATTTTGGCAGCTGCCCCCTACCCAGCACATTCTTAATATTTAAATTAAAAATGCTAAGAGGGTACAGTACAACTGGTGAATGAAGGATTCTCTACACAACAGCTTATCCACCTCATAAGAGTTTTGGTCTTTGTGCACTATAATCACAGAATAAGTTTGTGTCAGGATGAATATATATAATAGGCACCTGCCAGTCCATATTCTCATTATAAATCATACATATAAAAGAGCAAAATTACAACAGTATGAAACAGCTTTACCTCTGGCATTTCCTGACTTCCACATGCGTAATTTGACACAGCAACACTCTTCTTAAAGCCTGTTCTTTTGCATGTCTACCTCTTATACTATTACCAAGTAAATTGTACTTTCATTGTATCTTATAAACATCTGTTCAGAATTAGAGCACTGCTTAGAAAGAAATGACAAAAGGTAATTTAATCAGAAAAAGATGCCCTATAGATGCACTGTATGAAAGGAATTAAAATGCAGCAGAAGATGCTTCATGTGAGCTTGTGGCTTCAACAAGCATGAAAGAACGGAAGTTGTTTCTTGTGCATCTGGTCTGAGGTTTGAGCTCCAGTTACATCCATTTCTTATAGTTAGAACATGCAAAAACATTTGTTTTGCTTTTTTACTGAGGGTAGCCCACAATACAGACCTTTCAAGCAGAGTTCCTCCACCCAGTTACTTCACTTTATGAAATGCATAGGGATAAGGATCTAAGTCCTTCCACTGCTATCAATTTTTTTCCAGCATATTCACTGAGAAAAAACAGGCAGACAGACATGGTACAATCACAAAACCTAGAAAAGATTTTGCTAAAGTGCTGTTGAGAGCTGAACGGAACAGAACCAGCAACCAATAACCCAAACGCTTCAATTTGACAAGCAAATAACAAGAAAATTTGACATGAAAGACAGCTGGTTGAAAAGAGTACACATGCAATGATGTACAGCATGGTCAGTTCCATAAATAGAGAAGTGTAGAAGCCTCCTTTATAAAGGTGTCCTTAGATGTAACCAAGTAATTTCACAAATGGCTTCTTGATACTTTTGCACAGGGTGGTTTCAGAGTTTAGATCATTGTATCACAGCCTTATTTCTGAAAACTTGACCTCAAACTCAGTGGCTGCTTCCCACTGGGCTTAAGAATTGGCTGAAACACAACTAATTCTATCAGGTCTCCTACTGGCAGTTAAAGCAAAAGCACCTAACATAGTAGATCTTTTCTTGCCATTAAAAGTGCAGTTCCTTCCCTAATCTTTGGACTGCCACATTAAATTTTTATTTTCTTCTTTGGAATGTAGTTTCTTTGTTTATTACAGACCATACAAAAGATAGGAAAGCAAAGAGGAAGGAACTCTTCCCTTCCCTTCTCCAACAATACAGTGTCTCTTTTCTCTGAAAAATGTCAAATAAGTTGGACTGAGTGAAGATTTGACACAGACACTGCAGCAAAGATATAAAACATAACACTGGGTTGGATAAGTGGAGTAACAGTTAGGAGAGAGATCTCTATCGCATCTATGGAACAATATCAGAACATCATATAGCATTCTGCCATTTTCTTTTTACAAGAATTAAATAAAACTGGAGAACCTATGAAACACTTAACTGAGAGCAGGGAAAAGGTGTTACAGTGAGGCACTTAAGAAGTTAATACTGTTTAGCTTTTAAAAATAAGACCAAGAAGAGATTTGATTACAGCAAAGCTGTACCTTTTCAGGGAGAAAATGCCAATATTAGAGGCCTATTTAATCTAATGGGCAATGACATAACAAGAACCAATGACTAGAAGCTGAAGCTAGATAAATTTAAATGAGAATTAATGTCTCTACTTCTAGCAGAGAGGGTGATTAACCTTTGAAACAAACTACAAAAGGAAGTGCTAGATACTCCATTTATTGAAATTTCAGATAAAGACTGTATGACTTTCTGGAAAATATCCTTTAGTCAAATAGATCAGGGGGCTCTACATGCAAAGCTTTTCCTTAAGAGTGGAATCTACTTTACTTCTTGAATGACAGAACTACAGCCTTGCACATCAACATCTTCACTTTTATAAGACACCAGCTCTCTCCAAAGTAAGAAAAGCTTCAATGTATTCTATAAACAGAAACCAAGGCTAAATTGCTCCTCTTTCCTTCTCTCTCCACATTAAAAGTGAGGCAGGATATATCTCCCATTTAGGATTTTCACTTGGAGGGGACTCCCAATAAAAAGAGCATGTTCTTGGTGGATCCCATACTGCTCTTCAATCCCAGCCTCTTTCAGCCACACACCTTACTAATGCATAATTTAGCTCTTATTACAACAGCTGGAAAGCTACTCATGTCTCTACTCACACACTCCTCCACATGGAAGAGGTTGTGGTTGGTTTGAGAATGATGATGGTGCTCAGCAGGGTTATGGCAACTATTGCCACCTCATTCCTCCTACCTGCCACAAGACCCAGAAGGACAGAACAGCAGTTAAGTCATATGTTTTTAAAACTGTTTCATTAAATGATGTATAGAGAGTTTCACTCTTGAATTACCACTGTATCATGTGAAATGAAATTTTAATAAATCTATGCGTGTTTCTTATCAGGATAATTAACTGACTTTCTCTATTAGATGAAGGTGGCATCTTAATGTAAGTGCAAATTTTATTACACTGCCATTGTAACCTTACTGAGAATAGAGTGTACATTTTGTCAGATAATGCATTTACAAACCAGATACAGTCACTCCACTGCAGTTATAGTCATCTGACCCATCTCGATCCTTTTACTTCTGTTTTCTCATGCTCCAGAGTCCAGAAGAGCTTTTCCCGCTTCTTCTGTTCTTTTATCATAAAACAGATCGAATTAAAAGGGACTTAAAAGATAATCCAGTTCCAAACCCCCTGCCATGGACAGGGACACCTTCCACTAGACCAGGTTGCTCAGAGCCCTATCCAACCTGGCCTTGAACACTTCTCTGGGCAACCTGTTCACCACCCTCACCACCCTTTCCACCCCAAAGTTATCCTGTTCTCACCTAGAGAGGTTTGTTCTGTGAAAAGTTCACATGAGGGACAGAAAACTGCTAGATGGCACAGTGCTGTCTATCCTTGCTATCTGCTGGTTACTTGGGTGACTTTTACAGTAAATAGGTACAAAACTAGCAATTGAGATTTCATCACCAGCCACACCTCCCCTCTCCTACAAGACACTGTACATGGCTCACAAAATTGTGGTGAGACAGCTCAAGTGTATTTATTCAATGCTTGATTTTCTACTGCTGGATATATCGCATTTAAAAAGTCCAACCCACTCATGAGCTATTTCTGACTGCAATGATATCCCCTCTATTTTAAAGCCAGGGGATTGTCATTCCACAAATCATACAAAATATTTTTGTATTCCTCATTGTAAAATGTCAAGTCTGTAGTTTTCTATGATTCCCATAAAATGTTTAAACTTCTCTTCATTTTATGCTCATCTTAGTGTGTTCCTCTACTTCGGCTCAGGTTTTTCAAGTAAACTGTCCTGGCAGGCAATTTTTCAAGAGTTAAGAAAACACTTACCTGATTCATCGCAGGCAGTCTTAAAGAGAGATCAGCTAAGTCTGTCTACATAGTACCTCCCACCCAAATATTTAAATAGCAAGTAATTAATATGCTATAATAAAAAAGCTGCCTGATCCTAACAGCTCTGAAGTTTGCAATGCAAAGAGTGCAACTGATGGAAAAATAAATCCTATTAGGCCAAAATGTTCTGCACTTACAGCATCAAATGACTGCACTACAGTTTATACAAGACCCCATAACCCAGAAATAGAACGGCAAACTCTAACTTCCCTTGTGACATAAGTGACTCATTGTCACTCCAAAAAAAGCAAATCATAATGTATCTCCTACCAGGTTTGAGTAAGTTTTCTAGGTGTTGCATTTAGAAAGTTTTCACATATTCTTTGAGGTATTTTTGACTGCAGTGATATTTCCTGCATCTATAAAAGGCAATATTGCTGGGAGGAAAACCAAAATGGAATATTTAAGTGTATTCATTTACAAAGGCTTCTTCAGCTTCGCTAAAAAATCAAAATGCTGCTTGCCCTGTTGTCAAAACTAATTTCTTTCAAACTTTCTGAGTGTAACCAAAGAGTCAGTGCCAAGTACAGCTCTCTTAAACCACCAGAAACTCTGATCAGTGAGTTAGGGACAATTCACCAAAACAGCTCTTTTCTCAGCCACACACCCAACTTGAAGCTTACCCAGGAATATATTTCTCTGGGATCTCACCACCTCCTTAAAAGCCAGTTTGAATAGGGGGCTCATTGAACATTCTCTAATAGAACTCCACTCAAAAACTCCAGTGTAGAAATTTCAAATTATTTTTGTGAGGTTGTCAGTTTTAAAGAGGCTTGTAAAGGAAATGTGAGACTCCCCAGTCTGCTACATTCTTGTATCTAGCTGGCTCATGTACATGACACCCCAGCATGTACATGGTTCTTCACTATGCAATACCTTAAATTACCTAAAAAGCATCCCCTAAATATCTCACCTACATTCAAAAGATATCCTAAAATACCATTTCTGCATCTGCAGGACCAATTCCTACTGATCATGGACAAGAGTCTTGTCTAGGTACAATGTGGTCAATTCTGTAAAAGGAACTACCAGAGGAGTCTCATATGACCAGTTTCTCCACTCAGAATGTTAATAAGCAGGTGGAGGGACAAAAGCAGTGACTACCAATTGGTGCAGACCAGGAGCTGCCTGGTTGAATTTACAGTGCTAAAATTCCCACCTGGATAACTCCTGCACCAAATAGTCAAATATTTTGTTGTGAAGGTGGCTTAGAGTTAAGTCAATCACAGTGTCTGAGGTTGATCCATTGTCTCAAGCTAATCCATAGTCTCACCTACATACGTGACTAACTGGGGAGCTGCTAGACATACTATATACTATATACTATACATATTACTAATTTGGGTGTGCACACAGACACAATCCTGATACCCAGCTACACCACAGTTATAACTGTAGGACATGCTTGAATTTAATACTTATATTAATTCTCTTGGAATTTACACTTCATAGCTCTGGCCACAGTGGAAATCTCCCGAAAATGCATCACTTTTCAGCTAATGGGATTTGAATAGTTAATCATATTTAGCTTTTTCAGAGCACGTTTCATCAACAGAAATCTAATACTATTGTTCCTATTTTACAAACAGAATTCATAGGTAACTGTAAAAAACTAAAGAATCTTCTTCTTAAAATTGCTCAGCCCAGCACTGATAGGGAAGGGAGCATAGTAGGGTAGCAGGCTTAATTTCTGTCCTCTCAAACCTTTCACCAAAATGATAAAAAAGTTTCTCACCTGAAAGGTAGGTATCATTACCTCATTTCAGCAACAACGGGACAAACCCAGGAGATGTCAAGGGATCTAACAAGGAAGCTTTTGGCTAAGTCACTAAGACCCACATTTTTCTAAACCTGTGTCACATGTTTTTACTCATTAAGCATTTTTCCTAGATATACTATCAGAAAATTCATTAAAGATAAAAAAAAATACATTCTGTCCATTTGACTATAAGGCAGAACAGAAGCCAGCTTATCAGATTTATAATCATGCCATCATTGAAATGAAGGAACGTGAAGACAGAATACAAACAGAAAAAAATCATAGTTTTCATTAAAACAAAAAATACCTCCTCACTTGCAAAGTGTACCCTTTACAATGAGGTGCTTTTAAAAGGAGAGGGTGCTCCTCTCCTCTTTTAAGTACAAAAGCCTAGGAACAAAACCCATCAAGATTTAGAGGAACCACTGATAAATAAATTATAATTCAGCACTACAATTTTTAGGATGTGTCCTAGTTAGGACAGCTGAGACCAGTTCATCATGGTATGGGTGTAACCCAAAACTGTGTATTCTATAGCCTTCCATGCCATTTCCCAGAAATTGTTAGCAGTAGAGGCCTGTAGATGTTCCTGTCCTCATACCCTTTTATGGAATTCCCCGCTCTGAGGGAAGGACTGAGCATTCCTGCCTGAACTGGAGAATATATAAACTTGGAGTTTTGGAACCTTTTTACCACTTGTGGGATCCAGAGGAAGACTGCAGCTCACCGCTCTCAACCAGACTGCAGCTCACCACCCTCAACTGGACTGCAATCACCACTTTTGACCAGACTGCAACAGCTCTCCCACCAGCAGGTTTTTTCCCCTCTCCCTTTACTTTGGACTCGGGGGGGGCCCAAGAAACACCACTTTGTTCATGCCCCAGGGTGCTGGGTTATACATTTGGGTTTTGTGGGTTAAAACCAAATTGCTTGTCTGTATAATCGTACTTATTGTATTATTTTATTAAATTGTTATTCTGACTTATAATCTCTCTTTTGAGTTGAGTTCATTTCCCTTGCTGGTTAACTTTTAAACCAGCACAGGATGCATAGCTCTTTTATTAAAACCAGCTTTCGAGCACTAACATGAGAAATCACAGGAAATTAGACCTCTGTTTCTGCTGCACTGCAATGGTTATGAAAATACAAAGCCCTCACAGCTTTACAACACTAGCACTGTCGATTCCACCAACTGATGACTACCTACAGGCTTTGCTGTTGGTTTGAAATAGCACTGAACTTTAGCCAGTGCAGGAGTTTCATTATGGAGGCAATCTCTTCTCATTCTATTCATTACACTGATAAAACAGCAGCTAGCACTTTGCATTAGGCAGAACTTCTACTTTAATTACAGGATTTTTACTAAAGCTTGTCTTTTGGTGTCACTTCAGGAAATGTAGAGTCGGCATGTGTAATGTAAAAACAACTAATTGATTATGTACCACTGTGCCTGCATACTATTTGCAATAGATTATGGTTCCTGGTATTTAAAGTGTGGATACATTTGCTATGTCAGTAAGTATTCTGTATAAACAAGGCCTTTTCCTGGATAGTAATGCAAGCATAGAATTAAGTTCTTTCATTGTATCAGATAAAACTCTATATTAAATACAAAAAAACTTTTGATTTGAACAATATTTAGAAATATGGTTATCTATAGATGGTGACAGGTTACTTAAGTTTAAAAACTGAGTGAAATGTTGAATGTAATCAATATGTGATTGCAATGGCAAAGTCAGACTCATGAACATTATTTGAAGAAGACCTGCTAGGAATAAAAAAACAATTCCTAACAAGGAACAAGTAGCACCTCACATGAATGCTGTCTTCCCAACTTCATCATAGACTAAAAAAAAATAGTAGTAGCACTAACTGCACTAACTCCTCTCATGGGCCACTGCATTCCTACAAAGTTTGAATGAAGGTCACAGGCTATGGGACATTACAAAGACTTTAAAAAAAAAAGTGATTTTTGTTTTCTTTTCAGGCATCAGCCATTTTCAGGAATTGGTTTTAGTTTCCTCATCAGGCCCCCAAGGTCACCTTGCCTACTTAGGACATCTGCAGACATACCCACCAACAGCCAAAAAAGTTGCTAGAAACTGGCCCTTCAGGGTAACAAATCATCCCACCATTTTGGTTACCAAAGACGCACTCTTAGGATGCAATAAATTTTGCCCTGAAAGTGTGTATTGCTCTCCATCAACTATAAGAAGAGCCCAGACAAATAACCGATGCAGACATCTGCGTTAGTCAAATGAATCCCACTCTTAGTATCACTGCAGAACCTCAAGCCCAGCAACTTAGATGCACAATTCTCATATGAAAAGGACTACTGATTCAGTCCCCACTTTCCTAAGTGTGACCCAGGTCTGCCCAGCTGCCACCATGAGTAAAGCTGCAATTGTCCAAGAAGCCTTATTCAAAATGACTTATTTGCAGGCAGAGACTATTAAGTGGCCATTAAAAACCAAACCAAACCAAACCAAACCAAACCAAACCAAACCAAACTTGGATGTATTTTTGCACAAATTTCTGAAAAAAAAAATAACAAGTAAAAAATAAATAAAATGTGAAAGGCAACATATAGAGCAGCACCCCTTCCCCCTATCCCCACAGCTTGTCCCATGTTTCAGTGGGCTCAGTGGAGGCTGCTGCATCACCAGCATGCAGCATGCTGGATCATCACTTGAATAGGAGCCAGCCTGCCATGTCAAGGATAGACTCATGGGCACTAAACAGAAAAAAAGTCAATTTTGAGGTAATTATGTGTTGAATGCCCTTTTTAACCTGCAGCTGTTGGGGGCATTCAGCACATATGGTTAAGGTTGATGAAATTTTTAAAGTCACTGAAATTTATAAGGTTACCTTGGCAGGTCACCCAGCTTGAATTATTTTCTTGCTAGTGTACAGAAACAGCAGAGAGAGCACACTGTTTACTTACTGTAGAAGGGCAATGCAGTCATGCTGCATCAGGAATTGCTCAAGGACCAGAACTGAACCAAAACTCCTCAGTGCTGTTGGATAAACGATTGAGGGAGAAGACATATAATAATTATCCATTATAAGGAATAGATAATTATCCACTGCCTCCTTTAAAAGCACAGTATGACTGTCCTGACTCTCTCCATCCCTTTCTCCCCAGCCTCAGAAGAGAGGGAAGCACTGATAAAGAAAGATGATGCTTCCCTTTCTGGCTGCTGCATGCCTTTGAATGTGGATACCTCCTGAAATGAGCAGAGGAACTCCTTGTGGCCCTCAGATTAATTTTTAGCTCAGTGAGGAATTTTGATAATATTTTTTTTTGTAAAATTCCTTGAGAAAGATCACTATTTTTTTTTTTTTTGAAGGAACACATGCACAGGAAGGGATTGGCTAGCAGAGTCACTTGTCATTCCCCTTAGATTTTTGTCACACATCTTATGACAACAGGTGTGTGGCTTCAACTATAGCTGAAATGACCAGTCTTAGAAAGATATTATTGCTTAAATCAGACAAGTCACTTGAAGTTCCTGTTTCTAGTGAGCTCTTTGTGCCATTCCCCACCATCACAGAAGTGAATCCTTGGCTTATGAGAAGCCAGGCACTGAAGAGCTGTCAGGACCAAATAAGCCTTGGATGTTGCTAGGAGAATTCCCCTCCTTACTTACCAAACCCTCTTCTGCTTTTCTCTGATAATGGAGGGGTCTCAAACACAGCCTGCAACTAAAGTGGCCATGACCTTGTTCTAAAAAGTTCACTTGCAAAAGCTATAATATATTCTACAAATTTTCTTGCTTTTTATTTTCCAAGTCAGCCTTTAAAACTGCGTCTGTGTGCCTACAAACAGGTCTTACAAGCAGACCTGTACAACATTATATGAGGCAATAAGATGTTAGCTGAACAATGAGTAAAGCATACAGTGACAAGTGATGTGATTCAGATCTGAAGTGATCTTCCCGAACAAAAGGATGTGTCTCCTTTTTCTTCGTTATTCTATAGGAAGGCTTCGGTGTTCATCCCTGTACAACAGAATTTCAGTGATATTACAGACTATTTCTATGCAAGTCACTGTGGAATTGTGTTGGCATCTTCAGAGAACTAATCATGATAAATGTATTGCAAGCTTCTTTAGAGTTTTTTAATGAGTAAAAACGTAGAGCTGGGTGATTCATATAAGAGGCAAGCTTTGGACAGTCAAAGTTTGTGTTACAAGAAATTGTAGCAATAGGACAACTTTACTGAGTCCTTGCTGATTACATTTCTTCAGGATCTGGTACAAAATTAGGAAATAAACCTGCTCTTCGGAAATCTTTTCCTTTTTGTATAGAAATTAATCGCAAATCCTTAATTAAGTACAATCACGAAGTACAAAGGTGTAAACAGTGAATAAGAGCAGTCTGCGCTTAGAAGATCTAGTCAAAGTACATAAAAATTGTCACTAGAAGCCAGGAGTACTGAAAGAGTTCAAGGCAAAAAGAGGCTATGCATATGCATGGCACTGATATTGAGGAGCATTTTCTGAAGACTCAAGCCCATTCATGTTTATATGCAGCTGGTCCCACTGAATAATTTCATGGCATTGCAGACTTAAACAGCCACATATGGGTCAGGTACTGACAAAATTAAATAAGCAAAGTACAATTAAGCTGATATGTATGCATACTGTAATCTCAGTAATCTGCATATTTTGGTATAACATAGAATTTGAACAAATTAAGTGATGCATTAAACACAGAAAGTGAAAAATTACCAATGTAATTGTCTCTTTTGGAAAACCAGACTAATTTGCAGCGCTGATCAGTCTTGCAACAGAGGAAGATCATAAGCCAGCCACAATGGGCAAAGTGTCATTCAAGTGTCTCAGACATCTGAAAGGAGGCAAAAAGACTTTCAGCCTTCGGAACAGAGAGTTATAAATTCTGCACATGGAAAACTTTCAACTATGATAAATGTAGTTCATCTGCATGGGATAACCAGGTGAGTCACCAAGTATTAACCAGAAAGTAAATGGGAATCACCTTGTGCTAATCTTTTCTATGTAAACATTATTAGAAGCCCCTTGTGCCATACCCTGACTATGAAGAAAGCAGGCCAATGTAAGTAGTTTTGAAAAGGATGCCAGACTCCAGATGTATAAACTGACTGATGGAGGTTAACCACTATGGTGATTCTGCTGCAGATAGCTTTATTCTTAAGGTTTGTAATCTTAAGGAAGAAGGTGACAGCAAGCCACTGCTGGGACAGAAGTCACACAGTGGTTTCAAGAGACTTGCCCAGGCAAGGTTCATTTAAAGCCCTTTCTTCCACAACAGCTAGAAGAGCTGTGTACTAGAGTACTTTACATTACTACCCAAGAGTAATGTTGGTGTTCAGCAGCCATGTCCCTTAACACCATATCCTAGTATGCTCTGTGAGGTCTAAATCAGACTGCACAATACAAATAGTCTAGCTGGGGCTACTGGAAATATTTAGAGAGTACTACTGCAGTGTTGCTGTTACTGCATACAACTAAGAGTGTCTAAAAATTCCACCAGCTATATAGTCAAGCTTAATTCAGGTGAACCATAAGGGTTTCCTGACTCAAACACTAAAAACAATTATGAGGGACCTGCTCCAATCTCTAAAGCCTGTACAGGCCTCCCGACTGGAAGAGCTAGTAGACAGGCTTGTTGCTACAACCCCCCTGAATAGATTTGTGATTTACATTGCTATGACTTCCTGCTGGAAGAATCTCTGATGAAAAAGGAAGAAGACAGCCTTATAAGTGAGTGGAGTAGCAGGAGTGGAAGAAGTCAGCCAAGGGTTTTGAGAGAGATCACATCAGAAATATCAAAGACAGCATTGATAGAAACTGGAGAGTCAGAGTTCATTCAGACAAACTGCAGCCTAGAGAGTAATGGAGCAAGAAAGCCTTTTGGTTCAAACTTCTGTGACTTCTGTAGTGCCCTCACTCAGTGTTAATACTGTGTCCATTTGGCTCAAATGCTGTGTACACAGAAAAGTCAGACTACAGTGAGTACTAATTTCTGCCAAAGAAACAGTTAACACCAAAGCACATCTAGTTTTAGTTAAAGTTCTCCTGCTGTCTACAGGAGCTAAATGCAATCACAGGCTTCTTCCTTTCCCAAAGCACTAGCAATTGGTAATGGAAACATTTGTCATAATTATCCTTTCTGAAGAAGTGCAAATCAAATAAAATCACCATAACGCTACCTATCTTGAAAAGGTATCAAGATGATCTATTTATAAATGTTGATATATAGCTAGAGAGTAAGATGAAGTATTGCCTGCACTAACAATACAGTCATATTCCATAATCACACTGGGACACCACCAGCACCTTCTCCTTTGAAGAACTGGGAAGAATGAAACCAAATGAAAGAGGTAGGCTGAAAACCCCTCTTTGCAGTCATCTTATGTAGGGACACTATATCTGTGTTCTATATGAGGCACTTCAGCAGACCCATATGTTGTTACTATTCCTTTAACCATCCTTTAAGTGTTTAAACTTCACTGCTAGTGTGGAAAGTGCATGACAGATACACAGTTAGTACTTCCAATAATGACACAAATTAATGACATTCTATTCAAACAGTTTAGACAACGATGACAAAAATAAAAAAGCGCACTAGAAAAGAAAGAGGAATGTGTGTGACAAAAAACTACCTGTAGCTTGAAAAATGGAGGGATAATTTAAAGGATGCTATTAAAGCAGCAGAATTGAAATGAGCATCAGGCAAGTTTGAAGCTAATATGCTCATTCCTTTGATCACAATGTTTCACAGTATTTAGCACATGATGGAGAGCTTTCACTTATTTATGGTAAGAAAAGTAGAGTACAAATTATTAATAGCTCATCTCATTAACTAAGTGTTAAAAAGTAACAAGAGGCAGTGCAATGGATGTTTAGAAAGCTCCCTTCCTTAGGAAGTTTTAAACGAAGATCACATATAGCCCAAGCTGCTAAAATACTTTTAAAGGATAATACAGGTTAGTGATGCCACTTCAGGGAAACCCTCGAGAAATCTTTTAGTGATGCAGAAAGAACAAAGCCAGGATCCCAGTGGTTGTCAGTAGCATCCCAAGTTTCCAACCCAACTTGACTCCCAAAGCAAACCAACTGGAGACATGATATGCTTTTGCTGAACCAGAGCAAGAATCTTCAAGTAGCCTGAAAACTAGCAAAGATGGGAGGCTGGCAGAAAAAAAGAACTAACTGGGAAATAAAAACCAAACCAACGAAAACCAAACCAACTAAAAAAAAACAAACAAAAAACCCCCAAAAAACACCAAAAAAACCCCCAAAACAACAAAACAAAGCAAAGGTATGTTCCTCTGTAAGATACATATTTTATGAGTTCTCTAGGAAGCCTAAACACTGGAGTGGAAAAACACATGTATTTCCTCTGCAGCTGCCCAGAGGGGCAAATTCCATGACTGTAAGTCTCAAGAATGACATCAGCACCATCCGTGTGCCATTCTGAAGGGCTGATTAGAATACATGTTAGGTTAGGAACTGGATGTGAGTTCTGGTGGAGATACCTTGGACAGTCATTCACTGCACCCTCACATACTTTAACTATTCCTGACAGATGTTTGTCCAACCAATTCCTAAAGACCTCTACAAGCTCCATCTATTTCTTCATTATCCCTACTGTTGCAAAGTTTTCCTAATGGAACCTGCAGCTGGCATAAAATAGCAATCCCTCCCCTGAAGAAAGACTAAGCTCATTGAAAACCTCCACAGGTGCACTTAGATACCTGTGTTTTCTTGTATTTTTAGAAGCACATCTACTGCCAAGTATGTATAAACTAAAATGAGCAATAAGTTAACCATGACTTACATTTTAAGACTCTCAGTAACAACTTGGACTGCCAAAGAACCTCCAGTCACACTTTAACAAACTATATAGAAAAATCACTTTATCCACAAGCAATAAGCAGACACCAGTGAGATAAAACACACCATCTGCTCAGCAGAACTCCATGACGCTACACAACACTTTATGATAAAAATGAGATTCCAGAAGAAAAGTAAACTGATTTTTTAAAAATTCTATATCTATTAGTCAATAGTTCTTTTTCCAGTGTGTAATCCTAGTAACACCTGCTGTCCTCAGTGTCCTCCTTTTTCCTTATTTTAGTTCTGCCTAACCAAGAGAGTTATGGCAGTATGTGGTGTCCCACCACCAAGGGGAAGGGAGCATGCAAGATTCATAGATGCCCCTGGTCAAAAAGGAGTGACAAAAGTCAGAGGGTCCACAAAAACTTTAAAACTTTTATTAGTAAATTATACACTTGCCTTGGAAATTGGTTTAAGTTAATCCCTTTATCTTCTAGTATAAACACATGGTGGATTTTCTATAAAGGGTAGAGTGAAAGAGAAGAGAGAGAGATATTAAAGGGAAGGAAGGAAGGGAGGGAGAGAGGGAGGAAGGCAGGAAGGAAGAAAGGGAAGGAAGGTAGGAAGGCAGGAGGAAAGCAGGCAGGCAGGCAGATAGGCAGGCAGACAGGCAGGCAGGCAGGAAGGTCCCTAGTCCTGGCTCCAGTGTTGATCCAGCTCGATGGGGTGTCCAAGGTCCTGGCAGAATGCATGCAGGCTTTGTGAGGGTACCTTTTTATAGATAGGTTTCCCCACCCTGGTGCTAAGTTTCTTGCTTTCTACGCAAATTGGTTATCATGAGCAGTTCATTCTTCTAGACCTTTCTGAAAATGGGTCGGAGAGCTTCAAGGCTCTTTGTTGATCTTGATCCTCTCTCTTTGGGTCAGCCTTTGGTCCATGCCTGCTTCTCGACCTCATTCCTGGACTTGAACCGTACTGTGTTATACTTTTCTTTCTCCCAGTGTGTTTTTACCAACAATCTTTGGTTGGCTCCATGCCTATCTAGCTTGTCAGTGTTTGAGACATACACATTAGCCCCTTATCTTCTAGGCTTTTACACAGTGAAAGCTCCAGCTCTGGCCAGCACATCATCAATAGAATTGCTAATTAAATTACAAGGTCAGATTGAAATCTCTCCATTCTAATATAATGAAGTACATAACCTTTGGAACCTGACAAAACTGAGCTAAAAGCAATGGAAACATAAACCACTTTATTTCTCAAATTCCATTTTTTTACTTCCCTTTTTTCAGTGGATGAAGCTGATCTTGTGAAGCCTGTGTGAGTTTTAGAATAAGTTTCAGAAGAACTGGGGGTTTGAGTCATGAAGGATGCAATTTTCAGCAGAACTCAGTATGCAAACTAACAAGAAATTTGTATCAGGGCCTCAGTTTAGAGTTTCGGAAAGCTGAACTGAACCAGCTTTGGTCTGACCAGATATAAAGTTGTAGCAATAAAATCTGGATAATAAATTCAGCTTGTATGGATGTTATTCTATATACATCTAGTAATTTCTCTTAGAAGGATGAAAACAAACTGTGTAAGACACTTGCATAGAAAGTAGGAGTCATGCCAGAAAGACATACTGGCTCACACACACCCATGACTGAAACAGCTATAATTGGTACAGAAATCTGTCCTTAGATTACAGTGTGTAAGAAGATGCTTTTTCAGTACTCCAAGGTACCGATCCTTCATAGCTCTTACAACTCAGCACAGCTCTAGCAGGAAAGATTGAGAAAAAGTCATGGGATTCCACACCACAGTGGTTAAGGCCACCCTTGCAAAATCACAGTCCTTTCCCTGTTTAATTCAGAGTAAGGACATAACCTAAACCTTCTCCATCCTGTTCCACATTGCTATCATTATAGGGCAGTTCACCAAATCCTTCCTGCTGGAACTGTCCTATTTTATAAGATCGATTGACAGCTTGTATATGCAGAAAAGAGACTGACCTTTAGGCAAATAGATTATTCATTTAGAGCTTGCAAGGGTCAAATTGCTACACCAAAGAATTTAATATGCAGTGAGTGCGGAAGAACAGAGGTAGGAAGACCTGACTAATGAATTCATGCACTTACACAGTGAGGACATTAGGTACCATGTTATTACACACACCATGAATTGTTTTTCCTGTTTTGATCTAAACTGTTTGTTTTACTAGGGTTTTATTTGAACTGCTATTTTCACTTGGAAATATTAATTTTTGATGAGCGAACATTTTCTTATAAATGACTTTCCAATATATTCTCAGTCTCGTTTTAGATGGATATCTGTCACATTCTGAACAATCATTACAGCCTTAGACATTTTCCCATCTAAATGCTAACTAAAGGTGATACTGCCTACTTAGAAAAGTCAAACGAAGTCATAGCCCATGTTACTATAACAGCAATAAAAGGGCAAGAAAATGAGGAGCTGTGCTATTAAACATGATGAAAATAATAAATGTAGAGTTAGAAAATGGGCTGGGAAGTATTTTGAAGTGCAAGCATTTTTCTTTTCAGGCTAGAACAGAGCTTGGTAATGAGAAGCGAGGTGCCAGAAGCAGACACACTGCACTGAGACACGCTGGAACTGGTGGATCTTTCCTGCCTGCTTACTTCAGATTAGGCAAAGAGGGTAATGACCTCTCTGCAGTGCACTCAGGCTGAAAAAACTACCACCTACTAGAGGACAAGTCAGATTTCAAGGAGATACTGGTACTTTACAAAGAAGACACTGGAATTTTGCTATACTGATCACTTTTATAGGAATGGTTGAAGGTCTTTATGGTCAGGCAGTAAAAAAACAGAACTATGTGAGAAAATCTTCCACCATAGCTGCAAAATGTATCTGAAGCCAGAGAAAAAATCCAAAAACTTCTAAAAACAGAATGAAAAAGTGACTTTTTTCTTCTCGGGGAGTTATATCTCTCTTTATAAAAAAGACAAGAAAGAAGCCCCCTCAGTTTTCATAGTGTCCTTGCTCAGGTATATCCTTAGGGTTCAGATTCATCCTCCTACAATAGACTGCTTGTTGGTATCTGGCACAAGGTTGATCAAGTATTGTCTACATCCTGGCCTTGCTGTGAGCTACACTGAGCTAATCCATCTAGTGCACAGCTACCCACCTGCTGATCACAATCTGCCCTGCAGCCCTTCCTCAAAGGAGGAGATGGAACCTCGTTACACTTACCCAGGCTAATCCCACATTAATCACAGGAGCTCTGGTAGCCTGGGTGTTATTTTCCTCCTCACACCTCTACAATGTGCAGTTATACACATAAGAAATAATGAGTCCCTGAAGGATAGCAGCTGATAATGTGCTCTTGAGCTTCCTCAGTGAGGATCACACCTTGGACAGCCAATTTCCTGTAAAGGCAGTTCAACTCCCTGGCTGGAGGAAAAGAATATGCAAGATGCAAAATGAAGGTCAGTCCATATGCCACGTTTTTATCCATTTAAATAACATGAGGGAAAAAAAGTTTGGCTGCTATGGTGCAAGATTCTGTGAAGACAAGCCCTAACATGATAAAGTGAGCAAAGGAGGAGAGGAGCAGTCACACTGAAAATAACAATCAGCTACTCTCTCCACTGTTTTACAGTTACTTTCAACTAATTTACTCAGAAACCATAACCACCCATCTTGTCACGGCAGAAGACATTAATTAGCTAAAACATTTACAGAGTTTATTGCAGTCAGTCAAACATTTTAGTTCAGACAAGCAAAGCAGCCAAGGTAAAGTGGACTGATGCAAGCCACTGGGTGTTCTTCAGAAGCAAGTCAAAGGCTGTAAAATAAACTCCAGGAAGACCCATGAATGAATACAACCCCCGGCATCCAGGAGTGAAGCACGCATCACTGACACTGCCCTCAGCAGCAGGTGCACAAAGCTGCAGCATATTGAATTAATAAAGAAAACCAAGACACTGCAAGCCTTAATTTTCCCTTCAAGAAAACGAACATAGGAGCTTAGTATACTCTGGGAAGTATCAGGGTGCTGTAATTCAGATGCTGTACCTTTGAAACACTGGAACTTCTGCAGAGGAAAAGACAATTCAGTTTGTACAGTGCTTTATTTTTAATTTGCTATCATGCAGTGGCTAATTAATTCTAGACTTATGGTTTTACGAATATAGTATCCAGTCTGGCTTCTCAGTCTTAACACCCTTTCAATACATTTACTCTCTCTGTTTTCCTGTTATCTACATCAGCTTTCAAGAAAATTACATTGGTATTCCATACACTTTGGTGTTTCTAACATGACAGTTTTCTTTGTTTCTTCTTCAACAGATTTGATAAATGGTGGCTTTACAATCCCCCTCTCAATAACTGTTCACATTAATGTAGTCCTTCTTTACTCCCCATTCCTCCTAAGGTCATTCGCACACCCTGGATCATGTCCTTTTTCCGACTCTGGCTTCGCCATTGTTGTGAACTTGCATATTTGGTCAAAACCAAATCCTTTCTTGGCTTTCTGTAGGGGTACGGCTATGCAAATAGATAATATGAGGCAGTCTGTTTCAAGACTACAGAGTTTTGCATATGTCACTCTAAAATTTAAGAGCCATCTTGCCTTGTGGCATCTTTGAACCCCTTCACCTCAAACCCATTACTTACTTTAGCTGAAAGAAGCTTCACTTCCTATTAGTTTTGATCCACTTCATAACAAATCAGAATTAATGCAGACTAAGGAAGCCAGAAGAAATCAGAAATTAATTTCGAGCATCCCGACATATAGCCTCTAGGTAACTTATTTGACTTGGTCTCCAAGACTGCTACAAGCTGCTAAGAATTCAGTGGACAAAATGTTGTGACCATAACTAAAAGGAAACAACTGAAAGAATGCAAATACCCTGATCTGATTTAGGTTTAAACAAGGACATAGACATTAGGAAAGGATTTGATTTGTGGTAAACATGAAAAGAAATAACACTAAGTGTGTGTGTTGCTACCTCACGACCTACTGTGCAAACATCGCTGTAGGCACAGTGGGTTTTATCACTCATTAGTACGTAAGTTAAAAATAAGATGGTTGGGAAACTGCTGATTGATGAGGAATAAAATAACATGACATAAACATCTGTCTCGCAGTCTAATATGTGTTAGTAAAGGAAGGCATTGCTAAGGTACTTGAATGCTCAATGCACTGATGAGATAGTGATTAGATGGGAAGAGTGTAATGCAACTACAGCTGCCATTCCCTTTCCCACATGGGGAACATTACAGAAATGTGGGTCTGGATTGTTTACTTCCAGAGTGTCTTTAATCCCCAAAGACTTGTACATGGCATAAACCTTCTTTCCATATAAAACTCTGCTCCCAAGCTACAATGCTCTCAGGCTCTTGCTTGCAATGAATCTCTCCTTTACTGGAAAAAACTTTCTCAGCTACAGACGGTAACAGCTGACATGCCCTCTCACCTCAGGTATGTTCCAAATCTACTTTGTCAAACACATAGACCAGCATGACAAGGAGCTCGTAATGCTTAAGTGCTTAAGAAAATTATGCCACACAGGTATCCCTACTTCATTAAAAAACTTCCCTGAAACAGGAGCGACACACAGACTCTTCTACTAAGTCATCTCCTTCAGTGGTTTCCTCTATCAAGCTTCACACATGCAGAATTAAAATCACTACAAATTTTACTACTGAACATAATAAGTTGTTTAATTTCCATCCTCTATGTACTGAATTCAATTTCTGTCCTCCAAAGAGGACAGAAATGCAATTCCTCCTGCACCCTGCTCCTTTGGTCTATCTTCACATAGAGAAGAAAGGCTGCATTTGCAATGATCATTTCTCTACTATCAGAACCATAATGATAACACACAAATACAAAATAGCCTCACCCTTTTCCCCAATTAGACATCAAAATACCGAGCAAGTATCTAGCACTGTCAAACAGCCTGTCCCCAGAGTTCATACAGTGATTTGGGTCTTCCATACTTTGAGAAATAAATATGAATAAAACTAAAAAGCTGAATAAATACATCCTGTAACAGATGCAAACAATTTTCAACATGTTAGCATTTACCTCAGATTGTAATACACTCATTCAGATTTTTAATAGGCTGATTTCAGCCAGAGTTATGAGTAAAAAAGATAGAGATTTTGTATTTCAAGAATCTACCTGCTTTCTGTGGCCACACCTCTAAAAACTAAGCTCTTTGCTTATGCAAGAGTAGAGAAAAATATTAGTTAATATCAAAAATATTAAAACTTGGCTCAAAAAGAATTTGATTTTATATTTTAGTTAAAGAATCAGTAAGGGAATGAAACAGAAACAGTATTTTCAAAATATAGAGTATAATGCCATACCACACAATACTCCACCTGAAAAACAAATGCACACACAATGAAAACTCTTAAAAGAATATAAGTGAAGACTGCTTACAGATAGTAAGTGAAAAGAGTATGAAACAAGGAAAAATACAGAAGAGTTCAGAATGGTACTGATGTCTTATGTAACAACCTCATTTACAACTTAAAAACAATAAACAATACACGAAGCTTTAAATTGACATATTAAATGGCGAGTCAGAAGCAGACAGATCAGGAGAGAAAAGAATGAACAGAAAACACTACCTAGGCAGAATACAAGAGACAGACACCTAAGACAAATATGCACAACTGCTACACCAAAAGAGACAGAGACCGCAAAACCGTGAATCATAGTAGAGGCCAGCAGAGAAGAGCAAAGTAAGATTAATTTGCCATGCAACACGGCTGTAGTAAAGGCACAGCAGAGTGTCAGTTTGCACAGACTGAGCAAACACTGCGAAATCTGCAGCCAAACCCACATCTGACCAAACCAACACCACAAATAGCTGCACCTTACCCAGTGTTCTGTTTGTCTTTTATAAACACCAACACAAACACGTGTTGCAATGTCCACCACACACAGTAGGCATGTGGAGTAAGCATCGATGCAAGCACTGCATCCTGTTCCTGTTGTCTGCATTAGGTGTGGTGGTCCTTCCCAGGGGGGCTTAAGGGACAGTCTCTCCTCAGAAGGCTTCGTGCCACATTTGTAGAGGAGATGTCCAGCCAAGCAGATGAAACTACATTTAATCTAAACTAATCCTTCCAAAAGATACATAATGAATATGGGATGAGCAATACATAATATAATCACAGCTGATGAAAACACCATCAACTACAGAATTTAAATTCCTTCAGAATATTTGCTAGGAAGTAATGTCACATAAAGAGAGGGACTGAACAGATGACCTGAAAAGTTTATTCTTCAGTTGTCATCAGTCAACAGGCAAAACATTTTGCAAACTGACTGGGGCCTCTGCTGCAGCCAAGAACATTTGGAGGAAATGTATATATCTATCCTTTACAACTACGCTGTAGAAATTAAACTAGAAGATCCCAAAAAGTACAAATTATAAAATTCTCAGGCAGCTAAAATGCAGAGTGTATTTTGTAGCAAACAAAAAAGTTGCTAGCTATACTTTCTCTATACAGGCTGCTGACTTAAGATGTAGTCTATTCATCAATATCTTGGAAAGCTGAACTTCTTGTCACTTGAGAGAAAAACCACAAAAGGTTTTCAAGAGCCACAAAAGAGAAATTCCTCCTGCTCCTACTGAAACTTTGGCTTTCCCACTGGTAGGCTTCTTCAACTTTTAACTTTTTTTTATACGTATGAAGAAGCTTTGTCTATGTTTGCCAGAAGTGTAGTATTTTGTGGAGCCAAAAGACTTAAAAGCATCTTGGTCACACTAGATAGGGTCTTCCAATGGTCACATCCTGATATTTTAATGACTCTTTCCCTTCATCATTCACTGTTTTCACACTTTATATTGCTGCATTTTGTTGTTATGATTGATGTCCTACTTTCTATATGTTGTGAATTACATAGCTTTTTTATAATGCAAACAAAAGACAGAAGAAATATATTTCTGTCTATTTTGAGATTATCTTCTCAGGGTCAGTTTCCCAACTTCTTCTGTTGTCAGTCAGCCCAGAATGCACTTATGCACAATGCTTAACTTTAAGCATCATAATCATCCCACTGTATAGTAATTTCCATAATGAAGTCAGAGCAAAAACTCTCTCACCAGCTGCCTCAAAATTAAGAGATGTGGAAGGTCTCAAATCAACTGCCCAAGTACATAAATTCATTACCACTCTCTTAAAAGTCTGTATTTACTAAAGCAAAACTAATGCAATCTTAGGAACCCTATTGTCAGCATCCTTTCCTTCTGAGATTGCCATTTCCCCCTAGTGAATAAAGTCAAACCATCAGAAACTGAGCAGAGTTCTGCTTTTAGTGGTGGTTGTGCATATGCTTTGTTTTAATAGAATCAGTTGCCCCAAGGAATTAGCCATCTATATTCATGAACTAAATGAAATAGTATTCATTGAGCAGTTGATTACAGCACAGCTGCAGAACAGGTCACTTCCTGTATTTAGGACTAAATCTTTGCTTTCTGTTGCAAATGTAGCATATTCTCTGTGGATTCAATAGTGTTCCACCCAGACTCTTCTCCTTTCACCAGTGCTTCAGCCTGCTTCTCAGTGTAACTGGGATTTTAACTAGACTCACTAGATTGAAGTATGTTTCATGGTGGCACAGGGGAGTCCAGTGAGAACTGATGTAGGTAGCATGCACTAGTGACTAGTAAGGCAAAATGCAAATAACAAGTAGCTTTTGAAGACACATTAGATGTCTTTCATATCTTGAATGCTATCTTCAAGCCAGCCTACTGTATAGTGATTATGTTATCAACAAGCAGTTCAGCAGTTAGCCTCCTCTCAGCTAAAATGTTCAATGTCCATTTATAGACTCATTTGTACATGGTGAGGTGTTCAGTACACAAAGAAGGAGCAAAATAAAAATGAACATGTATTGAACTGATCTGAGAATAATAAAGAAAGGAAGCAGCACTGCATGGTCAGGTGCTAAGTAGTCTTTCCTTAATCCTTTTTTTAAGGTGTTAACATCCATTTTTGTCTTTGCGCTGCACCTTTTTTCCCTTTTCAGTGACTGTACTGTGACATATGTGAGACAACTTCTACTGTGAAAGGGGTTCAAAAGTTACTTTGTCTTTATCCTGAATGTTCACTTCAGGAAATAACCTCACAACCAATGAGAGACCAACCAAAGGCAGAATAAGAACAGATACGTCATTTCCAGCTTGCAGAGATACAGTTGTCAGATGTCACAGTCACGTATACAACTTTGACAGAGGCATTTCCTATGAATTTATCCATATAGCTGTTTGCTGTACCGATAGCCAAAGAGATTTCCTTCGTCTGGATAAGCTCTAGGATTTGGTCTTCCTCTGGCTCTTCTTGTGTATATGTATCTCTTGTGAGCAGGTTCCCATCCTATGATTACTTTGCAAAAGATGAACCCATACCTTATCCAGGCTTTATCTTCAGGACCTGTTCTGCTCTCCTTTGCTCTCTCTCTGATAATTCTGATACGCATGCTTTTCTCCTTGAATGTGAACATCTTTGTCTCTCTTGACTGCCTGTAGTGCCTATAAAGTTCATTGCACATATGCAGACTGGGTGCAGGATTCTGGAACATATGTCACTCTCTCCCATTCCTTTACTGCTTGGGAGCATTTTACTGACAGATGTGAGCTCCAAATCATAGTGGGGATTGCTCCCACCTTCTGTCCAGGACAGCACTCTCCACCTTACCCTTTCTCCATAGCCCAGCCCAGGGAAGGCAGGCTCCTGTTTTATCCTCTCTTGTTTCTGAGCATATCTGCAAGTCTCAAGCACTCATATTCCCAGACATTGGTACTGTTGTTCTGTGGCTGGATATTTACACTGCTCCCAGGCTCCTTTTTTGTGCATCCTCCTAATGTGCTCACTGCTCGGTCATCACTAACATTATTAAGCTTAACCTCTCCTCAGTATTCCTCATCTGCTAGTATATGTGGAAGAACTGGCAGGCAAATTCACATAGACTAAGGCACTCTGTGAAAAGGCAGTTTCCAGAATGTTAGAATTTTGCACAGCTGGTGTCTGAATGGTCATAATTGTAAATACATAGAGGGTGCAAGATGATGCAAAATAATATCTGTGGCATTACTTTAATAAATACCAAAGCCTTCTCTGTCCTCTCAGCCCATGGAAACACTGTTTTCTATTTGCACATCACACTTTTTTTCTGCTTCTCTGGCAACAACATACACTGTGTTTTTCTTCCTTACAGAGTCTCAGCCCAGCACAATAAACAAGCTAATACAGAAATTAAACATCTGTTGAGTAGCTTCACATAAGTTTAGAAGGAAAGAAAATAATGTGCCTACCAGGTAGGTAGGGAATATACCTTTTTATTCTGGATCTACTCTCATTTACAGTTTCCTGTTTGATATTTAGATAACTTTACATTACTCATTATTAAGGCTAGATTCAAATCAGTAACCTTCAGATATGAAGTTACATATCCCATTTGTTACTCAGTTCTCCAGATAAGCACTTCTGCCTCAAACTCATGCATCAACTTTGAACATGGAAGTCACAGCTGATGACAGAGAAACAGTGCTCACTGATGTGTTGCTAATGCATTCCTGAGTCTGGCTAATTACACACAATCAACTGATTCTCCAACACCAGGATGCCGAATATTGCCTTAAATCACTACTACTTGATGGGAAACTTTCTATTGCCTGAAGAGGTGAAAACAGTTGAGTTAGTAATGAAAATCAGATCCAACATTTTGAGACCAATCTCTTGAAGGCAGCTACATAGAAATTAAGACCTTTAACACTCATCCCATTGAACAGAAAATAACCTCAGCTAGTGTTTTTCTTTACTACAAAACTGAATCAGTACAAGCCCTTAAAAACAATCCCACAAAATATTTAAATGTGTGCAGTAGGAGTATTGTTAAAACTCTAACCTGACTAAATCTGTATGGTAATACACTGCCTGGAAAACAGCACTTCTGGCTCTTTATCCAAGGCACATGACTCCACATGAAATTCCATATGCACTATGGAACAGAATCAGCCTTCTACAGGTAATCCACCAGGACCATAATCTAAAGTCAGTTGTTACCTTAACTCTGGATCCAACTAATTTCACTTTTTATTTAGAGTTCCCTGTTTGATATTTGAATTAGCTAAAATATTGCTGGTCAAGACACCCTGAAACTCCAGTCATAAGTAACAGAGGAGTAGGGTTGTGGAAGACTGCTTCTGTGTTTGTAAATCCCCGTAGATGTGTAATAGCTACAGAAAGAGCAAGATGATAAGGCTAAGGAATACAGCAGCTAATAAAATGGACCAAGATGAAGACTATTGATACCATACATCCTACAACAGATTGTACCATCAATTCAGCTTTCTCTCCCAGGCTAAAACTAAAATTTTTTTAGGTGCTACAAATCTAAATAACTAGCAACATGACCTGTATGTGTCAATATGGTCTCCAAACATCTAATGCTGAGAAGCATGGAAAGGAGACATCTACATAGAGTGAGCATGCCAGGGTTTGATCGCCCTCGCTCCAGGCACATACCTGTCAGTGCCCTGACAGCCATCTCCTGCTTTGCCACCAGGTTCCTGGTTGTGCTCCCTGACACGAGCCTCATAAAGGTGTTTAGGCATCTATATGGGAACTTCTGAGTAGGTCAGCTAAGTCAAAACACCCATGTCTTCATATTTCATGCTGTTAACACAAAACATCCTGTTTGATACTTGGCATTGTACCCCAGAATTTTGTTTGGGTAAGTAACCCGACCACTGTTTTTCAGAGTTATGGCCGTTCACTCATTTGTGCTCAACCTTTAATATGGTATTATTCTGAAACACTTTGTTCCATAATCAAATAAAGGAGGGGGAACAAAGAGCCCCTAACCCCAAACAAGCCAATGCCCCATCAGTTTGGAGATTCTTAGAATAAAATCAAGATTGTACCATTTATGCATTTACAAAGAACAGCATCTGTGTAAGACTTCTGGAGAGGATCATAGATGATTTTTACATTGCTCAAAGCTGACAATTAAGCCTGGAAAGGGTAAGAATTCAAGATACAGCTTGAACTGCAGCACTTGAGTTTCTTAGCTTAAGGCATTGCTTTGCACTGTGGATCTCCTTTCTGTGTAAGTCTCCCAACATCTGTTAAACAGAAGTCAGGCACTGAGATCACAGGTATGGATGCAGTTCTAGTAGGGCCTGGAAACATGAGTACCACCAGGAACAAATGCTTTACAGTTACAATGAAAATGCATATCATCATCCATACCTGTGCAGATTTCCTAGTATTTTTCCTGACTCTCCTGAAATCAAACAAAAATATAGCACTGACTGTCATTGCTACAAGAAGCAGAGAAGATGTCCCCTTGGAAAACAGGCATCTCTTGACAAGCTGTCATCCCAGCTGAAGTCGGGAGTAAAGTGCACCTAAACCAATCCTGGAAGATAAAAGTTTTAATGGCAGATTTACATCTCTGTAATTGGAAATGGATCTACAGCTTTGTCTTTTAAAGGCCAAATCCTTCTACTTCTTTGTTCCCTTTTTTTTATTTTCCCTTTTCCCTTCCCTTTTCTCCAAATTAACATTTGAAACACTTGAGAATGTTAATTGAGCTTCACTTCATTCAGACAGGAAATAATGACCTCAAGCTAATAAGACAAGTTAATAGTTCCCTGCAGGTAAATTAACACAAGACCAAATGCTTGAAGACCTTGAGGATCTCAACTGTTAAACTTAAGTATGCATCCAAAGCAACCCTGAGCATCTAACAACGCAGGTCACAGATCATCAATCAGAACTATTGAAAAAAACCCTCTTCAAAAATCCAAGAGAACTGCAGAACACATGGAGGTAACTTTCTTTCAACATTTACCGTAACACAGCCAACTGAAAGATGCTTTTAAGTAAACTAATAAAAAACCCACAACCTGAGTGCTCAATATGTATGGAATGGTGTGCTCAATGAAGACATTAACTCATACCAAAAATCAAACAAATATGTTTCAGTAAGCAATCTATCAGAGACAGCAACCTTTCCATTGCAATAACAACGCGTTTTCTTCTTGTAATCACTTTATAAGATTCAAAATACAAATTTGATTATAGTATATCCATGACAATGAAATACTTACAGAAGTCATAATGCTGCTTAAAGTGACAAAACAAACATTTCACAGCCCATAAACTGAAAAGTGCTATAAAAGGGCCCAAAGCCTAACAGTCATTCCACAAATCATGTCAGGACGGACAAAAATGTGTGACCTAAAAACATGGACAGAAAAATATCTTCTCTCTTTAAAATATAGTTGTTGACAAATAAATGAGTAATTCTGACAAACTACTCAAGTTTAAACTCGCAGCCCTCTATTAAAATAGCACAAATGCATTTCAAAAGTTAACATATGTTGATGGATCATGTACAGATGAATAAATCACATAGTACTGATTAAAAACATAAGCAATTATGAGAAATGCAAAATTTGGGGGTTCAATATAGTTTCATAGTTATAACTGTATCTTATAATCCTTTAGGTTGCTAAATTTACTTACTGTTTGGAAAAGTGAAAAGCTGTTGCTTACAATTTTCTATTTTTTACATGAAGCTTTTCCTTAATTACTTTTGGTTTTAGCACAACTAGCAGGTGTCAAGAGTATATTTTCTTTGATTGCATGAGTTCATCTCCAGTTAAGACACCAGCTCTGAATTGAAAAATCTGAACAGCTTGTTTTCCTCTCCCAACACATGAATATAAATTATGTGGTAAGAAGGGGAACCTAGGAAATGCAAAATATGAAGGGCATGGGTGTGCAACAGGACAGTTGATAGACCTTTCAGGTTTATCTCAACAGGCTCTGAGCTGTAAAGCCATTGCAGTCCTTGGTTTGTTTGGTGCTTCGTGTCAGGGCAGGTCCAAGAGGAGAGAGGATGTGAACACTCTCAGGGGTTGTAGCTCACAGGGGCTGAGCTCTGCCTGAGATCCAGTTTTATTAGCTCTCCTAATACAACAACAGGGCTACCAAAGACATAAGATTGACAGAACACTGTTTCTGCTGAGGGACTGCTGTAATCATAACCCTGAACACCTAATCTGCTGAGACGCACTTTTGAAGTCTCTACCTTGATAGCTGCTTAAACATCCAGAAAACTCAGTACAACAGTGACTAGGACAAATAATGAAATTTAGTAAATCTGTTGCTTTAATGTGAAAACCTGACATTGACAGAACTGCAGTAATAAAGACAAAATAAATGCAATCACTAAACATCTGACTTCAAATTCTAGCTTTTTTTTTTTAAAGTACTCATTTCTATTCAAACAGGAAGGGCACAATTAATGAGTGAAATAATAAGCAAATATGAAATATATAAAAAAAAATTTTCTGCATAGTAAAAATTAAGAATAATCTGATTGGAGCTTGCTAATGATTAAACCACTTGAATTAATGTTCTGGATAAACAGTATGCTAGGTTTGCAAAGAGAGGCCTCAAAATTGAATGTAAAAGATTGTTTCAATTAGGAAAAACTATATATGAGTAGGTTTTCCTGTTCTTTGGTCTCTCTTCTGGAAAAAAAATGCAAAATAAGATTTAAAAAATAAAAACCACTTTAAACATACTTGTTTATTTTATCAGTACTGTCATTACATTAAGCTATCATTAGAGACTAAACATTCTGTTTAAGGCAGTTCACTCTTCTCATTTCTGTGTGATTCCCTGCATGGCTCAGTTCGGTTTTCTGTCAGTGTAGAGTCGTGACGGCCGATAAAGATACCAGGAGTCAGTTATGTGCAGGAAAGATGTCTTCCTCCTCTTTATTTTCTCATCTGCTTTTTTATACCCCTTGCTAGCAGCAACATTACAAAAAGCATGCTCTGAAAAAGTTTCTCTACAGTTTTGTCTGTAGCAGTGCTTTCCCAAACAACACTGATATTGTCTTGGTTTCTGAACAAAGCTTTGCAATCAAAAAGCTGCATCATCCAGGTTCAGGATGGTTCACAAGGAAGCTGAAATGGCTTCCAGAGAGATTGCATGCAAGTACACACAGGTCACAGGCACAGTGTCTGGCCCAAAGCAGAGAGAAAAAGGTGCTTCAGAAAAGAGCTGATATTTATCCCAACATTTTGGTGCCAGTGTCCCAGTCTAATGTGAAAAACAGAGCAGCTGCATAAATGCAAATGCATCCCACACTATTGCAGCAGCATTGGTACCAGTTCATGCATCATTCCAGCCCTGGCAACCAGGAGGGCCAACTGTGTCTCCTGGGGGGCATCAGGCAAAGCATCGGCAGCCGGTCGATGGAGGGGATTGTCCTGCTCTGCTCTGCACTGGGGCAGCCTCACCTTGAATATGTCACTCTGTGGTGACCAGTCACAGGACCCGAGGGAATGGCCCGAAGTTGTGTCAGGAGAAGTTTAGGTTCGATATTAGAAAAAGGTTCTTCACCCAACCAGAGGGTGGTTGGGCACTGGAACAGGCTCCTCAGGAAAGTGGTCACAGCACCAAGCCTGACAGAGCTTAAGAAGCTTTGGGATGATATTCTCAGACACATGGTGTGACTCGGGGATGGTCCTGTGCAGAGCTAAGGATTGGACTTGGTTATCCTTGTGGGTCCCTTCCAGCTCAGTATATTCTGTGATTCTGTAAACAGTTAAGTTGCTTTCTCCATAGGGTCATTCTCATTTTCAATAAAAAATGGTTTCTCCAAAGTCCTGTCCAACATCCCAGGGATATGCTGCCTTCAAACTAGAGTTCAGACTTTTACGAAAAATACTGTGGTGGACACCAGTTTTTAGAACCAACGGGAGTTAAAGTTTAACCTGAATAAAGAACAATTAGGTAACTGGACCACAGTTAGGATAATACAGATCAACATAATGACTAAACTAAATGGATATACTGATTACCTTTCAATCACTTTAATAAAGTTAACACTTAGAGTAGGTCTCACTCATCTCACAGTGGAGGCTAGCATCATCCAAGTATTTTGAGAAACCTAAATCCTTGTGTTTTCCAGACTTTATGTCATCACCTGAATGCTACTCGATTCTACCTCACTACCTAAAAGTAAATGCCAGAAAGATCTGTGTAATATTTACAGAATGTTATGCTGCCATATACAGCACTTTCTATAAGTAACCTTGTACATTAATAGAGCATATTAGAAAACCTCAGTTTCATAACTTGTACAGAATTCAATTCCAGATGTGGCATTAATTTTTCATCCTGAGATATCACAGTTGGAGCTGCTCTGATTTGCGGATTTATACCAAAGAAACACAGGTGCTGCAGTACCTTGCTTAGGGAGAGAGAAGAGAAAATGGTACACCATTTCCATACGAAGTTCTGAGGAATTATGCATGACTCAACCCAAATTTAATATGGGTTCATATTGTCCTTGTTTAGATGCACATATATAATAGCTAAATTTAATAACATCAGAGATCTGTTCACAGAATTTCAATGCTCAGTGGGCTCAGTCAAGTTGAAAAAAACATAAAGCTGTGGGAAAATATTAAACATTGTTACAACTAAAATCTTACATAGCAATGACTGAAACAAGGTAGTGAAAAAGGCAGTTAATTTTAACATTTCCTTACGTAGTTTGTCAGTTCATCTTTAACAGTTATAAATATGCATAGGAGAACAGAAAGAAAAAATGGTGAAAGAATTTTTTGTTTGCTAAAAAAATAAATGTGTCTCCTTACTGTGAGTTGTCACCTTCTTCCTACCATCAGCACCTTTGGCCACCCACTTTTTTAAATTGTTTGGGTTTTGTTGGTTTTTGTTTAACTTTTTTAAGCCTTCTCCTTAATTTCCTCCTTTTTTCTTAAGCTTGGGAAGAACTCAGCATGGAAATTACCAGCTCTTTTGGTTCCTTCTTTAAAAGCAAGTGTTCTGTTGTTATGCACACACATTACTAAATATGATTACTTTGACGTGAATTTATGAAAACTGACTTCTGTTTTTAGTGCTTATGTCTCTACCTACACTCTGTCCTTCTGCTCATCTGTTTTCTAGTCAAAACTGTCTGAACTTGAGCCAGTTTTTAAACTCCTTTATAATGCATACCTGACTGAAACCTTTAACTGATATTCTAAAACACCATTCCCTGCAGAACGGAAGAAAAATATTCTTAAAAGGAATAGTATTGGTTAAAAACTTATCCTACTGCCATGCAGACACAAAGTCTAGGGACCAGACACACACTGTGCTTTTTCCTGTGGGACCACAAACACACTTTGCCCAGTAGCTGTGACGGCTCCAACTGCAAGTTGTCAGCAGATTTTGAGAAAGTTCACGGTTCTCAGTAACCTTTCAGATTATAACCCTCACTGAGGCAAGGGCCGTAAATGGCAATCAGGAGGCACTGGGAGATATTTGGGAAGAGAATACATGGAACATTTCAGATCCCTGATGTATCATTCTGCATCGCCACCTCACCATTTCCTTCATGTCTCTTTGATGTCTACCTCCAGCATGAAAGCATGTGACTTACAGAAGGCAAATATTCTTCATCTAGCTTGTTTTCAAGTTGGACAAATGAAGACCAAGTAGACAGAATTCCTTGATTTTTTTATACATACAGCTGGTATATTTGACTTTTGTCTCTCACTAATATGAGGCTTTAACTCCAATTGATCTCAGCACTTTCTTGAAGCCTTGAACTTCTTCTCTGGAGCAAGTAAGGTCCTCTGGAAGTTCACGTAACTGGAGTATCTTCTTGACTCTATTAAGTCAGAAGGAATCTGTGTATTTTGAGAGGGAGACTAAGCCTGCTCAATTTGTGCAATTGTTGTGAGAGAACAGGGTACTAAACTGGAAATGGCACCTTCAGTCAATCAGATCCAAGAATGGATTTTGTTTTTATCAGTAATGGTGCAGTCTACATCCATATTCTGGGGATCCCTGAGCTAAAAAGATCAGTTCAGCATCCTCCTCACCCATTAAACCACCTTCCTTCTTATCTGCATTCTTTCTGGACCCAACTTCCACAGCACAAAAGATGAAAGCTCTGCTGAGGACAGCTCAAGATCTAATGGTCACGACAATTCCCTCACTAGGAGGTTAGGTCAACCATCTCCAAGCCGATCAGCAACCAGAACCCACTCCCTGGTTGACAGGTCTAACCATTAACAATAAAAAAAAAAGAGCCTATCATCAAAATCCATTTCAGACCTGCCCATATCTTGTATTGTGGACATCTCTTGGAGATTTATACACTACTTTTCTAAATTCATCTGATAACATGTACAGAGCCTGAATCTTCCCCAGGCCAGGGTTTAGGAGTCTAATCTCATCCATGGCCATCTACAAATCACAGCAGCTGCATCATAAACAGCTCATGATCCAGGCCTCATCTGAACTTCCACAAAAGCAGAAATTATCTGAAATCTATGGCTTCAAACTTCCTATGTAATACTGAACTATCTGTATATATAAAGTGTGGTGAACCCAACCAAAAAGTAACCCAAAAGGTCATCTAGCCATGAGTATGATCAAATGCCTTCTTGACAGGTATGCTTAACAAACTTCAGCACTGCTTATGAAAACTGTGGCATCACCTTGTGCATTCCAGTGTTTCATAACCCTCACCATTAAAAGATATTCCTAACATCTAACACAAACTTTTTTTTCTGGTAAGAAGTTTGTAATTTTGCTATCCTATCCCTTCCCCTATACAGCAGCATTTATGCATAAATACTATAATACAAAAATTTCCTTAATTCACTGAACACCTCTTCTTAAGTTTCCCAAGTACCACTGACATCAAAATTATAAATCTCTGCTTCATAAAGTGCAATAGCTGCTTCATTAACTCAGATAGAATTAATTACAGTCATTTGAACAAATCTGAATTACACCTATCCAACTAAGCACACCAGCATAATCCAGAAAGTTCCCAATTGCAATTAGATGTTATTTTCTATATCTGAAAGTACTGTGACCATACTGACATATTTGAAGGTTGCTGTTCAGTTCTCCAGACCAGTAACTACATCATAAAAAGCACCATAGACTATGTCAGTTTTTTGGAAGAGACTAAAGGACTGGCGGAGGGTGGTTAGGGTTCTCAGCTACACCTTATCCAGTTTGCTGATTTGTCTGAAATAAAACTGGAGGTTTGGAATGACAACTTCACTTCCCTAAGCCTAAATTAATATTAAATAATCGTGCAAAAGGCGAAACTTTCAGGACAGAAACATTCTCTACTCTAACCCAAGGGAAAGCCTGCAAGATGCAAAAATGCTATTTCCTCTTATTAGCATGAATCCTTAAGTAATCAGGCCTTCTGATTAATACATGGTTTCATTTATTTTAAAAGAATACAACATACCTTATGTAAAAAAAGCATAGCTCTGTATCTTGCATCCTGAGTGCATTTGCCTTTACTAGTCAATAAAAGTCAAAACAAAACAAAACCTGAACGACAGAAGGAATGCCAATAAATATAATCAACTCCGACCTGTTGCTTGCCCACTTTCCAACAGCTAGGAAAAAAGGAATTGAGCTGTAAAATTTGTTCTGGGCAGGAACTTGGCATCTACTATCAAGTCAGAGTCCAAAGAAAATTAGCATCACAAATTTCAAATACACTGACTTAGCTCATGCAGCTCAAAACCCGCAGCTTTGATTTATATCATAATGGATTAAATCCTGCCAGGCAGTCAGCAGTCATACCCATGCATGGGGCAGAAGGGATTCTGGCAAAGAGGGAATAGGGGGTAGAAAAGTCCCAAGACATGTTGCCCTGGTAGGGTTATGAACTGTTCAACACCTATTTTCCAATGCTAGTAGTAGATGTAAATACCAGTTAATCCATTCCTATGTCTCACCCATGAAATAATAAAAAACATCTGAGTACTGCATTCTTTGAATCCCATTCTTTTTGACTAGAAAGTGTTTCAGACATCATGCTAGGGGGGAAGGCCTTTTGACCGGTCTTTAGAAATGCTATTTTCATCTTTAATTAGCACTCATCAGCAAAGAGCAATCCTGTTCTCTCATAAGCAACTCCCAGTTTTACAAGATAGCTTGAAGCTAAAACAGGGTGAATTCCCTACTCTCTGATAAAAAGCATAAACAACACTAGTAATGAGAATCAGGACTGAAGAAGGAACAACCTGTAGCCCATAGGGTGATCATACTTTTGGAAGAATAGGACTGGAAAGAGTAGATTCCTCATCTTTGATAGATCAATCTCCTCATAAATAAGCAGTAAAATGGGGAAAAATACTGGACTTCCTCATTAATAATTTATTTAAAACTAGAGAGAAGTTTACATTTGTTTAAGAAGAAAATATCTGCTAAGGGAACAAAATTTCGTAACATTGTAAGGTGAAAGCATTCACAGAATTTACAGTAACAAGGAGAAGGTGAAATAGCTTCTCATCAGTATTCTGCAGCGCTTTGTTATCTGAAATACTCTTTTCAAAACACTTCTATCAGTCATTAGAGATCATACTCTTTAGGGGAGAACAGAATTAACGTAGCATTTGCCTTACCTCTCTTCAAGCTAATTCATGCTAGAACAGTTCTGATATCTTTTGTGTTAACTTGTACACCTGCTGTTGGCTTGGCATCAGAAGCAAAATACTACTAGCTTCCAAATAGTGGAAATATTTCGCATTCCATATTTTCAAGGAGCAGTCAGAAGCATTTCATCAAACCCGTGAAAGAGTTACGATTACCAGAATGGGTCAGGTTCTTACATGACACAAGCCAGACCTAAACGACTGCTCAGTGCTCAACCACTCAGAAGAAGACACACAAGTGGATGAAGTGCTTAGTCTATGGTTTTACTCATAACAATAGACACTGTTTCAGTAGAAGAGTTTGTACAATAGTGTCTTCACCCATTTTTAGAATTTCCACCTTCCCCAGAATGTGTGTATAACCGAAATTCTTTTGGCAACTATAATTAACAATTACAGTTGAGATTTCCTGGAACCTCATTTTCCCTGTACATCACCATTTGAGGACATGAAGGAACATGAGAGCAGTTTGAAGACAGTGTCATTACCTACAGTATCCTTCTACTGCCCGTCTTGACCTGAGGAAGAGGTCACTCAGTCTTTTGGAAGAGCAATTTGTAAGGTGAATCAAGGATGAAGGCAGGACTTGGAGAAGGCAATTTCATCCAGTGCAAAGATGTAACATCTGACATTTGGATAGCCATTTGAAATAAATTTTTACGTCCCAAACAGTTCTTTCTATTCATATATGTTTCAGGTGTAGTGATTTCAAATACTGAGGATATTTCAGTATGTGGTGCATATTTTGCAAAGCAAACACCAACACGCAATTATCTCCCATAATTATTTAAAATAGTTCTCCAACAATTTCTTTTCTAAATTGCATTACTGTGGAACTGGAACCATTATAAATGATCATACTGTTTAATTAGCCAGTTTCTCCTAATTTCTTCTACAATTCAGATTTTTAATTAACATTTCATTGCTCTTAAACTGAGTGTAATTATTAACAGCTTACATGAAATTCAAACTAAAACTGAATCTATTAATAAACTTCTATTCTGAAAAATGTAAGGAAATACAATGTTTAATAATTAAGCATTTCATCAGCTAAAATCCTTACCTATCTCAAATGAAGAACTAGTTCAACAGTCAATCAGCACAGCCCTTCTATGCACAAAATGCAAACATAAAAGTGAAGTAAAAATCCCAAGCATACAGCAGTCCCTGTTTCAGAAACTAAAGTAACAGCATAGGAAAAAAAGCGTATGTTTCATCCCATGTAAAAAAAAAATGCATGTTCTCACTTTCAGCTTCTGGAAGAGCTGGAAGGCAGAGTTTTGACTTGGCTGAAGATAAAGGCCACAAAGAAGGCCTAAAAAGGTTAAAGCTATAGTGGGAAGCTACCATTTTGGGAGAAGACAAGGGATTGATTTCTACAATCAGTGGAAACGTTTAGGGGACAATCCGAGATTTGTGAAACTCTTCCTAAAGATGAAGGAAGCTATTAGAGAAGTAAGTATTTTAGATGTGATAGATATTAATGGGAAATTATTGGGAAAACTAAGTGGAAGTAAACTCAGTGAGGCTGAGAGTAAAGCAAAAGAACCTGCCATTTTAAGGAATGGAATCAGTGAGAAGGGCAATTGTCTTGAAAACTGGAATTCAGCCTACCTGGGGAACAGGTTGAAAGGCTCTCCTGGGAGAGGGGCAAAAAGAATGGAAGTATTCTGTAGAGCTAAAAAAATTTCATTAAGTACAACAGCAAGGAACTATGCTATTGCAGAGGAAGGGTACAGAGAACAGTGATAAAACAATATGTCTGCGTTTAGAGCTCTTCAGTGACCTCAGAATAAAAACCCCTATACAGAAAACTTAAATAAGGACACCTATTTATGGACAAGAACAGAGGAACAGCACCAGCATGGGGGAGTGACACTGGAAAGGTTATGGCACAGGACAAGTTATAGCTTGTAAGGGACATAAGAGGCAACAAAAAAGGTTAATAGTAAGAAGAAATAGATGGGAAAACAGAGTTCATTTCTGTAATGGGAAAACAGAAACCATAATAGATGATGCAGAGTAGTCTTAAGTATTCAGTGCCCACCTTCTCTCAGTCATTTATTCTCCTCCTCCCCAAATTAATTAATCTGGCTTTAACAGCTGAAGAGGATTGTGAAGGAACAAGCTGGGAATTATGGAGCAAGAGTTATCTGAGTCAGGCCAGCCACCAAACTGCCCCTTACACTCTTCTAGGAAGTACCTTAAGATGTCTCTGAACCTTATCCACCTCAAAATATTGTCAACAACGTGAATTTGTTTAAAGGCAAAAGAATTGGACTAAAATTCCTTCTCTAATTAGTTCAGAGCAGGAATTTCTGCCGAAGACTCCCTTCTTGGTAACACTGCTGGAGCAGAGTATTACATGAGAACCTAAAATGGTGTCCTTGATAATTTGTTGGAGTTGTTCTCTTCTGCACAAAAAGCTTTACTAGCAAATGAAACAGATAGCAAGACGAAAAATAGTCTCTAATTTAGGTGACTGGGTTCTACTCTTTCTCTCTTATCCAAAGTGAAAGTACAAAAGACGAAGGATGAGATCTACTGCTTAGGTGTATTTCAGATTTGAAAAAATTTGTGTTTGTGCCCTTGAGATAGAGAGAGGAACTGAATAAAGTTCTCCCACATCAAGGGTGAATGCCCTAATCACCAAATTAGTTATGAGATTAACAAATAGAAAACTTCCAATTAAGCCTTGGATTTTTTCCAGCCACAATTATTTGATGCATTCAAATGCTTCTGAGACTTTAAAACCACACTGTTCAGCAAATTTGCTGTTTCTCAGTAAATACAAACACACTCATACAGCCCTAATGATTACTGCCTGAAGGTGAACAGAGAGGGAAAGAAAAGTTATAATTAGCTGAGCCAGGATACAACTTTCAGACAAAATGTTCAGCTGGCAGTTACAGCCTTCATCCCTGCCACCCCACTTCCCTCCAGCTTCCTCTAGTGGACCCTCTCTGCTGGTGCTGCCAGCTGGAAAGCATTGTGCTTCCTCCATGACATGGCAGAACTGCAGAGCAGCAGTAGCTACTTTATCATAATATCACTTGAGTTGTGTAAATATGGAAAATAAGAGTGTATTTTTTCATGAGACATGCTTTTAAGCTCCATATGTTGCTACCACTGTTCTCACTTGTTCTCACTCGCCTGTCCCCCTTCTCATTTGCAAAAATAACACCAAGTTATTATTCAATCTTCCTTATAGAAAGCATATGTAGAGTATTAATTGGCAACAAAGGGTGAGAACAGCGTATTAGCCAATTCTTGAAAATATTGCTTCTTCATGCATCCATTATCTCACTTTTATCAGGCTCACATCTGAGTCAGCAATTTTGCTCAGGCTGGTGTTCAAGGAGCAATGCAATAGCCAGATGACAACAGTACCATCTACATCATCTTCATATTCAATGCTCACTGAGAAGGAGAGGAATGTAATGCTGAGAAAAGGTCTAGGTTAGGCATTAGATTTGGACTTCATCACCACTCCTCCTGACTCCAAGCCACCAACATGTTGCAGGGGATTGCAGCCAACTCTTCCAGAACTGCCACTTTGTCTGTCCTTCTTCTGTGTCTATAAAATACGTTATCAAAGCCATCTCCACATCCTTTCCTTAAGGAGGCTGGGAACTGATAGATTTTGATGGAGTTACCTTTTCTCCACCTTTCTTACAGCTTTGCATAAGGAAATCACTGTTACCAAGCTATGATTTTAAACTGCTAAATTTATGATGTGGCAGGATTTTTTTATTTTCTCTTTATGTTTAAAGTCAATCATTTTAAGTGTTTCTGCTGTGTGCTGGCTATGTTTTGCTCTTTGAAAGTAAAACTGAAATTACCAAATCTCTTATTTTCCACTGTAGAACAAATCCATGTTCATGGTAAGAGAAGTAAGATTCCTTGAGCAACAGTCTGAAGTTTTAAATCCTTGCCTGTCATCTGTGGTAAATGTACAACTGAGCTTCTCTTAAGAGCGGCTTCAATGTCCTTCAGACCCTGAGAGGCCTTTTCCCAAAAGGGAAATACTGGCTTAAGAAAGCACAAGTTTAGCTATTTGCTTCCAGTTCAAGCATGATGGGATGCACCATTCTACGTGGTCACCTTTTACACTCAGCAACCGCATGAACAGTCTTCCAAACAAGAAAGTATTTGCATTACTGACACAGGAATGAGCGATATTCATATATAACAAGGAATCAAACCAAGGAGCATAAGTGACAACTCACTAAATAGCTCTACCCCATGCTGAATGCATGTGCTACGTTAGTGACTTGTAGCTCAATGTCACACAGCATGTGCTAGAAACAGGAATTCAAACAGGACGAGTGAACATCTGCTTCTAAATAGAAAAAATATTATTATTCACATAGGGATAGATATATTTAAAGAACTCCTTCAGGAATTTTAACTGCATTTGTTCAGGATAAGCAGCAGAAAATGAAACATTTGTAGCGAGCTGTAATAATGGTTAATACAACAGAGACAACAATATCTTTTAATGAAACTTACTCTCAGCTTTCAATTAGTTTTTAGAGGCCAAAAACCTCTCTCAGAATCCATGCTTCCAAACCTGCAAGCTTCATTTTGGGTGCCTACAAAAGCATTCCTCAAAGCACTGTCCCTGTCTGAAGGCTCCAGAACTTTCAGCCTTTTGTCATCAGACATGTTTGCCTAACATATTTTAAAAGATTAATCTCTAATCCCAGTAGTTAATGCTGTATTAATAAATGCTTCACTTTAATTATGAAGTAAGTACTTGTCAATCTTCCTTGCTTTCATTTTGGATACGATCTTGCTTCTAGGCCTCTGTCGCCAAAAAATTAAAGGCTTGATTTCGGAAGTTGGTATGTGTTAGATTACTGGAGAGACTCAGCACAGGAAAGGACTACTACCAATAATGGAAGAAAAATACTGAAATACACAGAAAAGTTGTAAGAAAAACTAAGAAAAAATTCATATGCTGGAAAAAAATTGCGAATTTAGCATGTATGGGTTTTCTCCCATTTTATGTATGTATCTGCAGAACATTTCGATCAAGAAACACTTACTAAAGCTGAGAGAAATAGAACAAGTAAGCATTCCTCAGATTTTGTAACCAAAAATAAACCAAGTTACAGAAAAATGTATTTTTAATTTCATTTTGACAGAGAAAGAAAATGAGGTTCATCTGTGTTGTTCCTAAAGTTCTTCCAAACCAAAAAGCTGTGTAAGAGTTATTATTAGTTATATAAATCTTGGAAGCTTGTTGCAATCCAGATTGTGATCACTAACGACTATAGAGCAGAAATCAAAGTAAAAATTTAGCAGAGACGGTTTATCTACCTAAAGCATTAATGAGCTGCCCAACACTCCTCCTAAAGATTTCAACCTCCACCTGCCCAACCTGTTTTAGTTCCTTGTTTTCATCAACACAATATCTTCATTTGACCTGAATCCATGATTTATCCCCTCTATTCACAAAAGCCCATTCATCTTCATCACATTCATTGCTCCTTTCTCAGAAGCCTCTGCTGCTCCACTCTCCCTTTCCAGGCATCTCTAGTGTTCCTCCTCACCTTTCTCTGGTTACCTCCTGGCATCCAACTTGTGTGTGATATATAGGGCCTTAGGAATGATGACTTTTCAGCAGAATTCATTCCTCTCCTGTGACAAAGCTGCTTTCATTATCTCCCTCATTTCCATTATGCAGTCCATGCTGCTGGCCAATGTGCCTGGATCATTCCAATATTTGCTTCCCCCACACCTACTTTTACTCTACAAGGCACCTTTATTAAATACTGCACAGTATCCCCAGTGATGTTCACCACCCCTTATTCATCTACTCTTCCTTCAGCTCAGCCATCCACTATTTCCTTTTAGTACCTTCAGTTTAAGTCAAAGAAATCTTACACTGACAGTCACTGAGACCTTTTCAAGGTCTAGGATTTGTTCCTTAAAATCCCAAAGCATTTCCTGTCTCTGCTTCTCTCTCCACATATAATCTTGCTGATCTCTTTGAAAAATACGAAATGAAAACTTATTTTGGCCATTCTCTTCCTTTCAATCCTACTTTCCATAGAGAGAAATGAGTCAACCTGGCTCTGCCATGATCCCTATCTCTCTCTCCTATAAAACCTAGGCTTCCCATCTGTCACATCAGCTGAGTTTCATCTCACCTCACTGTTGACACATCCACACTGTAAATGTCTATAATGCAGCCAGTTAGCCTCAGCTGGTATTTTTTTTGCTTTCTCATCAACAGGGAAATATGTCCTCTCAGGGCACAATTCACTTTCCCCCAAGTCACCTTTAAAAAGAGGACAGATGAATTGTGCCCTCAGTGTCTGCTTCTCTGCATCATCTATAACAGCAGCCTCAACAACTAAGAGAGATGTAGCTGGCTAAAATTAAGCAACAAGACAAACCCCCAACTTGCTCCCTACCTACCCTAAAGCTCACAATTTAGGTTCAACATGACTAAGAAACACGCCCTTTCTTGTTTCTTCTGATCACCACCACAATGCAGATTTTGGACCTGCAACTTGTACATCAGACCTGACTCTTCTTTTTTAAAAGATCTGTTTATTCAGGAGATCCCTTACGTCCCGCACGTTTTCAACTTAATACAAAACTGCTCCTCAAATCTCCTCCCTTGGTTCTCCACTGTCCCCAACCTCAATAAGCCAGGCAGATGGGACTCTGCTCTTGTGCAAAGGTCGTTTATCATATTAGCATTTGGAGTATTTACTGACATACTGCATTGCAACAGTAACTGTAACAATACTGTACTGTTCTATTCCTCGTTCTCCTGAAATAATTTATTATCTCATCTTAAATTTAAATCACTAATTCTTAGGGGCAGAGATAATATTTCTGTTCTGCATTTACCCATCTCACAATGGGATATGCTATCATGACTATGCCTTTGAGGTAATATAAATATAAACAAATAACAAACACAGACAATAACACAATTACATTGGTTTTGCTTACAGGTATGCAATTTTTCTCGGGCATGAAGTAAAATAAAAATTAGACCTAGCAAATGCTTCTATGGGACCCCCCCAAATTATAATAGTTCCTTTATTAGATGTGCCACATAACAAATAAAAAAAGAGTAATAGAAGAACATTAGCAGATTTGTAGAAGGACCAAACAGCACAAATATAATTATATCTACTTTACTGCTAATTTGTAGGGCTCAGAACACTTCTGTACATTTGCTTTCCTCTCTTTTCTTGACTCTGTTTTAGTTTCCTCATTTTGCAGTAGCTCACGTACTTGATGGTCTTGACAGCATTAGAAAAATAAGGCAAGCCTACAGTCAAAGTTGTTTTCACAAATTCATCCGGCTCTAGGAAAAATATTACAAGAATGGCCAATTTTTTTTTATATTCTGCAACTGTAAACCTTTCCAAGTTTTCAAAGGTAAGGTTTTGAGAGCAATTCTTTCCATTTGTAAGAGGTTATTTATTTATTCCCATCTGTCAGTAAAAATCAGAAACTACCCTTTTGGATGACAGGCAAAAGATTATGCAAAGTCACCCCTGTAATCTGAAGTCTTTTAAGATCTCTTAAGCTATTTTTCAGTTCTGCTTATAATCAATCCTAAAGTAATAGGATTTTTACTCCCCTCAAAAAACCCCATTATCTTAATGCTGAAAAAGCATGAAACTATGGAGTACACAACTTTTCAATACCTAGACTATCTATTACTATATTTAATTATATAGCTACTAGGTTATATATATATACACACACATACAGGCAAGTAGGGCAGGGCTCATTTGCAGATCTTTAATTTCACTTTTTTTCTTTAATTGTTGTTGATTGAAGTGTCTTAATGTTGCACAGCTTTGTCTTTTGATTACTGCATGTGATTAAGGCAACCAGTGACAGTAATTTTTCTTCACACTATAAATCAACACAAAATAACACTTTCCAGTTCTTAATTTATTCATGTTACATAACATATAGCTGGAAGTTCACTAGAATTCCAGTAATGCAGTTCATATGCAGAGGACATCCAGTCACTGTCAAGGAAGTAAAGTTTTAACACACCTTGCCCATAATACAAAAGAATCCAGCATTAGTTATAGGATATAAGGTTTTCTATTTTTAAGTTGTCCATTCCTTTGGTTTTTTGTAAGAATGTGTTCTTCCACATGTTATGAGCCTTTAAAGTTGAGTAGAATTACCATCTAGTTGGTTGTTCAACCTGTTAAAAAAGATGCATCCACAGCCCAACTGAGGCAGGACTTGTGCAAAAAGCTACGAGGGCAAACAAGAATCTCTCTGTTTTGCTGTTGATATGTACAAAGATCACTACTCCTAAAGATACATCTCCTGAAGCCTGATAGGAAATGATATCGAAATTCTATAGCAGTAAAAATAATTACAGTTTTGGACACATTACAAATGCTACTGAATTTTGTGCAACTTGCAACTAATAGGAGATTGCAAGTAGGAATTTTGCAGAATAATAGACTTTTAAAAATTAGCTGTTGCGTGGAGACAAACTCCTCTTGGTATAAGGAAACCCAACAACCAACAGGACTTTTATACATGTGCCCTGTGCAGGATTGAGCCATGCTTTTCAGAGACAAACATTTTAGCTGAGAAAAAAACAGATTTGTTTTAATGCAACTACTGATCACCTAGCTTTACTTCAGGGTGAGCCTTTTGTTTCTGTAGACAACAGGTATATGTCCTCGAGCAGCCACTGCTTTGTGCTCAGTATTCTCATCCACTCTGCTCCATGCAACAACAGGGAACAAGAAACTCCCTATCTCAAGCCCTTGAAGGCCAAATGCAATGTGTCTCTCAAGCATCTGAGCAGCTGGTGACACAAGTATACTCTATGCTGGGCCAAAGTGAAATCAAAAGGCAAGACTGCAAGCAAAAGACACAATATAGCATGCTGTCAAACAAAACTGAGAAAACACTAAATCAAACTAAAGCAGCAAAGACAACTTCAAATGTTTGTAATGGCCATTTCTTACATTATCTTTTACTCGTCATTCAAGCAATTTCTTCCTTGATGCAATGGTACTTTCACCTCAGCCGTCAGCCCCCCTGAAGCTCACTGCTAAGGCATGTTCAATATGAACTGGCAATTGCCCTGTGAGGTGAGGCTAAGCTGCTGGTAGCCACTGGCATAATACACTCCTTCTGTAAACACAGCTTGACCAAACTTCTCGGTTTGTCAACAGGAAAACAAAACAACACATAAGCATTCAGAAGTCAGAATTATTTTAAACATGTTTTTGTGACGTTCTCTGTGTCATATTCAGCAAGTGGAGTTTCATTTTCCTGAGATGCGTCATATTTCCCTTGCATTTCCTCTCCCAAGTAGTTACTGCACTCCTTTAAATGACTTCTAACACTGAGAAAACCCAGGAAATATAGTGCAATTCATCCAACTTGCATTTCACAAACTTCAAAAGGAATAAAAATGTTGTTAAAGCTGCATAAATGAAAACTTAATCCCACATCAGATAGAGGTAAACATAGCAAGAAGCCAAATTAAGTGTCATCTCTGTTTTTCTCCTTGGACTGCCACACACCAAACATTTCATATGATCTATGAGGCTTCTAGAATAAGGCAAAAAGATACATTTGTATAATTCTTTTTGTATTTACAGCAAGACAAATTGTCTTGTTTTGAAACACCAGGGCTGATTGGAGTTGTACAACAGGGTATAAAATTGCCATTGCAGCAGTCTGTGTTTGTGTATAGTCAAATATCACACTGACAGTATAAGAGGAGTTCATTGCGCTTTGAAAGAATTGTATCTCTACATTGCTGTCTGAACTAAGCCCCTCAAACCCTGCTTTAAGCTTCTAATCTTCTAATTTTTCTTTGTTTCTAATGTGTACAGATTGATTCAAAATGCAAATGTGAATCTGGAAGAATACCAGAAAGGTTTCTTTACCTATGTTGTGCTAGCTGTACTAAGATGTTTTGGTATTTACATAAAACATGTTTTCCTGCCTGCAATTTTTCTTCTGTTTATTCTGTGAAAAACTGAAGTGACAAAAGCCGATGTTTTTAACGGTGGTGTCAGAAATTATACTTCCAGATTTAAGCTTATGGGCTCCATAAAACCAGACATATTTTAGAAGACATTAGAAACCACCCCGTTTTCAACAAATTGATCATGATCTGAAAATCTTACACCTAATAAGACCAGATTCTTATATGTGGCACACTTGATGAAGTTCACTTACACTCCAACTGAACCCCAGAGAGTGCCTAGCATCCACATGGAGAAATCGCCAATATGTTCTCAACTGCTCTCCCAGTCCCTGAGGTCTGGGGCCCTGTATCAGTGTTCCGGACCAAGCATCAGCCCCTTCTGCCATGTTGAGCAGTTGTAAGCAGCAGCCAGGACTTGGGTTTTGAGTGGGACCAGTTCACTCCACAGAACAACACAAGGACAGAGGTCTGGGGCAGATCAAAGCGTCCACAGAGCTCAGTGTCAGAAGGCCGCAAATAGAGAAGCTTAAGTGTGAGCATGGATACACTCCTAGCACGCACCAACTTTTGATTCATGTACTTTCTAATCCAGAGGGGGCAACTTTTGACTTAATTGGATTTTTCTTTCATTAATTTGTTCAATGCCTTTTTGAACTTCTGAAAACTTAGAGCATCCATACATTGTCACTTGAGGGGAAAAAATTCTATAGTTCAAATAAACGTTGCATGCAGAAGTATTTCTCTTAGAGAGTTCTGCTCATTATTGTCATCTATCTCCAGAATTACAACTAGTGACAAGATTTTCTCATCCTACCCAAATCAGACTCTAAAATAAAAGAGATTATCCATTACTAAAAATCCCCTCCTCCCTGAAGTGAGTCAAGAACAGCAGCTTATCCTTCCTTCCCAATGCAAAGTAAATCTAATAGGAATAACTGGGAAAACTTTCCAGCTTACTTGGTGAAGGCACAGAATGCCCTTCAACATCTGTACTCCATAAGGGATTTGAGTACACAGAATTTTGGAAAAAGAAGGGTGAAGGACAGAGAGAGAGAGCAATTCAAGCCACAAGGGCCAGCAGAGAAGAGATACTTCACTTGAGGTCCAAAGCCCCAAGAGTTAATTGCTTGATGTGGTTAGGAATGCCAACAGACAAGCCTTTTTTCTTACCTCTTTGTGGTGAAAATATTCATTGGCTTTATATAAAGCTCTTGCACTGGGAAAGATGAAAACCAGGTAACCTCTACTGCGTGGCTGTGAGTTTGGCATGCTTGAGAATGAAAATTGAGCTGAAGAGGAGTATGGTATATTGGTCATAAGAGAACAATTAAGTCATGAGACCACTCACTTTGTAAGTGAGTAACTTCAGTTCAGCTTCATTCACCTTCAGCTGCAAGATGACTGCTGTGAAGAGAACAGTGGGACATCCAGTGCCATAGGCACTGTCAGTGGTGTGGTTCACTAAAGGTACAGACTTTCACTGTAGATGACACCAGATCACTGATGCTATTGCTCCTTGGCTGTTCTCCCCTGAGATAAAAGATAAGGTCTTCAAGAGGGAAGTATATGTCCTAATATACTACTGAGTGGCATATTAAAAACTGAGTATATCAGTAGCACATTGATTCCTTTAAGGAGTGGATTACCCTATGAACATATGGATTTTCTGGGACATACTAGTCTGTCAGACGTCACATTCTTTGCAACTCCATTAGGAGCAACAGAGTTTACTGCAGGTCCAGAAGGAGGGTCTTCATGGTTCAGCTGTTTTGCAGGAAGCATGCCCATGACCATGGTTTTTCCCTCTGTCCCACTGTACGCCCTGTCCAAAACCCACATGTGTTTTATAGAGCCTGACTGGACCATTGGTCACTCCCATTTAAAACCTGAAAAGGATCTGATAGGCCTACTCTGAGTTTGACATCTTCTGCTTAGAGCTCTGCTGAACTTGTGGGATCCATATGGCGGGACAGGATCCACAAAGTGGCACATCACACTGTCATCCATCACATGGTGGAAAGACTAGGACACTAACATCTTACAAGTAGCCAGACAAATTCAGAGGCCACATGCAAGTGGGATGCTGAAGATTTTAATCTCTTTAGTGTGTCTGTGCTTTAATTCTTTTCAGTAAAAGTGGGATTTCAGTTAAAGCAAAGAATCAATAGCAGCTCTGCCTTTGAGCCTTGTTTCTAAGGGCTAAGTGACCCTTGAACCTGGTAATCCATAAAGGGCCTGTTCCTCATTCTTTTCTGTTTGTCATTTCATACCTTTGATCCTCTCAAAATCTATTTTCCCCAGGTACTTACGTATGCAATTAATTTGGATATTTCACACTTTGCAGTGTGTGAAAGTCAAGTTTACTTACAATCGTAATTGAACTAGGCTATAAATAAAGTCATCACTGTATAGCCTGATTCACAGGGCTCCTTTCCTTTTCAGGTATCTTAAGCATCTGTATTACAAACTGTTGGTCCCAATTAAAACAGGATGAAGAGGCATAGGGCTAACTTCACCTTGTGTAGTTATTTGCCACCAAACAAAATTAATATAAACCCACCGCTGTTCTGTCACAATACAATTTCCAACCTTTTGCTCCCACAAATCTGGAGCAGCACATTTTCCAGCTACAATCTTATTATTAATTTTTAAAAAGGAAGCCATTATTATGTTTTGCCTTTAATAAAGTCTCATAAAATAATTAAAGCCACATATAATGCAAATTCTTAACCAAAATTATCTACTGCCTGGTTTCCATATTAAACAGTTGCAAGTGCTGAGATCAGCACAAATATCTCTCTTCCTCATTATTCCAATCCTAAAGAAATTACTGAAAAACTGCAAGTTTACTTTTCTTTTCACAATATGTTTCAGAAAATCCCAGAGTAGCAAAGCATCCCAAAATGTTTGCAGAGGATAAAGCAGTCTGGCAATAGACTGCTGTCTGCTGATCCAGTGTAAAAGCTGCACAAGTGAGAAGTAACTCAATAATTTGAGAAGAGCTTGGAAAGGAATGATTTCCAGAAGCCCATCCATATTTTTTTTTTCATCTGTCAGGTGAGCTAATAAAAGATATCACCTCCCTCTGAAAATCAAAGTTCAAAAATGCATGGTAAAAATATTCAGATGTGAAATGAAGGCCCACAGAAAAATGTACTAGGAGGAAGAAGCAAGGGAAAAAATTGTGTTCTGTCTAAAGAACCCAGCTGTATACTACCATAACATACAAAATCAATTTTCTATATTTGATTGAGAAACAGGTTTGTGTAAAACTCTAATCAGAAACCAAAAATTAATCATTTAACTGATGATCTCTACATACTCCTAGGTGGTGGTGGTGGTGAGGTATTTCTTCATTTTCTTTTTCCAAGAGTGATAAAGCATGACATGGGAGGAGAGCCTCAACACTGCTGCCTCATCACAGGCTCAGTTCAGAATCACTCTGGAAAGCATGAAGAGTTGGTGGCCTATCCTCAATTTTCCTAGCAGAAATCAATGGCATGTCCTACATAAACTTGATCAGTGCAGGGAACATGCTCTGTATCTGCCTTCAGTAAGTGTCCTGGTGTATCCCTATAATAAAGTTAAAGAGCTGAAGGACTTCTTGTGCAGGAAGATGAATGCAAAGCATGCTCATTGCAAAAATAACAGTTAATTTTTCCAAATTCAGAAAGGGCTTATTTCATGTTTACATTAAGCCTACCGAGCCACTAATTCCAGCTTGGGGGTCAATTGGGAAGTACAGCCTTTGCCTACAGATAAAGAGGTAAAGCTATGCCCTCATTCAGGAGGGTAGATGAGAAATGAGGAAACTGCAGGCAAGGGCAAGAAAACAGAACTTTTTTTTTTTTAACATCAGGAAAAAATAAAAGAAATAACAAAATTCAAAAGATCCGTTACATCAACTTTCTGCTGTAAACAAAGATTCAGGAGAACTTCAGTAAAATAAATAAGTCTCACATACCTTTTGGAAACCCTCTGCAGTTTTAAGTCTGAAAGATTAAAAAAGCCTGAAGCGAGGTTAGTGTAGACTTGGTTCCACCTAGCTATATTGGACAGAAACTACCATAATTATTTATGACATATTCCAAGAGCACTCTAGTAAAAATTACTTTAAAATTAATCTTAATGTACCTTTAGATAAAAAAGATACATGTCACAAAGGCAAAGTGACACCCCAGGTGAATAATATTCTCCTGATGTAAAACTCAAATGCATGTCCTTTTATGTCTTGTCCAGCATTCAGCATTACTTTCTTGGTGGAGTGGAGGTGGAGTTTGTTTTGTTTTTTTACCCTTAAAAACAGTCTTTCAACCTTAAGCTTTCATGTAAAACTCGCATGGATATTTATAATTGTGCTGGAAATTACCCTAACATTCAGTGTTACTCCAGGGCCAAAGACACTAGAAAGTAATTGTGTCAATATAAATGTCCAGCTCTAGAACTGAACAGCTTCCACCACCAGTGCTAAAACACCTAAAGCCATTAAGCTCAGTTTAGCACCACTAAAATCTGCACAAAACCCTATTTGTAATCTGTTAGGAAACCATAAAATGATTCTTTCAAGGTTTTTAATTACTATTTTGAAGTGTTTCTCTGAAAAGCGCAACAATTCATGTCAGTGCTCACAGACCTGGTCCAATATAGAAGATTGGTCATTGATCTGATTCAACATGAGCCAGCAGTGGCCAAAGGGAACAAAATCTCAACACATTTCATTTTTACACACCAAACCGTTCAATCACATCCTATCTAGTAAAAAACCCCAAAACCCAGTCATATACCATCTGATAATCATTCCTTTGTATACTTTTTGGCTTTACATATCATGGTTACAGAAAGAGGCACCGGAGGAGGTGTCATTTTTCTTAAGTCCCACTCAGAGTTTCATAGTGTTTTCTTCTTAAAAACACAACTAACATTTAACCAGACACAATTCAGAAATAGAAGGTGAGCAGTAACATATAAACACACGCTCAGGTTGCTTCAGACAAGGTGACCAGACAATCTGGGAGAGAAATGCTTTCAAGACCTTATTCATCCAGCAAGGTTCTTCCAAGGAAAAAAGAAGGTCTTTGTTTTAAAAGATATAAGCAGGTAAGAGGCAGTCACTGTTGTGCCATTGTCACCAAGCAGACTGGATTCTGAAAGTGCTTCTGGCTCCTCAGCATACAGATGCTATAAAGTAAACAAAAGATGTAGGCATTCTCAAAAGAAGAATGTAACCTCTTGGACCACTACACTAAGATGCACTAGTCATGAATATGCAATCAGTAAAAAGGATTTTAAAAGAAAGCAACTGGGTTTCTGTGTTTTAAGGAGCAGACAATTCATAATACAACTGTCCTTTCACTGGCTGTGTACTATGCAGATTAAGTCTCATAACAGAATGAAAACACAGGAAAATCACAGAAGTAATCAGTTAATTTTTTATATTACATAAGAAAATGAGTATGATATTCTGCATGTTTTTCAAAATAGACATTTTTATCATTAACAGAATAAATTTATACATTTTGATAACTGAAAGGAGTTAGTTTGTTTTCATAAGTTCATGCAAAATTTCAACATGATCAAATATCACTTAATTGTAACTAAAGATTTGGGAAAACTTGTAGTTCTGTCGCCAATGCTGCTTCCTTCAACAAATCTGCTTGAGCACACTAATGACAAATTGTCTTAGTTTAACAAGACACGAATGTTTGCTAAGGAGAGCGGGTTAGGGAAAAAAGCAAACAAACTCCTCCCTCTAAGTTATTATAACCTTGAAGTTAAGAGGCTTCAGGTGAAAGGTGTGAAAAATAATAGCTCTTTATTAACATATATATATATATATATACATATATATATATATATATAACCCAAGTAAGCAACAGTGGTGCAACCAAAATTTTCAAAACAAAGTCCTACTTCCCCAGGTGGCGGCTGCCGTGGCTCCCCATGACACTTAAATGATGCACTGAGGTCAGCATGCCGGTGCTTGCTACAAACCTTCCACTTTCCTCCATTTCAGGGCTTTGAGAGCCCATCAGGTTTGCCAGCATTTGTCATTTGCTGTTCCTTAAAGCACAAATAGCTTTCTACGCAGGAGACTCCCAACAAAGCAAAGCAAATACATATTTAAGACCAACCAAGCAAGCAGTCCTATCATGTAAAAGCCCTGGAGAGAACTTACACTCAGATTCTTTTTTTTTCACTTTCGGGAATGGGAAAACAGAAGCCAGGTGCAAGGAAGCAAGCAGGAAAATTGTTGTTTATATCTAAATCCACAGACCTTGTGGACACATCACAGGAAACTCTCCTATTTTTTGTCAAAAACTTAACACACGGGGAAATTTCCTTAAATTCACGTTTCTACAGGCAAGTAGACAACCTCAGTCCTCGTTTCTCCAAACACATATACATACCCTGATCTACATTTGCTTCTAGTTTTCATTAAGATTGAAGTCGTGTGGCTACAGCAAAACAAGGAATGTATATTCATTACTGCCCAGGCAGAGGTAGTTTGTGCTCAAAGGTAAGCAAAAGACACATCATCCTGTGACAACAAGCAGGTTTGCATCGATCACAGCTGGATTCTTGGCTAGGAAGGCGGATGCCTTGTGTGCTTTAGCTCCTAAAAATCAGACCCCTTACAGTCCCTAATTTTTTCCCTCAGATTAATTTTTTTTTCTCAGACCTAAAACTGATTGGGGTGGTCCTTATTGTACACCAAGAAAAAGATGGTGTAGAGCTGTAACACTATCACAGTTTTCCGAAGCCTCCCTCAATACCCATACTCTGCTTCAAATAAAATGGACCTACTTTTTGTGTCCTTTCTTTGCTCCTTTCCAGGCAAGCATTAGGAGTATAATAAACTTACAGTTTTGCAAACTAGTGAGCAGAAGCATTTGTAAAGTCTTAAAAATTTAAAAAAAAAACCACAAAAAAACCCCAACCCAAACCAGAAAAAAAACCAAACCAAACCAAAACAAAAAACCAACCAAACAAAAAACCACAACCAAAACTGAAACTATTGAGTAAAAATCAACTCCTGCATTTTCCCAGCAAAGAGACTCACTCCACACTTTAGTGCCTCCCTAATAAGCCTATTTATGAAAATTGAAAACTAAAATCAAAAAAAAACACAACAAAGACACCCAAAGATACAGCCTGAGAAGTTCCCAAAAGTGAGGTAATTAGTCATAGACTAGCTGAAAAAATCTTTGGTGGTAACCTTTTAATCAGCACATTTAGAAAAACCTCAATCCTCTGTTTGGAAATATTTGTGTTAAGACTCATTTTCTCAGAGCAAAACATACTGAAGATAAGTCATCTCATCAAACGCATTTAAAACACTCCTTTATGTCACCATTTTGTTTTCAGGAGTGGAGGTACAGGAACACACCTAGACAACACAATATCCTGATATTTTGGCAACAGCTTTGCTTTACTGCCTGCCTGCTGAAAAGCCTGGCTGTCAAGATTATGTAGCTATTCAGTACCAAGCCTGGCGTTTCTTATTTAAATAATTTACCACTAATGTCCTCCAGGATGTGTCCTCCTTGTGCTCCTCTTGATTTTTCTGAGACTCATGTAGCAGACGGTACAAATACCGTATCTGCTGTCTCCACACAGAGAAGGAAAGTGACAGGTTGGATGGGGCTTTGAGGAACCTGGTCTAGGAGAAGGTGTCCCTGCCCGTGGCAGAAGCATTGGAATTAGATAATCTTTAAGGTCCCATCCAACCCAAACCATTCTATGATTCTGTGAAACCATTGCTGAAACCATGGACATGGCCCTCCAGAGCCAAGACTCACAGTCTGTGGAGAGCTAGGTCTGAATATTAAGTTGTAAAGCTTTGGATACTTAATGTTCTTTGTGGTATTTTTTCTAAGACACTTTCTGCTTCTTCTCTATTTACACACTAAATTCACAGGGTGTTCCATGTTTTCACTGGATTGGAAGACACACTGAGGTTATTTCCAGAACATTATTCCAAATCCTTACAGGAATATAGGAAAACAGCTCTCTGATAAATTTACAAACCAACTGCCTGCTTAAAGAAAATGGCTTTTGAAAGATTCCTTGAACTAAATGAATCTATAGAAGTGTAGTGTTTAATGCACAGATGCTCTAAGTAGCAAAATCACAAGTTACATACCTGTCAGTAAGCTGACTCTGCTCTTTTCACAGAATAAAGGGCAGTGCAGTACCAGTGTCTCTGGTTAGCTCTGTTTAATAGACTATGTGGGAAATTCTCATCTAAGCTGCAGCTTCAGCGTAGTTTCAAGAAGAATGAATAGGAAAGTAATAAGTACCTCAGGATTTGCTATAAAATTAATAATTAAAAAAATCCCACATTGGTTTGTTGGTCAAAACTGACAAGAGAACTGGACAGAAATCTCTTTTGTTGTAAATGTTGCTAGTGTGTTTTTTTTTTTTCTTGAGAAAACAGATTAACTGAAATGGAAGCATCTCAAACAAACTTCTAAGCAGAAACAGGAAGGTAGAAACTCAACTGGTTTCTTGCCAGCTCATCTGATGAGATGCTGAAAATCCCAGGCTTCCTGGCAATGCAACTTTGCCTTGGTATTCAAGAGTCTGGAGTCTTTCAGCTCTCTACAAGACAGTGAGGGGATACAGGAGGATGGCTTTCCAGTGGGAACCCTAACAGTTTGGGAGCTTTTTCTTTTTTCTTTCTTTTTTCTTTCTCTTTTCTTTTCTTTTCTTCTCTTTTCTTTTCTTTTCTTTTCTTTTCTTTTCTTTTCTTTTCTTTTCTTTTCTTTTCTTTTCTTTTCTCTTCTCTTCTCTTCTCTTCTCTTCTCTTCTCTTCTCTTCTCTTCTCTTCTCTTCTCTTCTCTTCTCTTCTCTTCTCTTCTTCTCTTCTCTTCTCTTCTCTTCTCTTCTCTTCTCTTCTCTTCTCTTCTCTTCTCTTCTCTTCTCTTCTCTTCTCTTCTCTTCTCTTCTCTTCTCTTCTCTTCCTCTTTTTTTCTTTTCTTACTGTTTTCATTCTTTTGAAATCCTTCTTCCAACAAGTTTTCTTTAAAGGAAGATTTTTTTACACCCAGAAAAAGGAGATTGAAAATGACCAATTTAACTACTCCATTCTACTATGAAAGCTGACTGTTAGCAACAAAACTGTAAGCATTATATTATATTTTGGCTACATTTGTGTGCATTCTGCACAAACAACCTAAAAGAGCTTTGTGTTTCTCAGAGCCCTGTGTTCAGTGATCTGGATTTCTCTGAGATCTTAAGATTTCCAAAACAATCCACAAAAAAAACAAACAAAAGGAAAGGAATTTGTTGAGGCGTATATGGTACCTTCTATTTTAAATTGTCACCTAGAACAAAATATCGAAAATACTATCAGGAGTATCCACACAAGCAGTAGGGCAATTTGAAATGCAAAAGAGACAGAAGAGTACAGAAGATAGAACTATCTATCCCTAGGACACTGGATATGTACTTACTTAGTCCACCTCTGTGAGTTTATATCTGTGTTAACACTGTATTACCAAAATCTCTGCAGCTACATTGACCTGCAAAGTAAAAGAGTTTAGGGAATCAGGTTCCTCCAAACAGTTACATTAATTTTGCATTACACAAGCAACTGCACACTTTCCCATTTACTAGATACAGAGTAAACTCTAACTGAAGTCAATAATATACATTAAGAGCCTCCACCTGTATGCTCACTAAGGTATTTTCAAGTACTCGATGCATAGCATGAATAGCATGAACATTTTACAAATCATTTCATCTCAACATGAAAATGTGTGTATCTTCCTGCTGATATAAAGGCAAGTCTACAATATTAATATCTAACATCACACTGAGAGGACATTCTTTGTTTTCTAAATATTATCAGCACTCATATGCTAGAAGGCATTGCAGGACTAACTGGATCATATTGTTTTAAAATTTTACCACCAAATGGCACAAAAGGTGATGTTCCTTTGTTTTTTCACTGTTTTCTTTTTTATTTTGATGGAAAGGCAAGGCTCCCCTGTTAAGCAACCTTTGCCAGAGACTAATTCCCTGGTAAATTGCTTCTCTAGTGCTAGTTCTTTTTTGCCCTGAGTTGCATCTGATTGTCTTTGGTGGCAGATTAATACCAGAATTACTTTGCCTTTTCTGATTTTAAATTACATATATTAATTATTGTTCTGATTACTGTTTTCAATATTTGAAGTCTATTTTTCTAATACTATAACTATCCCAAATAATTATTAGAAATATAAAAATTCATCAATGCCCATTTTCTCCCAGATTACTTATGCTTCTCTAAGGCTTCTATGTAGTGAGTCACTGAGGTAAGAAAGAGCTCCACACAAGTAAAGAACACAAAAGCTGAAGGGAAAAAAGTCCTTTCAATTACTCTAGGAACAAATGGGCGATTTCTTTGGATGGCCATAGGTGGGCAAGTATCAGATAACAGAAAAGTCTTTCCCAAATAATAACCAAATTATCAGTTTTCTCCAACATCTCAAGATCTTTTCTACTCTTTTGCATATCAGCATGCTACAGATCTTGCTATGAATGAGGCAATACAGCTTTGTGGGAGTCCTCGATAAAGCTACAGACAACACATCACTGAAACCATCAGTATTACTGCTGGACAGCATCTCCAAACCAAATTGACATGGAAATAGATGAGCTTTGCCTAATGAGAAGCTAAACATCTGCATCCCCCATTAGATTTGGGGGTTGGACTAGATGATCTCTAGAGGTCCCAAGAGTTAGGTCCATCCCTAACTGTCCCGTGATTCTGTGATTAGAATGCATTGTTGTGTCACATAAGTGACATAACTGAGTGAAGAAACTTTGTTATGGCAGTAAAGTCTATTATTTTCTCAAGCAACGTACAATGGAAGTGACTACAAGAGTACGAGTAAAAAATTATTTCAAACAAAATAACCAGCATGTATAGCTTACCTCTTAAATAGCGAGGAAGCGTCTAAATATGAGCAGTTTAATAGTCACGTTAATAAATTCACTGCAGTGACAGCACTTGAATTATCATTGAAAAAAAATTTAGAAAAAAAAGTTCCTTTAGTGCAACTAATGTGCTGTCTCTTTCAATGAAATTTTCATTTGCCAGTCATTATCATTTTGGTGGAAGACTAAATTATTTGATGCTTGTCAGTAAGGGGCAGAGTGTAGACGAAATATAAGAAGTTGACAAGTTAGATGACAGAAATGAATAAAATTTATGTTCTTATGAACCTAATGGCAAGTAATTATCTCTGAACCAGCAGTAAAATGTGCTTTTTCATCATGAATACCTGACGTGTATTAGAAATTTCCAGAAGACATATTATTTATACAGTAAAGCAACAGAGTGGAAAACTGGTTAAATATATGGCTTCTGCATCCAGCATTTAATAGAAAAGTTTAATTGATTGGTGAACCTTCTACAAACTTTTTATGCCATGTTAAAAGGCAGATTTGAAAAAAAGACCAAAAGACAAAACCCAACAAAAAATACCCCCTAAGTCAACATTCTAACCTTTTTTTTTTTTTTTTTTTTTAACATTTACTGGAATCCCAGATTTGGCTGCATCGTATGTTCTGGTCACAAACTGCAGCATTAACAAATCTGGCTATAGGAGGATGCTCATGTGTGTGTGTCCATAATATCACAAAATATAGCACCTCATAACAATAGTATTAAACTGTAAGTCAGCATCCAAAAACTTGCAGGTATCAGAATTATAGTGGACTGTGCTACCATTGTTCTTTTTCATGTGCTTAGGTACACTTACATACTTGATACAGAAGTCTTGATTCATACTTGTCTTTTTTATCTAAGATAGGTGCTGTACCTCATTTGGATGCACGGTGCTCTAGTCAGCATTTTGTGTATGACCCTGTACCTCATTTAGTGAACAATATTCAGATCCTTCTAAAAAGACAGAATGTTTAATTTCCTTGTAGACTGTAAAACATTATTCATCCCTTAAGTACTTAAATGGTTCACTAATAATTTATCCTCACAAAATCCCTGAAAGATGAACAGCTGGTATTATCCAAACTTACGAATGAGTAAATAAAGCACAGAAAAATCAAGGTCAAACATAGCTGTTAAATGTAGGTGCCTATTTTGCATATCTAGATCACGTTATAACGCCAAAAACACAGCACAGCACAGCTACAGCTGCAAACATTGAAGATGGAGCCACCAGAGGAAGGCTCAGTGAGCTCTTTCTGTTCTGAGCTGAACCATGCTTGGACACCCTCAGTGACAGCCCATGCCCAGCTCCTCCAAGACATTGTCATGGAGCAGCAAATACAATGCAGCTGCTATGGGAGACCCATGTCCTTCTGGAGCAGCAGGGTATACTACAGTGACTCAATGACACCAGATGCCAGCATATCAGCAATTGCATTGAGACTATAAGTGTCTTGGAACAGAGTTTTCTTTTTCTTTTTCCAAGAAAAAAAAAATCAATTGGGAGAATATTTTGCCATAAAAAGTTTCATTTAGTAGTTCTATATAACAGAAAATAGTTTTCATACTGAGAAACTTTAAGAATTCTTAACATGCCTTGTGCATTAGTACTGAAAAATTAAATGCGTGTGTCTTGGAAGTTTTAAGAAGCAAATCAGGCCTACTCACTATATTTGGTTTCAAAGTACTTTTGAAAGAACTAAGTATTTTTAAGTTATGTAGGAGTACCACAAGTTCAACCAGTACAAAAATTATCTCAAAGAACATCTTATATAGATCTTACACAGTGGGCATGATTTGCTAACTGATTTTTGGAGTTGATAAATCGAAAAGTGAATAAGCAAGTATGCCTGATACTTCAATACTGTTATTTTTGTATAACTGTACTTCATAAAAGCCCCCGAGCATTGCCTTGTAGCAGAACAACGCAGAAGAGGACAAACAGTCCTCCACAGAACTGAAAATTCCAAGTGGATATAAAAAGCTACATTGGGCAGATTGCCTTGTGCTCTTCAGCTACACAGTACCAAGTCCTTCCTTCCAAAGAGGATGGAGGTAGGTGTGATTTGAGAAAACAGGGCTCTCAAAGGATTACAGTCACAATGTTCCCTTCCCTGTGGCAGTGAATCTGATGAGAAACTTGTTTAAACATGTTTTAAAATGGCTCTTTGTGGTCCCTTTGCAAACACGTGTTTCTTCTTCCCAATACCCCCCACAGCAACTGTTATCTCCCATGCAGGAATGTCCTGGGAAAGGTGTCCTGAGGCGTCCCATTGGTCCTTTGTTTAACCCCTTCCTATTGGCTGTTGACCCTTTACCTGATGGTTTCTTTTGTGTGACCCTGAACTTGTGATTGGTTCCCCTTTGACCCTCCTAAAAGCCTTATAAACCCCTTCCCAACAATAAACTCCCTCTTGCCTCCTCTCCACGCCGGTGTGCTGTCTCTGTGCCTGCCATGGAGCCACGTGGGTGGTGGGGGGAGGGGAGGGCACCTCTCCCCTCCAGGCTCGGGGCCTGAAAAACCCTGTTTCTGGAGTCCCCCTTCCCCGTCCCACAAGACGTCGGAAATGGTTCTTCAGACGGAGAAGGAACTAGAGCTGGGCTCCCCCACGTCGAGGATGGGGAAAGGGAAACCCATACTTCCCCAGAAGAAGTGCCCATGCTTTCTCATAAGCAGGTTAACAGATCATTGCTTTAGGAAGGAGGATCCAGTACTTCTAAAGAAATAGGAATTTAAGAACTAAACATGTGTAGCCAATTGGCCCTGTCTCGATGCCAGGTACCCACTAAAGCCACTCTCTCTGCCCTCTGCAACTGGACAGAGGAGAGAAAATACAACGAAGGATTCACGAGCTGAGATAAGAGATGGGAAAGGTCACTTACTGATCATTATCACAGGCAAAACATACTCCAAGTGGGGATATTACTTAAATTTATTACTGACAGGATCAGAGTAAAAGAGTGAGAAGTAAAATATCTTAAAAACTCCTTCCCCCCACTCTTCCTTCCTTCCAAACTCTACCTCTTCCCCCGCAGTGGTGCAGGGAGACAGGGAATGGGGGTTACGGACAGTTGTTGTTTCTGCCACTGCTCAGGGAGAGGAGTCTTTCCCCTACTCCCGTGGGGTCTCTCCCATGGGAAACAGTCCTTCATGATCCTCTCTGGCATGAGTCTATCCCACAGGTAACAGTTCTTCACAAAACTGCTGTCCCATGAGTCACTTCTCCATGGGTGCAGTCCTTCACGAATGAGCTGTACCAACGTGGGTCCCCCACAGGGGCCACAAGTCCTACCCGGGAAAAACCTGCTCCAGCGTGGGCTCCTCTCTCCATGGGCTGCAGGTCCCCGTCAGGACTCTGCTCCATCTTGGGCCTCCCATGGGGTCACAGCCTCCTTCAGTTATCCACCTGCTCCAGCACGGGCTTCTCCATGGGCTGCAGGTGGGTCTCTGCACCCCGATGGTCCCCCATGGGCTGCAGGGGCACAGCTGCTCCACCATGGTCTGCACCACGGGCTGCAGGGGCCTCAGCTCCTGTGCCTGGAGCACCTCCTGCCCCTCCTTCTGCACTGACCTTGGTGTCTGCATTGTTGTTCACATGTTCTCACTCCGCTCTTCCCTGGTTGGAATTTTTCACTGCACAATAACTTTTCATTCTTAAATATGTAATCATGGAGGTGTTACTGTCATTCCTAATTGGCTAGGCCTCGGCCAGTGGCATGAAGTCCATCCTGGAGCCAGCTGGCATTGGCTTCAACAGACAGGGGAAGATTCCAGCAGAAGCCACCCCTCTAGCCCCCCTGCTACCAAAACCTAGCCACAGAAACCCACTACACCCCCCTATCACAGTCAACAGTCTCAGGACACAGCAGTGTCCTATTATAAAGCTGGCAACTCAGAGAGTACAAACAGTGGAATGAGTTTAGTTAAGTGAAAATCAACTTGGCAGAAGTTAAAAATTTTCAGTTAACACAGAAGAAAATCAGTTTTGTTGTAGTATTTGTCTTCACTGCCTGTCCCATTATCAAAATTTGCTGAATGCTGCTTGAAAATATCAAACCATATCAGTACAACAGATGAAACAACTTCAGTATTGAAAGGAAAACATCTCAAAATGCAGAATCCCCTCATGGTTTGTTTTCCAAGGCTGGTACTCCAGAATGAATTTTCCATTTCAGCAGATGAGAAACACACTGCTTTCAACACGTTTGTTTTCACTACACTATTTCACTACAGAAAAGGCATTTTATTGACAACAAAACTACCACATTTATGTCCTTAACCCATATAAGGCTACATGTTATTATCTGATAGCCATCAAAGACTAACAGGTACTGAGAAACATTAACTTTTTTTACTTGCGTGTGACAGCGGGACAGTATCAGCGAAGTCCCACAGTAGCACACACACACATCCTTCTGCTAATAGAAAAGTTTACAACACATTTCCTAACCAGAAATATCTGAAAAATCAGTCTGTACCTAATACACAACCTACACTGTAAATTCTCCACTGGGTTTATTGTATGTGGGTCTTTCCCCACCAGCAGAGAGAGCTCTTTACCTGGACATGTGCAAAGCATCTGACACTCCTTGTCTCTAAATTGGTGAGATTTGACAGATGGAACACTTGGTGGATAAGGAATTGGCTGGGTGGTCGCACCCAAAGACTTGTGATCAATGGCTCGATGTACAAGTGGAGAACAGCGATGACTGGTGTTCCTCAGTGGTTGGTTTTGGGACTGGCACTGTGTCTTAGTTGCAGAGAGAGGGGGCAGAGTTTAGCGCCCTGTAGGCCCTGTTATTCTGTATCACCCCTGCCATTGCTGGGGGGTGTGGTTTCAGGAGGAAAAGCTGAGCGCCCCACCAGAAGTGCCCAATTTCTTCCTCACTCTTGCTTTTGTGCAGGAAGGTTGTGAGCATCAGTCCTGTGGACTCCGTTTTCTGCTGCTGTCATCCACCCCTTCCCATTTTCTGTGAGACACAGCTATGGGACATGGTGCTGAAAGGAAAAGCGGTAAATTGTGAAATTGATGTCGTGCTGAAAAACAGCGCCAGCGGGGAGGCTGCCAGCAGGGCACAGACTGTCAGGGGAGACCCCCAGTGCAGCAGTGGTAGAAACGGCAGCACAGGCACCTGCGGAGCTGAGTCCAGCAGAGAGGTGGTGCCACCCGACTTGGATGACCTGGATTTCAGGGGGTTTCTTTGTCACTGTTTTTTGTTATTTTGGGCTGAGGGGTGGGAAACACTAGCAGTGGGATCCCCCACCATCCTGCCTTTGTTCCCAATGGCCATGTGGTGATGTGGTGTGGCATGTGGGAATGGTCACCCTCTTATCTTTGTTTGGGGAAGCAGCGTGGACGCAACCTACGGGAAACATGCACCATCTTGTTTTTGTTCCCAGTGGTGAACACCTTTTTGTGGGTAAAATGCCTTCTTTTTTTGTATACTATTGTTATTAATATTGCTGTTGTTATTGTGCGCTTCTTATGCCATTGCTTTGAGCTTTCAGTATATTGTTATCTCAACCTGCATTCTCTGCTTTTGTCACTCCCTTTACCAGAAGGGGCAGGGGAAGGGGAGTAGCTTATCTGGAGTTTAATTTCCAGCTGCTGTTAAAACCACCACACACTGTTTAACATCTTTGTTGGTGACATGGACAGTGGGATTGAGTGCACCCTCAGCAAGTTTGGCAATGACACCAAGCTGTGTGGTATGGTTGACATGCTGGAGGGAAGGGATGCTATACAGAGGGACTTTGACAGATTTGCGAGGTGGATCTGTGTGATCCTCATGAAATTCAACAAGGCCAAGTGCAAACATCCTTCACATGGGTTGGGGCAGAGCCACACACGAATACAGGCTGCATGGTAAATGGATTGAGAGGAGCCCTGAGGAGAACAACTTTGGGTGTTGCTGGATGAAAAACTGGACATAAGCTGGCAATGTGCAGTCACAGCCCAGAAAGCCACCTACAAAGAAGCACGGCCAGCAGGTCGAGGGAAGTGATTCTGTCCCTCTAGTCTCCTCTGCTGAGGCTCCTTGTGCAGTGCTGCGTCCAGCTCTGGGGCCCCAATAAGAAGGACATTAGTCTGTTGGAGCAAGTCCAGAGGAAGGCCCTGAAGATAATCAGAAGGCTGAAACACCTCTCCTATGAAGACAAGGTGAAAGACTGTTCAGCCTAGAGAAGAGAAGGCTCCAGGAAGACCTTAGAGCAGCCTTCCAGTACCAAAAGGGGGCCTGTCCAAGAGAGCCGAAGAGGGTTTTTTTACAAGAGTAGTGATAAGACAAGGAGGAATGATTTTAAACTGAAAGAGGGCAAAGTTTAGATGAGATATTAGGGGAAAGCTCTTTACTGTGAGGTTGGTGAAGCACTAGAACAGGTTGCCCAGCGAAGTTGTGGATACCTACCTCACCCCTGAAGCTGTCTGAGGTCAGGCTGGATGGGGCAGGGGGGGTCTAGATGATCTTTAAGGACCCTTCCAACCCAAAAAATTCTATGATTCTATGATTTATTAAAGGAAAATTGTACTCATTCAGTTTGTTGGAGGTTTACAGCTTTATGGCTCCTCCTCACCAGAGAGCAATTGGCAAAGAATTTAAGATGTGTGGTTGACCTGGGCAAAAAAAGAAAAGAAAAAAAATCAACACACCAAATCCAAGAAAAAATCCACACATGAACAGCAAAGGCAGTATGCTTACTCCACCAGTGTCTGAAAAAAAATAATCAAAATACAAAAGTTTAAACCACACATTTGTGGGCTTATCAGGAGGACTGCCGATACTCAAAAAATGTAAAAATGCTGAACCAACTACCAGAATTTAGTTACTGAGTTAACTACCTGAAGTCACAGTACCTGTGTTTTCCCACACACAAAGCAAAGAAAAGGGCAAAGTTAATTTTCTGAAGTTATAACACTTTTATTATTTAAAAAGCCCCGAACAGTTTAGGCATTTTAATAATAAAATTTTCAGTCAAAAATTACAGATCTGGTGCCTGCTAATAAATGTGGGAATATGGGCAAAGGAGTGTTTGAGCTGGGCATTAAAAATGAATCCTCAGTCTCTGAGAAGTGAAAAGTTCCCTCACGGTTGCTATTACTGTTTCTCAGCAGGTCTACACATGCAGTAGCAATTTGGTGCTCCCAGGTCAAAATACTAAAGGTTTAAGGTCAGTCTCTATTGTTCTAATAGGAGAGAGAAGATAAAGCACTAAACTGCAGCTATCTTCAGTTACCTAGGATTACACAAAACTGAAGGACTCCTTTTTAAAACCTGAAGGACTCCTTTTTATTTCAAATCCATACTGAGCAAATCGGGTTAGTTTTTAAATCAGAAGACTGCTACATTAGCTTTCTGCAGATACATCATTACAGCTGTCATTGCAATAGTTTTCTTCTATTTTCTTTAGAAACCATAGGCAATTGTACAATTTTAGAAAGTTCCTCTATTACATACAGATACCTGTTTCTTTTCCTTTTATCTGATTTGAAGGACAATAGATAAAATCTCTCATTCAAGTGAATATGTGATTCTTTCACCTTTTTCTTTATTTTCAATTTTCTATTTTTTCTCCTTACCCCCAATTTTTTAAAAATGTGCAATAGAGTCCCACCTGTTTCCCTTAAAATATTTCAAAATTCACTACATTACTCCATGTTTTGAGAATAGTACTTTTCTTTCAACTACAGCTTACGTAACCGAAAGAATACAAAAGGCATGATTTTCAAATGGTTGGTGTGCTTCTAGACCCTCGTGATCTTGGAGCACCCAGCATGCTGCAATAAAAAAACTTCTCGCTATGCTCTCCTTGTCCTACAGGTATTTTTGCCATCTTTTTAAAGCTAAAGGAGGAATTTCTCCAACTGACCACAGCATAAGCCAAATTGTCATTTGGCCTAACCACGCCATTTCTCTCTGGAGCACCTTCTCCCTGGCTGACCCTTAGGCAGGGAAGGAAAGTACAGTCAAAACTTTTAAATAGCATTCCCATCTTCCTTCAAATTCTTCATGAAAACATATCTTCTGTGGTCTTCTGCAAAACACGCCTTGTGCTAATGAGGTCACCGGTTACTCAGGACTACTGATTTATTATATGCAGTTCTTCCCCTATCACCCTCTTAAACAAGAAACTCCCTTGCTATCAGGCTTCCCAAATCCACTAAGCAAATGCATTTTATCTACTGTTGAATCCTTCCATAATCCTAAATTTGAAGCTCTCTAATTGTTTTAAACATTAATAGTAAATACCGCTTATATGATTGTATAAGCCTCTATCCAATGGTTACTGTCATGCACATTACTACAAATAGCTGTTGCAGCCTACTGCTCCTGGGTTATAAAACTAATTTGTTTTTAAAGAGAAATTATAGCATCTCTCAATCCTCTGAATAAACTAAGAGGATTTATCAGAGACTCAGAACATTCTGTTAAGAGTTAGCAAACCATGCCTAGTTCAGCCACTTCCTGTGAGGATTTTCGTGCAACTTCAGTAATTCTTTTAAAAACTCCTTTTGGAGTTAAAATCATTTGTAGTGATCTTTCTTTTCACATGAAACAGAGCTAAGTACCGATTTAGCTCACTAAAGCTTAATCATTAAGTTAAGGTGACTAATTTAGCACTATAACTACCTCTAAAGTGTCTTTCATATCTCAGGTACCCAATCCTGAAGGGGCCTATTGTGCCCTGTTGACTAGAAGCAAAGTATAAGCAATTGCATCACTAATGCAGGTACTTGGGCAAAGTGTGTGAAAGTAGGTGAGCTGAATAAATGCCTCATGACCGTGTTATGAAGCTTAAACCCAAAGTTTATGTGTTTGATAAAGAGACAATTAAAATATCAGCATTAGTAATTTTTTAAAAATCTTTTCATTTTGAAGGTGGAGTAGTAGTTTTAGATCCTACTCCATGATTACCAATTTACTAAATTTTGGAGAAAAATAATAAGTCCCGGTACATTTGCAGAAGGTGTGATAGGATAATTTAAGACTGAGGATTCATGCTGGACACGTCCTGCCTCCATGTCAGCAGAGCACAACCCAGTTCAGCAGGTTAAGGTAGATGAAGAATGGAGCCTGTGAGAGTTCTTGTTCTGAGTGTCAAGCTGAGCTCATTAAGACATGTCTGAAAAGTTCCAGTTTCTAAATAGAATTCTACCCTAGGCTTGTTACTTGTTTACATCAATTGAGCCCTTTAGCCTATTCTTTTTTCTGTGTATTTTATTTTATCACACACGGAGTACTTGCTGACCTCATTTGGACTACACTTTCCTCTCAGTTGACTTGGAAGAAAAACTGTATCAGCATCAATAGGCAAATTTATTGGTATTCACCCAAGCATGACAAAAGGTAAAAGCTCATGTTTCCCTGCCCTGGCATTCATCAAAGCCATAGAGAAACACACAAAAGAAAGGGAACACTCCAATGACATACATCCAGTGATGGGAGACCTGCCACAGCATCAATTCAGTGCTTGTCAGTCACAGTACGTGGCAGTTACACAGGTTGCTTAGTTTAACCCCTGAAAATGGGTTAATTTGCTGTAATCCACACTTAGCATCCACAGTCACTTCAAGAAACAAATTTTGCCTGTGGGCAGCTAGGCTGGTGTCATGGTTTGAGAGCTCCAAAAATCCAATTCCCTAGTCCAAGCCCCCCTCCCACATCTCAACCCAGTGTGAGATGGGTTTCCAGACATCACACAAGGTTCAAAATGGGGGAAAGGGAATATATTACAATGACTGTACAAATAAATACTACAATACATTATATACAATCTTAATTATCTCTACCATGACATAAGTACTTACAATGGATCAAATCTCTTCTCCCCTCCAAATAAAAGTCCAGGAGGGAAGAAGGAAAGATCTCTTTCCACTCTCAGAGCAGCAATGTCTCTAGGGTAGCAGCTTATCTTCTTCTCACGCAGCAGCTGTAGCTGGATCTCTGCCAGTACACACGAGGGGGTATCCAAGCCCCCTTGGCCACTCGTCTTCAAGTGAGGGTCTTCTTCCGTGGGCTACGTTCACCCGGACAAGGTTGTCTCACCACTGTCATATCACGAAGCTCAGGGGTCTTCGTGACGGTCCATATCTTCAGGGGATTCAAGTTCCCCTACAGAGTTCTGTGCTCTGTCTCAAGCAGCGGGGGGGCCAAGGTCACCCCTCCGCATTCCTTCTGAGCTTTACAGTTCTTTTCTGCAGTGCTGCTGCAGTTTTAGGACTTCCATTCAGTAGGAGTCCATCCTTTTCACTTAGGAAAGGTCACAAAAGGAGTTTGGGGGTTTTTTTTTGTTTAGTTCTTACCCCAAAAACTCTGTCTGTAGAGCTAGTCTGCTTTCTCTGCTGCTGTCTCTCTCTCTCGGCTCTCTTCAGACAACTCTGTGTCTTCTTTGGCTGCATGCTGTTGCTGCTTCTTCAGTTATCTCTTGGCTCTTAGCCACAATCTCTGGACGCTGCTGCTGCTCCGTCTCTGCTCACTCACGGTGGAGAAAACTTCTTTAGCTTTCAGCCACAGGTACTTAGCCCAGCCTAACGCTGTTCCAAGTCCCTGCAGGCCCCCCCAGCCGGGACTGGGGAGCCAGAGCCCCCCAGGGGCTCCTGCTCTTTCTACTCGTGGCTTTCACAACATGGCTACTTCTTCTACAACAACTACGACTACCTTCTCTTCTGTTCTGCTTGTGATATGTTTATATTTTGCAGAAGCGCTCATTGGGTAAAACCTCAAAACTTCAAGGGTCACCACCCCCTGGGGTTTTACCATTTTATAACTGCAGAGGGAAAACTGTTTTCCCCCACCACAGCTGGTTATGCCCACCTTTTCAACTGGCAAATAATTGATTTGATAAATACTGTCAATATTCAAATACATGCTTGATTTCAGGAGGGAAAAAATATAAATATTTTAGGTTCTTTCTATTTTTTAATAAGAAACAGACTAGAAAGGAGAAAACAGAAGGACTAGGAAAGAGAAATAATAGAATAGAAAGGATAAAGTGCTGAGTATGTTAGTCCAACGCAAGTGTTACTATTTTGGGAATTCTGCTTATCTGATTGAGGATTCAGAGAAGTTCCCTTTTTCATCTTTTATTCTGCACTGTCAGTGGTGATAAAGGAATGAAGTGGGAAAAAAAAGATTAACCTGCATTGCTGAGCGCACCACTGACTTAACAGGCAAAAAAGGAAAAACTGTCAACTAAAATTGGGTGTCCTGCTCAGAAGCAAAGACTCTGATCTGTGCCACCCTGCAGAACCAGGGACCATACCTACTGAAATAACTCTGTGAAGTGCTGCTTGTTAAAGACAACTGTCTCAAAACAGGTAGAGAAAGAACAGAACAGTCAGAACAGCTCAGGCAACAACAAAAAAGTCACTTCTGTGACTTGCAAAAGAAGAGATTTCTTCTTCCTCCTCTACCCAAAATTAGTAATTTTCTAGGAGAAAAAAACAACAACTGGATAAAGGAGAGAACAAAAAATCTGTAGGAGAGAGAATCAAAAACTCATGACGGGCAAGGCATGAACTAAAGGATTTAATCAGCGGACTGTGCTGGATCAGGCATTTGTGTGCCCAGTCAGCTTGTTCAGCATTTGAACCTGCTGAAAAACTTTGGATTTTTTTGAAGTGGTCGTGTGGGCGAGCTGGGCTACTTTTTTAGCCAGCTCAGGCCCTTAACTAAGATGACTCAAAAGGGTTCATGCCAGCATAGCACAAGGGCGTGAAAGAGCAAAAACTTGTTTTTTTTAAATTGGTAGAGCTTGCTAAAAGAGTATGTATTCTGTATGGAAAATGTTCTGTTTCTGCAGCTGACAATGCCAATTTCAGACAAGAAACAGTGAGGATGTGGGTGCTTAATGGCAAAATGTTAGTCCTGCAGACTGCAAGTTAAGCATATTGGTTTGAAAGTGTGGCAGGAAACAAAAATGGCAGGTTTTGTAGCATGGCAATTTTAACTTCAGCTATTTAACAGTGTTGCTAACACCTTGAAAATTTACATGCTACAAAACCTGCCAATATGCTTTAAGGGAGTGCTCTGTGACACTTGAGAAACGACCGCTCTGACATCTCACCTGTGTGTCCCTCTGCAGCAAACGTGTAGAAGTCACACAGACCATTCACAGACCCTGCCACCAGCCCACTTGTATTCCTAAAAAATAGCATATGTTCCTCATGTGTTAATCACCCACTATTGTGTCCCTTTATTTCTTTCTGTTTCACATGTTTGACATACCTGGCCAACTCTAATGATGCATGGGACTGTGGAGCAGGGAAGAGGCTGTGGGATTCCTTGGCACTGCAAACGGGGTGCTTCCCAAAAGGCACTGCCCTGACTGCAGCTTTTCTAGAAAGCATGAGCTCATGCTGCAGCCTTGCACCCACAGCTTTCTGCCATATGGCTGTCACTGTATCTCAAGCCATGAACTGACACACTGGGACTTCATGAATTAGGGAAATTTGGTGTGGTATTTCTAAAAAATCATGAGATCTGCCACTTGGTCCTGTTGCCCTCCTTACCACTGTAATTTTCTGTCCTAGTTTGTGACAAAGCATCAACTAGCAAACGCAACCGCACAGAGATTTATTCCACTCAGGACTATGGGCCACTGCACAGCTCCAAACTGCACTTCACTGCATCAAAGACAGAATAAACATGTGCAAACCTAGTATCAGATTCAAGATGTGCATGCATATTCCATATATTATAACTCTTCTAGATATTTCAAAACCATATTGCTTAATCCTATTCTCTGGTGATGTACATAATTGCAAAATTCTCAGTTGTACAGTTAAGCTATCTTTGTCTGTCACTGAGATTTTTTGGGGTTAGTGTTTATATAATATCATATAAGTTTATGTGTAGGACCAGGTGCTCACACAAGCCTCAAGAAGTACTGTTTTTTTCACTGATTGAGGAAATTGTAACTGAAGCGAGCAAGGACAAGGCTGTGTTCCAGATGGTAACACCTAAATTCTCTGCCTCAGGAGAAGAAAGTAAATAATCCATCATTCTAGGCTTCTTTTAAATATGCAGAAAGCTGATTGCCCACATAATCCTCAGTACTGGTGAAGCCCTTCATTTGCCCATCTGATCTCTAAGTAAGCTCTTATCCTCAGAGCATTTCTCATCCACCTCCCTTCAAGTGTAACACAACAAGCTACACTTGCTGCTTTGCACATTAGCAGCATACAAAGACCCTGCATAATTTTTTGATCAAAGATTTTTTTGTCTATTTTGGACTTAGCAATTAGCCCAGGTACTAGGTTGGACCCAAACCAGTAGTGGAAACAAGAGCATCTAAAGTTATGCCTGACACAGCTTTACTCAAACCAAGGGTGTAATTCTGAGCGATGCTCACTATGGCATGGTGTGGTGCTGGTCAGCAGCTGGCTTGCAAATTGACCACAGGTCTGTAGATCAAATCAAACATTTTAATTATCTTGTATTTTGCATGAAATCATTATGTCTCCTATAATCACCACCTGTAAAATTACTGTAGGGATAGGGAACTTTATAACCATCTCTGAGGCAGCCAGGCATTTTGTTCTGCCTCCTTGGCATCATTCATGTCTTACATTCCTATTAAGAAGACAGGTCTGACACCTGCCTCTTCAACCCACTCCCACAGATAACCACATACATCTGCATGTAAATGATTAACACTCCCCTCTTATGAAGCCACACATCTTTGTGCTCCAGTGAGAATAACTGCTTATACTATTGCAAATAATAAAACGTGCCATTCAATCTTTGTAGTAAAAGCTTAAAATCCAATGTGAAGTGATGTGGGTGTAAGTCAACACGAGCAATTTGGACTCAAAGGCAGTTAAACACTATTAATAGGATCAAAGATGAGTAAATCATCCCTTTTGGTTCCTATACTCTACCATCATCCTAGTATTCAGATTTCTGCCAACTATAACCTATTACACACCACTCAAAACCCTACTGTGATCATTCTTCTTTGTCTACTGTCCCTCTTAATTTTAGCACACAAATTACACTAGCCTGGGGTGATAAGGGAAAATGAAAAGCTGATGTGTAGAACAGTGTAAACAACCCATATTTAATACCTATCAAAAAGTTTACTTCTTCAGTCATCTTTACTGTAACCTCACAAAGGAGTACAATATTTTAGAAGACATTTACCAGTGCACTCTTATCCAACTGCAACGTATCTGTACTTCCATCTTTTAACACAGTGAAGGTTGTTAAGACAAGTGTTCTGCCCTTTGCCATAGATTTCCAGCCCTGAATAACTGAGCTCCAGAGGCGCGCATTTCTCCTACTGTGAGATACTAATGTAAGCAAAAGAGAAAAAAAGAGGAAACATAGACAACGTTTTGAATTGAGCTGGTATTATTTAGCTAGAAAACACTTTTTCTTCCTATTTCTTCATTCTCACAGGATAGTATGATTTTTTTCTAGTTTTAAAAATCTATTCACAGAATGACGATGCATGACCTTCCCTTCTTCTACTAGAATAATATGTTCTTAAACTGAGCTCACAGTGCATTTTATGCTTCACAACTGCTACTAGGAATGTTCTTGCTCTTTTCCCAGGATCAAGCAAGCCTTCGCTAGCGGGAATGCTTACTGGTCCAAAGAAACCAGATCTCCTACCCTCCAAGTGTTCCTAATTCTGGGTGCAACAGTAGTGACACCTGGTTCTTGTAACTTTGTGACGCCATTTCTCTTTAAAACAGAACTACAGGAATCAAATCACACTGGTGATTTGATTTACCGAAACAACAAAAGCAAAGGACATTCAGAAAGATAGGCAAGTTTCCCTTTATAGGGAGGAAGCGCCTTACAAAACATTTCAAGTCTTACTCAGCTACTACTTACAGACCTTTTTGTGAAAACACTCTCATTGCCTGCAATTTATCAGCCTTGCCCAACCTACCCAAAAGGTGATCTAAGGGCTCATATGCCATTTCCATGGGAGATGGGACATTAAAATAAAATATATTCCAGCTCTTTGATTCCCATTGATTTTGTGGGTAATACAATAACCAGAATGAGATAGCTGAAACCAATAAAAACTGATTTATAGCATTAAAGGCATTCTTTATAGCACTTATTTATGGTACATTACATCTGAAATCCAATTTCACAGGCTGCTGTTTGAAACTTTCTGTTCAATCATAAATACACTACATACAGCATAGCTCAGTGCCACAGAGTCAGATTATACAAATGCTCATGTTCCCAGAAGGAACTGCACTTCTGCTGCAATTGTGGTAAATGAGTTTGACAGTAATTTTTCTCAACCAACTTCCAACCAAAAAATTCCAGTCAGCACTCAATAAATTTAGAATATATGGTTACTCCTTTAATCATAATAAAGAACTATTTATTAATATATTTCAGTTATTGAAAAGGCATTAACAGAAATCACAGAAAACAAACTTGGCATATGTTACATGATAAACTACTGAATACATTTAAGCATGCTAGCAGGGACACTGTTTGAAAAGCACACACAAGCAGGCACGTGTAACACTGATTTATGGGCATGGAAACATTACAATCCTACTAGTCTAATTTTCAAAGGGTGAAAAGAAGGAGCCTCCTCAGTGCATCTCAAAGCTGCTCACTTCAAAGGAATACACCACATCCAGGTCACTTACTATAATCATTGTCAAGAAAAGGGCAAAAAATCAGATGTGACTTTTACAGAGGCACTGTCATCTGAATCTGGAGCAAGTTCTTATTTATTTGAAAAGACTGTCGTTCCCTGAAAGTAAAATCACTGCAAACTATGTTTGTCAGGCTTTATACAAATTTAAGTTGAAAGATGTTTTCTCCCTGTCTCTGATATGAAGGCAGGCTTTGTTTTTGTGTGATGTTTTGTTTCTTGGTTAAAAAAGATTATTTTAAAAGATGTACCTACATTGATGTGTTAGAAAACAGAGTACCTGTAGTGTTACTACTTAAAGAACTAATGCAAAAAAATCATATTGTGGCATATCACGTTTTGCTCCTCTAGAGACCCTACTCCACAGAGAAACAGAACAAGACAAAATTGTATCTCCAAACATACAGGAGTACTTCTGATCTTTGGCTCTTCAGCTATAAAGCCACAGACTCCTGCAGGGAACAGAAAAGATATCAATATTGTAAAAGCAGACAGTGGCTGGAGACCTAGTGAGAGTAACAAAAAAAATGTCAACTTGGTATATGTTTGGGGGTAGGGAGGGAAGAACAGGAAAGGAGAACCCAAATCCCAGGTTGTCAGTGAGAGCAGACCTGACCTAACGTATTTTATTCAAACCTCTGTAGGAAGCAGAAGGGAGGGAAGGACACTCTCAGTGAGGAAATTTGAGACTGCAAAGCATTAATAATTTAATATCCAGTCTTTCACCCCCAGAACACCAATTCGAATCCAATTCACATCAGCAGTGGCCCAAACTTATTAACTGGCCTGCATGTTGATAGACTTAATTGGTTTCTAGTGTACATGAGATAAAGCTGGCCACTACCTTTGACATTCATAGCAAACTTTACAATGGTTGGAGGCAACAGATGAGAAACACTCCCCCAGAACCAACTCCTCCCTCCAGTGCAAGCTGAACAGTTCCCAGGAGAAACACTCCCTTGTACCATAAACAAAAGGAACGTACCTAACATTAAAGCCATATAAAAAACATACTAATGAGGCTTTGTTAGCATGTGGCGTGCATTTTTCCAAGAACAATTACTGTATAACATGAATATTTATTTAATTTTGTTTGGGCTTTTTGCCACTCAAAGGAAGGTTTGGCCATTAAAAGCAAGTATTGAGTGAGACCACACAGCTGGATGAAATGGGCATGAGCAACCATTTGATTGCTTGTATTCCTCTAAATTATAACCCAGATCCTACAGCTGTAGCATAGTGAACCCAAGGATGAAAAGGGGCAGAATGGAAAAGAACTGCAGATCCCGTTATCCAGGTCCTGGTCACAGGAAAACTGTCTCCATTTTCCTTGACATTATTTAAAATGACCCGTGCTTGAGAAAATACGTAACTGTGTACTATCTTAGAAGGCCTCTGGACATTAAACACAACTTTAGAAGCCTTGTGGAAAAAATATTTATATACATTTCACTGAAATGAAAGAATACCATAGTACCTATTCTGAGTTTTAATGAAATAAAATTAACTAGACTTCATCATAAACTATTCACACCCACATCAAGATTTCACTTCAAGACAAGACATAGCTAAGCATGTATTTCCAATTTTAATGACATTTTCAGACCAAAGCCCCTTCCACAGTCTTCCCGCATAAAATGCAGCTGTACAGCTACAGAAACAATTTTTTCAATTTTTCAGCAATCCAGTGTTTTGCTTACACTGCACTTTAATTTGTAAACAAATTTATGATGAGTCTGCTCAGAATATTAAATGCAGCATGCTAGAACTTTGATGACCTTTCCACTGGAAAAATGTCCCCAACCAATCCATGAAACGACACATTTGAAAATCTAAAAATTCTCTGATCTCTCTTGAGTAGAGATTAATAGGGCAGCAAAATTTGCAAATTAGGGAAAAAATTTCAGTGAGTTGATCAAAACTTAAAAAGGCCTGAGGTCATTAGAAATACTTCACTCAGAACAATGTATTAATATGTATGAGTGTTATTATAACACTCATACTTCTGAATTCTTCACTAAACCACTCCAGTGGGAAAATGAAATTTAGAGTGGATAGTTCATTGACAAGTTCTGCTTTATGTAGAGGTTCAGCTAAGAAGATGGAATGAATTTGAAAATTAATTAAAATAATAAATCTATATTTTATGTTATAGATTGAAAACATGCATTGAATTGCTTTGTTCAGTTCCAGTAAAGTACTTTGAAAAAGAATATACAAGTGTCAGAGGGATCCAAAAATACAGTGATAATGCTAAAAGATATGAGAATATCTCTTTAAGCAGACAAATCACTAAAATTATAAATTATGTTGTAATTTATTTTTTCCCTATAAGACAAGATCAAATTCAAAGACAATACACTTAGGTCCAATTAAAGAAACTTTTTAAAATATTAAATATAATACATTCCCACACCATAAAGAGCAAGCTAGGCTGGTGTAAACACAAAAATCTTATGGATTATGACAAAACTCCCAAATTACCCTAATGTCTTTTTGTTATTTTCTTTTAATGAAATGCATCACTCTTTAGATGTGCAGAAAGTTACAAATATGATGCTGATGCAGGTGTAATGCTTCACATTGATACACGGCCTTTCTCTGGATACCTGCATAGGAAATTAACAGCATAACAAACACCAAAGTAAACACCTCATGAAATCTAGATCCACCCAGCTAACCAAAGAAAAGCAACAAAGAATCCCAAACTTCACTCTACTGCCTATGAGGCAGACCAGTAAGTGGACAACAGAACATACTAAACCTCTTCAGCAAATCCTTAGCCTCCAACATCAGGGCAGTTGGAAAATACAAGTGTTTTCCCCGTTTATGCATTGTGTGCACTGTTACCTTGTTTCAGAAAACTTGCTAAAAAAAGGCAGAAAAATAACAGAAATGGAAACACATGTCTGGATAGGACCTCTGGTGTTCTCAGATTCAGTTTCCTCGAATAACAGCTACCCCTCTCATGCCTCCTCTCATGAATAGATAATGCTCTGTCTCAAACACAGCTAAGAGGGCAATTAGACACACAATAATAGCTCTATGGCCTAGCATAAATGTTAAAGATGTGCCATATGTGAAGCCTGTATCTCTCACAAGAGAAGTCAGGTTCAAAGACAAAGGAAAGAGGCACATCGCACAATTTACACTGAATTATGGCACATAAATCTCAGAGCACATTACCTAGAATCCCACCTAACCCTGTAGATGTTTGAAGTCTTGTCTACACTGCAAAAGGAGGGCCAGCATCTGATTCTCTGTCCCACTAGTAGCTCTATTTTCTTTTGGGCTAATCCCATCTAGCCCAGACTGGACAAAGCAACATTATTTTTTTGTGTTTTCAAAGCACTTGAAATGGTTGGTGCTGCAATAAACAGGAACAGGGCTTTATAGCAAGAAATGGAGTAAGCACTTGCATACCGTGGCAGGCAATGGGCAGTCATGTGGCCATACTGGAGAGGGCTAATTCTGTTCAGATAGTGTCAGAGAACTGCACAGAAGAGGAAGATGAACCTTGTGCCTTTTCGTCCACAACACTCTGAGAGCAGTCCCTACAGTCAACTATTCTCAGGCACAGTGAACCCATACCTGGTAAAACCATCTGCCTTTAGGAACATGATGAATACCCCAGGAATGCCTCCCTCCTGAAAAGATAACAGACGACTGCTAAAACAACTTTATCATCAAAACTAGGTGCCTTAGAAATGGGACAAAAGGTGGAGAGATGGTCCAGAGTCAGTGTGAGAATGGCATCAAAACCATTGGGAGGAACACTTTTATCTCATACATCAGCCCAGAGTTGCACACTCTCAAAATCAAAATCCTCTGGGGCCAAGGAGGAAAGGCACACATGAACTCTGAAATAGCTAGCCCCACTGTGCCCTCCTGCTTCCCACTCTGACACAGCTGGAGACCAGTAAGTCATTAGCTGGCAAAAAAAAAAAACCAAAAAAACCCAAACAAACCACAACAAAACCAAAAACCAACCCCAAACATTTTCTTTGTTATTTGGTTCTGACTTTCAGGGCAATTTTAAACATATATTTTCCTCAAGTTCCAAAAGACAACCAAAAGACCTCTGCCAGTGTTTTCCCTCTGGCACATAAAGGAAAGTCTGAAAATCACAGTACTAAAAGTACAAGGTACTCAGAGTCTGAACTGACAGTACTTCCACCTACCATAAAAAGATCCTTCTTGCATTAAAGTAAAAGGAAAGATGAGGTAGTGCACTAAAAAGCAAATTTTAAATAACATTTTATGATGCATATTATGCATTTTCCTAATTTTTCTTTTTCATTAGAATCTCAGAAGCAGGCAATCTACCATAATTCAGGCATGGAAAAAATGTCAGTCTCAGCAATTCAGAGCTAAGATTTAATAGGATAATGTTGAAACACACCATAAAGAATTATAATTTTTAAAGCAAAATACATTTGTATTTAATTTTCATTTATTTCACATCTAAAGACTTTATTATGTTTTATTTACTAATTCATACGATTTAAAAATTTTTAAGGCACTTTCAATTATTGATGTGACTTAAGTTTTCCAATGTGCTCAACATATTTCTGACTTCATAATCTAAAGCCTAGAGGTTCTGAATTTATTCATGTAACTCTGGTCCAGCTGGGCACATAGAGAAAAGAGAGGGGAGACTGCCCAAATCAGCCACCACCATGCAGCATAGAATCATCACGAAACCACAAAGTGGTTAGGGTTAGGAGGGACCTTAAAGACCATCAGGTTCCAACTCTCCTGCCATGGGCAGGGACACCTTTCATTTGACCAGGTTGCTCAGAGCTCCATCCAGTCTGGCCTTCAACACTTCCAGGGATGGGGCATCCACCTATATGAGACCTGTGGAAGTTTAAGCTTGATTTTACAGTCTAACAACAAAATATAGTTACTGTGTTAGCTCTAAATCTTTCAGAAAAGATGTGTCAAATCATGAAAATTAGAAATTCTCACTTTTAACTGACTTTTCTCTAATTATTAACCAAAGTGCTTCTTATGTTCTTATGACCATTGTTAATAAAGTCCATAAACTCACTGCAATTGGGAAAGCTACAGTGTGCCAGAAGTACTTAATAATTATTCTAAATTGATATATAATTTTTATAGCCAGGTAGATCAAAGCCAATTCACTTAACTTTCAGTTAGAAGTTTTTTTAAATGTTATTGTCTGCAGTGGTTGTACCAGATGGCAACCAAGACACCCTGCTCTTTTTTGAAGTTCATAACATCTCTTTCATCAGTCATCTCCTCTACTGCAATTCAGTATTACGTATTTCTGAGTTTCTTTTTCTGACAAAACAAGCCATAACTACTGAGAGAAAAAAACGCCTAATATGCACAGCCTTGCAAATATCTTTAAATTGCATCAACATTTTTTTCACATTTTTAAGTCAAATTTTAATGTTTATATAGCCATTAAGCTCATAGGGGTTTGAGTGGATTAAAAAAAAATGTACTTGACTTCAAGTAATGACCTACAGAAATAGCACAGAGGTGTGTAATCCTTGCAACTGGAGCCAGTACCTGAGAAACAAATCATAGTAATCTGTCAAAGCCTTCTACTGAACAATGAAGCTCTATGGAACTGTTTTGCAGTTAGGGAAGTGAGATCACATTCCCATCGTTACCTCCACACTACTCATTATGATTTATTTGAGTCATACTGCTTGAACTCTGACTGTAGGAGCAGCAGTGCACAAGTGGTCAGGTATAAGATCACTTTGACTGTGAATTTCTGATGTGATGGGGTGGGTGCCCAGAAATTTCTGCAACTTTGAAGGATGTTTGTACTGAAAAATCTCATCCTGCATACAAACCCTTTGGATACTGATGATGTATTGCCCAGAAGCTTCATGGGTTCCCACTCTAAGCTCTGCAGTTTCATGACTGCAGAACTGCAGATGCAAGCAGGAGACCTACCTTCTCTGATTTGCATATGCTGGTGGATGATATCCCTATAGCCATAAGATATAAAATGTTTCTACTGAAGTTCTCAGAGTCCAAGAAAGACTCATCCTTGACTTTTTGCTCTTCCTAACAGAAGACCAGCAGAATAACCTGGACAGAGATGATAGAAGGCTGACAAAGTGAAGAGCAAGGCATGAGCATGCCAATTAGTTTAAATTGGACAAAATACATTTTCAGGCAAGTAATTTTCCTAAACAAAATGAATGCTGAAACTGCCCATTATGAAAAGGAAAAGCTCTTATACAGAGCAGGAAATTTTGGAAGAAGTATTTCAGCCCCTGAATTTTTAAATATCCCCTTCTCCAAAACAATGAGAGGGAAAGGGGGAGGAGCTTGAGTTGCTGCAAAACTAAACTCAGAAGGAGGTATCGAAGGATCAGGTCCTATTTCAGACATCCATGCTAAAGTAGGACAGTAAGACAGCTCAAACTGAATTGCACAGATAGCAATAGCCTAGCTCTAGGCAGAAGCACTGTGGAGCCTGCAATTTATGCAGTGAGAGAACTACAGAAAAACCTCATGAAATCCAGTGATTAGTCAATAAAATGGCAAGTGAAATTCAGCATAAACAAATGTGGTGCACATGGAGAAAACAGTAATCTGAACCATGCATTCAGCCTAGCCATGAAATCCTCATGGGCTGTTTCCACTCAGAAATGAGACTGAGATAACAGGAATTTTTATGAAAACATAAGCTCTGGACCAATCATCTGCATTTACTTCAGGGTTGGTGGGTCATCTGAACCAGATGTCTTACTCTTCTAATGTATTTAAATGTCTTTCTGCAACATATTTCTATTGCAAACATCAGATTACAAGGCTTGGGCTGTAGCTTGCTTTGTGCTTTCTGCACTGTTACCATAATCACACTAGAAAAATCAAAATGCTTTATTAGGCCTGTTTAGGTAGGTCCTCCTGAGCAGTTTATCATCTTCAAAAAATATTATAGAAAATTATTCTTCAGCCATCCTCACATCTTAAAAATAACACCAGGACACTCAAATTTGCTTCCCCTTTTTTTTAAAAAATGCAACCTTAGCCAGGACTTACCCTTCACAGAAAGGGCTTACTTTCCCTTTTCCCATGACCTAGAAATGCTTATTCCTTAAAACAACACTCCCTGGAAACCCCTCAGAAAACAAAATAACACTGCTTATTCAGATAGGCAGAGCTGTAATGGGTATTTACAGAACTATGAGACTCAAATATTCTCTGCTGTTGCAGCAAAGTACAAAATTGAGGTCCAGTCTCAGAGCACAATGGCAACCACACACTAGCTCCTTCTCCATTGCCCCTGTTTGGTACAAAAGAGGTGAAATAGAAAGAAAAGAAAAAATGTTTTGCACAAATGCAAAACATGCTACTCAGCCTGTCAACTCTGTTAATCTCAGCAAAGAGAAGGGTCAGAGCAGCCTAGGAGCTATTCAAAGTGTTCAAAGTCAGGTTGGACAGGGCCTTGAGCAACCCAGTCTACTGGAAGATGTCCCTGAACATTGCAGGGGGAGGTTGAATTAGATAATCTTTGAAGGTCCAACCCAAATGATTCCACAATTCCATGTTTCTGTTCAGATCAAGACTCTGGCAGCAACAACCCAGGAGGTCCACGTAAGCAGCCAAGAGTAACCAGAACACAGCACACCTTCACCATTTGCTCTCCTACTCACAGCACAGGGGATCACCCAGGAAAACAGGGGAAGGACACTGTTAGGACCCTACTCTTTATTCCTCCTTTGTAACTCCACAGCAACATTAGGAGCACTGTTGAAGACAGGAGTAAGTACAGGAAAAACTGGAATTACAGCAAAAGTTAACAGTAAAAGCATAGTTTGTGCCATTTGTCATATCATATTTTGGGTTTTCCTTCCCCAACAACTGCCCTCTCCCTGCACAGAAAGGAATACTTTTTCATAAGGTAGGTTCGTGGAATGAAAAATTTAATGAGTAGATGAAACAGCAATGCATTATCTATTAAAATATTACAGTGGGTTAATCCAGCAACTACAAATGGAGAATGAAGCAGAGGGCCCGTTATAGTTCTCATGATTCCTTAAATATTCCTTCCCAGTGCACAGTCATTCTTGTATCTAACATGAAATGCACAGTTTTCACCATGTGCACATTATGCAACCATTCATACAACCTCATAAACATTGTTCTTACAGAACAAATATTTTTTATGCCCTTTTTAAAGGAAAGCTGTATCATGTCATGGTAAAGTATTCTCAGATCTCAGATATCTTGAAATAATTTGAAGTAGATGCCACTAGCAAATGATAAATCCACCAAATGCAAATATTTGCTCCAGATACTTTTTTGATACGTATTAATTTTCTGGGTTCAAGAAATAATACAGGAAAAGCACTTTGACATTGGATTGCGGTGTAATATTTCAATTTAGTATCTTCCCAAACACATGTGTGCCAGGAAAATAGGTATCTGAGATGCTCTCTCAGTGGGATAAACTGCTTCATTAAAGCAATTACTGTTCATACTGAAATAGCAACTGAGTATAGGTGACTGCTGTTTTGGATTTCATAAAAACATATTCTCTATGACCAAAAATAAGCAAATATAAAAATCAGTGATTGCCTCTTAGCTGCCCACATACATGACAACCAAGTCCAAAGCTTGTCCATATTCCTTGCAAAAAGCTGACTGTGTAAATAGCTTAAAAAATATGCTTCCTCTGAGACCCCCATAAAGTTAACAATTTCTAAAAATAATTTTTGTCATCAAAATGCACTAAAATGTTAACATTCCAAGTGTAATTAATATACCACAAATTAAATCTGCTATGTGCAAAAAGCCAACCTGAGTCTTACACACGAACTAATCTCAATTACACTGACAAGTAAAGCAATGTTTATATACATATTTTGCAATGGGGCATTGCCCTCTAGATAAAAAACAGAGTATAACCATTATCAAGTTTTGTACTTTTGTTCCTTTTTTTAACTACTATTTTGGTACTAAATACCACAGTGTAATCCACTCTGCAACCTGCGCGGCACCCAGGAGCGAACAGGAGTGTCTAGACAAAGCCTGAAGAACCTCCATGGAGAAGAGGCTGGAAGAGGCAAGGAAACAGTCTGAAAACGGAACTGGGCAGAAAGAAAAGACAGAGCAGGACAGGTCAGAAGAGCTTAGTAAAAAGCACACAGGAATGTGTGTATACACTCAGAGGCACACTTTGTTCCGGAGCTGGAATAAACCTCAAGATTTCCAGCACAGTAAGCCAGTTTGTATGAAGTTATTGGAAAAGGACAAGTCATTCAGAAGAAGCAGCTGCTGACTGCTAATCTAGTTGTAACAGCAAAGCTCTGCACAGTGGATCTCAAATTTTTTAGTCCTTATGATGATCTACGTGTGTACTGGCTTATTTGCTGCTTTTTTTCCTTAATGGATCTTCTAAAACTACTGGAAACTGCATGCACAAAATTGTGTTGAAACAACCTTAGGATGATTTTAAGTCAAGCACTCCAGAGATACAGCAGCAGGAATCAGGTTTCATCTGCAAATTTAACTTAACTACCCTCCATGCACACACACTATAATTTGGTCTTTAATTGTCCCACCACAGTAGTTCAGGAAGGCTGGATTCAAATGGTAGGATTTCTTTGCAGACTGATGCCTGACAAAATCCTGAAGCAGCAGTTGGGCTGTAAGTGACAGTTTGTGACAGGCACAGGAGGAGGTATTTGGCTTTTTAGGCAGATGTTACGCAGTGTTTGAAAACCATAAAGGTCAACTGAAAGCATCCTTAGGACAGAAAAAAGCATCTGAGAGGTGCAGTGACTGGATCACACTGGTACTTGCCCAAATACACCTCTTAGTTACTACCTACCTAGAGCAGTTTACAAGCAAATCTGATGCACAGGAAACAAAGCTGTTGCTGAAGTTTTGTAACAAAGACTAATGACAGAAATAATAACAGCAAGAAGTAAAAAGGAACCATTGTGGGTTTGGGGAGTACAAAGACATCACAGTGACCCACCTATCACAATTACATGTTTAAATTCAGATGATATGAATCCATGCGAGGAAGCCCCCAGTCTAGGTTCATTCCTGAAGGTTGTGTTAAAATATCTTAGCATTACATGATATTTTACAAAGCACAAGACTTTAAAAACCTAGGTCCTACATGCCCGAAGATGATCAACTCAAGCATAATAATTTTCCCCATAGTTCTTCACTGGTTCATGCCCTTAGCTACACACCAGGCAAAACAGTGTTCTGAGGCACCGACAAAACCCACACACATTTGTGAGGCAAACAGATCTAACTGTAATGAGGAAAAGAAATTTATTCTCACATAACCAAGATTAAAAAAATATTAGAATAAGATATAGAGAATAGGCTGAAGAAGACTATCATAGCAGGTTATTATATTTAATGGAATGCCATGCTATCTACTGAAAAAACAAGGAAGAGATTCCATATGAAAAAATAATAAGAGATCATTTAATTGGAGACTATGTCACAAGCATAAAAATTAAGTTTGCATGCTGCTTTTGCAAGCTTATTATGGTCTTATAGCAATTTCTATATTTGCAACAAATTTATATTAATATTTCATGCTATACTGAAGTAAGATAGATGCATTTAAACTGAAAATAATTGGTCTTCTGCTGTATTTATTTATATTCAGCAGTTTATATTTGTTTTTACATTTCATATATTTAATTTGTATTTATTTTGGCTAGCACAGAATATTTAAAATGGGTATTATGAAGTCAAAGATATTCTTACAGCATGAAAGAGTTTTGAGAGGAAAATTTTGTCAGTTCAAAATTGGAGCAAGCATAATTGAATAATGAGAAGAAATTTGAACCATCTAAAAGAATTATAATTAGAGCCCAAGTCAAAGATGACAAATTTCACCATTTAGAGCAATGATGATGAAAATGGTAAATATAACTTGTCATGCTTTAATTAAAAAGGAGTGGAAACGGCATGAAAGCATTCATTGTTAAAATGTTTTTAGCACTGTAATTATTTTTATTGATTAAAGTAATTATTAATTCATGAACAGACTCTAAAATGTTGATACTGTAATTCATGAAATGAAGAAAGGAATATGCCACCTCATTTATTCATGAAACTCTTGTATTTCCATAAATAGATCTTTATAAATGCATGATAGCTGAAAAAAAAAAAAAAAAGCCCAGTGCAAGACAAACTTCTGAACACATCCAAACTTACACAGTGTGGGGCCTCACTGAGAAATTTATCCTTTGCTGTTTGCCACGAAGTTCAGCCCAGCATTAAATTACACCATTGCTCAGCTGCTCACTGCATCTGAATGGTTTTTCAGTAGAACTGCTTTCAAATTGTTAGCCTGGTGATAAGAACACTATTGATACATTACAAAAAAGGTCGCTCTTCTCACAGACCCATCCTTTTCTTACTCCTGGAGACTTGTGCCTGGGTGGTGGAAAACAAATCGTGTCCGGATTTCTAAAATACCTGGGACATTTCAGGCCTAGTGCACGCGCACAGGGTGCTCTGGATGACTGGGACCCCCCGACTCAACAGTGTCGATGTGCACAAGGACAGCAGCTCCCAGCTGTGTCAGCCTCTCTGTACATACTGTGAATATGCACAGCAAATGGCAGCTTCCCTGGACTCACTGCAGGTATGCCATACAGCAGACCTCTGCCTGTGTCCCTACTCCAGGACACCCTGCAGGGAAAGATGCAACTCTTTCTGGGCTGTGCCCACACCACTGGGAAGCAAGTATCCTTTCTGAATAGGTCGAGCTGGTAAAACAGCTAAAGGCAAACAGCCTAGAAACAGCCTTGAAATAATCGCTGGATCTCCGCTCATTTGTTAGTGCACTTCTGATGCATTTAAAATGTGTAAAAAGCCAATACATTTCTACCTGTGAAACAAGAGGGCAAAAGCAAGTTGGTTTAAATTAAGTGGATTTCAAGAAAAAACAAACCCTGTGCAGACTGGGGAAGTGTGAAGCTTCCTCATGAGGGAAAATTCAGGGGCAGGCACTGATTTCTTCTCTGTGGTGACCAGTGACAATCCCAAGGGAATGGCCTGAAGTTGTGTCGGGGAGGTTTAGGTTGGTATTAGGAAAAGATGGTTGGGTACTGGAACAGGCTGCCCAGAGAAGTGGTCACCAAGCCTGGCAGAGTCCAAGAACCATTTGGACAACACTCTCAGGCACACGGTGTGATTCTTGGGATGTTTTGTGCAGGGCCATAATTGGACTTGATGATCCTTGTGGGTCCCTTCCAACTCAGGAGACTCTATGATTCAATGATTTTACAATTTGTTTTTTAACTGTTTTGTACAGAGGGAGGTACACCCAGTGAACAGTCATAGTTCCCATCACCTGCTGAGTGTGGTTCAGATGGCCTCATTCCCAAAAGGACAAAGTCCCATAATTCCCAGGAACCGGTGTGGAGAGAGGTGAGCAATCTCCAACCACGTCCAGAGACATCTACGAGCATCTCTCTGGCATGCTGCTGGCAATAACCACCCACCAGAGAGAACAGCTGTCTGCAGAAAACTGTTCTTGGCATATTCTACAACACTCTCCCTGTACTGAGAATTTTGGGTTTGGCTGCTGAGTGGGCAAGAGCAGGCACTGGGGAAAGTTCGTGCAGGTGCACAGAATGGGAATGCACAGGCATTCAGGTCAGCAGCTGGGCTGACTGGGTGACACAGAGTACTCTGCACAAGGGAGGAGTGCTGGGAGGAGGTGTTCCTAATGCCCTGAAAGGCAGACTAAGACAATGTATAAAACCTTTTCTGCCTGGCTGCTGTACCCTTCAGTTGCAGTTACAGGGCAGAGGTGTCATAAGACTGGATTTGGGATCTCTCCTTTGTGTCATCCAACATGCTCTGGGAAGACCCCTGGAAGTCAGACTCCATATCTGATCTGAACCTGTACAGATCTGCTGTACTCAGTCAATGTGACTTTAGATGCATTCCAAAGGTGTTCTTCCCCTTTGATGTCAATCTGCAAAGCTTAACTTCTTTCTTTTTACATTTATTATTATTGTTAATTATTATTTCTTTTAACTTTGTTCCATTTTTAATATCACCCTTGTAACTAATATCACATTGCTTCCACTCCCTCTCTCACCCAGCCCTACTCCAGCTTTCCACTCATTTACTATCTCTGAGCTCTGAGGTGGGGGACACTGCCACATCCACAGCCTTCGTCACCACATCAGCCCCCCTTGATGAGCTCAGTGCTGGATAGCCATCCTTCCCAGCACCTCCTTCTCTCTCTGCCCAGACAATTCTGATTCAGGGCAGCATCCCAAGTAAGCTTATGGACCTTTGCACCTCATGTCTCACCAGCATGTCCCCAACCTGGTGGAGGAAAGCCTTGTTGATGGCCGATAAAGGTGTCCCGCACTGGAGCATAGGTCTCTGACAGCTCCTCTCACAGATCTAGCCCTAGTACCAGCTCTATGCATTCTACTCCAATTGAAACAGTCAAAACAGGCAAGAAGTTCTCGGCAAAAAAAAAAAAAAAAATTCCTTGGAAAATTCATAGTCTTCTGAGGTACAGTATATCCCTGTTGATACTGGTAACAGGGACATCAGGATGCTGTCGGCTGAGGTGAGTCCACAGAAACCCAGTTGTCCCATGAAGAGGCACCGTTAGCCAGAGAGCAGCTGGGGCAAGTGGGCAGAGGTGAGGGGTCTGCACTCACGTTCTCGTACAGCTGGGTGAGCTCTGTCACAAACATCACTGATGATAGGCAGCAGCTGTTGTTGAGAGCTGCAAATTTGTTTGGGCTTTCTTGCCTCTTTCTGGTCCTTCTCCTGACTCTGCTTCACCTTTATCTCTAGTTTGATCTTTGCTATTCTACACAGAGTTAGTGTCGGCCTGTCCCGGTGCTCCTTCATCTCTCTGGGGCCTTTTGTACGAATGCGTTTCAGAAAAGACTACTCATTCATATTAAGAGGACAGTCAAAGGACTGTATTGTGGAAATCTCAGAACAGTACTGCCAGCAGTTGCCTTGACAAGCCAGGAATAAATAACTGTGGGGAAAAGCCATCTCACGTGTCTCTCACCCTCAGCCATGATATGCCTATGCAACATGTAATTATCCAAAAGAGCAGCACACACAAGACTACTACAATCCCTAGGATATAGTACAAGTCCAGCTCCTGACGACCATTAGTCTTGGCCTTTTCCCCAGCACCTTGCCCTGCAGGAGAAGAAAAAACCGCATACATTACTGTGCTCTGCTCTACAAATAATCTCACAGGTGGTCTTATTCCCAAAAAAGCGAAGTTCCAAAATTCCTGTGATCTAGGTGTATTGGGAGGTGAGCAATCTCTAACCGCATCAAGAGATGAGTACAAGCATCTCTCTGGCACACTGCTGGCAATAACCTCCACACACTCAAGACAGCTGTCATCCTCAGAGAGCTGCTCCTGGTTTCTTTCACAACACTGCCTGCAGCCCAGGCAAAGCCTGACAGTCCTTGCAAACCAAAACTGCCTGCACATCCTTTCCACCAGCCAAAGGGCCCTCTCCCTCCCCAGTGACTGGCAGGGTGCTGTCCCCCTCCTGGCTCAGGAGCAGTTGGCTCTTCCACACATCCCTCATGCGCTCCAGGAGCACCACCAACAGTCACACTCATCTCACCACAGCTATCAGTCTGACAGCTGAAAATCCATCACAAGCAGAAATGCCTGCAGAATTAGCATGCGCACCTGACTCCCAATATTAGGAAAGGGCAGCCAAGATTTCTTGGGATGTCATTCCTGACTTGAAGCTGGGATATGCATGAGCTGAACACAAATTCAGCTCACACCTGTTTCCAACATCCGGATACCCACATCTGCACAAAGCAGCTCTGATCAGTAATTGTACAAGCTGGAAGCTCAGCTGGCAGCAGACACTGTGCTGGACCATCACTGTGGCTCAGTAGCCCGTGGAAGGTGTGACACTGAGTGTCCTGCAGTGAGGCTCTGACTGACCCCTTCCTGCTGTGTAGGTTACAGCATGTCACTACAAGAAGCTAAAAACTCAGCTTCCCAAGTCCTACGGCTGGTTAAGAGAGTGAGTTATACTAACCGGATGCAGCATCCTCCAAGTCTTTCAGGTCCCCCTTTGGACCTTCAGGCGTCTTCTGGAAATCATTCCCTGTTTTAGCTTTATACAAGGACATTAACAGAAAGTATGCAGTTACATTTCTTATGAACAACACACTGAAAAGGAGTGCTTATTCTGGAAGTCAATAGAGATTCACAGATACTCACCCTTGGGATACCAGCTGGGAATCAGCACGGAATTCGTCTGAGGAGCTGGAAAAGCCCTCCCTCTGGCCACATCTACAATCAAACACCCATGAGAAGTTACTATCACGTGCTCTGCCCTCCATCATCATACCTGAACACCAGAATGTGTAATGACAGGGCGCACCTAGCTGCAGGGTGCCTGGCTCACCTTGGGACTTTGACCTTGCAGCTCTCAAAGGAAGCAAAAAGTCATGAGGTACCCACACAACCTGCTGTGAATCAGGCCTGGAACCCAGCCAGGAGGCTGGATAACCATCACTGAGTGGTGGATAACTCAGTGCCAAGTTTCTGGCCCCACACTGTCACTCCTCACCTCCCTGCTTCTTAGGAACCACCCCTGCTCCGAAGCAGCTGCAGTCCCACCACACCTCCTCGTGGTATGTCTGCACCATGGTGCCCTGCTGGCTCACCCAGCCTTAGCCCTGGCCCCACCGCTGCCCACCTAGGGCTGGGTGCTGGCACCCGCCTGCCTACCTGCTCCCTGCCCTTGTATTGGAACAGTCTGGAGACCCTGGACTTGCAGGGCCACTAGAAAGAGGAGGAAGAGGTAGCAGGTGAGGACCATGACCATGCGTGCTTGCAGCATGCTGCCGCCCCTGCTGCTGCCACAGTGCTGCCCAGAGCTGGCGTGGAACAGCATGTCAAAGTAGGGCTCTGTGACCTCATGGCCCTGTCAGGCCATGCCCTCCACCAAGGTTCCCCAACATTCTCCTGTTTGTTATCTGTGAATTCCTGAATCTGCCCACTGTTGAGTTTCCTCTTTCTGCACAACCACGGAAGGAGCAGAAACAGAGAAGGGTGGACCTATTTTGGGAGGCAGCACCGTGCATGGGAGTACCGAGGCACTCAGGTCTTGCTTCCCAGAAATCTGTATCAAAAGCTGCATATAAAGACTGCATAAAAAAAGCCAGTTGCAAGTGTCTTGCTACTATTTTTGTCAGGCAGCATTCTAGAGAGAAACTAGCTTTTCCCACTAGTTTTGCTGCAGTTTCATTACCTTTAAAGATACCACTTACCTCTGCTACCATCCCTGTAATATCAGCATGCTGCCCCTAGGCTTAACCCGAGTGAACATGGTTTATTCCCTTCCCCCTCCAAATCTAGTTTAAAGCTCTCTCAGTGAGCCGTGCTAACTCCTGTGCAGAGATCCTTTTCCCCTTTGAGATAGGTGTACCCCATCTGCTGCCAGCAGGTCTGGTGTTGTGTAAACCGACCTGTGATCAACACCCACAAAATTCTGCTGGTGACACCAGGTTCAGAGCCAGGTATCCACCCACATGATTTTCCTGTTTAACACTTTTAACAACATCAAGTGCTGGACTCTGCACCTGCAACAAGGAAACCCTGGATGTACGTACAGACCGTGGAACGAGAGGCTGGAGAGCAGCCCCATGGAAAGAGATTGCTCTGCTCTGCGCTAGTGCAGCCTCACTTATGTGCAGTCTACGTGCAGTTTACAGGTCCCACAATATAAGAAGATATAAAGCTACAAAGGAGGGCCACAAAGATGCTAAAGGGTCTAGAGGAGATGCCATATGAGGAACAGCTGAGGTCACTTGATCTGTTCAGCCTGGAGGAGCCTGAGGGGAGACCTCACAGCAGTCAACAGCTTCCTCAAAAGGGTAGGCATGGATCTCTTCTCTCTGGTGACCAGTGACAAGACCCGAGGGAATGACCTGAAGTCACTCCAGGGGAGGTTTAGGTTGGATATTAGGGAAAGGTTTTTCACCCTGAGGGTGGTTGGGCACTGGAACAGGCTCCCCAGAGAAGTGGTCATGAAACCAAGCCTGCCAGAGTTCAAGAAGTGTTTGGACAACACCCTAAGGTACACGGTGTGATTCTTGGGGTTGTCCTGTGCAGGGCCAGAAGTTGAACTCAATGATCCTCGTGGGTCCCTTCCAACTCAGGATATTTTATGATTACACTTGGTAGGGGTGAAAAAGTATAGCCATGGTCATGGGTTTTCAAGCAGTGTCTGCTATGAGAGTGGGTTTGTATAAAGTTCCATCAGCTGTGAGCCAGATGGATACAAATCCTGTGACAGGATATGACTGTAAGCAGGATGTCAGAGAGATTTTAATTATGCAACATCTTAAATCCAAGTAAGAAAAAAAAAGAGGGGGGAGAAGCTCATTTTGGAGATGTCAAGTATACTTTATGTGACAGATTGCTACATTCTTTTGTTTAGGAGGCTAGTCAAGGGTTGTGAGAAACAGAGGGAGCACAGCAACTACTCATTTGTTTTTAATACTCAAAATTTTTCCTGTAGATTAGCTTTTCATCATGCCAGAGTCCTCGAAGAAAGAGCCACAGGGGTGTTGGGTATGGCATACCATGCTCACATCACTTGTGATTATCAAACTGCTTCCATAACATAAGCACCCCTAACACAAACTGGAAAAGGAAAGTACAAGCTTGGTGACTTTTGAGTTTGTCACTGTATTTTAAGAACTGTTCTGCCAATGCACTTCTCTGATATGAGACTAAACTACAAGCCATGAAACACTGTGAATGGACAAGAAATAAAAGCACTGTTCCCTGTTCACAGGCACAGAATAACTTTGCAAATTTGCACTTCAGGGCAGTGGAAACAGAAATGGAAAGTACCCTACTAAATGGTAAATAGAATGCATGATCACTTAAAGAAGATATCCTTACTGTACATATTCTGGACACATTTAGCATCTATACCTACACCTCTGAGCTTTAGCATGCAGCGAGTCAACCATTTACCATCAGTATCCATATTACACAACACTCTACCCAACCTACAACTACTAATACTGAGAAAATAAGGAGTCCAGATAGAGTAAAAATGAGTGAACTACAAGAAAGAGAGGGTCTCCAATGGAATTTATTTGCAAAGACAACACTTGAACTGCTGCAAAGAGTACTCTCAGAGACTGCCAACAGGCTACCTGATGCCCAGTGCGAAGCTATCATACAAATAAATGGAAGATACAGTAATCCTGACATCCAACCTTTGTCATCTCCCAAGCGTAACAATTTCTCAACCATACAATTTCAACGTTCTCTATAAAGTTTCCCTTAAAAAATTGAGACATAGAACATGAACTGTGATCGTTAAGTCCCAGCAACACCACAGGAATAATCTCTGTCATGTGAAATAGACACTCAGGAAATCCTAAGAGCCCTGTTTCACTGAGGATCATTCATACAGCTGAGTATCATCTCACCTAGCAAGCTCTCTGGAATCCTAGATGCTTTGGATCAAGCATCCTCCAGAAGGATGGACACCAGAGAGACTCCTAAAGCTACAACTGCCAGCCCTGGGAAAGAAATTCCACGCAACAAACTGGACAAATCAAAAATTTCAAAACAAACTGGACAAATCAAATAATTTCCAAAATCTCCCTTACCCTTCCTAAGTTTCTGTAGACATAATAGCGAAGAATAGAGACAGACATTAAAATATTAAGGTAGTATAGTTTTCTATTTTGAATTGAATTACTCCTTAAAGAGAAGAAATTATTTTATTTGTTCTCTGCCCAACTTGTCATTTTTGTCAGTTTTTTTTTTGTTGAAAATATAATCTCCTGTGATATTTATACCACAGATTTTAAAGACAGGTACCTGTCAGACTTTGAATATCTTCAATGAGAACAGGAGGTAAATAAATTTAGAGAGTCTTTAGAACTTCATTTACTAACTTTTCATTGGGATACTGGAAAATATCAGGGAATGAAGTATTCTTCAAAGAAACTGTTAGGTCATTACATTTAAGACATCCCAAACCATTTCCTCTATCATATATTATAGCATGTATTGCTGGAGTTCAGTCATGTATGTAATAAATAGAGATGGCTAATCATTTGTAGAAACATTCTCACTTCTGACAGTGCAGGAAAAGAAAGGGACATCAGTGAAGCTGAATTCTGCTCTTTTGAAAAGCGTCATTGGAAATGCATGTGATGCCATGAGCCCAAGCATACCCTGGAGCTCAGTATATCACTAACATGCACTCAAGCAGCTTCATTTACTGCTGGGAAGACTCAAAGGCATCCTTGCACTGACTTGGTATAGGTAGGAGGTAGCTGAACACAGAAATAGTGTGCTCCTGCTGTCATGGGTAGAAGGGTGTGGACACAGCCACTGGGTCTCACCACAGCACTTCTTTAATCCTTACTCTGGCATTGTGTTGTAAATGGTTTTAAGCAAGGAGGATTTTATGAGTGTGAACATCCTATTGATTTTCTGCCAGCTCTACCCAGCATTACTCAAGCTATCACATGCAGGAATTCACACTTGCATAGTCCTAACTCACCTTAAAACTCATTACATTTGAAAAGTGAAGGGCACTTTGAAAACTCTAAGTTTAGAAGTTTAATGAAATCTCTCAAGAAGGAGGTGTTACTAGGCCTCCAAAGCCTCTGCAAGTTAGAAGCCTTGCCTTCTGCATGAACCCTCTTATCAGAACAGAAATCAGACTCATAGTTTTCTCAAGAAGAGAAACATGGAGCAGATTGAATGATCCTAGAGAATTAAACACTGCTATGCAAAGCTGTTGAAAATAAAGTGATGCTGTAATCACAGACATGCAAGTGTGAGTTAGCACTGAGTTACTTTTTGTACCTTATTTTTCCACTACGTAAAATATCCAAACCATTTTACTTCTAAACTGCAAAAAGTAAGATTCCCCTACTGACAGGGGTGCTAGCAAAATACCTTCAAACAGAAGCAAATTTTAAATGCACCAAATTACAAATGCATCATCATTTAATTTGACATAGAAATATGATTAAGCTCCCTGATTGAAATTACACAAGAAAGAAGAATTGCAGTCTTGCATGTCTTCACAAGGAAACCTTCTCTCCACATGGATATTTCCTCATGTCCTCCCTTACTGAATTACTGAAATCTTGAGGTACAAACTATACAACATATACAATGCAAAATAAAACTGCTCTACCATATATTATCAGAACAAAAAATTTCATCTCTTGTGAAAGGCAGAAGACATTTTTTGCAGTTACCAATTATTAGGTAGGATAAGGAATAATTCCCAAAACTGAAAAAAAAAAGTCCAGAGCAGTTTTGCACTAAAACTGCAAATGAAAAAGGATCTCTCCATTAATTTCTTCTCCCACTGTTACCAGAAAACAAACCCATGCCAATTACTTTAAAGCATAACAACTGTCAAGTTGTGCATCAATTCAAGTTTCATAGCATTATATGCATCAAAAAAGAAATCTGCAAACAGTGTGGCAAAATCTGTGTTTGCAAGCCTTGGCAGACAATCATGAGGCTGAAGGGAAATGCAAGTGTACTTTTGCTCACAGTCTACTGACCAGAAGAGAGTCGAGGATCAACCAAAACAAGATGTGTGAGAAACTTAAAAAAATATTTTTAGTTTTAAAAATCACAGTGTCTTTCAAAAGTTTGGTACCGATTTCTTTGACAGAAAACTCAAAACCAGCAAGAACAACAAACACATTCTCATTTCCTTGCTTCCTGCTAACAAGAAGGTTGATATAGTCATCTTTATGGCCATGATGTTAAGCGTTTACGTGTGTATTTTTATACAGAGGAACATTCAAATTATTCATTTAAATGTATTTAAAATGCATGTTTCCTTTTTATAGAATCCCTTTAGTAGCTTCAAAGACTATAAAAGGAGAAAAACATGTAGACTCACCATAATTTAGGTTTAACAGTTTAGTAAATCATGCATCTGTTGTAAATTTCTAGAGCTCAAACACAAATACAATCTCAATAAATAGTCGCTGAAGAAATTTGATTTATAGGCCCCAAAGACCTTGATTATCAGATTCTTCACAGACTTACTAGCAAGCCTACTATACTGTATTTAAATAGCAGAGATGCAATGAAAAGGAAATAAACCTTTTGCCATTTTGTCCTAAATATTGTTGTTTTATATACGGTTTACTTTACAGTCAAATTCTTATAGAACGAAACTGCAGGTTTTGAATTACAATTTAAAAATCCAAGCAAAACAAGACCAAGCCAAGCAAAATCCCCAGCCTCATAGAGACCTTGTTAAATTTGCAACTAAAACTACTTCTGAGAAAGAAAGGACGAAGCTCAGGCTGCGTCCCTCCGAGCACACTTAAGTATGTAGCCACAGCTACCCTTCTCCAGAAGCCTTGCATCACTGGAGATATTTCTGCACATGCTTATGATGACTTCTGCTTACTCTACTTACCTAAGCAAATTCCAAACACAGCTACAAATGGTGGGGGGGAGGGCTTTGGGTGGGGTGGGTTTTTTTGCTTTGTTTGTTTATTTCTTTGTTTTTCCAAAATAAGACCACAAGATATAAATCGAAGTGCTTAGAAAAACAGATATTCTAATTGATTGAGGTGTAGTTCAGTGCACATTCCCTGCTCAGCAGGAGCATTGCATTTTCCTCATAGACGGTGTTTCCAACCACAAGGAAATGTTAGAGTAGCCAAGACACTTTCAAACAGTGCTCTCTCTACCAATCAAAAGTACTTGTCCTTCTTATCTTGCTGCTACAAAATGGAGAGAAATTACATGTATCAAAAACAAGTAGGGTGTGTATTACTAATGTCAAAATAAGTAAGCATATTCTGGACCTTGAAACTTCTGAACTCCATATGCACCCTCATTCACTTTCCAACATGTACCCCAGGTGGAAAGTGAGTCTCACTGGAAACACCTACTTAAGGACTGCAATATATGGTTGTGAAAAGGGAGGGATTAGTAAAGTGAATTCTCTCTTTACATTGAGAGCTTTTTAAGTTTTTCATCACAATACTTACTGTATGTTTCCTGGAAACAGATACAGATACATTCCTGGCAAAAGAAAATGCTGCACTTCATATCCATTTTTCTGTGTGGAGACTACCAAGTGAAACACAACAGGGAAATACCCCTCCAGCTTGCCATACCAAAAGCATTTTGTTTAGAAAAATGGACAAAACTATTCCCATCAGCTGGCTTGTTCAATAGTACATCATTTTGGACAAATGCTTGAAAATATAATAAAATCAGTGTGCAAACTCAAGGGATTTTTATTTCCTTCCAGTTTCGATTGCAAATGTAATTTAAATTGAAGGCCCATGTTAAAAGCTGATCACATGATTTCTGAACCACCCTGATCTGTTTCTGAACTCCCTTTCTGTTCACTCTCTACAAAGCCCAACATGACCAGATTGCTAGTCCAGGTAATTCACAAGCTTACTGTTAACAGGTAAAAATCTTCCATTCTCTTCAGCTTTTAAACTGTCTCCTGCAAAAATGACAATGATTTCTTAACATTTTATGACAGAGAATCATATGTTCTATTTATATATTTTTTTTTTGGAAGGAATTAAATTCACAAACCAATGAAGAATTTGTGAACAATGAAAGAGCCCATGAAAATAAACCAAGAAATATTTATTCTGCTATGAAATAGCTGTAAAAAATATCCTAGGGTTGTGGAAAAATTTCAAATTCATACCTGGGTAGGCAATGGAGTTGGCAAATTGACCCCAAAAGACAATAAACTTGAGAAATTGTAGGTTAATGAAGATGGACCTTGAGACTGAAGGAAGCTTACTTAGCCTCACCTCTACCTTGCACTAAAGCCTTCACTGAAGTCAATGAGCTTTGCACAGCAGAGGAGGAGACATACAGCAACATTTCTACATTTCTATTGCCATTGCCCACCCTGTACTAGAGTCTGGCATTTTTTGAAAATAATTATTATCATCTTTTAGCCAGACATGCCTAGTGGAGATTGAAGTCACTTATATGAAACCTCTTCAGCAGGAAGAAACGTAGAGAATAAAGTAAATAAAATCCTACAGTGAAAGTCTATCTATATTGAACCTGTTATTCTCAAGATTGCAGAGGTTATGAAAACATATTCTGTATACCCACAGTAACTTGAAAAAAGCAATTTAATTATTTCCATCCTACAGAACGAAATTTTATCTTTACCTTTGCATCAAATTCAGATATATCCGTCATTTTCATTTGATGTATTACAATGTTCTGCAAAATTTGCTATTTTGGTGGACTTACTTCATCTGGAAGTCTCTTTTGACTTCTTAAGAAGCATCAATTAGGAGCTTTTTCGATAAAAAGTTTTTTGATTGATGAACAGATGCTTAGTTCCTAATGGTATTTCTGAGGTTAGTCTACTCTAAATAAAACAGATTAGCTAGTTTTCAGCCTCTGAAGAATCATCTTAAATAAAGGTCACAGAACATCTCACTATGCAATTAATAAAGATTCAGCTAGTATTTCCTTGATCAAATATTAGTATTTTTGATTGGTCCCAAAAGAAATATCCTTTTTTATGTAAACCTGGCACATGAATCAGAGCCACAGCTGCTGTCTGATATAATCAGTGTACAATATTCTAATCCCATGAACTCTGACTCAGCAAGCATCTGCTTTCCAAATAAACTTAACCAAACTATTTTTTTCAGAACTAATTTTGTCAGCCAAGGTTTAAAAGGAGACAAATTTAAAAATGTTTTAAGGATGCACTTTGAAGTCAAATACTGCACTTCACCTTCTTTCCAGAACACCTTCCCTAGGAATTTAAATGGTTATGACCCTGAGTTAGACTATTTAATTAGTAAAGAGAATACTGTTAGCTTGGGTTTTTAACTGATATTTTATTCAGGCTACAGTTAGAGGACTTGTTGGATCCACAAAGTTTGATGTGCAAATTTTAAATACTAGTGTTTTACTATGCAACAGTCCCTTGGATACTAGGAACTAAAGTAAATTTATAACACCCATGCTTAAGACCATACATTGATTACCTGTCTGCTTCTATGCACATGCAGAAAGTCATAAATAATGGGGGTCCAGCAGCTACCAATCTCTCCTACTACATTGTAATTAAAATCACAATTTTGTGATTGCAAATTTGCCACGCAGTTTATAGACGGAGACCTTTCCTACCACCAACAGAAAAGAAATGTCAGTTGCAGATTCTTTCAGAAATGAACAATATTAATACCAAATATCAAACCTTTCAGGAGACACATAATGCCAGTCTCTTCTCATCTTTTTGCATTAATGCTTTTTAAAGTGCAACCATTAGGATTGCAAGCAAGGAGTAGGATCATACTAAACACTGAGGGTCAGCAAGAAAGAAGGAACAGCACAGCAACATTATCTTATAAAAAGGAAAAGCACGAAATTGTAGAAAAGGTGACATGGAACCATGTAACTCCAAGGTCCAACCAGCCTCTCACTCAAACCAAGACTATCACCAACATTGTACCGTCAGGTCATCTGGAGTTTTATCAAGACAAGTCTTGAAAAATCTTCAAGAATGTGGACTTCACCACCTGTTTGGATGACCTGTCCCAGTGCTGCACAACCCACATACTGAAGATCTTTTTCTAATGTCTAACCTAAACCTCCTCAGAGACCACTGCCACTTGTTATGTTCTCCAGCACTATTTAAAATACCTTATCATATCTGTAAATGCATTTCAAGGCATTTCTGCACAACTGGAAAAGCCCAGTTCATTTAACATCACTCACAACTCTAGCTCCTGCTCATTGCAGCAGCCCTCCATAACACCTTTCCAGTTTCTCAACATCCTTACAACACCAGGGAGTCCAATAAAAATCTTACGTGCAGCCCCAGAGGGTGACATAGAGATGAATAAAAGCTCCTCTCCATCTGTTGATCTTATCCCTTACTTTATACACAGCAGCAAAGAACTGCTAGAGTTAGATGGTGTAAAGATGAAATACAAAGCAGCCTTAGCATACCACACATTCACATACCACTGACATGTGCACAGGTAAAATGAAACACAGAAGACAGGGGTGAATGCTCCACTGATTCTTCTCCCTAATTTGAGGTAGGCTGAGTTTTCAAAGAATTTTTCTCCACCATGAGGAATATACTTTCTCTTCACCACCCTTATGTGTTAGCTTTTATTTCTAAGGGCTTGCTATGCTATCTTTGCCAATTATAACAGGATTTAGTACATATGGCTTAGATAGCTGACTATTTTAGGGTGGATTAATTGCCCCCTGAAAATACCTCTTACTCAGATCTCTTACTGTCAGAGCTCTACAGCGTAGGCATCTACAAATGAACTAGTCATTTGGGGTGGATACATACAACAAAACATTTTCACAACCTTTTTTTTAAACTAATACAAGAACCTTTTTCAAAGCAATGTTACATTATACCCGCTAAATTATTGACAGGTTTGAAGATAAACTACTACAAAATAAAACAGTTTAAAGACAAATTACTCCTATAATTGGTTAACTGTTGTTCTTTACCCAACACATATTAGGAACACTCCATAAACATTCAATCATTATGGATTCATTAAAGATAACTGCCACATTGAGATTATAAAAAGCCATTTTCTAAAAACAAACAAACATGAACAAACCTCTATTGTAAGATTCCATATTTCTCCAAGTGTTACACAGTTAAAATAAAACCTATCTCAATATTTAAAACTAAATGTAAGAATTAGCATAAACAACCATAATTGAGGTAACAGCATAAGAAATATTATTTCCTATTATTTCTAATAATTGCTGATAACTTCAGAGTAAAATGCATTCTGTACTAGTCGAATACTAAAATATGGTTATCTAGTACAAAAATAGAATAGTTAATTTCAGTGGGGGAAGGCTTTAAAGAACTCTGTTGCAATGCCAGAGAAATGAGAAACTTCACAGTCCTTAAGACTAATATTTTTATCTTACTGAAGTAATATATTCTCATTTTCCAAAAGCTACTTGTACAGCCCAAATCAGCTCATAGTTATACGTCACACTAGTTTTACTGATCATGGTCTATGTTGTGATTTAACCCCAGCCGGCAACTGAGAAGTACCATGCAGCTGCTGGCTCACCCCCCCTCCCAGACCTCCTGTGAGATGGGGAGTAAAACTGGAAAAAAAGGTAAAGCCTGTGGCTTAAGATAAGAACAGTTTAATAATTGAAACAAAGTTGTTATTATTGGTGATCATATCCATTGGGATCTCACAACATCCATCTTGCCAATTTATTCCTAGAAACTGGATCTCCTGTGCAGGTTCTTTGACCTCACTTTGCTTTATGGTAAAACTGTCTTTCTGAAGGATTTGGATTATTGTCGTCTCCTTCTCAAAACTTCCTCTTCTGTGTTACCCCACATAATGATGTCATCAATGTATTGCAGGTGTTCCAGACCTTTCCCCTATTCCAGTGCAGTCTGGATCAGTCCATAGCAGACGGTAGGGCTGTGTGGCCGTCTCTGGGATAGCCAATTCTAGGTGTACTGGACACCCTCCCCAGCTGAAAGTAAACTGTGGCCTGCACTCTGCCACCATAGGGATTGAGAAAAATACATTAGTGATATAAGCTGGGCCATACCACTTGTCTGCCTTTGCCTCCAGTTCCTACTGAAGTTTCAGCGTGTCCGGTATGGCAGCACTCAGTGGCACCATGACTTCATTTGGGCCACGATAGTCTGCTGTTAGTGTCCACTTTCCAAAAGACTTTTGCACTGGCCATATGGAGCTACTAAAGGGTGACCAGTTCTTGCTGATCACTCCTTGGCTCTCCAGTTGACAAATCAGTTTATAAACGGGTCTCGCAGGGTGTCTCTCTCGGTTGGTGAGATATTGCCACTGGCGCATTGTTGTAACCATCGGCACGTGTTGTTCTTCAGCCTTCAGCAGTCCCACAGCAGAAGGGTTGTCCAAGATGAACAGGCAAGGCAGACAGCTACCTAATTTCCTCTGTCTCCAAGGCAGCTATACCAAAAGCCCACCAACACCCTTTTGTGTTCCTGAAATGCCCTGTCCTGAGGTAGTCTGTGCCAAGGATGCATGGATCCTTGGAGCCAGTCACAATGGGATGCTTTTGCCATTCATTCCCAGTCAGGCTCTGTGAGACTGAACTGTTAATGGTTAATGACTTAATTGTGGAGGCCCCAGGGTGCTATGCTGAAGCCCGGCTTTGAGGCTGATAAGAGGCAAATCCTGCAAGGCAGGATGGTTTACCCAGCTCTGCTGAGTCGTACAACCTCTCCCCCTCCCCTCGGGGAAGGTCTGATGGGGCATAACTGGTTTGATGTGGCAGCTGTCATGTCTCAGAATGTGCCACAAACCCAGGTGTTAATACACTCACCTGGATGAAAGCTGAAATCTTTTTTTGCATATGCTGCAGCTCACTCAGGGATAGGGATTGGGTGGTTACCTCTTGTTCAGCCTCTTCCTCCAGTTCTTGTGACAGCCCTGCTTTGTCTCGCTTTCCTCAACAAGCTGAGTTTCATGTCCATTTCTTCTTGCGTATAGGCACAGCTGATACCAGTATGGGTTGGTTCTTCTGGTTCAGCTGCAGTGCCTGTCACTGAGGTCGGAGCAGCAGCAGTGTCTGTCACTTTATCATCAAATGTTTCCTTGTTTTCCCCTTGAGGGTACTGAAAAGTATTGAACAGGGCTTGGCAGGCATGGGCACACTACAGTAATTTCTGTGTCTCTGAAACTGCCAGAGAGACAGCATACTTTTCCCAAACATTCTATTGGTTCTTCCGGGTTCTGCACTTCTTCAGGGACAAGGTTCCATAACAGTAGAGATGCCCATTTTCCTAGGTTCTTGGCCCTACTATCCCACACATCCTGGACACTCTTAACTATCCAGACTTGGGGCAGATCTCTGGGTGGCTCTCTTAAATAGTTGTTTAACCTTAAATAAGACCTGAAACACATTCAAAAGACACAGCAATAGGCACATGCTGGTTTGAACATCCCAAGGATATTCAAAATTCTGAAGAGCTATTGTTATTAGCCTGGAGGAGAAGGAGAAGATAACAGGAGGTGCCTCTACTATGATTTGTGTCTTGGAGGAGAAAAGGTAAAAGGTTAAAACATAAAAATTATTAATAGTTTCCAACAGATGGCCCCTGGAGTATGGATATGATGGCAATGCTGAGTACAAATACCAGACTAGTTTCATGACCAGCAATTCTATCACATCGTAAGCCGATCTTACAAAGTAGAACAATATGATAACCTTAGTCCAGTTCCCACAGGTGTTAAAGGACACAACAGGGAACATGTACTGCAAGTAAGGTATTACATAATGGAACTTTCAGAACAGCCACATCAACTTTGAGAGCAAAGAAATAATTGTTACTAATCACTATTAAATATAATGAATGCTTATAACAAATCTGTTCTAACACATTCTAGATGGGTTTGTCATTAACACAATCCACTGAGCCCCATAGTGGGCACCAAAACCACTGTCTTGGTTTAACCCAGCTGGAAATCAAATACCACACATATGTTTGCTCACACTCTACATAACCCCCAAGAGATGGGGAGAAGAATCAGAAAAAAAGGTAAATCCTGTGGGTTGAGATAAGAACAGTTTAATAATAGAAATAAAATAAAATAAAATATAATAATAGAATGAAAAGGGAGATTAAAAGAGAGAGAGAAATAAACCCAAGCAAAACAAGCAATGTGCAATACAGTTTCTCACCACCCACTGACTGATGCCCAGCCTGCCCCCAAGCAGCAGTGAGCTACTCCCAGTCAACCCCTCCCAGTTTATATACTGAGTGTGATATTCTATGGTATGGAACAGCCCTTTGGCCAGTTTGAGTCAGCTGTCCCAGTCATGCTCCCTCATGGCTTCTTGTGCACCTCCTTACTGGCAGAGAATGGGAAACTGAAAAGCCCTTAACCAAGGGTAAGCACTACTTAGCCATACCTGAAAAGTATTGTCATCAATACTTTTCACTGTCATCAGTGAGTTATCAATATTATTTTCATACTAAATCCAAACCACAGCACGGTAGCAACTACTAAGAAGAAATTTAACTCTATCCCAGCTGAAACCAGGACAAATCTACATTATTATTTTTAATCTATTACACAGTCAAAAGATCCCGCAGTTCTATAATTATTAATGACAAGTTAATAGCCACGGTTTCAGGCCTCATTGAACAATACCCAACTAGCAGGTCACACTCCAGGTCATGCCATCATCCTCACTGAGGATTTAAATTTTACACAGGTCCCACTCCAGGTCATGCAATCATCCTCACTGAGGACTTAAATTTTACACAGGTCCCACAGGCAGAGATACAAGCACTACAAAAGTCCATATGACGTGGTGCTCTTAGAAGGGCAACACAAAAGGAAACATCATCACAGGGTTCCCAAAACACTGCCTTCATGGGGGAACGGAAGGAGCAGCTGGAGAGAAAGTTTTGAAAATCCCTAGCCTTCCTTCAACCTAAGCAGTCTGAAATGGCAGGCACTGTGAGAGCCAATGTGACTGCCCACAGGATGGGAGCTCTAGCATGTACCCCTGGAATAACAGAGAAGGGGCAGTTATGGTGAAGTAAAGAGAGTCTCCAAGGAATATGTGGGCCACAAAAGACAGGGGAAGGAAGATTTTTCTGGCCATCAAAAGAACAAGCAGAAGAACAAATCAGAGGCAGAACATGTAGAAAGGGAAGAAGAATGTCAATACTGGATACCCATGAATAACATAAAAATGACAAAGAATAACTATATGCTGACAGGAAAGAAAAGTAAATAGGGAATCACAAGGCAGGGGTAGGGGGTGGGAGGGAGGATGTCTGGGAAGTGAGAGACTGAAGAAAACAACAGAGAAATCCAGGAAAGAGAAAGCAACATTGAAGTCACAACATTTTATTTATTTCAGATTTATGTGTTTTGATATTCATTTGTTGAAGGCAAGATTCCTTTTGAACCATCAGTCATTTTTGCAAGATGTGACATCTAGTTTTTCATCTAGACTCACTTTTTCCATTTCCTTTTTCCTTGCCTTTTCAAAGACCAGCAGATCATTTCACTAGCACTGCACACCAAGGAAGCAATTTCAGGTGCACAGGCACACATGCACACTCTTCCTCAATGACACAGTTTGCCTGCTGGCTTCACCAATATCTGTAGCTCTATCTGAGTACCAATTTTGCACGCACTTTTTGAGGTTGTTAAACACGACTCTTTCTTGTGCATATGATGCATGCACTTAACTCTTGAGTCCATGAGTTTCCAAAAGACAGACAGCATAAAGACGGAGATCACAAGAGCTTTACTCATGTCCTCATCACCCACAGCAATGGAGCAATGGTTTTTGGAAGTTACAAGTAAACTACCAGGTAGGTTCTCTGCACACCCCTGACACTGAAGTTTATCAGCCAACTGCAGGAGTAGTCTGGAGGAGCTTTAATAAAGGGAGTGTATAATCAGAAGAACAGTTATTTGGAAATTGCTCAGTTAAAACTGGTCTAGTTTATACCCATTCAGTCTACAAAATGAACTAAGGGTATTGAGACAATGTATAGCTATAGTGAATACTGTGTTTAGGAAAAATGAGGAATATTCTAATTAAACTGAGAGTTTATAGGCATCTGTCAGCAATTTAGACACCACTTCTGTATAATACTGCCTCAGAAGGCTCAAAATTTGACCCCTAAAATACAGCTTCTAGTAAGATAAAATAGTCTTATGACAGAAGTGGATTATGAATTGAGAGGAAAGCTCAAACACATATTTATGCTTGCTTGTATTTTTGCACAAGTGTGTGATGCTCCTTCAAAAAAACCCAGCAAAGCAAAGGGAAGGAGGGAGATCACCTTTCTTCTGAGGAACTGCTGAGCATATCAAGAAGGACCTAAAGAGACTGCAATGCCTGCAAAGAGAAAAGTCACAGCTCCAGTTGGGTTTGCTGCAGTTCCACATAGAGACAGCCCAGAGCCAGCAGCAAACACCCAGACCTCAGAGACTTAGCTAGAAGGCAAATTCCTTAGTATCAGAAGAGTCAGTGTAGTTTTGCTGCTATTTAGAGCCATTAAACTGCCTAGAATCAAATACCTTTTGAACAGACATGGTGGCCAAGTAGAAGATTTTTTAAATCAACAAAAATGCTGTATACTTTCTTTTCATTCCATCTTATCTACTCTGGGTTTTCTGGATTTAAGAAGTTACTTATTCTGGCGTTGACTCAGATAAAATCTGTTTTGAGTTCAAAAGCTTTTTGTCTTCTTCAGGGAGCTTATTATAGGATAAAGATCTACTGCACATCTACCTCATAGGTCTGACTCAAAGCTTTATTCACAGTGCAAATGAGGAAACCAGGAACAAGCCTTCATCTGGACAAGACCTTGTTTTGCCATGAACAGTTTCACATTTAGGATTTCCTAGAAATTAACTCTGCCATCCTGTGACCTTGCCAGAGCAAGTTGATGCATAAGCATGCATCAACATTCTTGGAGGACAAGACAGCTAGAAATTAACCTCGCTTCAGTCTAGAAATTCCTGGGAAACTTGTTGACCCTAAGACAGAGCAGTGCAGAAAACAGGGGAACTGTCCAATGCAATTTGGTCCCATCCCACGGCTTCCCTTCCCAGGAAATGATTATAGTTTCCAATGGCTGCGTAGGGAAACAGGGCTCAAGCTAAACTAATTGACTGCCCTTGAAAAGAGTATATACTGGCTGTATGAGACAAGAAGTGGCAGCAGCTGGAACAGAAAGAGGCCTTCCCTGTGATTTGGATGATCTCAGGCAATTCACAGCATACTAGGTCTGACTAGGTTGATGGTTACTGATGAGATGTTGCTTCACAGAGCTTACTTACTCAAGAGACCTAATGTATAGGGACCCAGTATGGAGGATTTCAAGGAAACCTCCGTGACTTCCTGTGTTTAGCTAAAGGAAAAAAAAATCAGGTGTAGATGGTGCCTTAATGATATCCTCTAAGTGAGAAGAAATACATGGGAATTTCCATGGGAAATACAGACACAACTTAAAGGCAGAGGTAGAACACCATGTATAGTACCAGAGTCATCATACACAAGTTTATTGGCAACAGTGTGAAGTCCAGTACCTTTTCTTCAAAATAAATTAATCACGAGTAAAGGATGAGTTGGAAGCTGATTTTGACTGAATTAACCTTCCAACTCATGGCACGTGTCACGTACCTTGATGATTAAGACTTTTTTCTCTTTCCTGTGAAGTACCCTGAAGAGACTGCAATACCAGTGAGGATGATTCTGAATTGAGGCCTGTACACTGAGGGATCACTCACTTGAGAGGGAACAACCAAAGCCCAGACTTCTGAAGCTCAAGGGTCTGTAATTACCCAAACAAAAATTGAAGAGAGATTTGTTTTTCTTTAGAGACTGATGATAACACAGGTCATGCTACACTTAGGTCACCAGTTATATTAAAAGTCTTGGTCCTCTCCTCCACAATAGACTTGTGCCTTCATCAAGGTTTTCCACTTTTGTCCTATTTTGACAACAAAAATAGCTTTAAACTGACAGAGAAAGCAACATCTTGCCTTCTTAAAAACACAGGCTTCCATGAGCAATAAAGCCGTAATTTCCAGTCCCAGATCTCCATCAACCTAGATTTCCCTAGCATCTTTTCTTCCAAGAACTATATATTCTAAATTGCATTTGCTAAAATTATGAGACTGTCACTGGAGCAAATCAGGATGCCCTGGTCTTCAAAATGTGATAATTGACAAGCATTGGCTTGTAAATGTTTACTGCTGCTTCATGCATTACTCCTCCCTTGTTAAACTGCTGTAAAAAGACTGCATATAATTTAAAACCTGATGGATGTATACATACTAGAGCAAGAGGCATAAGAAATTATTACATTACTGTTAAAATGACTGAGACCATGTGATTACAGAAAGCTCCATAAAATGCTGAAAAAGCCTTTGATTCAGTAGAGTGGAGTAATATCATAAACAAGGTCCCAACCTCATGTTGTTCAACTGGACACAAGTTTCTTTCTTCAATAAAAAGACATACTGGGAAGAATAAAATTTTCACTTTGTTCAAAACACTAAGCCCATTCCTCTCTTTTCTGCACCACATATAAAGCAGTTATCAAATCTAAAATACCACCTTCTGTTTTTTCCTCAGGTTAATAAATCTATCATGAAACTTTAGTTTCATGAATTTAATAGTTTTGGGACCTCACAGTATAAAAAAAAAATCTGGAAATTTCACAATAAAAAGGTAAGAAAATGGGGTTTGTTTTAAAATAAGCTGGAATAAAGTTATTTATCAATACAATTCGGCTACATTCTCTTTATTTTATTCCATTATTCAAAAATTTGAAGCAGCACTATTACTTCTTTGCTAGACTGGATGGCTACAATCAAAATGAATTTTCTGCCTCAACTCATCTTTTTATTCCAAACAGTTCTAATTAGGCTGTTCTCAGGAATGGAAATGAGTGAAGTATGCAAACTAAAAGGTATTTTCTATCATATCAAAGCAAAAAACCCATACATGCCTGGTCTCAGTAAAGCCAATATGCAGCGATCCCAAGCACTCAGGGTTGTACCACTCCAGACAAAGTGGAGTTCATATTGTTTAGATGGAGGTTCATTGACTGCATTAACAAGCTGCTTCAGTATCCAAGAACAGCCTTGTTCTGAAAATCCAGTGAAAATATTCCGCTGGCATGAAGTAAGATAATACACAAACTGAGCAGTTTCTCCTCACTTGTCTTTCCCAAAGCAGCAGCTTAGCACTCAATTCAGGCATACACCGATAGACAAACCAATGAATTTTCATGCTGTGCAAGATCAGGAAGCCCACGAACTAGGTCAGCTGTATGTGGGAGCTATTGCAAGGGGATGGAAAGTCATACTGTGCTTGGCTATTCCAGTCCATACTTCACCTGTTATTTATGATCAGGTACCAACACAGCTAACCTTCATCACGGCTAATTTAGGTGTCAGAATTTAGGTATCAAAATTTTGAATTATTATCACTCTGAGTGTACCTTTAAGATCTACAGAGAAGAGAGTGGATCAACAAGCAAGACCTGCTGCTCGGTGGATGCATATCAATCCACTCAGATAATAGTCAGGCCCAGTGACAAGTAATTATGAATTGCACTGACTATTAACACAAGAAATTCTGGTCTGAAAAGGACGATCTGATAGCTAGCATAGGAATAGGCTCATCATCAATCATGCAGACCAGCAAATCAGACAGCAAAAAAGTCATAAATCTTGAACATCTCTCAGCCTTTGGGAAGAAAACATCTTTTGGTGTTGAAAGGTAAGCTATACTTCATCAGCTTCATATTTTTCTAAGAAAAACAGAAATAAACCAATTTGACAGAGACAAAACTGTTTCACCCCTAGGGATTGATTAGTTCTTGTATGTATTCAGCTGTCACTCTGTACAAGTATTCCTGATACAGATGTCCAAGCGCAGATAACAGAAAATTCAGAGAGTACGTCTGGCGAGCAACTACTTGGGAGAGCAAGGGACAAGTTATGGCACATAGGTCTTTGAATACACATTTTGCTTGCACATCATTTGTGTAGCATCAGTACAAATCACAGGACTAGCATCACCCAATACTTCTTACAGCTTTCCCAGCGGCAGGTGTGCAACACATCTGTACTGTGCCAGCAGTCCTGGCAGTACATTTGTATTGTGGCATATATCAAAGAGGTGCTTCTTCGGCAGGTTTCCACCTCAAATTATGCTTATTGCTTAACATTCCCAGGTAACACTACTCATCCCTGGCACCTTTGACTATCAAGAGAGAATAATACCTCCACAAGGTGACTTACCTGACCTCTTTTAGGTGCCTGTCTTAGAACGGTGAATCATCCCTCAGACTATGCATTTCTCCCCTTTGACTATAAGTAAGTGAATCATCTCAGATGAATTAGCCAATTAGTTCAGATTAACATGCCAAATCTGAACTCCTAAATTACATGAAGTAAGAATGGCCATATGATTTAATTAAGATATTGCTTTGGAGAAATAGGAAAAAAGGTTACATTGTAATCAGCATCTATAGGTTATCACCATGTACCCATAAATTTTTTATCACTGAAAATGTAAAGAAAACAGTTTGTCTCAAGGAAAGAGGCAAAAAAGCATATTCAGACATTCGATTCAAAATATTGACACCACTAATAGCAACATCATAAAGGAAAGCAATTTTGAAAATTTATTGTAAGTACAAAATATTTAGAAATAGCTGAATATGCTGAGGAAAAGTAGAAACAAAAGAAGCATTATTGTTTCAGCTCACACAGTCTGCCAGCAAGATATTTTTGAGCATAAATAAATTTGCCATAAATGCAAAACAATTTTCAGAAGACCTATTAGTGACTCTGAGCTCCTTTCAGTTAGTGACATAAATTTTGAGGACATTAGAAGTACAAGACATGCCACAATCCTGAAGAATCATAGCTCAATTAGTAGGAATTAGAAAAACTGTGCTGTTATCTTCATGTCTGAAAGAAAAAGGCTTTGGGCTCACAGCTATGGAGGCATTAACACATCAGATTAAAACTGAACAAGAATAATAGGAATAGACGGTAGCGTTACAAAACAAATGCTTGGCCATTTTAAATGAAAGTGGAAATGGGGAAAAAAAGACCACTCCCAAAAGAAGTATTAATTAGCTTTTAATTTTAAAATGGGATAGTTTCAGTGTTTTTGATACATTAAGAGTTGAAAACTTTTTTAAATAAAATGTGCAGAACTAATATTTTTGAGATCTTTCAAGACTTTTGTAAATCTGAACACTTTAATGCTCTCTACCATACTCGAAGCATGAACAAAGCAACTGTTTGAAGCTTTCCATGTCCTCTGCATTGTTTTACTCCCTAAGTTACCTTGAGATTTCTTATAATACAATTTGCTGTCCTGATATTCATGAGGGTAGAAAGAGACACATTACTGTGAAATTTTGGAGAAAAACACAGAATAAATTACAGTGTGTAGTGGAGCTGGTCACTAAAATGCAAATAAAAGTAGGCAGCCAGGTAGATCTGAGATTTAAAAGAATAACAAATGGAAAGCAGTGCCTAATCTGCAAAGGCAATATCCAAAAAGCCTATGCCACATCAGGAGGAGTAACTCAAAGCCAAATGGAGTAAACACCTTGCTTCTAGATAAAAAGCTATTGGGGATTACTTTAATAGAGAACACTTAAGTAATCATGTTTGATAGGCGAGACTGCATCATTTATCAAAAATCTATGCTAAAATTTAATTTTCCATGTGAGTCAAAGACAGCAGTGGCAGCACTGCTTGTTGTTGCTGATCTGTGGCTGCTGATGCCTTCTGAAGTGGAAATGATGGATGCCACATGTTCTAGCTGTGATTAAATTTGCTTTGACAAAGCAGCATGGAAATCTGATTTTCAATAGACTCTTGCATTTCACCCAGTGCTGAGTAAACAGATACACAACGTAATGCTATATGGTTGTCAAGCTGATGGCTAATTCATTCTGCCAGTCCAATCAATCTATCCATTAAAATATTACCTGTCAATATCAAGTAAGTTCAGCTTGGAAATTGCATGGAAACGGGAAGCTGTTTAGAAGTAAACAATGCCAAAGCCAAATGTGTCATAAAGTTATTTCTCCAGGCCCTCCCAACAGGTTCAGTCAGCTCCAGTAAGAGGTCAGCAGAACATTCTTGCTTCAAGCATGCTTGATGCTTCTCAAACCTCTCACCATCCAATTATGCCACAGAATGAAGGTAAAACATACCAAAACCCTCTCTTCCTGTGTTACTGCTTGAAGAGAAGGAAGCAGAAAATCACATTAAGAATACACCTTATCTAAATTATATTACCCCAATACTTTTAAAAACTGCACCTACACCGCCTTCAAAAAGAGACATCCTTCTTACCTTGACTGACAGGGAATAAGAGTTGGCAAAACACAGGAACAAGATAATTTTGATTGCACTGACCTCAGGCACCCTTGCATAACCTTTTAGATTTACCCCTCATTTGGAGGAAATTAGGATATTACCCACTAATCTGTATCGGCAGCAGTGCCGTGGACAGTTCTGCCCTCTCCGCAGTGCCTGAGCTCTTCTGCCAGCTGTCATAGCCACACATGCATGATGCTCCCAATATAATCTTGCTTTCAGGATTCAGCTCCTCACCACACAGCAAATCAACGTGGCAAGTAGTATGAGTACATACTGAGTATATCCTCTAAAAAAAAACCCTCTAAAACATTAATGATTTTTTGTGCTTTTTCTTTCTTCAGCAAAAGGGTGTTTAGAATTATAGTATGGTTGCTAAATTCTAAAACAACCCCTAGCCCTTTGACAGTGTCAAACAAAGCAATAATTAGAGATGGTTATTTTAAGCTTAATTGAATCACGATGAAGAGAAAAAAATGTGCCAATAAGCACTAGCAACCACTTCCTATTCTTCCCAGTCCTCTGCTATCTGGACTTGCAGAACTTGAAAAAAAAACCCTGATCTAATCCAATCTCCTTTCCAAGAGAAAGAAGAAAGGAGAAGACTTAATTCAAATTGTACCAGGAGAAAGCTGAAAGCCCTTGGTTCATGGTCACATAATATGACAGGAGTTACATCCAGTGCTCAACTTTGTCAGAAAACCATAATGGAATAATGCTTTTTATTTAAAGAAAATTAAAATATATTCCAAGCTCTTATAAGTTTATACAGGGACTTACGCTGTCAATGTAAGACACCATGAGACTATTGCCCTTCTTGCCAACACTACCCTCCAATCCCAAAACGTAACTATATCGAGACAGTTTAATATACCTGGAACCGCTACATTCATCATAAATAGAAAGGTCAAGGCACCAAAGAACTCTGAAAAATGACACCAACTAAACAAGACATTAGTTAGTATTTCAAATTACATCAAGATCACAAATCTGCCAGTCTGCTTACACAGTACTATTCAGACACAGAACAAAATGACTAAGTCTTGAACCTGAGTAGTACCTTAGGTCTATCAGGAAACTAGTTCAAGCTTGCAATATGGTAGCTTCAGTGTGTTTGCGTGTTTGTAAGCAGTACATCCATATTTGCATAATTTTGAAATACCTGCTTTCTTGTTTGCTTGTGGTTTGCTAGTGTCATGTTACTTTGGAGCTGAAACATGAAACTCCATGCCAGACTACATCCAGAGTCCACCTACTCAACAAGTCTCTAACCAGGACAGTGCAGGAGAAATACTGTACATATTAATACCAACCTTACAGAAAAGTCTTAAAAGATTCTCTAAACTAAGTTTAATCATGACATAAAAAAATACTTTCAGAGTTTAGTGTCCTGATTCAAAATGATGAACAGATGAGCTGAGATTTAAGCCCAAATCCAAAACAGAGAGATTGTTGTAAATTCATTTGTGAAAATATGGATTGTAAGTTATAACAATTTATTTTAAATTTGCTGATTATGTTTTGTGAGCTGTTGAAAAAACAGCTGTGTTTATAGAATTTATGTCAAACTTCTATAAAGCTGCTGAAGGCACATCCACATCAAGTAAGGCATTATAGGATGCAGATGCTTAAGGCAGCTCTGAATCAAGCTAATGCACTCAAAGCACTTATGCTGGTTAGACACAGTAATCTGGGTCAAAAAGAACGTGATTTTGTAAATGTGTGGAGCAGGGTGAAATGAAGCTAATGAGCTCTATATCTTTGTAATGGCAGTGTTCTTAATTCTGCAGCAGCCCTGGCTGAAGACCTGGCTGAAGTTTCATCAGAAGTCACTATATCTTCACTTTGGTAAGGACATGTCAGATGCCCCATAACCTTCTTATGTACTCATATTCTAGCAGTTTGCTCTCTAGATTATTCTGTTTTCACACAGAAACTGTTTAAACAGACCTTTTCTCTGGATGAAGTTGTGGGGAGTTGAAAGTACAGTCAGTAGCTCTTCCTGTTATTATTTGCAACTGGAAGTAATTTCTTCCTCTCCTGACTCTGGGCATCCTGATGCATATGGCTTCTATGAAGGTGGTATCTTTTCCATCCACTTTGAAGAATGAGGTGGATAAGCATGGCTCATGTCATATTGTAAATTTTCTACACATTTTGATCAGGAAACTTGCTTTGTTTTCAGCTACTTCTATTGAAATCCATCTTTATTCAAAGTAAGTAATTTACCACATCCAAAGTAGGCAACATAGCTACAAATACCTGTAAGAAACAAAAGTGAGGAACTAAAGGAAAAAGTATTTAGCCTACCTACATCAAGATCAAATCTGAAAGCTTTCTTTCCCTTTCCTCCAATTGTGCCAGGGGAGGTTTAGGTTGGATATTAGAAAAAGGTTCTTCACCCTGAGGGTGGTTGGGCACTGCAACAGCCTCCCCAGGGAAGTGGTCACAGCACCAAGCCTGACAGAGCTCTAGAAGCATTTGGATGATAGTCTCGGGTACATGGTGTGACTCTTGGAGACGGTCCTATTAAGGGCTAAGGGATGGACTTGATGATCCTTCCAACTCAGCATATTCTGTAATTTTACAAAAAAGGTCTATGATTTTGGCCCAATAAACTAGAAGAGACATCTTCACCAGCGCTTATGCAATGATACACAATTAAAAATTCTAATGAAAAAGCTTCACTCTCAAGTGCTTCAAAAATAATTCTTAAACTCCTGTGTCATCAATTTTAGTGATTTCAAGAACACTTCTGTAATAACTGCCCTATCCGCCTACATTCCTGCGCAAATTTTCAATTTTCAATTCTTGAAAATAATTCTTGAAGAACAAAACAGTGGTAGAGTATAGAAAAAAATCAAACCTAAGTTCTCTGTAAATATACAGCAAATAGGAAAGCATTAATTTGAGTGCCAAAGCTCACAGAACAACTGTTAATCATGTCTTAACCAGATTAGCATTAAAACTAAGAGATAAATTAACCAGAAGACATGAAGTAGTAGCATTTCTCCCAACACCAACACAAACAGAACTAGCAAATTTATCTTTGACAAAACAGAAACACCTCTTGTAATTAAAGAAAAAACAACATAATATTTAATGAAAGCAGAACAAAACACTATCACCAGCACCAGATGGAAGGCACAGAAAGCAGAAAACCAAGATGTGAGAAACCTATAGCTAAAACAAAAATTTATGATAACAAAAAATCCAAATATGCCAGTCCCGAACATTTACCTTAAGGAAACTTTGTAGGACCAGAATCACTAGAAGTAAACCTATAAGAAATACAAACCAAGAGTATCTACTCATTTTTCAATAGGAAAAAAAAAAATTTTAAAATATAAATTTTGAGCAACAATGAAATATTATTTTCTTGATAAGAAAATCGAAACAGTGACCATGCCAGCAGTACCTTCACTAATAGGTGACAGCTGTTTGTATAAGTAATTTTTAATTATTCCTTCCTGTTTAACTCTTGTTTGTGGTAGCCAAATTGTTGCAGAAATCAAGACACCTATTGGTCATCTTTATTTTGGAAGGGGTAAACATGTAGTTTCCCAAATAAAGCAGAATTATCCTTCCTGAAAGACTCGAAAATTCTGATACTCGTTCTGAATTTAGAACTTCGTACAGTTTTTGAATTTCCCACAGATTCACAAATTTGAGCTTCATTGACCAATAAGAATATTTAGGATTCACCTCTTCGTGTATCTCCTAACACATCTCCTCCTATGTCTCCTACTCCTAGCAGTTAAAGCCTTTTCTTAAATGTGGCTAAGCAGAGGCATCATATGCTCCCCTGACTGGCTGAAGTTTTGCCACACAGAGGTGTTTCACAGCTGGCTTCAACCTCTTGTGTCTCACACAGGACAGTTCTGGGCCTCCTCCTGCCAGGAGTACCCCTGGCAGCACCCTGCTACTGAAATCCTGCTGTTTATACCCCATGCACTAGAATTCTAGTAAGGCACCAAAACTTTCACAACTTCACTGTAATGGAAACATGGAAAAGTTTCACCCAGTGGCTGTAAAGGCAACAAGCACCAGAAGAAAGAAAAAGGCATTTTTCTAACACGAGACATCAACTGCAGCAACGGTACTTCAGGGTCATCACAACCTACTAGGAGAACAACACAAAAAGTCATACTGAAAGACTCGAGAGTGAATCAACACGATGTTCATTAGTATTGACATGCAGTCAGCCACTGAATATTGCTTTTGTTTTTAATTTTTTTTTATTTTAAGGCACTAATTTTCATTTTAATATTTTCATAGCTAAGGATTCTCCAACACCAATGAATGAGCGTTAGCATGTAGATTACACCTCAGAACTCTTGGTATGTTCATTTTTTTCACTGCAAATTATGTGTGATTTGTCACCAATTCATATCCTACAGCTGCTAATTGATTAGCTAACATTTTAGAAATCCAACAACACCAAAGTAGCCTGGGAGTTGAAATTCAGAAGGGAGATGGAGTGGGAATCAGGCCATCCAATGTTTTTGTCTTGAAAAATAACCAGTATAATTTTCAAGCAAGCATTTTTAGAGTTTGTTACACTTTTCAATACAGAAATACTGCCATGGGCAGATGATGCTATTCTTGCATCATTGTGTACCATTAAGGCATTGAACAGTGCAACAAATTTTTTGTTATCTTGTTTCTAGAGAGTATGATGTGCTTCTCTTGGACAATAAAAGACTTACTGCATTGTGTACTATACCAGTTTTTGATTCTACAAGCAATCTACCTACTCAGTTGGGCAGACTATATACAACTTACCAGCACTAGTGACTTCCCATGTAAAAATAATCTGTAAATTTAAATTGCCTTTGTCATTATGCAATGTTCTAAATGTTCTAAATATTCTAAAATCATCTATACATTCATAAAGCAGTTTTCCAGCCAAAGAAAGTCAGATATTTGAAGAAATGCAAATAGTTGAATCCAGAAAACACACAGGTTCACTCTTCCACAAAGATTAATTTGATTTTAGATTACGGACTCCTTGAAAAAAAAATCCTAAACCACAAATCAAAATAATTTATCGATTAGCAACAGACTGTGACGGAGGATGAGCCAACGTTAATGCATTACCAGTGATAAGGAAACCTAGGAAATACTTTATGCCATTCACTAAGATAACAAAATAAAATAACTTTTATATCCATTTTTTCTTTGACTGATAGCATTTTGATGGGTGGCATTGATCAATACATTGGTTTTAGCTCTAAGTTTTCATCTGACCACGCAAATTCAACAGGAATTTTATTGTTATTCAACTACTGCCAGGCAAAAACATGGGTAAATATAAATCACAATGTTATCAAGAGCCCACAGCAGTCACAGACTGAATATAAAAAAATTAAAAAGAAGTTCTGTCCAAGAACAGTTTATCAGTGATAAATAAGCAATATGCCACCAAGTCTTGCTACATAAATCAGGAAAGAACTGGCTGAGACAATGTTAGTCTGACTAATACCTTAGTTAACAGTCCGCATCAGAGACCTCACTTCACCCCCAGTGTTTATAACCAAATATTTAGTCCTTCTACTGAGCAAGCCCCTGCCAAGGTCAGGCCAGCTCCTCTGGTCATTGACAGTGCCAGAGGCAAAGGAATGAGGGAACTGTTACATACATATCATTACTAGCCATTGTATAATCTGTTCATTGCACACATCATTATCTTTTAAATAAAAAAAAAAAAATAATATATACTATCAACTGATACACACAAGCACACGTTCAGACATAAGATAGACATGGATAACACTTGGCTATTACTGTATCATCAAGTATTTTGCATACAGTTTCAAATTACAGTGAATTAATAGTACAATTTTTATCAGCAGATAAAAATTCTTTCATTGTCAAATATTAGCTCTTTCATCTTTCACTGCATGCATGAAATTCATGCATGAAATACTTACTGAGGGCACAAGCAACACTTAAAGTCATAGCAAGAGTATGTTAATTCCATCAGACAGCATTAATCTTTTATAAATGTGCATTTAAAAAAATGCCCTAATCATTTGCACAATACTTTCTTTTCCAGATACTTGTTTACTCAGGACACTCAAATTTGAATTCCAGTTATTGAAACATTTGGATTTAAAGTTCTTTAGTTATATTTGATCAAAGTCTCTGATTTTGATTATAAATGAACACACTTAACTTTGTCTCAATTTTTAAGTGACTTAATCAAATTAAGGTCATCGCAATTCTGAAGCAGAAAGGTTAAACAAGGATTTGATCTAATTTAACTACCTCAAATTTGACCATTTAGTGAATTCGAAGAGATGGAACCTAATTTAATTAATCTACTTTAAAAATCAATTTGGATTAGTTTTCCTGAATGACCCTGTGTAGACAAACCCCACATTCTCTTGACATGGATAAAAGTATTACTGTCCTAGCCTGCACATATCGATAGGAGATGATTAGTTTTTAGGTAACAAATTGCTGAATCAGCTAACAAATATCCCAGTTGACAGCAAAATTATTTATCTCTCCAGGTTCAGCCTGGAGAAGAGAAGGCTCCGGGGAAACCTTCCATCAGCCTTCTAGTACCGAAAGGAGGCCTACAGGAAAGATGGAGAGCAACTTTTAGAAGGGCATGTAGTGATAGGACATAGTAATGGATTCAGACTGAAAGAAGGCAGGTTTATAATAGGTATTAGGAGGAAATTTACTGAGGGTTGTGAGACACTGGGAACAGGTTGCCCAGAGAAGCTGTGGATGCCTCATCCTTGGAAGTGTTCAAGACCAAGCTGAATGAGACTTTGAGCAACCTGGTCTAGTGGAAGGTGTCCCTGTCCATGATGGGGAGGTTGGGACTAGGTGATCTTCAAGTAAAGGTCCCTTCCAACCCAAACCATTCTACGAGTCTATGATTCTGGTGACGTACTGATGACTGTTATTGAAATAGCAATGGAGCAACAACAATCAGCCAACATCAGCCAAGAAGACTCCTTGTACACTGAAATCCAGGTCAGCACCAGCGACAGCTTTCAAGAGAGTCACACAAAGAGCTCAGGTGGGGTAATGGCAAGTGTGATTGTGTCCTGTCATCTTCAGGTGTCCCAGATATTCTAAGATCTGCATCACCTCTTACGTGACCTATACTCAACAAAAGTAAATGAGATAGCAGGAAAGACTGGGGAGAAGGATGTGAAGAAATGTTGTAGCTTGGCATCTGTCTTGTGGTGTACATCAAGTTTTCAGTGAAGGCCAGACTCAGTTTGCATCCACACTTGCTACTGGAGTACAGAGAACTGAGACTTTCTCCTACATTTTTCACAATACCCTATATTGACTGGAACTGTTCTCCATCCCCTGTTGCAAACCACCAAATTATTAGTTAAGAGTAGATAAGCCATTTCTGCAAAACATTAGACTTTGAGATCACTCTACAGCAGGTTCTTCCTGGTTTTCTAAGAATTTCTCCTAAACATTTTCAGGCGCAAATATTCCCAGCTGTTTTAACAGGAGGCAAGCATTGACTAATTTGGTGCCTATAGACCAGTTTGCCCAATACTATCACATTTGGCACTCCAGTTTTTCCCGCTCTACTTGGGGATCCAAACACAAGTTAAAGAAAATGCAAATGAATATAAACATCATCCAAATTTCTTTCCTCCTCTTTAAATTCAGCAGATACAAATATATAACAAATAAGTAAATACTTAACAACTAATAAGCACTCAGCCATTATGATGAGTCTTTGTTTGCATTTTGCCTTGTGGCCTTTATGCCTTGCAACATCTTTACTCTCTGCCATGCTTTGCCTGTTGCATACCAGGAGGGGAAGGCATTTTTCTACTCTGTTACTATTAATTGAAACATATATCATAGATTCAATGCCAATAGCAATGGCAGGGACAACAAAGCCACAGAGAAGTATCAACATCAAATGCTACTGGAAGAGAGTTGAAAAGATTGAAGGGAAAGGGCTATAGTCTCCTTCACACTTACTCCCGTTGGGTACAGCCTGAAAAGAATAAGGTTGTATTTAAGTTAGATGTAGCTTTTTTGTGACATCCTAACAGTAAAAAACAATTTTTATCTGCATTCACTTATATACTAACACTCCTAATCAAATATATACCTCATAATTATTTGACTGCCTGCCTTTCAGTTTTTATTGTTTCCCTACATATTTTGAGTACATTAATCAAATAACAGAAACAAAAGAAAAAGTGATTTCCCTCATAAAGGAGAAAATACATAATTTAGTGAATCAGATCACATTTGTCTTTCTGAAATTTATATTCAGACAGTTTTCTGAGAGTAATTCAGATTAAAAAAAATTATGTCAAAACTAATGGTTTTAATGTATCCTCAAAAGATCCAGAGTTTAATTTGGGGTCCATACTGTGGTATAACCACCTATAGCCTTAGCAATGCATTTTACAATATTCACATGACTGGACACAAAGCAGAGGTTTAAAATGTCATTTGGAAGTGTGACATGAACATGAGTGTTTTTTCCTTGCATTTAATACCTGTGCCATTTTAGGAGTTCACACCATCTCTTGACAATGAGCATTTTCATATACGTGAAGACATACTTCTGAACAAATTATACTGGGTATAGGACCATGTAAGTTGATTGAGGAAAGAAAATATCTAAGTAACAGTCAAAAAGTTAGTCCCCATACTATCAGTTTAAGCTCCAGTATTAACAGTCAGCAGCTCTCTACAACCTTCTCATACATCAGAAAATCACTACCCTGTGTGATTGTTACTTTCTTAAAACAACTGTATAACCTTTTTCACAGCAGGTATCTGACTGTCTGCATGTACTCCCATACAAACTACATCTAAAAAGAGCTGTTTGATCTAAACACAAACATAATTGTGAACCACAAACTCTTTTATTGTTGCTACTGAAACAAAAATATACACGGAAGGAATAAGGATGGCCAAATGGCTATTTCATTAACTGGATTCTTTCAGACCTCTTCAGAGTATCGTAATGGCAGTCATCAATTCTGGCATTAAAGGACAGCAAATGATTCATAGCTGACTACACTAAACTAATTAAAAGCATCTTGCATAGTGCAAGATGAAAATATTGTCATCTGCTCAAAGAAGGGCATAAGTGAAAATCATGCAGCAGAAATATTTACAAGTGAGTTTCTTACCTGTCAGAACTGAATACGTATCAAGCAAAAGTCATTGTTCCCAGGGCTCACATGGATGACTGATTTGTTATTCAGAATAATCAGATCAAAGGAAAAACATGATTAAATTAAATCAAGTTTTATATTCAGTAATACTATCTACACTCCCACATAGTACTTTTCCTTAGTAAATAAAAAAAACACTTGATTAAAAAAGCTAACAATTAACCTATTTCAGGGCATAATTTACCAGGCGTTTTTACAATTTTCTATCCTAAAAAGATATGCTGACTTTTAATGAGACTATTGAAAATAAATGTAGACTTTTATCATCATTTTATAGAAACATGACAGGAAAGGTACTGAAGAAGCTGATGGTAGAGTATTTTTCCTTTCATTCTATACACTTAAGGTCTAATTTAAGGATTCTCTTTTCTTTGACACAGCAAGTTGCCACTACCTCTCTTTTGAAAGTTGCAATCCTCCCCAGGTACTGCTTGACACAATCACCAGTGTCATGGCCAAAGGCAACAGGCAGTTTATATACTGTGTGTTCTGACGAAACAAGGAGGCACACAAGAAATATGAACAGTAAACTTCTTTTCTTAGAAGCAGTGTATGACCAACTAAGGTAGTGTAGTGGGTTTCTGTGGCTAGGTTTTGGTAGCAGGGGGGGAAATAGGGGTGGCTTTTGTTAGAAGCTGCTAGAAGCTTCCCATGTCTGGTGGAGCCAATGCCAGCCGGCTCCAGGACAAGCATCCTGCCGCTGGCCAAGGCCAAGCCAACTAGGAATGATAGTAACGCCTCTGTGATTTAGGAACGGAAAGTTATTGCACAGATGAAAATTCCAGCCAGGGAAGAGCAGAGTGAGAACATGTGAACAACAATGTAGACACCAAGGTCAGTGCAGAAGGAGATGCAGGAGGTTCTTCAGGTGCCAGAGCTGAGGCTCCTGCAGCCCATGGTGCAGACCATGGTGGAGCAGCTGTGCCCCTGCAGCCCATGGGGGACCATCGGGGTGCAGAGACCCACCTGAAGCCGCTGGTGGAGCCCACGCTGGAGCAGGTGGATGCCCAAAGGTGACGCTGTGGGAGGGCCAAGATGGAGCAGGGTCCTGATGGGGACCTGCAGCTCATGGAGAGAGAAGTCCACACTGGAGCAGGTTTTTCCAGGACAGGACTTGTGGCCTTGTGGGGGACGCACACTGGTACAGCTAATTCGTGAAGGACTGCACTCCACGGATAAGTGACCCTCAGGACAGCAGTTTGGGAAGAACTGTTGCCTATGGGATGGACTCATTCCAGAGAGGTTTGTGAAGGACTGTCTCTCGTGGGAGGGACTCCACGGGAGCAGGGGAAGGACTCCTCTCCCTGAGCAGTGGCAAAATTAACTGACCATAATCCCCATTCCCTGTCTCCCTGCACCACTGGGGGGAAGGAGGCAGAACTTGGAAGGAAGGAGGGGTGGGGGGAAGGTGTTTTTAAGATTATTTTACTTCTCACGTTTTTGCTCTGATCCTGTCAGTAATAAATTTAATATCCCCATTTCGAGTCTGTTTTGCCCACGATGGTGACCAGTAAGGGACCTCTCCCAGCTTTAGTGGGTTCCTGACATCCGTCCAGGGTCAACCCACTACAGATAGAAAAAGGTGCGTGCAATGCTGGAGTAGTACCTTCTGTGCTGTCTAAATTCCTTGGGAATGCTTATGAGACAGAGCAACACTTGTTCCTGATCTGGTATAGTCTTAAAAGTGCATGTAGGAGGCTGGGTAAGAACACTTTGTTACTGGGAGAAACTATCTAGTAGGTGGGGAAAAGAGTCGCCACCCCTCAAAGCACCAGATTTCCTAAACTGACTGAGATTCGTGCAACGTGTTATCATTCTTTTTGCTACAGAACCTGCCTGGTGTTTGCAGCTCACATTGAAAACAGATCTCCCCAAACAACTTTTAATAAATTAGAACTAAGAACGTAAAATTCCACAGCAAAATATCTAGTTTGTTGTTCCCTTTTCCCAACAACTTTGGGCAATGCAGAACACAATTTCTGTCCACTTAGAACAACATATTTACCAAGAACTTGGTCATACTTGACAAATAAACAAAATCTAATCATGTATCCAGTTATCGTGCCATAACGCACGTTACCATGGAATAAACAATAGGTACTTCTTGTCATCTATCTCTAAAATAAAAGCTATAGCAGACAATATGTAAAATTTAAAAGTAGGCAATGAAAAAACACAGAGGTATTTAAGGTGCCTCATAAGGTACAGGAACTTAAGACAGAAAGGACGGAAGTAAGCAAAGTACATAGGGTACATAATAAACCAGTGCAGAGATAATACATTTACTGATTTCTGTTTATAATCTAGAAGAGCAAAGGAATAAAGAATGAAACTGAAAGGCAGAGATTCTATATTTAAAATTAATAAAGATCTAATTTTAACATGTTTTTATTTCCATAAATTAATAAAGATTTTTTTTTATTTCTAATCCATGCATAATTAACTATGGAAGTTGTTCCACGTATATACATACAGAAAAGATATTGACATATGTGCATCCATTACCCATGAAATGAGATTACATACTCACATAAAATGATGGGAATACACAATTACAACAGATAAGATAAAAAAAACCATAAACCCCTGCAGCGCTTCACAAAATAATCTATGACAGATGCTCACTGTGCAGCACCACCAGATGTGGGATATTGGAAAGATGATGTTACTGGTTTTTTCTAACACAGTTGTTCCTGATTTTCTGGAAAAATCTGACCTGTTCAGAGAGCATTCCAAAGCTGAAAAAGATTTTTAAATGAACAAAGGAAAGAGTTGAAGCACCCAAATATAACACTTTTTTAGGCAACAGGAAGAAGATCTATATAGAAGAAATTCTTTAGTTATCACAATAATCAACTTCAGAGTTATAGGAAAAAGGACAGTTGCTCATATGAATGCTAGGAATGTTTGGGGATAACATGAGAAAGGCTTTTAAGTCAGCTATTTACAATTGAAAATCTGTTAATTAATAGAAAGCCTGAAGGGATAACAAAGATTGATGGCAGTCCACTAAAGGCTGAAAGGCAGCACTTCCCTCTCAAGGAAGGCTTTAGAGAGATGTCATTAGCAGAGGACAACTGCCCAAAATTCACTACCATCACCATCACCTCCCCCATTTTCTCCAATGCCTCTATCAATCCAGCCAGTATTATTACCCCAGAAATCCTGCCTACTTCCAGCCCAACTAGATGGCAGAGCACAGGGGTAAAGGAACCAGAAGACAATGGGAGACTGTTGTGCGAGGAAGTGACCAAGTCAGCCTTTAAAAATCCCCTTCAGTAGTAGATCCCTGACACGCAAGGCAGCTTATTTACAGAAGGTACATGCCAGAAGTTGAGGGGGAAAACGTGATGGTAGTGAGACAGGATTTCAGTTTCGTTATTTTCCCTCAAGAAGTTCACTGAAAAAGAGATGCAGCTGGTGCTCCTACCCAAAGCCCCCACAGGTCAGTGAAGATGTTCTTCCCCTGCAGCACTGGCCGACTGCCATTTGGTTAGAAAACAACAACCAGCACTCATTGGGATCCTGCAGGTGACCCAAAGGAGCCTGGGGACAGAAATGACACGGACACCATGGTTGCATGAAATTGCCACCTTTAACAGCAGTTGTTCTTCCGGCACAGAAAGACAGCCTGGGGAGAAGAGAAACCTTCCATCTGTCTGCATGTGTGTGTGAGAGTTAAAACATACTATAGCAAACACTTCAGCTGTCACTCAGCTATACAGCCCTCCATCCCCTTTCCTGCAAATTCACATAGAGGTTGCATATCCACCAGGGGTGGCCAATATGTCATTTAACAGGTGAGAGGTGCAGCTTCTCAGCCAAGCCAGTATAGGGAAATCTCATGTTTTATTTGGGAACCCAACATATATTACCTTCTAGTGATGAATTACAGCATGGACGGTAAATTGCCTCTATTTCACTACTACCCTACAATATCCTCTACACAAGACCCAGCCTACATTTTCACCAGTAGTGAAATTGTCTGCTTGCAGTTTTGTCACACTTATGCCACAGCTGTCCAGCTCTGCAACACTTAGACAAAGGCAAGGGCCACTACACTACCAATCACTCACATTTACATTTGTTCCCCCCTTTGCTTTAATGCACAACCTAATATTGCCTTTCTCCTTATTTTTGAACTCATTTTCTGATGTGTGGTAACCAACCCCAGATTGTGCTGCCCTTTGAATCAGCCCTCCTCTTGATTTAGCATTGGCCATCGAAGATGCAGCAGGCATAAAAGGTCACATCATCAGAATTCCTTATCTGTAATCAGACACCCATTTCCCCTCTGCTTTAATCACTTTTCATCTTTTAGATCTCAGTAGACTTTTTCCCCCCTCCTTCATTCTTGTTTTCCTTCCTTCTGTTCACTTATGTGATAAAAAGCTCCTCTGCACACACACAGCTACCACTATTTATTTCTGTACCTATGTTATTTAGGCCTACACAGGGTTTTCTGAGAATAAAATCCATGGAAAATAAAATAAATAAAATAAGAATCTAATATATTCTCAACCTCTTATACTACTTCATTGAGGACAAGGAAAGGAAGTTTAGACTAATTTCTGGTAATGAACAGAAAAGAAGCAGGAGATGAAAAGGCTCCTGCCAATAATCCTTGATGGGCTGGTACACTGTAAAGATCTGTTCAGATGTCTTTTACAACTGAGTGAACCTAACTGCTCTGCTCTTTTGAACTCTAGCCTCACACACACAGTAAAAGAAAAGGAAGAGCAGTCTTACTGAGTCAAACCAAAGGGGCTTTTAGCCCAGGATCTTCAGCAAAAGGACAAAGTGACCACACAGAGACATATTCTAGAGATACGCTCCCAGCCGTATGCAGGCCAGCACTGTCCTGAATAACAGGCATACTACCTGTGTGCTTAGACAGAGATTTTTCTCTGTTTTGTGACACATTTTTATTCCATTTCACTCAATTTCACTTTGTTTTCTGAACCCATGTAAACGTCTGTTACATGCAATATCCTCAATCACACAACACATGAAGCACCTCCCTTTGTTCTGAACCTGCCATCTGTTAGCTTCGTTTGTTGCCTCTGAGATCTGGTGGGAGACAAATATCCTGAATGAGAACCACACTGTTCACTTTTTCTGTTTGTGCTTATTATTTCCACTGCTCAATCCTCTCATTCCAAGGATAATAAGTCCTGGTTTATTTAATCATTTACTTGTGCAGAATTGCTTTCATACCTTTTTTCTTTATTACTCTGCATTGTACTTTCTGCAGTTCTATTCATTTCTTTTCAAGACAGAGGCAGGGACAGAACCATACAAGTTATAGGTTTCTGCAGCACTGCCTGCATTGCTTTTTATTCTCACATAATCATCCCCAATATTCTGTTTCTTGGACTAGCATTGAGCACAGAGGTAATGCTTTTATGGAATTACATGTTATAATTCCAAGATCTTTTTTTTGAATGGAAATAGAATGTTCAAGAACTCACTGCCACACATATAAAGATAAGATAATTCTTCTTATTCAATGCACTCCTTAATACTTCATCTGCCATCTATCACCCAGTCACTCAGTGCTTTTAATCATATATTTCAAATTAGCATTAAGTTGAATAAATGCCCTTCTTACATGTTAGTGTCACTTAGTGAGTTTGCTTATATTAAGCAGAAAATAAGCTTTCAAAACAAATAATAAATACCTATTTGTTCAAGTAGCATTATTCCACCCTCCAGTATAAGTTTACTCAGCTGATTTATTACCCACACACTGCTATTACAGACTGCTCTAATACCTCGGTGTGTTCCATTCTGCCTGGGTTCAACCCAGGTACTTTCCTTTCTTCCCTCTGGGTAAATTTCTTCAGAAAAAGAAAAAACAACACTAACAGCATACTATCTTTACATTATCCAGCAAAGCTAAGAAGCATACACCGGGATGATTTCAAGTGTTCACAGTGCTTTGTTTTCCTCATAATCAGTTTAAGCCAACTCTCTGTCTGCAATACATGTCAGCAGCTGGTACACCAGAAGATACAGTGAAGAAGCCGCATACAGAGGTGAGTTAACAGGTAGCTTTTCCTTCTATGATCCTCTAAAAAGAAATATCTACCCTTCTAAAGAAATAAAAAGGTATCTAAAACATCTGTGACTAAACACAATTTTTGCTAGTTTGATCATGAAAGTTAAACACCTTTTTTATAATTTCTTTTCCCTGCCCCAAAGGCTGGGGGATTGAGGGCTTTATTGACTTGTTTGCTAATTTCCTTCTCCACACCTGGGAACTTCTGGGAACGTTGCAGGTTTTAAAATAGTACGACCATGCTTAAGATGTTAGCATCACAAGGCCAAGCTATCAGCCAACTGGAATGCAAACTGTCAGGCTGGGCTGTGTGCCATGGCAATGCAGAGGAGTGCAGGAGCAGCTGGGCACCTAGCAGCAAACACTCTTTTTGGGCAACTCTTAGGACCACCCAAAGAAGCATCTCAAATGCTGCCCCGCTGCTTCTGAGCTTACTATGTGAATAGCACTGAACCCAGGCTAATGAACTGGGACTGCAGCAATGCGCATATCCCTCAGTTACTGACTGTTCCTTGCATACAGATGTGGCCCTCTTCAGTTGGAGAGGGTTGAACAGAAAGCCCATTCTTTCCTGGGCTGGTATATGACCCTCTGCCCCTTTGCCCAGGGCCAGCAAGCAAAGGCCATGAACTCCAGAAAACACTGAGTTTTTGGGAGAAAGCAGAACAGCTTCTGCCACTACAGAAGTTTTCCACAGAACAGGTGGGAAAAACCTTAAGTGTAAATCAAAAGCCCAGCTATCAAGGGGCAGTTAGACCTGCAGGGCTGCTGGAACAAATGGCAAAGTGAAAGCAGAGAAGAAAACTTAGTCCTGAGCAGGTTAAGAAAGATGATTTGCACTCAGTGAAAAATTAACTCAGGAGGCAAAGCACTGATGTACGTGCAGGATTGATTTATCTGTCCAAGCAGCAAGTCAAAGTCTCAACAAAATGAATCCACGCTTGCTGTTCCTGGATGCGCAAACTGGGCACTACATGATTGCAGCAGAGCATTCAAGATCTCAAGCCTGCAAGCCCATTCCCACAGAGAGAGACACACCTACTCCTCCAAGAGAGGTTTCACAAATGTGCAGGCACAGGTTGAGTCTGCCCAAGCACCAGACACAGAAACCAAACCTTTGCCATTCCCATACTCACCACTGCAGCACAAAGACACGTGACAGGCAGAGGTGTCTAGAAATAAGCACTCGACAGGCAGTACCTGGCTGGTACCTGACCAGTTCTTTGGCTGGATGTGCACACCTTCTAAAAATATCAGTGGATTTTTTTGAAAAAAATTGTACATTCATGCATCACATTTTAATTGCTGGACAAAAGCCAAACTGCCCTGCCGCTAGCAGGCTGTGTCAAAATGGAAATTTATTTTACAAATTATAGAAGTATTAAGTCATGCAGCACGTGTGCTGTCCAAAACATTAAAGGGTCAGAAAACTGTGGGGTACAAACACATGTACCTTTAAATTCAGCTTAAGATGCAGACTGCCAAACTTAAAGAATGAATTTACATCCCTCTTACCTGCTTTCTGCACTGAATTCCTGAATCCATGTGCTAGGTGACACCCCAGGGCATGCAGCAGGTCTAGCTTGATGCATGTGGTCCAGCTTCTGTGGTAAGGAAAAGGAAGTGAGCTCCCAGAAAGGAGCTGTGGGTAGGTACACTCTGTGAGGGTCTCTGACTGCAACCAGAATGTCTGAATATATAATGAATGTAATATATGTCATAATACATATAATATGATATATAACGAAATGCCTGTACTCCCAACACAGGCAATGGTAGTAAGTAGATCCTGCTGAACTAAGACATCTGAAACTCAGGCGAAAACTAGCTGTCTAATGCTAGTATGTGTTTGTCACTAACAGAATTATTATTTATAAGTAGAGATTACAATGTTTATCCTATTTTTATGTCAATTTCTGTTCCTATGACAAGAACAGATATGAAAAGACAAGTCAGCATCACCTTCTAACCAGTTTACCTTTCTTCCCACAGTACAGTACCTCAGCATTAACTACTGATTTGCCATCCAGAGATGCTCAGAGAAATAATCTTTTTTAGTTATTGTAGTGGTTTGAACCAGGTTTTCCCCTAGAGGCTAAGAAAATGGTAAAACCCCAGGGGGTGGTGACCCCTGGAAGTTTTGTAGTTTTGTCCAATCTGCGCTCCTGCAAAATGTAAACATACCACAAGCAAACGGAAGAGAAGGTTAGTTGTAGTTTGGTTGTAGAAGTGGTAGCCATGTTGTGAAAGCCACGAGTAGTGAGGGCAGGAGCCCTCTGGGGGCCTCTGGGCCCCCCCCCCCAGCCCCAGTTGGGGGCTACAGAGACTTGGAACAGTGTTAAACTGGACTATGTGTCTGTAGCTGTGAGCTGGGAGATGTTTCTTCACTGTGAGCAGCAGCAGCAGCGGCGGTAGCAGAAGCAACACTGGCCGGAGAAGGTGGCAGAGAGCCAGGAGAGATAAGACCAAGCAGCAACAAAGGCATGCAGCACCAGAGAAAGATCTCCTGCAAGGAGAGAGAGAGAGAGAGCAGCAGAGCTACAGAGTTTTGGGGGTAAGAACTGAACCAGACCCCCCAAACTCCTTGGAGACCCCTCACATCCTAGAAGGGAGGGGTGAAGTGCGACATGCACTGCAGAGAGGAGCTGAGAAGCTCAGAGCGTCCTGGGAAGCTGGACCGGGATGGAGAAGAATGCAGAGGGGGGTGACCTTGGCCTTCCCCCCCCTCGCCACTGCTGCCAAAGTAGCAGCCTGAAACAGAGCACAGGACCTCTGGGAGAACTCTTGAGGCAAAGGCTTGCAACTGAAAGCTGCCCAAGATGTTCTGACTCAGGGGTGAACCGCCCTGAGGAAGGGACTTTCACGAAGATGCCCCTGCACTTTGTGATATGCCCGTGGTGAAGCGAGTTTTGTCCCTGCTTGCAGTTCACAGGTGAGGCCTTCGCTTGGAGTCGAAGGAGAGCCAAGAGGGGTGAAAGGAGACCCCCTTGTGTCTTGAAGACCCTTCGTTTGGAGACGACGGGCCAAGGGGCTTGGAGATCCCCTTGTGTGTATTGAAAAGAGATCCAGCTATCAGCTGCATGCATGTGAAGAAGACAGATGACTGCTGCCGTAGAGAAACTGCTCAGAGACTAGAAGGGATCTGTCCTTCTTCCATCCTGGACTTTTATTTGGAGGGGAGAAGAGATCTGATCCATTGTAAATACTTATGTCATGGTAGAGATAGTTGTGATCGTGTGTATAATGTATTATAATATTTATTTGTACAGTCATTGTAATATATTCCCTTTCCCCCATTCTGAGTCTCATGTTTTGTCTGGAAAAAAACCCACATCTTATACTAGGTTGAGATGGGGGAGGGGGCTTAGACTAGGGAATTAGATTTTGGGGATCTCAAACCATGACAGTTATAAACACTTAAACCCAACTAATTTTGAGGCACATCTGAACCAAAGCTGTTAATCTCAATGGATGCTGAATTTGTTTAGCCTCTCTGCCTGCAGTGGTAGATGGGAAGTGTAGACAAGCAGAGTACAATAGGTTTGCAGAGCCATGGCAATTTCTCTATGTGCTGCCCAGATGTTTCCAACTGCAACAGATAAAATGTACCGTAACATCATAAAAAATATAAGCTTTCTTTTCCTGATTTGAAAACACTGGTCACAGCAAACAGAGCCCTCATGGATATTCAATGACTATACTTACAGAGACAATGTTAGGTATATGCAAATAAAACAGAGATCAGTCTTCTAGATGTGTGGATCAGATTCTGCTGAGGACTACTTTTAAAAATTTTTCCATATTCTTTTTATGCTTGGAGTTCCTGGTTCTCACAAAACCAAGATTAGAGTAGCAACACATGTATGCTCTTACTTCAGAAAGAAAGTCACTTGTGTCTCACTTCAGAGGAAGCTTAGTTACAAAAATTGCAGTATGGCCCTCAATGCCCTTAAATCCAGCTACCACATCTTTTACAGATCTGTGTAACTTCTTGCTTGTGATAGGCAAGCACCTATTGTTTAAACAGAAAAAAAATGAAAAAGAAGAAAAGCATTCCACCTAAAAGTGAGATATCCACAGATAAAATGGGAAGTAAATACCATGAAGATCTAGGAAAAATATTTTTCCCTAATATAAGGTTCAACTGCTTCAAAGTGAACTGGTAAAAGTATTAAAGTGCACCTTGATTTTAGTATAGTTGTTCCTTAACAGGATGTGTAAAATAAAAACAATGAAAAATTTTCACCCACTGCTATTATTAGGTAACAGTTATAAAATAAAATGAAAAAAGGTAAGAAAATTAACTACGTGCATGTGAATAGGAAAAATAGCCATTAATGGGACAATGATAGAGAAATATTAGTAAGTCAGAACTGTCTACCTAGACCAATTTATTTCTGCTAAGTGTTTCATTTAACCCTTCTCAAAAAAAAAAAAAAAAAAAACAAAAACAAAACACCTAAACCCAAACCTAATGTATGAGGTTAAAAGGCCAGCAATATTTTGCAAGTTGGTTCCTAGAGAGGAAATCTGGAGACTGGAGTTTAGATCGGGCTGAGTGATGACTAGCAGGGCAAGAGGACAGCCTGAAGAGCTTCTTGCTGTTCTGCACTTCTTCTCAAGACTGAAATTCCCTTCTCTGCTTTTCCTCTGGTTAATAAATATGTAAATACAACCTGGTGGCAGCAGTATAGAGTGTGGGAATTCAGTAAGACTCATGGTGAAAGCTGGAGGAGCAGCCAGGATACACTAATAGCCTTTGCTCTCAATGGGTATGGTCTACTGCAGAACACTTTCTGATAGAAACCTACTAAAACAGTATGTGCAGCCACGGTTTCACTTCTAATGTCCCAGCATTGATCAAAAAGAAGTGTTCAACTAAGCCAATGGTGGAGAAAAACTAATTTCATGGTAAAATAATTCTAAAATATATTTAAGGTACATTGGCAAGGCTACTTTAAAGAGAATCTGCATTACAAAACAAGTGAGGGAATTGAAGACTATATTCTGATGTTCTCCAGCTGCTAAAAAAACCCCAGTTATTCTTTATCACTTTCTGACTACAGTATTTTATGTAAACAATTTTCTGAGAAGAATGCTTCTATCTTTCTTCACTGTATTGGTTTGAAGGCACTGCTGCTTTTCCATCATCTAAAATTTCTGTTTTCCTCTTAGAGGACACAGAAAAATTGGATGGGGAAAAAACTGAAAATAACATTTTAACTAAAAAAGCAACTGTCTAAATGTGAATCCCTTACATCTGCCTACAAGAAGTTACTTAGAACAAATGTAAAATTGTGATTTTGCTTTTACATATGACAATACCAGGGGTCACTGCAGAAAACTTGTCAAAGCAACTAAATTTTGCACATTTGGAGAGCGAGAAACAGAGGACAGTTCTGCACTCTGTGCTGCAGCAAAAACATTTCCAGGAATCACAGCTTAATGTTAACGTCAATGGAATATCCAGGTTTTCAAACTTGTGTTTCTCCGAGTGTGGAATACTCAATGCTTGAAGAATACCTGGGATCCTGAAACAAGGACATTAACTTTTGACTAGAACACAGATACTAGAGTATCTGAAAATATCACTCAAATTCCTAGACTGTTACTGTATGCACTACCAGGTTACAAAAAAACCCCAAAACAATCTATCAAGGATCAAATTGTTAGTACATGTGTATTTTAAACAGAAGTGTAATATTTTTTTTTCAAAAGGCAGAATTATAAGTGAAAAAAAGTGTTCAGACCAACAGAAATGTAGACACATTTCATAAAGAGCTTAATTAAGGCATAACAGTGCCATTCAAAATCCAAATTTCTGGTGAATGCTCATTTATGTTTGCAATACCAAACTTCATTACAAAAAATTATATATAAAGAACATTTTATATACAGTATTTTTCTCTCATTCATGCATCTTGTAACTGGAGAAGCAAGTCCTTTGGTCAGAGAAAGCAAATTTAAATTCAAATTATTTCAGTTCTATCACTTGACTGCAGTAGTGAGGTTTTACTATTATTAAATGTGATGCTACTAGATGTAGTATAACTCAGATGTAAGACTGTATTTGCAGACCAGAGGCAAAAAGGAGTATTAATTTAATTTTCATAGTTTAAAAAAAAAAAAGCTAAAATGGATCACACATGGAAATAAATTGGTTCATTTTCATGTCATGCATATTGTGAAATTAAATGGTAACAAATGGCAAAATATGACACCACGCAATTATTATTTCTTTAAAAATTGTTACTGGCATGCAAGACATATTTCATTATATGATTTCAAAATTATTTACCAACCCTATGGCCAGTTGCTCTACAAATGCTTTATTTGGTTAGGTAAAAAGATGTAGAAGAAGACCATGACAGAAGAAGTATTTTTCTTCACCTTCTTTTTAAAATCAATTTTATTCTACCATTCCCTTTTGTAGACACATGCCTATAACAACAACTTAGCCGGCTGCTGTCTGTATATACTTCCTCATCCCATCAGATGCTGGAAATAGTTAGGAAGGAAGTCCCATAAATGCCAGCATGTGCCACGTCTTGACACGCATGACGTGATCTGCACTGTAGCCATGTCAACATTCATTTGATTCTTGACACTGATCCACATCACTTGGAGCTCCACTGGTCACTACGGCAAAACTGCTGAGATTAAGCACTACTTATGCTCCACATCTTGCAATATTCCCCACCTAGTTACAGACATTCTTCTGTCATGTTTTTCAGAAGAAAATGTCAAGATTATGGTTATTTTTATGTTTATAGTTAGATTATTAGCTCCTTGGTTTTCTCACCTCAAAAGGATTTCCCAGGCGATAACAGCCTTGCTCAAGCACTGTCTTAAGTCACAGGCTGTGACATCTTATCTACTTCTGCCTATATTCTGTATTCATTTCACCAGCTCCCATTCTAGCCCCTGTTTGTTTTGCTAATGGACTTGCTGCCACAGCATACGTAATAGTAATACTAATACGATCAGAGAAAATCAAGTCCCTGAAACTTAATCTCAAAATGTTTCGCTTTCTGTACTGGTTACTATAGCAAGTCAAAAAGTCCACAGCTGAGAAAATGCCCAGAGCCAACAAAGAAATGCAAAAACAAAATTGGGACACTGTAGATTGGACATCAGGCATATCTGTGTGGGAATCTTAATCCACTCGTAGTTGAGGTGTTTGTTTAAAAAGAAACAAACTATGCTGCATTATTGTTTATTCTGAATTTTAATCATTCATTTCCGATAATGAGAAAATATATCACATGGATGACCTTTTATAATTAGACTGATAGACTCCCTATGCAAAGTACTTGAGTCTATCCGTTGTGGAACATTACTTTTGGACCACATGACTGACCTGAACTGTGGCTCTAGGCAAAGTAATTAATCTCACTTTATCCCAATTTGTCTCTAAGAAGTTATACTATTACTCTTTTATCTCACAGACTCTGTGAGCAGCATTGGTAAATATTCTGAAGGTGAAATATTCCATCAAAGGTCTTCCAAACACAAACGCAGAGTTAGCCCACAGTGGCTGTCTTCAGTTCTCCCTGGTATATATGAGGGATGACATAAACCTCTTGCTAAAAACAAACATGTTTCAAAACAAATGTTTACAAAGAGAGAATCATTATATGCAGCCAAAGACAGATGGATAAAACTTGCCAAAATTAACATTGTAAAAAACTATACTCTAAAAAATAAATAACTGGGGTAAATTCCAGAGACTTAGATAGCCTTGTACATAGTTAACCAAAAATTTTTTTCTGTTCTACCTCAGAAGTACATAATGATGATAGTATTTCCACAGTTAAATTAACATGGCCAACATTCTGCAATGTAAATAGGTTCCTATTGATTAAATTAAGCATGGGGTGAACTTAAGATGGTTTATCTGACCATCAGTGAATGTTTTGCTGGTTGGGAACGTCCTGAAAGAGGAACAGAAGTGCTTGGAATCGATACTGTCCAAAACAATTTTTTCTCACTGTTATCATGGACAACTCTGTAATTAAGAAGCAATTCCCTTAAACTGTCCACCACAGTACACAGGAATGAGTGTCTAAGACAGCTTCTCAGAGATACAGTTTGCTCCTTGTGTTTGAATAATGTTATCACCCAAGCAGACTCTCAACTGTACATAAAAGGCTTCACTGAAACTAAATTTTATTTACCGGTTCAAAGAAGAATGTCTTTCATATTTACATGACATCATCATGAAGAACTCAGGGCATAAACAGATGTCATCTTGAAGAACTCAGGGAATATAAGATAAATTACATAAAGCCAAACTAGTTGGGTTGTTAGTTTTGTAATAACCTTGATATCTAGGAAAACCTAGCTACATTGCAGAACTATAGTAAATTTACTCTAAGCCACAGAGATAACACTGGTTATCGATTTGCCTAATAACCACAAGGATGTTTTGATCTGAGAGATCCTGTCTCAACAGACCTCAAAAGCATATTCTCTCATTTTGTTACATGAATAGCTGTGATGCATCCTCACGAGGTACCTGCTTTCATCCATGGTCCCATCACAGACCTTCCTCCGAAGACGCAAAGTTTGCAGAACATCGAGTGTATGCCCTTACTGCACCTCCTCACTCTCTCTGCATTTATATCGAGGAGGGAAATAGTTTTTCCTGCCCAGAATTCGTAAGAATTCAAAAAGAAAAAAACTCCTGAAATTCAAATTACAATAAGATGTTGAAATAGTTAATAGCCAAAAGAAGAATCAAAAAGTTTACCTTGAATTTCTAAAAGAAAATTTATAAGTTGAAACACCTTAACACAGGCTTTTCTCTTTTTTCTTTTTTTCCCCCCTTTTTTCTTTTTCTCCCCCTTTTTTTTAATCTATTTTACCCATATGAAACATGAACTGTTTTATAACTCACCTCCAAAGTTATCAGAATTTGGAGTTATAAGTCATTTTATTAGAAATAAACATTACGGTAGAACACAAGGTAAATAATAAGGTAAATAATGCTAAATAATAAGGTAAAATGCCAAGGCAGGTGGTAGTTCTAATAAAGAGCCCATGTGGACAAAGTCATTTGATTCCCACATTTGTCATACAGTTATTTTCAAACACTGTACATCAAAGATTATTGATTATTTAGTAACTCTCATAACTGAATTGTTTAGTTTCAAACACAGTAACTAGCAAACAATTTGCGAACGATTTTGGCTTGTGCGCTCCTTGCTGAGAAGCTGTTTTCATATTATTAGATAAATTTAAAAAAATATATATTTTAGAGGATAAATTTACCTATAAATCCAATGCATTTCTGTTGTGTATCTCAGAACCTGGAAGGGTACATAGAAAGGACTTATTAGAATGAGTAATAGAACACAGCAGCTTGGAAAAAATGAAGCACTGTAATTTTGCCTTTTTATTCACAATACTTCAATGCCCCACAGATCTGCTGCTTCTCACCAAGCATTTGAATAATGTGTGGTTCCTGAAGTCCTGCAGCTCCTTCAAGGAACATCATCAACTTTATAAAAATGAACAGCATTTTGGACAAAAAGCAATTGCTCGAGTTAGACGGTGCTTTAGAAGTTATTTCAGCTGTAAGACAGAAAGGGTAACCTGTGGAAATGTCTTTTAAGAAAGGAGATTGAACATCATGAAATTGCATAAGACCTGTGTGATGTAGATGTTTACCATTTATCAGGAAAGACAAACAAGGCAAAGGAAACATTAGAGATCAGAAGACAAAGTTCCTCTGAGTTCAGAAAGCATTTTATGTGACTACTGTTCCACATCAACATTCAATAAGTTTCAGGACAGGTCCCTAGCAAAGTAATAGCAAAGAAAACAGTGATTAGAAACAAATAAACCTATACCAGTATTTATGGTTAATGTCAAACCTAATGATCATTTAATACTATGATTTTGCTAGGAATTACTCTAAGTTCAGTAAAGTAATGCAATAGTTCTTACTCAATGTGGGGAACAGAGCAATACACACTGAGTTTTTTAGACCAAGAGTGTACATTGCTTGTAATTTCAGGATAATATCAAACTCACAGATCTTAAGGAAAAATATTTTGGAAACTTGGTTCTTTTCTTGTTTTAATACTTGCCTTATAAGTAAATACAGGGTCAGAAACTTCGGGTAAGATTAGAGCAAGCCCACTTGGAGCTGACAATGTGCACAGTAATGCAGATGCAGAGAGATGTAACTTCCTCTGCCCTGCACGCCAAAGACGATTTAATCAACAGCATTGTATCTCCAAAACATATACATGCACATGCCATAGAAACCTCTAAGATATTCACAGGCACAGGGGGAGAAAGCAGGGTGCCCTCTGCTCCTAAGGCAGAAAAGTATGCCATTGGGGTAAGTCAATGGCTACCTTACCAAGGAAGGGTATGAATGACTTGGACCAGGAAATGTAAATGTGCTCCCTCTCATTTTACAAATCCTAAAAATTATAGTTCTGAGTACGATTACTGTGTTGAGACACTTATGGCAGTGTCTGCGCTTCTCAAGAAGCCACGGTGAATGCATTATGTACGTCATTCATTCTGTCACATGTGTGCAGGGTGATCTGTACACACTTCAAAGAGAGTAGGATACTCAAAAAATATTCAGAATCTGTATATATGTATGTATGTACATATGTATATATGTATTTGTCTGTATGATGTACAGACATCTCTGCTAAGACTGCTTTCACTGCTAGAAATGTGCATAAGCAGACTTTCAGGCACCATGGGAATTTCCTTGGAACTACATTAGCTAAAAGTGCTTATGCATTTGGGGCTTGATGGAAATTTGGCAAAGATTAGGATGACATAACTAGACTCTTAACAATGAAATTCCTTACAGGCCCCACATCACATCTATCTGCTTTGCTTGGATTGAGCTCTTAGCTGTTTAAAGAGAAGAGAATCAACTTAAAATCAGGTTATGATTAAAATCCAATGGCTTTATGGAGGAGAAGGCAACTTTTATTGGAAGCTCAGCAGGATAACTAGGAATGAAAAAGAAACCTTTACTCAATATAGGAAGATGCTACTGAGCCCTGGGGAGGAGAGTTCATGAACTACTTGCATTCAAGAAAGGGAAATATTTTTAGAGTAACCCAGCAGACCCAAACATCATAAAGAAAGAACAAATTAGATATCCTTAGAACACGGTGAAATTTTGCTGTTCCCTTTAAACTCTCTATTTGAAATAAGTAAAAGGAAGTTGAAATAGCAATGATGGAACTTCAGAAGCAAGTATGTGAGGCAGGACCAAGGACCCTAGACTGAAAATGCTCCATGTGCAACTTTCTGATATGGAAAAATAAATCAGTAAATCAATATGAAAATGCAAGTAAATAAATTATTAGCCATAATTCTGGTTAACCCTTTCCCTACTGAAATCTAATGCAGCTATTCCTCAACCAAAGGAAGATGCTGTGTAAGACCAAAAGATTTTATTTTTTTAATCTACTTTTCTGTTCCTGACAGTGTCCAGTAAGGAAGACTGAAAGATACTAAAAACAGGCCAAGTTTGTAATGCTTTTTCCTTAGAGCAGTGGAAATATCAGTTCAGGGATGTCCTGATACAGAAATAGTATCTTTGTGTTTAATAACCCACAGCAGTTTTTTCTTCCATCAACTTGTTTTTTCCAACACATGAAGACTTTGACCACACAGAAGCATCCTCTGGCAAAAAGTTTTACCACTTCATTAATCCATGTGAAAAACTATCTTAACATGTTTATGTTGAACCTGTCACCTGCTGACATTTAATAACTCTTAGTTTTTATATTACAAAAGGTAATGACAATCATGTCTCATATAAAACATTATTCAGCTAGGACATGGTTTTACAAATGCTCAGAAGATCCCTTTTCCTTGAAAACGTAGACAAAAACATTGGTTCAAGACAAGGAACAGTAAAAGTAATTTCTAATATATTGATTTTCTTTCTCCTGCCTTATTCTAGTTGATTGCTTGGAACGCAATCCTAAATGTTTTTTGCATATTAAGGTCAGAGTTGTCATGCTAAGACTTACACATATATTCATTAAAACTTGATTCTATACCAATGGTTTATCATTCTGCAAGCAGTAATCAAACAGGATAGAATATCCACAGCATGAGCAGTCCCAAAACTTCCATCAGAGGGATAACGATCCAGGGGAGCTTGTAGGAAAGGAAAGCATGCCATGGATGCCACCAATTAATTTTTAATTTTTTCTTGTACAAGCAAAACACTAATTAAGTTCCCTTGCTTGAACAGCATTTATATTTACAGTAACTTGTGAGACTTTTTTTTTTAAGACAGAAAATACAGGCTTTACGAAAGTGACGGAATTAGTTGAAGTTATCAGGTTAGTTCTGTGGTGTCTTTGTATTTCATTTCCAAATTTTGAGAGGATCCAAAAAATAGCATAAGTCAGAGACCCTACACTATGTGTTATTTCGAAGCCATAGCCAAGTGTTCAGTAGTTAGTATGATCGAGTTGTATTCTGCTTACAATTTCATATGGCAATTTGCTTTTTGGTTTTTACTGTATAACAAACCCTAAAACTTTATAATAAAAATGTAATGTAAAATAACATACACATTCTCTCTCTAGCAGACTATCTTAAACTCCAATTTGTGATTGCTTCAAAGTTCTCAAATATGAATCACAGGGGTTTTTTTTTCCTTTTCTTTCATCACTCAATGAACGATGTAAAAACACAGAATATATAATGGCCAGTCTTCGCGAGCGAAGATTTGGGAAAGGTCATTAACCCTTCCAGCCTGCGCAGTGGATTTTTAGGTGAGACACAGCGTGCGCTGAACTGAGCCCACCCTTTAGTCCTGAGGTTCATCTACCGGGGCCGAGCAAAGCTTGGACAGTGGCAGTGAGGTCCCCAGGATGTAGGTTTGTTTTTAGAGTGACCTTCTCTTAGGTGGATTGCCTTCCACGGCTGACGAGCTCCACCTGCCCACACAGAAAAACACCCATGAGCCTTCTTCAACAATAAAAAGTATTATACAAATGGCAGACTTCTGCAACATTTCAAGATGTCAAGAATTCTTTTAGATACATTTAAAACTAAAAACAAGTAAAAGTCAAGCAATTCATTTCTTGAACATATTTAGACTAAATATTCCTCTTTGCACAGTATCTTTTCTATTTGAAAGTGGCAAAATGTTAATTAATCCAGCACAATGAATCATCCATTGCAGCATCACAAAAGTACCTTACAGGATCATATTGTACATATGCAAATGCCTCTGTTTCTTTTACAGAAGGAAGAACAGTGCTGTCTATATTTCTCAAATTCTTATTTTGGAAAAGAAAACCAATTAGAACCAAGTTCAATTTTGCATCTGAAAAACTTTGGTTTTGTTTTCCACCCTCATCCTATTGGTAATTTGTCTGATGTTTCTAAACATGTAGATAATTTTGTATGGTAAAATAAAACAAAGAACTTCAGCATACACAGTAGATTACAAGTGAGCATACAGACACTCTGAAACAGCTTCAGAGTATCAAGTGGAATTCTGATTGTCTAAGAGTTTCAGACAGCATTTAACACTAAAACAGCAATGCACAAGCATCCATTCTCCTAAAACCTAGATCACAGAAATGCAATTAGGGAAAAAAACCCAAAAAACAACAAAAAAAAAAACCCCAGTAAGTTTGCTTTGCTGAAATGTTCCTTGACTGCTATATGGTCAGATATACTTCAAAAGCTGGCTGCTTAACCCACCTTGAGCTCTGCTACAATCCAAGCACTCAAAACACAATATGAACTCCACCCACTCAGCACTGGTACAGCCACACCTGCGGTACTGAGTCCAGTATTGGAGACAGAGCGAAGACGATGGGCCTGGACCAGTTCTTCTCTGAAGAGAGGCTGAGAGAGCTGGGACTGTTCAGCTCACCACTGTGGAGAAGGGAGGGCTCAGAGGATCTCATTAACATATATAAATAAGGGGAAGGTGCAAATAGGAGAGAGCCATCACTCCTTCCCTACTGCTTCCATTCCTAGTAGTGGCTGGCACTGGATCCTTCGCAAAAGAATATGTCATCCTATTTGACAGAGTGATTCTTTCCCTCTGCCCAAAGCTCCAGAAACCTTTCATTTTCCCATGAATTGTGGTTTAGGGTTTCCCAGTTCCCATCATTGTGCTTAACAGCCCTAGATGGAGGTATCCATCACGAATTTGCCTGATTTCTTTTGAACCTATTCAGACTTTAAGCCTCCACAACACTCTGTAGCAATGAACCCTGCAACTGATTTATGCACATCATGAAGAATTACTTCCCTTCATTTGTCTTAAAGCTACTGCTTAATCATTTCCCTGGATATGGCCTTACTTTTGTACTATGAGAAAAAGCAAATATTTATTCCTTTTTCACCTTTTCCATGATATTCATGATTTTATATACTTCACTCTTAATTCTCCTCAGTCATTCCTTTTCTAAACTGAAAAATTCTTGGAAGTCTCTTTACACAAAAATTGCTCCTTCTCTATGATGCAAGATCACTTGGACTTATACCAGAGCATGATGTTTTTCACTTATGCTTTCTTCTCCTCTTGATCATTCCTAACGTTATCAAAAGCCTCCCACAACTCCCCCTTTTCAAATTGAAGAATATAATTTAATCTGTCTGCAAAATCTGTTCCATCCTTTACATAATGCTACTACATCCTTCCAGAGGGTGGGAGACGAGGACTGCATCCATGTAGATGCCATGCACAGTAATGCAATGGGGGTTTTTTCAAGAGAGAGAGAGATAGCAGATGTGAATTTCATTCCAATCAATAGACCGCTTTTTAAACAAACCTCAAAACAGACTCGAGATGTTCCTATGACAAATACCAGTCAAAAGGATCACAGAAGCTAATAAAAAGTGAATACCACCATGGAAAAACATCTGTGTGTGTGTGTGTTGCGAACTCCTCTTGCTTCTTCGAAGTGTCCAGCACTTTTCTTCCCTCAAGCTGTAGAAGGATCGTACTGCCCCTTGAGACAGCAGGAAAAAGGATAAGTAAGCACTTCAAACAAGAACTCAGAGGAATGTGAACACAACAAATATATACAACAGAAAGAACAAAGATGGGATGGAAGGGAACGCAAAATGGTAATGGGAAGAGAGTATGAACAGAACCAAATAAGAAAAGGAAGGGATATAAGATGAAAAGCTTACAAAAAACCTGTAGAGAACAGGAAAAAAATGAAGAATTGAGGAGAAAAAAGAAAGGTATTATCGGCCCTGAGAAAAGGGCTGCAAGTGGGATTATGACAACTGGGGAGCAACTCTTCATAAAGTCAGCTCTATTCTACTGGAAGGCGTGCATTCTTTGCTGATCTCTCTGGGATGGTATATCATTCTCCAGCAACACCATCTAAATTAGGGAGATTCTTCTGACTTGGCTGCAGTTAGTAAATGACTGGGCCAAGTCACTGTAAACACCACTCTGTTGTCAGTTTGGCTCTCCACCATCTTCTAGGAGAAAGTCCGTACGGAGATGACATCCTGCTTATCCTAAGAAAAGCCTGATAGACAAGCCTGTTGTAAAAAATCTGAAACACCATATATAATCCATCAAGTGAAAGGAGAGGAGAATCCACAGAGTTGCAACACATTCCAACTTTTAAACTTGGACATCTAGAGTGTTAAAACACAAAAAGGATGCTGAAGTTTCAAGTCCACCATTCAAAAATCAAGAAATGAGAAAATAAACCCTACTTAAGCAATGTTGTCATCTATTTGTTAGAACACGTACTCTTTTTTCCATTAAATTATATAAAGGACAGATGAATCTGAGAATGTCTGTGATACTTGTCTACAAAATCAGCCATATTTCTGCTGTCACAAAAGTTAGATAGTGTTTAACGACTCAGAGAGGAAACTTGAGAAGAGAAGCAGATTTGGGGTGGCTTATGCTCTCCAGACCTGGAAAACTGTCTGTCTTCTCTAACATTGCTGTACAATCCCTGCATCATGTTGATCAAGACTCCTCTTTAAAGATAATCACAAAGATCCAGTTTCTCCTCCACTAGCTGAAGGTATTTAAGTCAGGTCTCTACATCAGATGGTCAGAGGTAGCCAGGTGGACTGACTGCTCTCTTGTAGAGCCTTGCTCCTCCACAAACTAGAGAGAGGACAGTGGGCATCCAGTAGTCTCCATCAGATGCCTTTCTGCATCTTTACTACACCCAGTATGACCACTTGAGGTCTTATTCATTATTCAATAAATCCAAATGGCTGTAACTACCATTGATATAAAACCATAGTAAGATAGTACTAAATAAAAATGTCCAGCTCCAGACTTCCCAAATTCCTCTGGCCAAAATTATTTCTTATAATCTCTGTGCCTTATTTCCTCATATGTGAGCAGGGATTGCAGCACAACTTCACTGCACAGGGATGCTCTAAAGATTGTTTGCAAAGACCTAAGAGGTTGCTGTAATCAGGGAGGAGACGGTGTTTTTCCTAATGTGCTTTTGATAACCTGACATCTTACAGTGAGGGCTACAAAGAACATCTCAGGGAAATGAAAAGATTGTATCTGCTGTAGTATGCGTCTGCCGTACATAAATGACGCACAAGAATGCACAATGAACATGAGCAAACAGCAAGTGCGTGTTCACTCAACAAGACTAACATCCTCTGGGATGAATGAGACAGGGATTTTTGCTGATGACAAGGTGTTTGAAGAGTCTTCATATTTTCAAGAATGTTTTCTTTAAATGTTTTCAAATTTTTTGGTATTAAAAAGAATGATAAACAACTACCTTTATGTTTTTACATACCCTCTAAGAACAAGGTAAAAAGTCAAAAATTTCACCAGTATTTCATTTTTGATCACAACAGAAATACCATTTCTAGCTTACTTGCAGAGGTGAGAAAAAAAAAAAAAAGGATTTATAAACCATCAGCAATTCAGACTGATATCAAGCCTCCCTAGTCCATGGAAGTCATCCCCCAGTGAAACAAAGGTATATTATAAAACTAAGTCCTCCATGAATAGCTCATTAAATAGAACACTGCATGGCTTAAGTACCCACATTTGATGAAAAAAAATAATTCCTTCAGTGAATACTCAGACTTTTTATTACTTTCTGAAAACTAGAGATACAAAACTCAACAAGAGTGAATATGCAACACAGTGAATCATCTGAGCAACAAATTAGTTCCATTTAATTCTTCAGGGTTACTTTATAAATCAAGTCTGATGAGATGCCTGAGTCATTAGTGCCAGAAACGTCAAAAGGAATACATTCTGTTTATAAATTTTCATGATTTTGAGTTACTGTGAAACTGTGTCCAGTTTTCTGTTTTTTCAAAAGCTGTTTCAAGTGTCTGCAAGCAGGTAATCACAGCAGCATGTACAGTGTAGTTTGAAAGACATTCATAATTTCAGTGCTCTGACTAGGATACAAAAGTAGTCATATAAATCTGTGTCTCTTAGGGCAGCAAAAGTGTAACCAATGACTGATCCTAGACCAGAGACCTTAAGTATCATGTGTGTACGAATGCTGCATAACATCACAAACAACAAACATTACTTGAAAACAAACTACCTGAAAATTGTTACCTTCTACTATCCCATTCTGTGAAAGTGTTATGATCTTTCTCACACCCAGGTTATACAGCGTTCACACAGTGGAATGGGAGAATACACTACCCAACTTTCATATCACCCTTCTCATTTGAAAGTGTGTATTGCCTCCACTACTTCATAAGGAAATAAAAATGACTCAAAACACTCATGCCACATGTAGCTAGGTCAGATGGTTGGTTATGATTAAATTCTGCCTCAGCTTGTTGACCTGAATAAATTCTATGGCACATGGAACAAAATGATAAATTCTCACCCAAGAATACCAACAACTTTCTCTAATAGTTGGATGATGTAGAATGATTCAGTGTTACTCATGGGACATTTTAAAAGATAATCTTAGTCATGGCTTGTGTATTGATTTGGATACAGTAACTCGCAAATTTGACACTGGGATTGTGAAAGGCACCAGAAACATTTGTGATAAATGATTGTAAAGGAAAAGTAACATCAGAAAACCTTGAAGAGTATTCTCTCAATTTCATAACTACCTTGTTGATTTTACTTTAAAATATTTTAATCAATGTCATGGACAGTCTGCTTTATGTCATACAGAATGTGCCAATCATCCTCATTTATTGCTCTGTAAATATCAGGTGATCCTGGTTCAGCAGTTCAATACATAGAATTATACCAAAGACTTGCTAGACTTTTTTCCTTTTTTCCTTAATCTACTTCTTTCCAATTTCCCCAATGTACTATACCATCTGGCATCACTAAGGCACAGTAACTCACTTTTGAATACATGAAGAACTTTGAGCTCAGCACATATCCACATCGTTATCCATTTCTTCATTTATTCTTATTTGGTGGATTTATTTTTAGATCTTCTCAGTGAAGGTATCCTGATTTCATAAAGCATTTCTGCTTAAGCATATTATCGACTGGCAATATTTAAGGAGAATAAGCTGCAACTTACTAGAATCTAACATATTTTTCTTTAGTCTACTAACACATACTACACAAAAAAAAAATCAGTCTCATCATTACCTGTTTACTCATGATATATAAATATAGTTCAGAAGTGGCATAAAATTCCAATGATACATGTTGTGTTGGTTTAAAGGTAAACCAGCAGGGGAAATGAACCCAACTCAAAAGAGAGATTATAAATCAGAATAAAAATTTAATAAAATAATACAATAAGTACAATTATACAGACAAACAATTGGTTTTAACCCACAAAACCCAAATATATAACCCAGCACCCTGGGGTATGAACAGAGTGGTGTTCGTTGGGCCCCCTGTGTCCAAAGTAAAAGGAGAGGGGAAAACCTGTTGGTGAGAGTGCTGTTGCAGTCTGGTCAAGAGTGGTGATTGCAGTCTGGTCGAGGGTGGTGGTTGCAGTCCAGCCGAGAGTGGTGGTCTGCAGTCTGGTTGAGAGTGGTGGTCTGCAGTCTTCCTCTGGATCCCACAAGTGGTTAAAAAAGTTCCAAGACTACAAGATTATATATTCTCCAGTTCAGGCAGGAATGCCCAGTACCTCCCTCAGGGTGGGGAGTTCCACAATGGGTGTGAGGACAGGGGGCACCCTCCTATCTCGCAGGCCTCTTAACACCCAGTTTATAGCCTGAGGGGTCAGGCTGCTCTGGGCAGATGGTGTAAATGGTCTATTGATAACAGTTTCTGGGAAATGGCATGGAAGGCTATAGAATACACAGTTTTGGGTTACACCCATACAGTGATGAACTGGGCCCAGCTGTTCTAACTAGGACACATGTAAAGATGAAATGTTGATACTACACTTGAAATACTGCAATGCAAGATTTAAGTTCATATGTACTATGTCCGCTCCCACTCAATCTACTCTACTACTTCCATAAGGCAGTTATGAACACATGCTACTAAAGTAATTTGAAGACTGTATCTTCTATTATATACTACTGCCTCGATAAATTAACACCAAATATCAGTGACTAATACTGCTGGGAAAAACTTCATAACTAAAAGAATATAAAGGATTGAAAAATTGGAGTATTAACATTCCCTGTATTCTGATAGTCATACAATTGCTAATATACTTTTACTTTTACATGAAAGTCTGTTTCTTTGAGAATAATGAGTCAGCAGTGTTCCCTGGCAGCCAGGACGGACAACAGTATCCTGTGGGGCATCACACAAAGCATCACCAGCCGGTCGAGGGACAGGATTGTCCCGCTCTGCTCTGCACTGGTGCGGCCTCACCTTGAATATTGTGTGCACCCTGAATATTTGGCCACCCCAATAAAAAAAAAAGGGCAGAACATGCCAGGAAGAGAAGGTCAGGAACTGACCTGTGCTGGTCACAGCCATGTCAGCAGCAGACAAAACAGATCTGTCACCCACCATAACCATTCATCTTATTTCTTGATATTGGAATCAGAAATTACAAATTAATATAAATCAGCAACAAACCAGCTTAAGTAGAATTCCCCAGTTCATGGTCAGTTTTGATCACGATGGGGAGGCAAAGGTTTTCCTTCAATGTGTTCATCTGCACTTGGATGCTGTTCAGCTTCTGTGTTTGCAGAACTATATAAACAAGTGAGATTAGAACAAAACTTTCTTAAAGGCTTTGATGGATGGTGTTAAAGCTATGGAGTCACAACACCAAATTACTGTTAAAAGTGCCGTCTATTTCTGAATCAATTTGAATACTCTTCTAAGTCTCTTCATCTAAATTACATACTTCTGTATGATAAGACATACAGCAACCAACCTGTGAAACAGTGTCACAGGAATTTACTGTGCTGTTACATGAAAAGTACTGAGGATATCAATTCCTCAGGCTTTGGGGCACCAGAAGTGAATCACCATTTAGGATCCATAAGGATCCACAGGGGCCCATAACCTTCCACATAACAAGTCATACACAAAATTTTCCACTCAGCTACAGTTCTCCACAGGTGGTCTTCTAATTTTATCCTTTCAAGACAAGTTGAAAAATATGAATTCAGTACAATGAAAGTCCAAAGCTCTTCACCTCCTGGTTTAACATTTCTATCAAGTAAGAAGCACTCTGTTCCTTTCCACATTTTTTCCATAGTCTACCACTTCTAGGTTTTTTTCTATGCCATTTTTAAAGCTTTATTTTCCACACAACTTCCTTTTACAATGTATTTGGGTAGAGAAGCTGAAGATTCAGCTCCATAAATTTTAGGTCTCTCCTCATATTCAGGAAAATCTGCCTCTTAAACTCTGGCAAATATCTCAGCAATCCTTCAGTTTCTAGCCCCTGGTTTTCAATCCCCAATGGACTGTATCCCCCCAAATGCTTTTCTTCTAATCTGACAGCTGAAATAGGAAAGGCACAAAACAATCTTTACAAAAGCAAAACAATATTAAACTCCAGAAGCCTCAAGGAACTTCCCTTATCTACAGTCAAGCACAAGAGTTAACAGCAAAGCTACAAGCTCTAAAGTTACTGCTTTTTAACTGTTTCTAATAGTCACAACCACTTCTGACCAGAATCAAAGCTTTTTATATACACACATTGTATTAGTGTCCAGCTCTTGTCACTGTCTCTCCTCTACAATTGCCCTCTATCTTCTGCTATGCCTTCAGTACTAGAGATCATATGGACTTACTGGTCTGGACAGAGAACCACCAGAGACACATACAATTGCTATTTGCTGTGTCTATTCTGCGTAAATGCTACTAGGAGACTGTTTAGTCAGTCATTTCTATACATACACCTCTTGAGACTAAAACCTGTGTGTAGAACCAACTTTGCTGGATAAAAACAGATATTAGTCTAACCAACCCCCTCTCTCCAATAGCAGCTGTAGAAGATGCTGAAGAAAATGCCACTAAAAAAGTGGGGAAAGTATGCAAATAACTCTCCCAATATTCAGCAATATGTACTTTAAAGACTTCTAAAGCTGAAGAATTTGTACACATCCTTGTGTTTATCAGTTCTTGATTTATCCTCCATGTCTAATCCATTTGGAGGACGTGTTGAAGATTTTCTCGTGCAAAGAGGCCCATTGAATAACATGGTACAGTATGAAAATTATTTCCATTAATTTAGAGATGCTTCCTGTTAATTTTACTCAGTATACCTGTAGTGTTCTCCAAGACGTTTATGATTTTTTTATTTTTTTTTTATATTTTTATAATAAAATCAGTTTCTCCTCAACCACCTCTTTCATAAACTGGAGAGCCCTACTCAATCTCTCCTCCTACAGTAGCTCTTTCCTATTCAAGATGCAAGTGTGCAGTACTTTTATAAAACACTCTACATTTTGCCCTTGCCTCCTCTCCTAATAATTTTTAACATTGTTCTGACTGGTACTGAGCACCAGCATTTTCAGCCTCCTACCACAATGATATCCAACTTCTTTTCTGAGTGCTAATGGATAATTTACAGCCCATCACTGTGTTACCAGCAATAGTTTTATCCCCTATACACTACTTAGAATTTATTGCTACAATTTCATTTGTTGCATTATTGCCCAGTCACTGAGTATCATGAGATTATTCTGTAATTCTTCAGTTTTAATTTAATGCTTTAATTACTTGATGCTACACAATTATGTCTTTTCACTATTTGTCATTTTTCCAGATTCAGAAATATGTTGAATGGCACATATTCCAAGAGATTCCAGTTAGATCCCAACCATAATTTCCTGCCATTTGTGGTAACCTCCCCCCAATAAAGACATATCATGTTAACTCCATACACTGTCTCATGTTATTCCCAAATTGAGTTTGCTAATAAAATTCAGCTGTACATGCTCCACCCAACAAAATAATGATGCTATCTCCAAGATCCCAAAGTCTCAAAGAAATTAATGACTGGGAAAATGGAAATCATGATCCCTGAAAGATGATGAGGGAAGACAAGGGACAACTGTATTCCAGGGACTGCCACAATCCCTCAGAGCTCTTCAGCTGTTCCTCCTGCTTTCTCCAAGTGCTTTCTCAAACAGGATTTAATACTCCAGACAGCACCAATGTGAATGACTGAATATTCCTTTGAGAAAGTATCAATCTTCATGCTGAAATACTCTGGTTAAACAGGAATGCCATGACTAGCAGCTAACCTAGCAGCAAGAGCAACAATTTGCCTCTTCCCCTGCTCACACAATCCCTTGTCATCTGTTCTAGCATGTCTTTTCATACACTGATTCAACTCACTAGCCAGAAAGAGGTTTCATTTATTTCACTGGCCTAGTTTCTTTCCAGGCTAGTGAGTTTAACTCTTAGGCAAAGCAATATGGTGAACATCAGAATACTGAATGGGAGCAGAGCTACTACGTCCTTTGAGACAAATTCCTCCTGTCTCACACAGCCCCACAGCACCAGGGCAGGGGGTAGAGCAAGTTGCAGCAGCAAGGCTGTCTCTCCCCCTCCCACGACATATGAAGTTTAACCTCCAACTCAAGAGACAAATATACTCACTCAAAACCAGAAGTTTACTTTTTAAATTGAGTCTTCATCAGATTACCAGAAAATAAATGAGAAATGTTTTTTAAATAGTATTAATAAATGTTGAGATCATATTTGGAATTACCACTATCCCCAAACTATCATTTATTCCTCTAGGAAATATGAAGATTAATTGTCTGTAAATTCTCAAAGATACCAAATACTAATAATATCACTATTAATGTGCATTTACTCCAACTAAATTGCAAACAAGCTTCTGGTCTCAAGACATAAATGTCCACTTAGTGTTCCAAGGAAACTGTTGCAGGGTGTTGTGATCAGAATATTATTTTTCTATCAATATTATAAAAATTCTTGTCAAATGCTTAGTGCCTAAGATCTGTGCATCTCAAAGTGAATTTACACTCATCATACAATCTGACCATAGTCATATTCAGAGGGAGGTAAGCTTTGGAATGATTAAGGCTGCTAGAAGTAATTTTTTTACTTGAGTGAATGCATTCAACATCTAATTCCTCTCCAGAACCATGGTCTGATGCTTATCAGCTAAAACCATGACATTAGGTACCCCAATCCTGACTTAATCACATCCTTATTAGGTGGGACACAGACAAATCTGAGCAAAACCACAGTTACCATGCTCCAACTTTCTAGTGCAGTTTTCCAAGCATTAGTTGCTTTTGGTTACTTCATGACATTGTTATAGTCACATTCAGTGGCTGACACTGCTCCAAGTTATGCCAGTTAAGTAATCACTAATTCATTCTGCTCTCAGCAACCAGGCTCTGATGCAGATAAATCTCCTAGAAACGTGCAGTCAATTGTTATTAGATTATTAGTAGAGTCTCCCTGACCTTTGCTGTCTTGAAATTAAGCTGCTCAGGGACTGAAATAAGCATCTCATTTAGGTGCACAGTAGTAATTTCATCTTAAAGTATAATGCCTGGAAGCCATTTATAACTATTTCCAAGGTATCTGAAACTCTTGCTTAGTAGTTGACATTTCCAAATTACACACCTCCTGAAGTATTCCACATGGGGTAAAATGGCATTTAATTCAGCTTTTCATACTCTTAGCTACATGGAACTTTCCTTCCTTTATGTCACAACTTCATGCATACATTATTCAATCCACCTTCTAGGGGGTTGTTAAGTATTTTCCTTGAATGCCTACAACTGTTTTGTCCACAACAAGCAAAAGTGTTCAAAATAAAAATTATTTAGCTGCTGAAGCACATTAAGTTGTCTCTCATCTGGGCATATGAAGATTTTCTGGAACTATGAACTGTTCACTCTTTTTCTACACACTTTAAATTTGCAGTAGGTAGCTAAAACCCTAATCTCAGCGTTTTAGGACCCGTTTAGTCTGGAGATAACGCTTGGTTCCCTATACTACATTTCCCTGTGTAAGTAGAAAAGTTAAGAGAAAAGCAGTTCTTTAACACTTACCTAAATTCCACTGAATCTCCACAGAAATAATGTAACAAATTTCCTTGCAATAAACATTAAGGAAGGTGAGAAGGGAAAATAATTGCCTGTTTCACCTATAAAATGACAAAATATTATTAATCACATTAAAAAAAATTAACAACTAAGAAGAGAAGTGTGGAAGACTACCAGTTGTTTATTTGGGAGGACAACTTTCTGAACTTAAGTCCTTTCTAGCAAAGGAACAATGACGCAACTTCTGGCAAACATGACAGAGCTGAACATAAGACAGAGGATGAATGGATAGTGAGGAGTTCATGATTAAGTTTACACCTGAAAGAACAATTCCCATCAGTTGTGGTCTTTTGAACCTATTAATATCAGGGATGAGCTTACACTGTTATTTTAATAATTTAATAATTTTACTTCAGTTAACAGATTGACCTTCCTTACCTGCAGGATGATCCTTCAGAGTGTAAACCCAGAAATGTTTTCTATATGTTGCAGGAAACCAAATATAATACTTCGTTTACTACCTGTTTGAATTATACTGTCATTTTGTGTTTTCATTTTTCTGTTGTCAATACTCTTATACAAGAATCTTTACAATAAAAAGGGAAGTCTAAGGAATGGTGCAACATCTTAGGAAGGCCATCATTACTCTAGTTGTGAAATCTCTTTTAGGTGTCTATCTAGTCTGCTTTTAATCTGCCAGAAAATCCAACACATTTTGCTTTGGGACTGTGTGTAGGAGTAGATGACATCCCAGGAAGATCTTCTGTGACTGCTGCTGACCGCTATCTATAGCAAGATTTCAAACTAATTCTCATCACACTTGCAAACCTTACAGAACAAGTGCAAGCTGCTATTAATGCCATAAATGTTCAGAGAAGGACTGACACAACACAGACTTACAGAAGTGCAGTAAGTGGTAAGACACTGTTAAGTGAACTCCACTAGAAACAGACTTTGTTCCCCATTTCTCTTGCATAAGAAAGGAAGACATAGAGGCTGTTTTCCAGATATATCTAGAGTTTTCTAATGACTGGTTCATCCTTTGGTAGGTATGGTCAACAACTGAGCTTCACTGATATTGGAGATACCACAAGAGTTTTCTCTACCTCTCATTATGACCTGTGATGTTGATAACTCATAACACGTAAAGGAACGGTGTACTGCTTAACCAGAAGATGACCGTAACATGCCCAAGCTGACTACTGGACAAACACATAACTCTTCAGGTCCTTCAACACAAACAGCATCATAGTGGGGTAGAAGACTAAACAAAAATACAAACATAAAGTTGGTTTCTATAGGAGATCAAAACTGAAAACTACACAGATACTATTTGAAAGAACATAAGGAAGGTAAACAAGAAGCAAGAAGAACAAATGATATATCTGTAGGTCTTGCATAACCAGTCTCCCTCTCCCAGAAATGACCATTACAACAATGAAAATTAGTCTCAACTGTCTTGCTCCCCCCTCCTACACATCCCAGGAAGGGATCTGATGGAGTGGCTTGGACAGTAGAATAATTTTAAAGCCTGGACTTACATGAACCAGGGCCATCCCATTCAGACTTAAACTGGAACAGAAATTGCACTCAGCCATCTGTACTCTCTACCCAGTTGCAATAGTCTGTGACACACAAATGCAGCATCCTGTTGTTCATATTAGCAAGATCAGAAAGTAATTTGCTTTGCAGTCCAGACTGAAAGAGATCAAAGGGGTTTTTTGATTTTATAATGAACCGGTCAGTAACTTGAAGACTCAACTATAACAACTGGCAGTGGTAGATGGCCAAAGGTTTCAACAGATATAAAACCTGACAAAAGGCCAGCAGACATGTGGTACCGTCAAAGGGCAGACTGCAGGAAGAAAAAAATAAAATCAGAAGGATTGGTGGACCTGAGCTCTGGAAGAACAGTAACAGAGCAGAATCAGATCATCTTTGTCTGACACGCTTCCTAATTGAGATTTAGATGTATGCACAACAGGTGCATAGTTCAATATACATGAATTAATAAAGATGCTGCCTGCCATTTGAAGTGGCAATATAGCAGCTGTCCCACCTCCTGCCTGAGGCTCGAGAGTGACCTAGAACTATTACACACACTGGACCGTGGGGAGGAATGCTCAGCTCTATCGTTTGCTTGACAGACATTTCCAAGTACATCTCTTGTTGATAAATCAGTAAAATGTACTTGACATTAAATAATTAATTACTTCTCCCTGATGTCTGTGCAGTGTAACTGTAATTCAGAGATGCTAGCAAAAATGCCACAGTAACCAAATGGTAACAAGTAGTGGAGCTTAAATAAGTGTTCACAGTATTCTCATACTCAACTACAGTGAAATATAAAAAGCTATGAACTGCTCATGTCCAACAGGACAACTCCTATACATGAATCTCCACAAGCAAGACAGACAGTTCACGAAGTCTGAAAAGACAGTGAGGCAAATGAAGTAGGAAACTGTGTCCCCATAACCTAAGGATCATTTCTTTATGGTCACTAAACCAACATTACTGAACTAGCTTACTGCTCTAACAGAAAAAAATAATCAGAAATCAAAATTGAAATTTTACATAGAATCCCAGATTCATTTAGTTTGGAAAAGACCTTCAGGATTGAGCCCAGTCACAATGATTCTGCACAAAACTCAAAGCCTTGAGTTTTCAACCATCTTGAAAGGTTATCCAACCATGCCAAAACTGCAATTCTTTTGGATCCTCCCTCCAACTTTTTTCCACTTTTACTTGTTTCTATAGGGAGCAAATATATGACCTGTAGGCATTGAATAAAGACTGATTTAATCCAAATTTCTATCACAGTTCAAAGAAAGCATTCATAAGACAGAAGGTGATATAAGCACTTGAGACTAGGAATCTTAGAAGTCAGTGTCCAGCCTGTAGTTTTGGATTCTATTTTCCTAAAAATGTAATGAACAAAGAAGATGTGAGCCACAGAGCAATAAGATAAGCCTGTGTGTTAGCTTTTAACTTCCATGATTTGTATTAATTAGCCAATACCATGACTTGAGATAGTTTTTCCTATGAGAAAATGAAAACAAAGTAGGAACTCATACCACCTATTGCAGAATTAAACCTTTCTGTTCACAGAGATCATAGTTACTTTTGTAAATATGCTACACTCAAACTGTGTAAGAACCAAATCATCACTATGTACACATCATACTTAGATAACTTATAAAAATGTTGTCCCTCAAAGTACTTTAATAAGCTTCCATGCTTTGACAATCAGAGAAAAAGAAAAGGTGTGCACAGAAGAAATTTTCTTTCCTGTTGCAGAAGGAACGGTGAAGGGAAGCTTTTTACCAACTTCAGCCAGAGAAACTTTACTTCTCTTGTTGATAACTTTAGCATAGTTTATCTTGTATCACTGTAGTATTGTCCTATCATTGCATCATCATACCCTGAACAAGCTAGTCCTATGAACATAACAGGGCTTAAAATGCACTGATAGTATTGCAGACAAGCAAGATCTAAATATGCAGGAGGTGAATCTTGGAAACAACAATCAGTGACACAGATTTCTTGCAGTTTTTGGGGCTTTTTTTATTTATGAGCAAGTTTGATAAAACTTTACACAAAGATTATATGTACTCTTCCCCTGCATTTATTTTGAAGGTTGGAAAGGATAAGAAAAATAAGCTATAGACTTTCAAGATGGGGGTCCTATGAGTCCTGTAAAAGCCTTCATCAAACAGAGTTGCCTTCGCAATTTTTTTTCCACAGAAAGCAGTGTAGTTTTTAAAGACAGGGAAAGTAGTAAGGTACAATCTTTTGAGTGATTAAATGGCTCTTCACGAGCCAAATAACCAACTGCAACAATTTTGTGTAGGTTTGCTCAATCTCTTGTGGTGCAGGAATAATAGCAGTTCTCATTCCATAAGTCTATGTTATTTATCACTGCTGTCCTTTATTCCTAAAAGATCTGAAAAGATGAGGGATTTCTGTAATCTCATTGGTACATCCTGTGATACACACTTCAAAATGCAGAAAGAAAATTAGTTGTCATTCTTGCGGTTTTTTCCCCCTAAATCAACATTAAGACTTTTCCACCTCTTTCTAATTATAAGCCTGTAACACTGTACTAATTTCCTCTGATCAAAATGTCTTTTAGAATAAAAACCATACAGTTTCCCTCCATTTCCTACCTATAGATATTTTCCTTGCTGCTCTTCCCTTACTCTTTCTAAAGGAACTCCCAATTTTCTGTATATATCTTCCTCCCAGACAATTTCAAATACAGTTTCCCTCAGTTCTGGGAAATTAGCCCTTTTGATATGAGCCTATGACTGGAGTTGTGCTCTGTTTTCCTATACTAAATATAATCAGGTCAGAATTACTGGTCCCTAGGCAACCATCAGCTTCTAGTCCAGTAGTTATTTCATCTTTATCCATCAAAATGAAACCGAGAATTGACTTATCATATATCCAATGCAATACCTTTTTGCTTTAGCAAATTATCCTCTATTTTCTAGCAACAATAGCATGTTTTATGTCCAACTGCACAGATCTTCCACTAAATGTCTCTTAAATTGAAGTTCCCCCATAACACCACCATTTTATTAACTATGAATTACAGAGGTACTTAAAGTAACTTTTCTTTTCTCTAGTATCATTTGATGGTTGGTAACAGATCCCTCCGGCAGCATATCGATCCACACACATTCAAAACCTCATGGTTACATTCTCAGTAACACTAAGAAAGTTAATGAAGTCCTTAAAAAACAGAGTGCCTGACTTGTTATTTTCTCTATCCTTCATACAGTGACTCTAATTCAGTTCAAATGTTTCTGCCAGTTATATAAAACTTCTTATCACACCTTATGCTTGTTATTTAAGACATCTACCATTATTGAAAAAGGAACAGAAATAAATATTCTCCATACTCTATGGAGCTTCGCTGCAATTTTTCTAGATGCACCAAGTTTTAGTCTGTATGTATTTCCCTTCCTTACCAACTTCTTATGAAAACAGTAATTGAAAACCCTCCTGGTTATTTGTATGAAGTTTCCAATCAGGATCATTAATCACCTTCTTTAAGACGCAGAATACCTTGTTTCTGTGGCTTCCTTCAGTACAGATGCAATGTAGAATTCCACAAAAATGGACTTTCAGCTTTACCTCCACAGGAGTACCTCCTGCTTAACCTGCAGCACTTTCTGGAGTCACAACAGGGGGTTAAAGACCTCCAAACAATATCCAACACTCACAGGGTGATTCTGGTTGTTTGGGGTTTTTTCTTTTCTTTATACAAAGCATACGTTTCTCTTCCTAGCACAATCCCTTTGGGAACTATTAAGAATATGCATGGTGCATACCTTCGACTTCATTAAGCATCAGTGACAAAAGATCAGTAATGCTCTTTTTTCCTAATTCAAACAGATCATGCTCATTTAAAAGCACAAATAGTACAAAATCAAGTTATAATACAGGAATTCATTAAAAGGCATGAGTTTTCTGATAAATTAGTCTGCCTCTATATTTAAACTGAATGTTACAATGCAAATAAATAAATCCTATCTTCTGTACAAAACTATGCTACATGGTATTATTTAAAAATTAAACTTAAATACTGCTTAACATCAATTATTTTGTAACCTCAATTCTTTCAAACTAGTGTTCCAGATTTTGTAGAAGTTCAAAATACAGTTGTCCCCAGTTTTGAAAAGAAAATATCTAGCTTAATTTTCCGCTTTTATCTCCTTGACTTTGGTGTTCTCTGAAAGGAAGTTGGCTATTGTCCATCTTAACTCATGTAACATTTTGTTGCTTATGCTTAATGTAATTGCAAACATGACGTGCATTCATAATTAAGCCCAAAGGGTAAGCTGAGAGCCTGAGATGTGCTGGAAAACGCTAAAAGAAGAGTGTCTAATCTCTTCAAAAGCAAAAAGTGGAAAATATACTACTAATGAAAATAAATCAATAAAAATATCAATTATAGTTCAAACATGCTGCAACACCATTTTCCATGACATTGAAAAGTATATAGCCACTTTACTAATGAAATTAAATTCTACTAGTTATAACAGACATGAGTCTGCACAGCCTACTTAATGAGTCTAAATCTAATCAGTGGAACCTGTGATAGTCTGGTTCTGTCTGGACAGACCTGAAAATCTGGAAGGCATTCATTGCTACACTGCAATAAATCTTGAAAACCTTGCAACACCACTTCTGGTATTTGCCCTTTCCTCTTCCTTCACTCAATTTGCTAGAAATGTAGTATCTCATGTTATCCCGTGAAGCCTTTCCAAAAAAATCCCCAAACACTTGAATAACTGTGAATGCCTCCACACAGACCTCCTTTGACACTGTGAGCTTGTCACGTACAAATGATACAGCAGCCGTTACAGCTCTGGGCTGTAAGGAAAGGTGTAGTTTGCACATGACCGATGGAAGAGGAGTATACATTTGCTTGGAAATTACTGATGTCAGCATTCCAAAAGTAAAATGAAGAAATAATCCTAAAGACCAATCCCAAAAGTAAAATCAGGAAATAACCAAAAAGAGTAGAAAATGGTTCATGAGACAAAATCATTCAAAGCAATCCAAGATACAGAGACTCATGTAATGGTCAGACCAAGTGACTGGTGACATCTCCTGGCATGGTAGGGCAATTTTGTCAAGGGAAAGGGGGAAGATCCTCCAAAGACCTGGAAGAACATCAGCCAACAAGACCGACAACTGTGCAGAAGCCCTTTTCCTCACTGTTGGATCTGGAACAAAACTCCATTTTGGTCCCTGACTTGGACCATGGTCAGAACACCACCATCCTGACCAGTGATCAAAGTCCATCACAAGTAGCCTCCATCAGCCACCCACTGAGAAGGATAAGCAGGGGCAAGACCTCTCTGGATAGCCACAGCTTGGGCAGCAGAGTGTAGGCAAGTGTTATTATTCGTTCTTGCGTTATGTAGCTTTTTCTCTAGCTTTACTGCTTTACTAACTTCAGGTACTTTAATCAGCTAATAAAATAAGTATTTCAATTAAGCAAGAGTTTGTCTATTTTCCTGGCATCACCACATGCACATTAATCAACGGGCTATCACAGCCCTGCTGTGACAGAGCTCAGTGCACAACGTGCGGGCAGGAGGCACTGAAGGCACTGAAAGCTCCAAATTGACCCCCGCACTCCAGTGCCACATCTGCCCTCTGACAAACTGGGAGAGCACACAGGCAGTGTGAGAGTGCCCCTACAATGAATAAATACCCCTGTTACTAACTCAGTAGGAAGCAACTTAAATGCTTCTCAGTACTTCACCCCACCTGCACAAAAGACCACGATATCAACTGTGTATTTATTTTACAAAGAAAATGTGATGCTTGCATAGATGCCCATGGCCACTTTTAGAATACAGCATGTTATATCTTATTTTCTTCTCAGAGGACATAAATAACCAAGAGAAGCTGTGCTAATAGGCATGAACAATTATGAATAATAAAAAAAAGGAGACCAAAACAAAACTAAACATCGTTTTCTCTGGCTGACTGAAGGAAAAAAAAAATAAAAATCAACCACAGCCCTGCAGAAGAAAATCCTTAGATTTCTCATAGAGCAATGGGTGACTAATTACCAGGAAGACAATGTATGCTTATGTACCACAGCTTAATAGGCAGAGCAAAGCCAGGCTTATTCCTCAAATTTATCAAGCTGAGGAATACTAGGATGGTAGCAACTCCAGCGAAAAGAAAAAAACATACTCTTCAATATTTGGTGTCCCAGAAGATACAAAAGAAACTGGAATAGCTTATGGTATTATGAACTTATAAATCCATTGTAGTAAAAATATCAAAAGAAAAGCCTGCCCTTATGAATTATGAACAAGTCATATTAGTGTAATGGTATAAGTATAATCAGCATTATGCTGGATTTTACTGATCATTCTCATCCATATCTAAAGGAAAACAAAAAAAGGTAAGTAGATTAATTTTGATGGGGGACAGATTCTGAGGAAGAATCTAATAAAACTGCAATACACAGAGGAAAGACTTGACAGCAACTGGTATCAATCTATTCAGGCAATAAGAGAAGAGACTGTAATAAACGCACAAAGTCCCTTTTCCCATAATATGTTTCATTTTTTTTCTCCCTTCTATAGTTCCAGGACTACAAAAATCTACAGTTTTACAGCAAGTACGAAGCACTTAAGAGCTGTTCCGAGACTGAAACACAGAAACTGGAAAACTGAAGACAAGACTAACCCAGTCTTACAGTTCTCACACAAAAGCACAATCTTTTCTATTGTAAAAACAATGAACTCCAAGAAGCACTGGAGCTGGATAAGACAGTCTGAATAAGTTTTTCAGAAAACTGTAAAATTTTTGCAATTTAAGTATAGAATTTTAATCCTAATGCTGTTTACAGCATTTTGAAAATGAATGCTAAATAGCTCAGCAATTAATCTAAATTAATTTTAAAAATTAATTAAATTAGAAACAAATATTGAAACACTGCCAAAAATAGACAAAAGAAAATAAAGCTAAAACTACCAGACACAGCAGAGCAAAAGAGTAGCAATAGGGCTCATTACATGGGGACTGCATGAACTTAAACACTAAGTTGCCTTAAGACCAGCATGAAACATGACAAAAGCCACAGCCTTCCTGAAGCTCTGAACTCCCCCAGCACAAAATTTTTTTTAGGAAAACTCTTACACAAAACTTTTAGAAAAACTTTCCAATGTCATTGTTGTAGATCTGTGTACAGTATATTTGGGGAAAATTATGTTCTAAATTGTTAGAAACTGCTTCTGCAAACATTAAACTCAGAACAATCCACTAATGACCAGGAGTACTAAACTACATTTCCGTAGTATGGTGAGAAGTCTCCTCCTGCCCATGGTAGGTTACCCCATCGCTGGTTATTTTTACATTACAAGATTTTTATTTATTATGCAAAATCAGACACTGACAAGGCCTCTTCTAAAAAAAAAAGACAACCTAAACTAAAACAAAATGGCAGGAAAAAAATGTTGACATCTTACAATAGTTTCAGTAAGACTAAAGATAAACATGGAAGGTACTATTAAACCTGTAGTTCACTGTCCAGTCTGCAGTCTCCACTCTGTGCCTGCTTACCATAGCAAAAATCAACAGACATCCCTTGTTAAGAATTTAATAACATAAATAAATGTAAGAGGACTGCATGAATACAAGTGTAAAAGGGCAATCAGACAGATAAGCATGACATCTCTGTGCATCTTCCTCCCCAGCAACATCAGGCAATAGCTGTGGGCTTTCACACAAGAAATGTGACAGCCAGCAAAAATGGAAATACTATAATTTCACATAAGTACTGTCTGCCTTCTCAGCTTAGGCAGTTGAAAAGTTGTGTGAGAACAGCAAAACTGTAAGTTTCTGTTTCTATAATTTTTTTCCAAAGCACAGAGAATAAGCATACTAAACAATTGCCAGTACAAAAGTTTTAAATAAATCAATTAGAAGACGTTATATCTTATGTTAATAAATATCAAAGCATTTTGCATTCATATTTTAAACTAAGGATTAAGAGAGAAACCCAGTTATTCACCCAATCTGCTCATTTAAGAATTCATCAACTAGAGAGATTAACATGCCTTATGGTTGCAGAACATGAGACAGTTTTGTCCCCGTACAGTAGTCCAATTAATAAATGCAGCCATAGCATGTATTAACATTCCTTAACTGTCACCTATGAAATTTGAGATAATGAAAACATTGACTTGTCTCTTGTACCATACAGTAACTACAGGAAGGAAAGTGAACTCAATTTATTTTTAGCAAACTAATCATTGTAAAAAGGTTGTTCATTTTTCTTTACAAGACTAAATAAAATAAGTGAGAGACTATTTAAGTCACATTATTTAAAGTGTAACTGTAATCAGAGGCATTCTATGGTACAACCACAAGTGATTCAAAGAATAAGAGGCTGGTAATAGTTGCTTTACCTAAAAAACCCTCCCGGCCGGCCCCGGCCACACTGAGGGGGCTTCTCCTGGCGGTCGCGGGGGCTGCAGCCCCGGAGGAGAGGAGAGGAGGAACTTCAGAGCACACAGAGGTTTGCCAGTCCAATTTGGGGGAGTGGGAGGGGGTCCGGTGGGCCGTGGGGTCCCCGGACGGCCAGGAGGGCAGACAAGGCAGTCCTGCTTGGAGGGTGGCGGGTGGGTACACTGTTCAAATTATCGTGGTATTACTCTGCTCTCCAGTGCTGGCAAAATCCTGGCAAGAACACTTTTGAACAGACTAATACCCGCTATAGCAGAAGGAATTCTACCTGAAAGCCAGTGTGGTTTCAGAGCCAACAGGAGCACCACAGACATGGTATTTGTTCTCAGACAACTGCAAGAGAAGTGTAGGGAACAGAACAAAGGTCTCTATGTAACCTTTGTTGATCTCACCAAGGCTCTCAATACTGTGAGCAGAAAAGGTCTGTGGCAGATTTTGGAACGTTTAGGTTGTCCCCCCAAGTTCCTTAAAATGATCAGCTCACTCCATGAAGATCAGCACGGCCAAGTCAGACATGGCAATGCACTTTCTGAACCCTTTCTAATACCCAGTGGTGTGAAACAAGGCTGCGTTCTTGCACCAACCCTATTCACAGTCTTTTTCAGCATGATACTCCAAAGGGCCATGGCAGACCTTGATGAAGAAGATGGTATCTACATTTGATATTGTACTGATGGAAGCCTATTCAACCTAAGGCGACTGAAGGTCCACACCAAGACTTTAAATCATCTTGTCCGGGAGCTGCTTTACGCTGACGACGACGCCCTTGTCGCCTGCACAGAAGCAGCTCTGCAGCGTTTAACATCCTGCTTTGCAGACGCTGCTGAGCTCTTTGGGCTGGAAGTCAGCTTATAGAAGACAGAAGTTCTCTATCAGCCTGCACCTCAGGAAGTCCCCCATCATCCCCACATCACCATTGGCCAATCAGAGCTCAAATTAGTCCAGCAGTTTAATTACCTAGGTAGCCTCATCTCCTCGGATGGTAAGATTGACAGAGAGATAGACAACAGGTTGGCAATGGCATATAGTGCTTTTGGAAAACTCCATAAAAGAGTCTGGCGAAATAAAGACCTTAAGAAAAGTACAAAGATCAGTGTTTACAGAGCCACAGTGCTGTCTACTCTCTTATATTGGTCTGAATCATGGGTCATTTACTGCCACCACCTGCAACTCCTAGAACGCTTCCATCAATGCTGTCTCCGTACAATCCTAAAAATCCACTGGTCCCATTATGTGACTAATACGTTTGTTCTAGAACAGGCAGCACTTACGAGTATTGAGGTCATGTTGCTGACTGTGTTGGGCAGGACACATCTTCAGGATGAAGGACCACCGCCTCCCTAAGATCTTGCTTTATGGTGAACTTGCCACTGGCTGCCGCAAGAGAGGAGCCCCGAAAAGGAGATACGAGGACTCCCTGAAACAACATCTCAGCCTTGGCCATATTGATCTTCATCATTGGTCTACTCTGGGCTCCAATCAGGAGGTCTGGAGACACACTATCCATAACGCTGCTGCTTCCTTTGAGAACGCACGCGGGATCACTCAAAGAGAAAAGACAACACAAAAAGAAACATGTCTTGCCAATACCATCCAAGGAGTCTTTCTGCTGTGGCTTTTGCAACCGGACGTGTCTATCTCGCATTGGCCTCTTTAGCCACCGGCGTGCTTGTAGTAAATGTGGGTAGAGCCCTTCCCAAATCTTCATTCGTGAAGCCTAGCCATGACACATGACATGACCTAAAAATTCCACCCGCTTCCATAGCAAACAAAAGTACTCTGTCCTTTGCTGAAAACACTAAAGAACCGGCCAACTGAAAGACAGCTTGCCATCCCATACTACAGTATGTCCCATAAAGAAGTGGAGAAGGAAAACCAATGCTGGGATTACTATCTCCCATTCCATTCCCTGTCTACCACTGCTCCCCAGCTGAGGATGGGCAGAGAAGAGGCATTGTCAGCACTTGCTCTTTGGTGAGAGGAGAACACCTGCATCTCAAATCCATCACTAAGAGACCACTGTTCGAAGAGCTCTGCTTTCTCCTTTGCTTTAGCATTACTCTCAGCCACACTGGAACCACAGCACTGCTGTGAGGGAGCACTACCATGCCTGACCACAACCACCACCCTCCAGTCACCTGAAGCTGGAGCAAGAGGGGTTGCAGAATGGGAAATGAAAACAACACTCAACAAGCATCAATTCAGATTGCTTCTCTTTGGTGACATTTCCTTGTTTATAAATTATGCTCATAAATACAGGCACTGTTTAGCTGGGTCTGTATAAACAGCATTCTACATTCTACATGTACAGTTACACTGTAACTGTTGAGTTATTTCACTCTGATTCACAAGTTCAAATGGCAAATACACATCTCAAATTCAGCTGAACTTCTTACTGCTTAGCATAAAACAGAGGGTTCAGTCTAGATAAGGATTATAACAGAAATCTAATCTGCACTCCATCTTTTTTCCCCTATACCTAAAGATGGCTATTAGGGTGACAGAGTACAAGAGAGGGCATAAAAGCAGGTAAGTATCTTGCCCATAATAGCCTGCAGAATTGCTATGGAGAAGTGATTAAGACACAACAAGGTATCACCTTCAAAACCAACTCCAATGAAGGCAGAATAAAAAATGAAGTCTGACGCAGCCATAGCAATTTCTGTATCAAGGAGACCTGAAGAATCTTTGCATTGTTGCCAAGTTGCATCTGCGTGAGAAAACACATTTTTAAAAAATGTCTAGGAAACAACACTGTGCCTATTTCATGTCTACAATGATACTATGCAACAAGTCAATCTCATTTTCATGACATTCTTTATGTCGTAAAAACTAATTCTTTATTCTGAGTTTGCCTTTTTTGATATTCTGTCATAATAGCTTTAGACAGAGCACCACAACACAGCACAAATCCTCACAATAGGATCATGCTTCAGGCATTTTATTTCCAAAGATTATTTTCTAAAGCTGTACTCATGCCTGCATTAATTTTTTTGTACGAGTAGAATATACAAGCAGCATAACTACATTTCAGTAAAATACACATCTATCTACAGACTGAATTGCAGGTTGTCTCATTCAGAACAAAAACACTGAGTAAGTTAACTAAAAAGTGCAGCAAACTGCAGTTTGTAAGCCCTTACACAGCCAATGAAACCAGGGGACAGTAAAAGAAGATATTCATCACACCATATATCTTAGGAGGCATTCTCTATGTATGTGGCCATACCGTAGGTCAAGAGACTGCAGACACTTGTGAGGGAAGGTTGTCTTTACAGTATCGATAACATGTGAAGGTATGTATCAGGCTCTTCCTTTTGCTCTACAAATATAGCAAAAGCAAGATGTCATTTTTCCCCTTGATCCCCTCTCATCAGGGGGCTATCAGGACTTTCACTAAGCCTCAAACGGGTACTGAATCAACTTCAATTTCCATTGTTTCCTGTCCCTTGCCGTCTTGTTTGTGTGCACATCTTCTCTACAGGTGAATTCAGGCATGACATGTTCAAACTCTCAGATTGGGATATAAATTTCAAAGCCCTTTGGTGAAACAGTGACTAAGAAAGCTTATTCAAGTGGAACAACACTCCTCAGTACACTAACACACTTCACAGGGTGACTGGAACTAGTTTCCATTAGAAATGGCTAGGATTATGAAAAAGAGCTGCTTTGTACTTACAGTCCTTTTCTAATAAAGTCTTTGATACACCCTGACCTCCCATGAAGCATACTCTCATTATCAGAGGTAACTCCAGTTTAGCTGGTTCTACACAGTCTTGGACAAGGCTGCTATCTCACTGAATACCTGCTGAAAGGACACTGCTAAACATTTGGTTTCTTATTTATTCCATATTCACTGAAAGGTGATCTGAAGGGCTTGATCCTGAGCAAGTAGGACTGCCTTCCACACACAGCATGTGTCAGAAGCATGTCCAAGCCCCTAGACCCACAGAAAGAAGCTTGAGGAAAAGCAGAGACAGCTGAATTTTGTGACTCAGGACAAAAAAAAATTCCAAGAGTTGGGCACAACATCAGGAAGGGACTTAAGATAGACACAGACAGAGATTGTTCCCAGTGATATGGGGGCAGAGGACAAGGGAAAAGAGACAAAAATATCTCAGTCTTTCTGTAAGGATGACAATGACCAGAAAGACTCCTTTCCTAATTTTGATCCAGGAGAAAAGTTCCCAAGACAATCTGCTGACACATTTGGCAAGTCTATAAGATGTACCAAAATGAAGTATATTGATTATGCACTATTACACTCTAGAATTCAAATCCATTGAGAGAAAATAAGGGATCTTGCACCACTATGTCAAGTGATGTAAAACTGATTCCATTGAAAACTGCAGTAATGTGCTTCAGAGTGTCCTGAGCTTTAATGCAGTCAATATTCTTGAAGGACAAGCTCCTCAACAGAAAGGCTGTCACAGTCAGTCTGGGAAGGTGAGAACAGCATGTCTCTGCAAGCACCGAACAGTCCTTATAGTATCTGCAAGGGAGATCAGATTGATCTTGGAAATAGGAAAGGTCCGCACTGAAAGCACTTAATCTATTTCCTGACGGCAGGATAACATGACCTGAAGGCAAAGCCTAGAACTGGGTGTCATGAAGGTGTGGGGTTGTTGCTGTTCTAGAGCTGGAAGGCAGATCCTAAGAATTATAAAACAAGCCATTACAGCTAAGAAACTAGCTTGTGACACAGATTTTGGAGTGACAGAAGCCACAGTTGTCATGACAAACTTTATAACTTACAGAAAGAGTCATTAACTTTGCACATTCATCAGGAGACAGAAGAAATATCTGTAACACTTTCCAGAAGGCATTTGAAACCTCCTTAGATAAAGCTGTCCTTTACCAAAACAGAGACATAGGACTAACGCTCCCTTGCCACTAAGTCTCAGACTGATCGTGATCCGACACAGTGCTTACAACTCAAAGCTCCAAGTGCTTTGTGTAATCTGTCTGGCCTCATCTCTCTCCCTTTCAAACAGCAACATTGAGATTAGATAGACAGGTAGGTAGATAGACAGAAAAAGGGAATTCCTAGGTCCTTCTGTTTAGTTCAGACCCTATAATTTCATTTTGTCTACCACTGAGTCCCCTTCAGCCCATTCATGAAACCATCTACACATACTGCTCAACTCTCTTTGAGTGGCTTCAGTTGATTCCAGGACCTGCTCAGTAAAGCCCACTCCAAAATGGGCAAAACCTGTGCACACAGCGGTCTCTCTCATGGGATGTTTTCTACTACCCCACCAGTACCCATAATCTCCATAAGACATGCTCCAAACAACTGTTTAGTCCTGTCACCGGGGCAGCTGGATCCCAATATGCACAGACGAATACAGACTTAAGTATAAATGTAAAGAACAGAACTTTCTTTTGCACAATCTCTTCTTAGTATCTCTGGCAAATTTACAAACCAAATCCAGGCAAACGCTAAGTAGGTCTACGTTGCTCTGCTTCTATCAACATCAATGAAGCTACGAAAATTTAAGGCAGCAGAGGATCTTGCATCAGAAAAGCACATGTCATCCATCTCAAAATCTTACACTGCGATCCACATGAAACAAATCATCTTTGCATACATCAAATGTTAAATACCTGTTTTCCCTTGCTCTTCATTGTACTCTAAAAGACAATGGAAATCGCACATTGCAGATGTTTAGGGAGGAAGACAGGTCCTCAAGGGTTTGGTTTGATGCTCACTCCAAGCTTTAAATGCTTAACCAAACCTGTCAAAATCCCTTGTTGTCTCACAATCTAAGCACAGAACACCTGGACACATAGAAATTTTCACAACTTCTTGTGCCACTGATCAAAGAATAAGATGATTAAAGAAAACAATAAAAGGTTTTAGCTGTATTTGGATAAAACAGATATGAACAGTTTGTACTCTTGGTCAAAGCTCCTTTGAACATTAAGGACTACATCTGGCAAGGAATTTGAGAGTTAATTTCACAATAAAGCCTAAGAGCTTGTGCTTTGTGCACAAACATATGGGGTTGAACTATCAATCACTTTTACAGGGTATTGGAGGACACAAAAATCAAAATGGAGGACTGTGTGGATACTGTTCCTCTGAAAAAGAAATAGAGACACTCATAGGGCCAGAGGAGAGACCAAAAGCACCAAAATTATCAATGAAAATCAATCCCAAGTGCTAGAGAAAAAGCCCTCTTTCTCTATGCTTTGACACACATTTTAGCACAGGAAGTTAAAAAAACAGGGTGCTCAGAATGGGTACCTCAGTTGAGTCCATCAGCTTCATAATTTTTTTCTTTTCATATTCAACACTGAAGCTGGCTTTCTCTTCACTTTCAAGAACATGGGCAGCCAGTGCCAGCTAGATACTTCAACTAGCTCTTGGTTGTGACCACCACCTTCTTGGCCCAGTACTTGCATTCTGGGTTTTGTTCAGAATTTTCTTGTTTCCTTTTTGCCTTGTCCCTTATTTCTTGTTCCTTTGTTTGTTTCCTTTTAAAGTTCTTCCAAAAGCCTTTTCTTTCCCACCATGACATGTATTTCAGACTGCTCAGTAAAAGGAAGTTGGTTAAAAAGCGAGAATGGATGAGCAGAACAAATACTGATTTCATTTAAATGAATACTTTAGAAGTTTGAGCAGAGTAGAAATATTCTTCCTTTATAAATCATCTACTCTCTCTGTACCAGACTAAGTATGATTCAGCTACAGACAGAGATATTTAAACATAAGGATCTGCACTGCTCTTCTACTCAGCCGAGATCTAATTGCTACAGTCAGAGAACTCTAAAGGAGCAATTTGGCTCTCCTGTGACAGACACCTATGACTGGTCAGCGAATTCACTAGTAATTTTATCTCCTTGGACTAGAACGGCATGTTCATGGATAAATATCTAAATTACTGGATAGATAACAAAATTAGAGGTATTTTCATGCAGTCTCTGAACTTGGTATGGACACTAAGGCTTTAACAACCAAAATGGTGCATCTGATTCTTTGGTGAGACACCACCTCAGAAGAATCCAAGCATGTTCATGTCAGTGGAAATGCCAACTGAAGGTGCTTGATGAAATCAGGCTCTGCCGCTACCAGCCCACTCGTGCATCGGACCAATGAACCAGCTCTAATGGACCATGTTTGCTGACATAATGTGTGAAGTGGTGTCAGCATTACCTGCACAATGTAAAGGTAGACAAAATTCTTGTTGCTCCAAGTTTTCAGTCTTACTACAATACAAAAATTAGATCTACTAGAAATTTTTAATCCAGACTGTTTTTTTTTTAAATAATATAGGCTTTTGAAAAAAATCTGGGGGTTCCAAAGCAATATTCTATCTGATTATAATTATTCTAGTTTTTGGTTTCTTCCAGGCAAAGATCCTACTGTTGTTATAGCACCCTCTACTCGATATAGGAAAAATTACATTTGTCAACATATTTTTCTGAAATCTAAATTAACTGAAAGCCAATTACACAGACCTGTCATACCAAAGGCAGCAAACTGTTACATAAATAGGTCCAAAAATTACATATTAATATCATGGCTTTATTACTGGTCTTGCTGAAGTGATATCCTAAATTGAGATCAACGTAAACCTGAACCCCTTCCTCTCCCTACTGGCCCCACATGATGATTGCTAATTTCTCTGCAGAGCCAAAGGTGAGCAACTCCCTGAGTAACAATTATGCTGCCTTGCAGAAACAAAAGTGCATCCCTCAGCTCACCCTTCCCTCCATGGCAGCTACAGCAAGCCAACTGACCGAGGCTTCTTCCCAAGCAATACAGGCAGCAAAATCATGGCCATTTTGCCCATATGTCCATTTTGGACAACTACCTTACCTATCCCTAAAAGCCAGTTCTGCCTTTGTACCTCCTTGTAGATAACCCTATTTTATCCAGTCCTGTTATTCTGATGGCAGATGACACCACTGTTGAAGCTCTCTTCGTATTGTTCCCCATAATGGTGTTGAAGCATCAGCAATGTTTAATAGTCTCCAGCATTTATTCCAGGAAGAGCAGTACTTGTAGAAATTGTGCCAACTTCCAACTGTCTGACAGGTCTTTTATTGCTGCTGTAATAGTGGAAATGTCACGTGTTTTGATATCACAACTACAGGCTACTAATGTCACTGAATAGTGGGCTTATAGGTTGTGAAAGTAGCCTAATAACACATTAAGGCCTAATGAAGCAACTTACCCAAGGCCCTTCTCCCTGTTTCAGTATATTCTCATACATTAAGTAGATGTTCATGTCTCCCACTGACACTCAGAAGAGAAATTATGATTTTGTCTCTGAAATAAGGAACGAGGAAGCCACACGTAGATTGAGAAAAGTATAGAACAGAAAAGTCAGTCAAACCCTACACTGAAAAGGCAAACTTGCTGCTTGAGAGCAGTACCTCTAAGGTAGAAAGCTTGTAATTTAAACATCATCATCATCATGGCTAGGCTTCGCGAACGAAGATTTGGGAAGGCTCTATCCACATTTGCTGCAGGCACGCTGGTGGCTTATGAGGCCAATACGTGACAGACAAATCCGATTGCAAAAGGCACAGCAGAAAGACTCCTTAGATGGTGTATTCTGCAATACACGGTTCTTTCTGCGTTGCCTTTTTTCCTCGAGGGTGATCCTGCGTGTGTTCTCAAAGGAGACAGCTGCGTTATAGATGGTGTGTCTCCAGGCCTCCCGATTTGAGGCCAGAGTAGACCAGTTATGGTGATCAATATGGCCAAGGCTGAGATGTTGTTTCAGGGAGTCCTTGTATCTTTTCTTCGGGGCTCCTCTCATGCGGCAGCCAGTGGCAAGTTCACCGTAAAGCAAGATCTTGGGAAGGCGGTGGTCCTTCATCCTGGAGACGTGCCCTGCCCAACGCAGCTGTGTTCTCATCAGCATAGCCTCGATACTTGTGATAGCTGCTTGCTCTAGAACAGATGTATTGGTCACATAGTCTGACCAGTGGATGTTTAGAATTGTACGGAGGCAGCGTTGATGGAAGCGTTCTAAGAGACGCAGGTGGTGGCGGTAGATGACCCATGATTCAGATCCATATAAGAGAGTCGACAACACTATGGCTTTGTAAACACTGATCTTGGTGCTTTTCTTCAAGTGTTTATTACGCCATACTCTTTTATGGAGTTTTCCAAAAGCACTATATGCCTTTGCTAATCTGTTGTCTATCTCTCCGTCAATCTTACCATCTGAGGAGATGAGGCTACCTAGGTAATTAAACTGTTGGTAAAAATATACACTAAAGAAAGCTGATGAACTTTAAAACCCTAAAGTAAACTACTTTAAGGCACACAAGAAATACAAGTGACACGGCATAATTAAATGAAGATGTAAGCGGCTTCACCAGTGTCCTCCATGGGTTACCTATGATTGGTACAGTAGTAAGAGCAATGCTCAACTTCTTTCTTCTCTGTTTCTCAAGGCAGTCAAAACTAAAATCCCTCTGCTCCAACTTACTCAGCTCTCCATAATATCCCATAAATAAAACACACCATAAGTATAAACAGAAACTTAAAACAAAACACTTTGTTATATCTTATCTTCAGCCAGTTGCATAAAGCAACAGGTCTTTAACCAGCATCTATTTCTTCCCATGGGATATCTTCTGCCAACACCTGCTGCTGCTTCCTCCTATGAGGATAGGAGAGTTAGACTTAAGACCTTTTTGGTCTTCTCAACAGAGGCTTTGAAAACACCTGACACTCAGTAATATTCCCATTAAATACAGCTATCCAAAGTAAAAGATTAATTTAATAGCTTTATATACCAAAATTTGTTACTCAGTTTTCTAAATGAACGCATTGTCATGAACAGAGATGCACCATTGAAGCCTATGTAAAAATAAATAATGTAAGTTAGACCCTTCTTTAATTTTTACATAAAATCTTTTCCATGTTGTTTGATCTCCATTCTGATCTATCAGGAGTGGGCACGCCTCCCACTCTCAAGGAATCCAGTCTCATCCAGGTTACAGTTAGTCTGATTACTACATGCTTTCATAGACACTGTTTTCACACTGTAAGTGGAATATAGAAACAACACTCTGAAAAGAAGAGAAAAGAAAATAACACAAACCAGTAGGGCTTATCAGGGAAATGCTGCAGTACAAGCTGCTTTCCCTTACTAGATAATCAATAACACTATTTTCACATCTTGATTACGTTACAATTACCTGTGCAAAGAGAATTGGCATTTTTATACTTTCCCTCATTTGGTTAGAGGAATTTCAACATATTTAGAGGTAGTATAAAGCAGTCCTTTGGTTCGTCAGCACTCCTACATATAATATTTGTGAATAATGACCATAATGACCATTTTTTAAAAGCATTTTATGTTTTAAAAACATTAATGCATATTTGTGCTTTTGTTCTACAGCATTTTATCTTACAACAAGCACTTTAGAATTGGGGCGGGAGGGGGGGGAAGCATCAAAACCAGAAGAATGAAGCATATATGGGGGAAAGAAGGGGTGTAATTCTTCTGCAAGTCACCATGATCTGGGCTAATTGCATACCATTTTTGGCATGTAATTGGTATGTAATTTTTGGTAGGTAAGGGGGTTTACACCTACACAGCAACTAGGTAGAATCAGCTTATTAAGCCAATTGATGTAACGTTAATCTATCTCAGGGGGTATTCACAAGTCTGAAGACTGAGCAGCCAACCCAGATGTGACCCCAGGCTGACGTTCAGCACCTGAATCTGCTGACACCACTGTGGCTCCATTGCTTCCTGTAATTCAAATTCTGCTTGATTACACCACAGCCAATTAAGGCTTTCGGCTGGACTGATTTCTATCGTATCAACAAGTAGTAGCTTGCCCTGCCTGTGGAGTAGAGTACAGCTAACCTAGATGGAGCTGTGTTTGCCATCCTGAACTTCCACAGTGACAAACAGCTAAATGCTGGTATGTTTCTGAGCTCTTCTGGATGCTCACAAGTTTTGAATGCAGACACTGGCTCCAGCTTCTCAGTGAGACCCCATGAGAATATCCTGATGCCACTGTTGGCGATGCCAATCCCCAGATCTACCAGCCTCAGCAAGGCCTCCCAGAACCACTGTTCAGCATTACCTGTTTGCCTTCATTCACCTTCAGGACTGATCAAAAGCTCAGGCACACACCTCATACTTCAGCTTCCACCCTTAGCATCATTAGCTTACAAACTAAACCTCACGGGATAAAGACTGTTTGAGCTGACCCTGGTGTTGGTAATTTGAGGCATGCATGCAGAGTACTGTCCCTGATAAATTATATTATACAGTTCAGGGGAGACTATGAAATCAAACATTAAACATGTCTTCATTATTTCTCTCTAGATAATTAGTGAGAGAGTCAACCAGGGACAGAATCACCCATGAGCCCAGTTCCTAAATAGAGACATCACAAAAGGACATTGCCTGTGTGGTACGTACAGAAAAAATAAGGTGATGGTAAGTAAAACTATGAGAAAGACACAAGGAACAATTCATTGTATCCATTACAGGCATAATGAAATTGTGCAAGAGGTGTTATGAAGATTTATTCCTTACTAGCTATCAACATATGTCTTCATAGCATATAGTGGTGGCACAGACAGAAGTTAAAAGTAGTTGGAGTCCCAAAAGCAGGAGAGTTGATCCCTTTTGTCCTCCCCCCATTTCATTCTCATTCAAGTGTAATGAATCAACATGAAACCACTTTGCTCAAAATCTCTCCGTTCTCCAGTTTTTTTTGCACTGCTGCTTCAGAAAGGACAGAGGCCACAGAAAGGAGCAAACAAATAGACAGGAATAACTAGAAGGGGCACAGACTAGAAAATAAAACTGTCAGTAGTTTTTATTTTGTCACTGCAGAAAAAAAACTTCAACCCTAAAGCCTGGAATATCTTTCGGTCTCAGGAATGCTCTAGAGACCAACTCCATGCCCCATAACAACAGAATTGACTTTAACAGTACAACAGCAGAGATAAACGTGACTTGCAGCAGCAATAAGGCACCTGCTAACAATACTCCAAGAATCTGAGTATTTTAATAATTATGGTTTCTACTCAACTGTGCAGAGGACTAGCAAAAAAAAGCAACCTATTGACCTGTATCTTGTTTAATTCCCAAAAGCTCAAAAATCTTAATGTTTACATACTCCACCGCCATCAAATTCAAAGAGAGAAGAAACAGTCACTGTGGGACATTTGAAGATCCAGCACTGCTGATTTGTGTGTCCATCGCTTATTCTAATTTTTACAAAGGGAAAAAACTGCTCAGATGCAGAGATTTACCACAGCTGAAATAATAATGGTCTATAATATCAGCATTTCATCAGGATAAAACTGGAGGAGATTCTCTTTCCTAATCTAATACAAAAGAAACTAAATTAACCAACATTTTGGTCTTGAAACACTATGAACTGTGGATGCAACCTGTTGCATTAGTTACATGAGATGAACCAGTGAAGACCAAGCATGTAAGAGCCTGCAGCAGTATTTAAGAGATGTAGAGAAGGTCAGCTCAAACAACAGCCAGAAGCTTAGCATTCTTGACAGGTTTACAGGGAAAAAAACAATGAGAAAAGCACAAATAAAAAGAAGAAATTAACCAGAAGTTTCTGTTCTGATTTCCTCTCTCACATCTGGGATTACCCCTCCATAAGACAGGAATAACATGTACCCACATATGGTTACCCACTGAAACAAGCTTAAGTGGGTCACTGGCTGACAACAGCTGACATTTTGCCCAATCAGGCATGTGTCTGCCTAAAGAATTTTACTGAAGAAGTATTTTTGGGACAAAATATTAGAAGACTAAAGCAACTATTAGTGTTGACTCAGCTTTGAATGATGAAGCAAGAAGGTTCTGGAGAGGTGGATAGGGAGGAATAAAGAAATTGAAATGTCCCATACGGAGGTATTGTGATCACTAGCTTTGCCTACTGATTTTTAGAAGACTATACACCAGCAACATCCACTAGAATTAAGTCAAAAAACTTATATATTGTTTGAAATATTACTCATTCCAAACTCTAAGTTACTGGAGGGGGGAAAATAGGCTAATTATTTTTTTTTAACGGTGGTTACATAAAATCATACAAGAGATGCACAGGTGATTATATAAGAGACATACAAGTGACTCATTTACATCAGAAAACTTATGAGACTCTGAAGTAAGAAGAACGAAGAGTAAATACTGCCTACTGGCCATACCTGATCTAAATTGGGAAAGATAACTATTTCTCACTGAAAACAGTAAGGATCTATGAATTAATTGCAAGGGCCATCTTAAGAAAATAAATACAGACCTATTAATCTTCCAGATAGGAACTAGCAGCATACCAAGTTAAAAAAAAAAAAAAAGTGTTGAAGAGGCAGATTTTGCTTTAATTTCTTTTCCAAACAAAAGAGATTTTAGCCATGTTTTCAGAAGAAGACAAGAAAAAGGAGGCATCAACAGAAAGGCAACACTGAAAACAGTGCTGAGGACTTACTTACCGGGGAGGTATAAACAAGCTATTGATAAGAACTTCCAGTGATGACTCCCAGCTGGGTGTGCTGGAGCTGTAATGTAGCTGCTCCTAGTGTGATAACTGAGTGCTAATGCTCTCAGTCAGGTCACAAGACTGAAGCATATTACACAGATATGACTTAAAACACACCACGAAACACAGTGAGAGCTGAATTCATTCCACTACCACTCAGGAACAAGTCTTACTAATGAGGTATACTACCCTCACGTTGCAGGAGCGCATTGCTGGACAGGTCTGCTGCTTTTCAATTTGTAGTCCTGTCACAGCGTAACCTGAAGGTAATTTCAGTAGAAAATACGAACTTATCTCCTACTGTCTGCATTCAAATCTCATCTTCACTCGACAAGAAGCAACTCCCCACAATGACCTTACTGTTTACACCTGGAGGCACTGCATTTCCAACTGAGAGCCACCAAATGAACTGATAGCTTTCCTAGATACAAACAAGTATAAAATGTTCTGAGGTTCACTGTGGAGATGGTATTTCAATTTTACCACATGTATCACTCTGACACACTAGATGACCCTGAGTAAGGACAGAAGATGGGGGATGGAAGAACAGACATGTTGGCTTAACATGGGATAAAGGAATTCTCAGAATCATTTTTGCAGATGCAGCTGTATAAATTTTTTAGTCAATTATTTATGTCCCCCACCTCTCTAAGTCTTAGTGCAACTCATAACAACTTACACTGTCTTAGGCTCCTACATGCTAAATGTTTAAAAAGTAAATAAATGTTTAAAAAGTAAATAAAATTGTGAAAAGTTAATATTTGTAAGTATAGGCCAAAAAACATTTACTGAGGATGAGCCATTAATTCCCTTTCTCCCCCACAACAACTATTTGAACCCTTGAGTAATCTATGTTCAAAACAAGTCCCTGGAAAAATGGATTAATGGGAACATTGAAGGTGAGACTCTCAAGGAAGCATGGCAAATGTGATTTCAGATCAACTGTGTAATTCTACATGTGTATCACTCTCCACAGTATTTTACCACGTTAACACATTACTTTACATGCTTTTACCATTGTAACATGGGCAGCATACCACCTTCTGCACAGTATCTGCTCTACAAGCAAATAAGGATTTAATAAACTAGGCTGCCTAAAACCCACAGAACTCGTTTAGAACTAGAAAGCTTTTCCATAAAGAAAAATGCATATATTCTCGTTATAAACAGACAAATGTAAATGATAAAAAAACTTGTGAGTTTTGTGTGCACATCTGACCTCCTCTGAGCTCCTTCTCTGACATTGGTTCAGCATCTCCTACAGCCTCCCAAGAGGTCAGTAAAATACCACAGCTTGAGGCATTCATGAACAGTGACTATGCCTCTCACACTACATCACAGGAAATAAAATGTATCATGACATTAAAAGCCTTTTTGAAGAAACCTTTATTGTCTCTGAGCAATCAAATCACCAGGATTCCCCTCCTACTGTTTCTCATCTCCTATATAGTGGAAAGGCAAGAAATGTACCCAGATGAAAGGGTTTTGCACTTGACAACAATATGACTGTTCTGAAAGTACACTAAATCCCTTCAACAATAATTAAGCACCAAATGAACCATTTAAAAATTCACCACTAACATTAGAGCAAATTAAATTAAGCCAAGATTAACATATTAAGTTTGCTCAACCCAAAAGCAGATATTTCATATAGTTCCTGTTTAGCAATGTGTAAACTATTTTTCAAAATATCTGACTACAAAGAAGGGCCAACAAATACATGCAATTAAGTAAATGAGACAGCTGGGTAACCTATATTCTAAGTATAATGGTGAACTAGCTCTTTATTTTTGTCCCCCACAGTCGTTAAGATGTTCAGTCTCCAGGTTTCTGTTGATAAAAATTAACAGTTTTCACATTCTAACATGTTCTATTACTGAATTTATAAAGCTGTGTCCCTTTTTATTAGCACCTCTATGTTACTTGCTGATTCTTGTGGGGGACAAGTGAGTAAGAGGGAATTTCCACAGGATTCCTTAAATCTCAAGAAAGTCTATTTTACTGCAAACTATTTTGTTCACATGTATGTTGAAACTTGTGACATACCTGAGACCTCTATGTCAATGAAAACAGCAGAATCTAGATAGCTGAAAGACTTCAGTACAGGAGGTTATCTTCTGTGTATTATTCGATAACTTTAAGTGAAAACCTCCCCTCACCCCCCAAACATTTTTGGACCCACATGAGTGTTCTACCACTTACAAGTGCAAATAACTTGTTTAAATTCAGTAGAGATGGAAACTTTTTTTTTGAGGGATTGATATCTGCTACCCATCAGTCACTATGGCAAGGATAAACAGGTAGCATTTGCTTGCAAGAATATTTACAGGTTCAACACTTTTCACTGCTAACACTGGTATTTTTTTCATTTTTATTATACAAGCAAGAACACAATTCCTATAGGAAGCTAACTAGGGGCATCCTTTTAAATAATCACCTAGTAACTAGGTAAGAATTAATTAGCTCACATCTTTATGTAACAATAAGTATAAATAAGGATGATGCATTTCTCTTTAAGTAGTTTAGAGATAAATTCACAATAGTAAAAATGACACCAATATTAGGAAAAAAATCCTAGTGTTTCCCATGTTCCAAATGTTTCAAAACATTTGGGTTTGTTCATTTCACCAAAATATAAAACTGAAGTATCTTAGTATGAAATTCCCACTAAACTAGGTTCCCATGAGATGACGATTGATTATTCAGGAATACAGTAAGGCTACAAAGTTTTTAAATTAAAAAACACTTCACAAAAGGCCAATTTTTACCACAACTACTATTTATCTTTTTCAATAACCAACTATAGACACTTGTACTTATAACTGCTTCCCAGAATCTGTATGAAATTCTTTTCATGCACCATTTCAATGTAAACTAATTAAAGGGAACTAAAAAAGCCAGGCAAAATACAAAGGCTGAAGACTTCAGTATTGAGTCTGTGCAGCAGTTTATGCTATTGATGATGCCTAAGAGTGACTTCTGATGTGCCTTGTTCACAAAGTTATAATGTGAGGAACAGAGCATACTATAATTGTTCCAGGAGCTGCAAACCTCCCAGCACAAACTGACTAACATGACATTGCAAGTAACATTTAAATTTCAAAGGCACTGCAAGATAATCTTTTCAAGGAAGTTGGAGATGGCATTTTATTGCCGACTGACACGGCCTTCACATTTAACATTAATTACATCTCTATTTATGCTACTTATAAACTTGATTATCTAGCCCAATCATTCTAACCAAATGTGAAAGCTACCTAAAATTGAATTTGACTGGTATAGCAAAACTTCACCTTATTTTCAATTCAGTGATTAATACAATTCCATTATACATTTCTTTAGATTGTATCTGGAAAATAAAGCAGCATATCAATAGGACAAAGGATATTGTAATCACCTTTTGAAGTTTCTACTTAATTCTTCAGCACTTACAAAGCAGTAGAGAGAATAACGCAAATAAAGAGATGAAAACTGTTATGAAAGAAAATTAACAACCTCTTTAAAAATACCTGAGGGTTCTGGTGGCAGTGGTTCCACTTTCTTATGATAGCCCCATCACAGCCACAAACACCTCAGGCATGAATCTAAAACTTATAATTCTTCATAGTTTAATAAAACATTTTCTCTTTGTGCTATACGCTGTTGCAAATTCTCAACTAATAGCTCTTCTTTATAGTGCCTTTTATTTTTTTCACAAAGACACTGAAATGCCAGAAGCAAACATAACATCTATTCTCACTGGCTTATACAACACCTATAATTGACAGTAACCAATTAGAACCTTCTAATCAACATCTCTACTCTGCCGCTGGCAGCACACTCCACACAACAGTTCTGACAACAGACTACCCACTCTTCAGAAGAGCTACAAGAAGTGGTCATAAAAGCTAAAAAACTGTATAGAAGTCTTTGTTTACTTGTTTATTGTTGTTCATGTTTCATATCCCTTCACATACAACTGCACAATCACAGAAATGTGACCACATGTGATCTTGTTTGTTCGAAGCCAAATCCAGTACATTGAGATTCCCTTTCTTCTTTGCATGTCCCACTCTATATTCTATTTATGTTCTGCTCCCACACCTCTTGTTCAGATCTTTTGTTTTTGTAAGTTTGAGCAACTACTAGCATTTTTTTCTTTAAATAATGGTAGTATGGCATAGGTGATGACCACTTTGGGATAATCACTTTTGTAAAGCCTGTTTGTGGTTGTTTGTTTTGGTTTTTTAATTATTATTTGGGTTTGGTTTGGTGGGTATTTTTGTTGTTTGGTTGTTGGACTTTGTTTTGGGAGGCGGGGTTTGGGTGTTTTGCTTTGTTAATTTTTTTAATAAACAAGCCATTATTACAAACTGCTTCATCAAACTGGACTTAAAGGGCTTTCTTTCAACACTCAGGAGACAAGTCTCCTCCCACATCCTAAAAGATACCCATGCACAGATTTTTTGGGGGAGCAAGGTAAACCAGAAACCACATTTGTTAACAATGTATACCATATATCACTGTCTCTGCTGACAGCTATCATGCACTACAAAGCTCCTAGTTATTACTAAGAACTGAGATATTGTTACACTCTACCACTTCAATCTTACCCCAAAATACTGGTTGACAAGATTTGAAAGATATACAGCATGCCTAAACTATCCAATAATGAACAATTTAAATCTTTTGCAGAGACAGGACATAAATCAATCACTTTTTCATTGAAAATGAAGTTGACAATACATCCATTGGATGGCAAAATTTCCTCTTTAGAAGCACTCAGACCTTGTGTCTGCAAGGTCAAGCGCGTTGAGAAAGATCTATTGGACCATGGGTACTGATGATGTCAAAGTGGTAAAATTGAAACAAGTGTCCTGTGGCCTATATCTCTTTCTCCCTTCATGAGAAGGAATTTATATTGCTAGAGATTCTTTTTTAATCTTGTCCCCCCTCTCAAGTTCATTACATCTTTGTCAAGGCTATAAATGCTGGAGCTCAAGTGTAAAATTAGGAGCAGCATCTTGACTTCTAGTTTTGGGTTTTGTGACAGCCATATTGAAATGCCTCCATTATTATAGTTAATTCATGGCTAGGCTTCGCGAATGAAGATTAAGGAAGGCTCTATCCACATTTATTAGTTAATTAGTCTCAACAAAAATATACAAGATAGGACAGCTACAGCTTCTGGCAAAATCTGTCTTGTTTTGATACAGGTGAGAAGAATGTCCACTTTGTGAATGCACACGTTGATGAGGGAGACCATCATCATTAGATCTGCTGCAGTTTGTAGTGAATACCTGCCACAATTATGCCATAAAGGGCAGCACACAGCATATGAACACACCCATGCCCAAGCCAAAAAAGAACATCTTTAATGGGTTCACATACTTTCTTATCTGTCATCCAAAGTTGACAGCTTGCCTGACAAAGGCCATGGGTGGTTAAGCAGGGGCCACAAAGTGTGAAATTTCCTTTGCTGGGCACCCGAATTTGATGATTTGGAAACAAAGGGTGACCTCATGACAGGAACAAGAAAAAAACCACCCACCCAGGATTCAATCTCTTCCCTACAAAGTAACAGTCTGAAATAGAATAATATCAGGAATTTCTCCCCCAAAGCAACAGAAGTTCAGCTGACCCTAAGGCCACAAGGCACTGGCCTCAAAAGCAGCTCCCAGGATGTATTCATATCCAACTCTGCAACCACCAGCTGACTCTGCAGCTGTTCCAAAAGTTATTACAAGAGAGTGGCTCCGGCACTGATACTCCCTACACATGAAAATTACTATTGAAATAAGAAAAGTTGGAAAACAGAGAAAAGATAACAGATGTTGTTCATAACATACAGGAGACCTACAAAATGCAATACAGTTCAGAAAGTTCGTATTAAGGCTAAAACTAAAAAGTTACCACCTCTCAGTTTAAAAACTGAAGGCGGTTGTTAGATGCAGAAAACAGCAGATGTGACCAGAAGTGCATTAGAACAGAATTAACACCAGTGAGGTTTTTATTACTAAGAAGGAAGCATAAGTAGCAAGATGCATTACTCAAAAGTACTTGCAGTGTGGATTTTGCATACCTGGGAAGCCAGGACTCTGCCTGGTCAAAGGGTTCATTCCAAAGCTGCCTGCCTGCAGTGCAAGACCAGTGCTCTTCAATCGTGGGAATACAGCAATGAGGAAGAATTTGGGTTTAAACAGCAAAACAAGCTGACATATAAGCATAAGAAGGGTCCCTTTTTGTAAACAAGGATACAGAAGAGCCTACATAATCAAAACATCTAAGAAGCTTACAGACATTTCTGTAATTCTTTTATTAATTCCAAAACAGAATGCTGCTATCTTTTAAGGCAAGATGAAATTAGGAGACAATATTTCAACACAATTAGCAGTGTTACTTGGTTAGTACCAGAAAAGAGCACTCTCACTTGGCAGGCAAGAGGTTAAGTGTACAGCTGTGAGGATCAAGGAATTTTCAAGCACCAAGGGAAGAAAAGAACACAGAAGCTGAGGGGACAGATGTTGTCAAAGAGCTCTAAAGGGAAGAAAGACTAGGACTCTGCCCCACAAATGCCACAGTTGGACAAATCTAATTTTATTCAGGAACCATTAAGAGGAAAGAAATTGTTACAGATCAACACAAAACAGCTGTCTTGAAATGTTAAAATGATTTAAGCAAAAAATTACTTTCCCCTTTCCTCTTCTTCCCAACATCATTTATTTTATTTTTCTTATGTTCACAGTGCATAATAATAGGGAGAAGCTTATTGCAAGATTACAGTAGTAACACAGGGGTTACGATTTTAAAAAGCATGCACTACAGTAGTGGTAAAGTGAGTTTTTTGTCCTCTTTCCACTGATCTTCATATAAAGCTTTATTTAAATGTTATCAACCTCAGCATTGGTTAATCACTTTCACAATTCTTTTACATTAAATCAGTCCCCCTTTCTCAACAAATGGTGGAAGGTGACGCCAATCCAAATGAAGCAATTATGTCAGAAATCAAGTCAAACCATTTTCATTTTTCATTTACTGTAATCTTTAAGTGTGATTAATCAAATCAACCTTCTCTTTCTAGGCAGAGCTGTAATTGCTAAATGCAAATTAAAGCATATTATATATGACATGTAATGCTTAATCTGAAGACAAATTTTTATTAAGGTTTAAGTCAAATTTTGTTAAATGAGTAAAAGATACCCACTGAATATATCTTAACATTACATACATGCCCTATGAGAAAAGATATTATGAAATATAACAAAAATACTTCAAGTACCATAGATAATCCAATTGCTAAAAAAAAAAAAAACAAAACACGAAGAGTAACAGTAATATGTTTGCAAGAATAAACAGAACATCTTCACAGATTCTATCATGCAGTTTAAAAGGAGGTAGCAGATAATTCTAGGATCTCAAACAATTCTTTTCAGCATAATGTACAATAATCCTTCACAAAGATAAAGCAGAACTACATTCATTACTGGAGTAAGCTGATACAATGTCAATTATTTTAATAATTGTTGACAACAGCTGTGAAGCCCATTGCTATTACTGTCCCCTAAGCAAAGAGAGGCAAGGAAATCACCACAGTAAGGAATCTAAAGGATGAGAGTTGATATTCTTATTCAACACCCCAATGTTTATTTTACTCTCTTAATTTTGTATCTATTGAATACCATATCAATGTTTTCTGATGTGATTAAATACAATGCTTTGTCCTACTATGTGTGTAACTGTGAACCTATTTTATTAACAAAATCTGGAACAGAACAACATTGCCTCAGAAATGCAAACAGGAAAAAGCAGGTTGCAGAACCTCTGAAAAACCTGAAAATGTAATAAGAAAAAAAAATCCAAAGCAAATCTACAAAACATGACACAGGGTATTGCTTTTGTAGGGTTTGCTACCTACAGAAACATGATGTGGGATATCGCTTTAGTTCAAAAAGAAAAAAAAAAAGGCATTTGGGGACATAGTACCAGAATCCATCTTCAGTGCTGAACAGTCAAAATGCAACATATTAAAGGATGTAAAATTATGAAGAGTTAATCAATTGCTTTTGGGATAGTATTTTTTCCTATAAATAATCCTCCACAGAAAGCATTTGCCTCATTCCTAACAGACTTTATTGTTTATGTTACAGAACAGCTAATGTATTCTGTATTAGTAATGGAACATTATTTTTTATATATATGTAACTAATTAAAAGACATCTATTCAGTATCCCATGTTTTAAGTACACCATCAGTCCTCTTAAAAAAAATCTTACCTGAAATAACTACACTGTTGCATATTACAGGAAAAGATGTGTTCTATCAGAAAACAATGTTTTCTACCCAATTCACATTACAAGCCATCAATTTAGAATGTAAGCACACTTGTCAGGAAGTCTATGATATTCCCCACTGGACAGTATAGTCTGACACATTCTATAAGGGGTCTAGCAGTTGTACAATGACCAGCCAGCTGGCTGACAGCATACCAAACAAGATAGAGGAGGGGAGAGGTTAGACATAGGGAGAGGCTCCCTTCTCAACAGGGAGAAAGTACTGTTTCAATTTCTAGTTTCAGCAATCACAGAATAGAAAATCTAGCACCTTTGGGAACCTTATTTTATTTTCCAATCTGACAATTGGCCAATAGCTTCAGAAATTATTTTAGGAAGAGCAAGATGCATTTGACAAGTCAGCTGACAGATAGAGAGCAAGCCTCTGACCTCTACTTCACCATGTCTGAAAACCAGGATGAAATGTCCTTGTGGATAAAACTCATGTAATCCAAGTGTGAATTTGTTCTACTCAATTCTCATTTTTCGTTCAGTAAGAACAGTGTTTCTTCCAGGATGAACATATCCAAACCACCTGCACAATGAAGAATAAAGTAGAGATGCTAAAGGTAGATTTCAAGAAGCCTTTGCTGCTAGGAGACTTCTGGGTGTGAAAGCTTAACAAAGACTTACCTATTCCACTGAGCAATACCTAGACTCTGTCTGATACCTGAAATACTTAATTCAAGGTACAACTTAAACCACCATGCAATTACTACACATCTCATTTGTTTTTCCCATTAATTGTGGAATACTATCTCTAATTGGCCATCACTAGTTTAAAATATTGTTACAAAGCAGAAACAAGTTTATCACCTAATTCCATCCATGCTGCATTCCTATCATTACATACATTTCAAATTACCAATTTAATACCTCATCTCACTTGCACTCACCAGGCATAGGCAGCAGGGTATGAGGAAGAGGAAGAAGAGAAAGACAAAAATGGGAGAGAGGAGAAACAAAAAGGTGCAGTACTGTAACAGACCTGTACCTCTCCATAACATGGCAACACAGCACTTCAGTCTGGCTTTGAGTCCAACAGTAAACACACTTTTACTTCTGAAATCAGGAATTTTTAAATGCAGCTTCTCTTGTACTGTGCATTTCTGACAGATACACATCTAACTGCCTTTACCACTTGTTTTTTTCCCCCATAAACAGTCATCTTTTAAAGCTAGTCATATTGAAAAATGTTTCAAAATTAATAAATGCTATGAAAGTCATGTGAAGTTCACTCACAGAAAGCAATCTAACAGCTCACCACAGCAGGCAACGCAGGGTTTTCTTACCAGAAGTTTTAGCCTGGACACATGTTCAGTGACATTACCCACTGCAGAGCTCCTCCTCCTATTTCACTTTTAAGATGAGGAAAACATCCTCCCCCACCCAAGCAGTGCACAGGAACCAAAGCTTAAACTACGTTTTTCAATCATGAAAGAATTTTCAATCATGTCATTGGAATGACACTACATGCACACTATGCTATTATTTGCTGTACATATAAAAGTATTTCTAATCCTCCGGAAAAGTTTTCCTATCATGACACAGTCTACCACAACTGCTATTTGTACTATTTCACAGATTGCCACTTTTTGCTTAAACATACCCAGACACCTCACGAAATCCCTGGATTTACAAAGTTTTCTTTGAAGCTGCCTTAATTACAGGAAGGTTTGGGGCTTTTTTAATTAAGAGTTAAGAGAAGCTAAGGACAAGATGATTAGTAGTCACAACATTAATCTTCTTGCTGTACCTAACAACTTCATTTACTGTTTAAGACACAAACCCTTGTGGAGTTGCTGTTCTATTGAGCTGACGTTGATGTACTTGCTAGGAAGTTACTTCTACCTCTTATGTTCTCCTCTGAGATGTAACAGATGGGCTCTCAGGAAATTGAATCTGATAGGAAACACTCTCACTGACTTCACTGAGCTCTTGCACGGCTAAAACAGAAAAATAAGATTCACAAGTGACAAAGAAGCCCAACACATTTAATCTAAATAGAGAGACTTCTTTGACAGTGGAAAAGAATTCCTGCATCAGCAACGAGATTTAGAAAATATACTGTCTGTTAATATTATCATTATTGCTTAATAAAGGTTTATTTTAACAATTTCCAGGACAGTCTTTTACATACATTGCTTTCATCACTGGAAAGGAATGGCAACACTCACACAGTACACATTAAACAGTGAACTCCAATCCTTAATTTCCCAGCACAGTTGAGCAGCTTCATGCTACATTAGTCTGGCAATGCTAAAAGAACCCAAAAATAGAGACATTTTTAACCTGGACTGTCTCAGCCTCCAAGGAAATGAGGCTTAGGCAGTCCCTCATCTGTTAACTTGTCACATTTAAATTCTAAACTTATTGGCAAATTTCAACTAAATTTGATAAAGAGTTTGGACACTCAAAGATAATTAAGTTCCTGTGAATTCTACAAAAACTAAAATCTCTACGAAAGAAACACCTACATAATGCTCATAGGTGAAGACAAAAGAGTTTTGACACAATAATTGAAATAAAAACAGCCCGCATGTTTTTATTAAATGCAATGTGTGTGCATTTAAGTATATATCATGTGCGTATGTATATTTGAGTATATAAACATTGTATACATTCAAAACTACTGGACAACCTGATCTAGACAGCCCTGCTTGAGGAAAGGGGTTGAACTAAATGATCTTTCCTGTCCAATCTACAAAATTTTTGGGTGGGGTGGTGAGGTCTTGTGTGCAGGGCTTAGAGAAGCCACACCAAATGACATCAAACAGGGATGCTAGAAAAGAAACTCAAGAGTGAAGAGGAAGAAGACCTCTTTGGAAAGTGAAAGGCATAAATCCAAAGACAACTGAGCTTTAGCATTTATGATATTAAAGATTCTTTTTCTTCAGTGACCCTCAGAACTTCACTGAAGACTTGTCATTTCACTGTTTATATGCTGTCAGACTAGTTCTAGAAATCATCTCTAGTGATACAAGCTACACAAATGTGATTACACTAATGTAAAACATACTTTTGATAGCAAAGACCATTCCTCTAACCTTTTACATTGATGTGAATGTACCCATAAGAGGAACTATTCTGAAAAACAGTATTTCTGACTACACAGACAAACAGAACATATTGTGAAAGACTTAACAAAGCTTTTGTAAAGTAGCATCATGATGGACAAACCTTAAAAGGAGGTTCCACATGAAGGAAAAGCAAATCCCATCAGGCACTATTAACAAAAAAAGCATCTTTCAGTGTCCTTCACAAAAACCTCTTAAAGACACAAGACTGCTACAGTGTAAAAGTAACTAGGTGCTTGGATAGATAACTTTATGAAGGCCACAAAAACAAAGTAAAGACAAGGGCAGTAGTTACTCTGGAAACACATTGCCCAGCAGTATTTGTTGGAATCTGCTCAGATCCACTGTACTGTACTCTGCTATCTATAGACAATCTAACCATCCAGCAGAAAGAGCAGAGAACATCATGCCCTGGTATAAATTCATGGAACAATCACATCTGCAATACTCTGGGCACTTCTGATTCCTCTTATCACAAAAAGGATGTAAAGGGGAAAGCTACTGAGAAGGATAGCAAGCGCCTTGAAACACATGGAACAGATTAATCTGGGGAACCATTAAGAAACTTGGACTCCTCAGTCCAGAAGATGAGGTAACTGAGATATGACAGTAATTTATAAGATAATGAACAGCATGAAAATGCAGACAGAACAACTGTTCGGTGCACCTTCAATTTAGTAACCAAGGAAATGAAGCTAATATGTGTCAAATTCACAGAGGGCACTCCTTGCTATTTTTTATTCTTGCTCAAGTACTTGCAACAGAGAAGTTTCATATGTTTAAAAAACAACTGGATGTGGGTTTTTTGGACTAAAACTTCTCCAAGCTATTTAAAAAAAAAACAAACAACCAACACCCAACAAAAAACCCTCCAGCCACAAGAGGCTAGGAGAGTATTCTGGGATCTTTGTCCAGCAACAACAAAAAGTCACTATCCTATTGCCAACACGAGACTTTAGATTAAGTCAGTGCAACCATTTGTATATTTTACTGGCATATTTCAAGTAGAAAGCATTGGGGTAATGACCATCTTCAGACACTTTGGCAATGCAAGATCCTCTAATTTTGTTCTAACCTTCAAAACTACATTCACCATATTCAGAATAAGATAAAAAAAGGTTTGTGCCCAACAAAGACACAAAGAAAACTTGGCTTTCATATGTGACTAATTCAGAAGACAGACCTACTGGTGATTATTTATATCATCCCAGATTTCCATAAAAATCTGTATATTACACGTAAGTCTTTATAAAGAGTTCCTATTACATAACTGAGCTGTGTGATCAACTTCAGAAGCCATCAAAAAACTAACCTCAGCTCTTAATATGTAAAGCAATACTTTAACTATATTTCTTTGGCCTTAACTTCCAGCGTATGTAGGGAAGAATCAAAGCAGTAATATATGTGCAGTGTCCCAAATTTGCACCTTTTTCTTAACATATGCAGCATAGACATAATACCATGGATTGCAATACTTTAGAATCTTCATACATTTTACATTAACAAAGTAAGGCAGTTAAATGAAAGTCCAATAGAGTAAAGGCAGCTAGAGGCAAAGAGAAGAGGGGAGCAAGGGGCAGCAAGATATGATTGTATTATGTATCCCAAATGACCTGAAGAATTTTTTTTGTTTGCACTTAATCTTACTATACCCTCCTTCCCAAGCTCTGAATTTCATTTATCACTGTATGCTGATAACCTGGCAACAGTGGCAACACTTTCATATATTTCTGTGCAAGAACAATAAAAATGACATCCTTATTAAGGCTTCTTGAAGGGGGGGGGAATAAAACAAAACAGTAATTTATATTATTCTTATTTTTCATCAAACAGAAAGAGAACTCGTTTCACAGAAACAGAATATTCAAAGTTTCTCTTGGGGCAGGAGGGGGAATGTTATTAAAGTGGAGACAAAGTGGTTGCTTTGAAATCTACCATAATAGGTTAACCAAATTTTAAACTGTGAAAAGTTAATATAATACATGTCTTACAAGATGAGAGAAAAACTAAAAAAAAGAGTTCAGAATTATCTTTTGGGGAGATATAGATATTGCTATTTTAAATAAAGCTTTTCATCAAGAACAACTTCTGAATCAAAACAATTCTTTCGAGAACATGAACCAAAATCTGCCTACAGAGCAGAACAATATCTGTAACAGATATTATTTCCATATTTTTTTGAAGAGGTTAAGTTAATAGTTTCTCTCCAATACAAAAACAAGAGGAATAGAATTTAAATAGTATCTCAGACTCCCTGCATGGCACCTAAGAGTAGAAGAAAGAACAAAATCGTCATTGCTATGAAGAAAAACGTATTGAAAATATGCTACAAAATTAAGCCATACAGTGAAGCTGTTGAAGAATATAGACTGTTCACTGTCTCAAGATCTGTAGGTTAACTGTTGAGTTCCATGGCAATAGCTGAGAAACTCCAGTAATTTTTACAGAATACCTTCAGAAATAAACCTCAAGAAAAATATACAGAAAGTAATTACCTTTAATATTGCAACGATAGCAACAACCAGTATTTCCTTTGACATTTAGGGAAGCTAGAATTTAACAAATTCCTGGGACACATAAGAGTATTTTATTTTTAAGCAGTATTTGGTCTTCTCACAGCTATGCAATAGGGACTTCTGTACGTATTCTTAACATACTCAAGTCAGTGTTGTGTATGAGCATATCTACATAACCATTTAACTGTTCACAGACTGAGCACACTCCCATATTTGATTAGCAGGTAGAAGTTGTGTACTCAAATTACTATACACACAGACATACAAATATATGCAACTAGTCAAAAGACAGCTTTCGAGTGTCTTAATGATTTGCTTATTAACGTGCATGGAGATCATGTTCGGCAAACGTCTTCATTTTCAGCTGCTGGATCTTTTACCAGGTTTTTTTGGCACTCAGGACTACTACTCAGACAAGGCCTCGTAACACCTTAGGATGAGTTTTAATGGCACATAATCACTTCTGGATAGTAGCATATATACCCAGTCCCAGAGACTATATTTTTTTGCTTAGAAAATCAGTCCAAGAATACCTGTCACAAGACAGCTTGAACAGATTTAGAGCCTTCACATATTCTGAAGGCAGGCTAAAGAAACTTTGCAAAGTACTGAATTCCCAAGGGAGAATCAGGTACATCACACTCAACCATTCTTTTAGCTGCTGCCAGTGACACAGCAGGCATTGGACAGAAATGCAATTGCATCCACCATTCCCTATTAGCAGAGGCATCACCTTGCTCTTTGACTTGACAGAGAAGAAACTTAACCTCTCCTCTGCAATGGTTGCTGTCTCTAGTTTCTAAGCAAGGATCATGACACATGACAGGTCCTGGGAATAATGGAACATACCAAGTGTTGAAGCTTACACTACCAGCCCATAAGGCCACAGAGGACACCTATGATGTCAAGACATGCCCTTTATCTTCACAGTTACTCACATCCATACAGCAGTGTATGAATTATTTCTTCAAGGCTGAGATCAGCATCAGTACTAATGTTAAGATGCAAAAAGCCCTCCTGGTACAACAGAAAGGGGGATAAGAATTGACTGGAGCCACTTCATCTGCCCTTTTAGGAGTCCCCAGCACCCAAGGAGTGATTGCCAGAGAACTTATAATACATGCAAGCACTGACGGCCACAGGCCAAAGCACACCATGAAACAGGGCTCATCTGCTGCAGTTTAGGCCTGTTCAAAGTCTTTGAGGGAAAAAAGCAGAAAGAGAGCCTCATGAGACTGCTAGCTAGCTGGCACACACCAAGTTTATGGGCTATTCACATTTCAAGCAGCGGCAAGTGTGTAGGTGGGTGGGTGGACACTGCTGTGCCTATGCACAGAGTAAGTATGTATGTGTATAGGCTGGCACAAGGGACAGCGGTCAAGCACAAAGAAAGAACAAACCTGCACACACTAACCCAGAGGTAACAGGAATTTTTAGCACACTCCTGAAAAATGGGCCAGTGTAGTGAGTGTGTTCTGTTATTGTGATTTAGGTAACAGTTTAGAAAAGGTTGCCTTCCAGCATCAGTTTCACGCCAAGTACTTCACAAATTAAATTAATGTAATTTTTTTGAAAATAGTGCTGACACACATGATCACCTCCTTTAAAAATCAACTCTGTGTTAAATATATTCAGTGTTAAAGATAATCTGTTATTCACATATATCAAGTTCTTCATAAAAAAACATGGAAATAACTGAGGGAAAGAGAATCTGTTTATCAGAATCATCATGGTTAGGCTTCGTGAATGAAGATTTGGGAGGAACTCTACCCACACTTGCTACAAGCACGCTGGTGGCTTAGAAAGGCCAATGCGAGATAGACAAGTCCAATTGCATTATCAGAATAAGAAACCCTTAATAAAAATACACAACTGAGCTTTATGCAGTGCAACACAAGTAACAGATGCAGGTCACTGTGTCCTTCTCAACTTTGTAGTTTCAGCTTCAAAAGTGAGTTTTCAATATAAAAAATTTGTTTGAGGACATTCCTGTATTACCTCCTTTAACTCACTACACTTGCTAATTCAGAGGATACTGTTTGTCATGTAGAGCAGACCACATCATTATAGCAAGACAGAATCATGGAATCATTGAGGTTGGAAAAGACCTCCAACATCATCGAGTCCCGTAACTTCTTGAACACTTCCAGGGACAGTGACTCCACAACCTCCCTGAGCAGCTCATTCCAATGCTTAACCATACTTTCAGTGAAGAAATTCCTCCTGATGTTCAACCTAAACCTCCCCGGGCACAGTTTAAGGCCCTTTCTTCTTGTCCTGTCACTAGTTGTCTGGGAGAAGAGGTCAACCTCTCACCTGGATACAACCTCCTTTCAGTTAGACGTAGGGAGCGATAAGGTCACCCTCTGAGCCTCCTCTTCTTTAGATTAAACATCCCCAGCTCCCTCAGTTGCTCCTCATATGACTCTAGTCATACTCTCTAGTTCCTTCACCAGTTCTGTTGCCTTTCTCTGGATATGATGTTCAAACTGGCCAAGAACACTCCAGGAGATGCTTTAGAGCACTATGGTCTCTGTCAATAAAACCTGTGCATATAGATAGCAGCACTCAACTGAGCCCATAATACTATTACGGGTATTTGTCATAGCATTAGTCATATACAACAGCTAGTAATTTTAGTAAAATTCTCACAATTATTTCTGTATTTAGCTTTAGTCCATGTGCACTATACGACATTGGTTATATTCTGTAACCATTTGGTTATAATCTGTTTTAAACAACAGCGTGTAATAGACAACATGGTAAAGACCTACACATGGAATTTACTTAGATGGCCTAAAAGTGGAATGATGAATAACAAATCAATAAGCTTTTGGACTAGATAATCTCCATCACAAGTCAGATCAACTTAACCCATCTAAAAAAAAGCACAAGACTTCCAGGACTCTTTCCACATCAATTAATGTATTGAATTTGGAGTAATTTTTATATGTGAAGATGTTATTGAGGTCATAAAACCAATTTAACTTGTGCTTGGAGATAAACTGTTACTTACATCACCACCTCCCTTAAAAATAAAACCAACTTTAATTCTACCCACAGACCTACCAATTGTTCCTAACAATAGCAAAGGCAGCACAATAATTGTGTGAGAAGTCAGGAAAAAAAAGGAAGAGTGAAAGGAAAAGAGGTAGCATTTTACAAAGAACATCTATGCAGAAACTCTTCTTAGAAAGAAAAAAAAAGTAATCAAAAAAAACTGGTTTGCCTGACATCAGTTTTTAGTGACCTGATTCTCTTTGGAATACACGATCTTAAAAGGTAACTTATCATGTGCTCAGTTCTCCTTTTATCTAATAATACACACAAGCAACAGTCTTTTGAAACTTTTACAGAAACACTGTCAGGTACTTAGTTCCTACTGAAGACAAAGTATTGAACTACACAAAAGAAAATCAGCATGATAGAAGTTCTATAGGTCTTAACTTTTGGGGATAACAAAAAGGTAGGAATAAATAGCCACAGTAAAGAGGAAGTAACAAAAAAGGATGCTCACAAGCAAAGAGATCTTACCAAATACAAAAGGATACAATACATACTGGACGACAATTCAAATCAAGCATTAAAACAGTCTAGTGCATTCCAAATTTTGGTTGGGGAAGGGTTTTGCCTATTACCGGTAATACGTAATAACTAACAAATTTCATTAATAATTGACACATGATAAAAAGCTTCTCACTGAAAAACATGTAAAGCCCCAGCATGGGTAATCTTACATACTTTAAAATGTATCATTAATTGTGTTAATGATTGTATTCCTTTAAATAAGGATTTTGACAATACCATCTTAGCACACAAGGTCAAAAGACATGTTGCTCCTGACTTCAGTCAACACGTGAATGAGTTAAATCTCAGAGAAAAGGATGATGGAAGGGAAGGGAATACTACTGTAAAATTTAATGTGTCAATCAAGAAAATGAGCAGGTTACTATTATTGTTCTAGTCAACTTATCTTCACATTTGGGCCACAAGTTCCACCAAGATGTAGAACATCAAGGAGTACTGGAGGAGTCCACACAGGAGGACTCAGGACATTAGATGAACTATTGTGTTGTTTTCTTTTCTTTACTAGTGGTATTAAAAGTGGTGGGGTTTTTTCTCCCGCACCCCAATGGAGCGTGCACACATCCCACCTTGGACACCACTGGTCTCCAGGACTAAGCCATCTCTTACCTAAGTGCTAGTCCCTCAGTGAAACAAAGAGAAGAGGGCTGCACATTCAGCAATCCAGGACATTAAAGAGCTCAATAGAGGCAGCTTTCTTATTCTGCAGAAACAGTCTTGCGTGGTACTCAACCACAGCTCAATAACTGCACAAGCTGATGGTAGAAATTTCTCTTTGCAGCTTTTCTATGACATCTTATATAAGCAAATTATCTGGATTTTTCCAGTCTCTTTTGTTGTGTTACAGACTTTGTCCCATATAACGAAGAGGTGGCGGTAAGTTGTCTTGCTATTTCAGTCCTACTCATGAACAGCTGGTGTAGAAATACAGGTGGTGAATGCTATTACTCAGCTAGGGTGAAATTACATCTTATAATTCAAGTCACTGTCTTAAAAAAAAAAAAATCAATAGGCTGTTTCACTATCAACTAACAAATCACCGAATAAAACCCAGAAACCTAATTACTTCTCACTATTAAAATAATTTCAACTAGAACAGAAACCAGGATTTCTCCCTCTAACACAGGCTGCTTAAAAAGTATATCTGCAACAAGAGAAAGGTGAAGCCAATGAAAACAGCAGGACTCCTAAGAAAACACACTGAACACATGTCAATTTCCTAGAGAAGAGCTTGTGAAAAACAGGAGGTATCATTTGTCCTCACAATCACAATTTTAATTAAAGTACTCTCCAGCCCCAATTTATTGCAAAAATAATAGTATAGAACAGTTTTGAACTGTCACCATCTGTTACATGAAGCCAAAACCAGTTTTAAAGATAGTTTGAGAGCTTAATACAAGACCTAAGACAAGCCAAACCTTCACTGGAATAACCATGATGGTGCATAGTAAGAATGATTAAATTAAATTTGCCTTCATGGTTGGGTTTCCGTCTCAAAAGACTCAGGAGGCTAGATAGTCCCACTCAGCCTTTTCAGCCATGAAATCTCAACTGACTGGCCAAGTACAATTGTCACACAAAAACTGAGCTCCAGAACCAAATGCAAAGATGACACGCCAAGCCCAGGAATTAATGGCAACAAAATCCAGGTCCTTTAGGTACATCTAGCATCTCCAAAGTTTATAGAAGGCAACTCTTAGTAGTTAGTTCCTGCTATGCCTAAGCTCTACATGACTGTCTCTTTTTGGTTGCTTCCCACAATGATGATGGCACAGCAGACTCAAGTCAGGACATAGAAAGTCCAATAACAATAACGAGAAGGACCATCTATTTGGACGTACATAAATTCTTTTTTTTTTTTTTTAGGTTTTTTTCCCCCTCTAATCTCAATACCAAGTTACTCCACTTATAATTTCAGATTCTTTCCATTTAATGCATAATTCAGAAAGTGGAGCCAGTGGTAGGAAATTAGATAACTCATATCTATTCCCACTGCTGCTTTCTCCTAACCTGTGTGTGTATGAATAAACATATGAAGTCAGTCAAAGGAAAACAGCAGCCCCCAAACATCCACTGCTTCAGAACTGCATTACCTTTGGTTGCACCTGACTTCACGGGAGAAGTGTGTCCCACCACAATTCCACGAAGAGCATGGTCACATAACACAACATCGTGGTCTATTTACTGCTGTAGTGGCTCAGCCAGGTCAAATCTCCTCAAATGTGGATGCTGGTATGAGTTTAAGTTCTGTACTGATCAACTGTGTGGGAGAAAGGCCACTCCAATTATCTTATGAATAGTTCTATTAAGAAAGGAAAGCAAAAACCAGATATTTTCTCTCCCAAGAAGGGTGGAAAACAAAATGAAACCAATATAAAAAATAAATAATCAGAATTATTTCCTGAAACAGTACCTTGCTCCTCTAGCAAGCCTCCACAGCATGCATGCGGTGGCAAGAGGAATATCTTCTCATATGGACTCATTCCTTTGCAATGCAGGTATAAGTGTTTTCTAAATAATAGTCCTCCAAAAGACTCCTTTTAACACTGTGAACATATGTAAGTAATTTAGTCATTATGCTTTACACATATGGACAGTTAAAAACCTCACAGCAGACGCAAAATCAGAATTTATGCTCATTTATTTATAGCTGAGGAACTTTAAAACTTTGGTCAAGATAGAGCGACAGGTATGAAACAATATTTTTAAAGAGCTATTCACTTCTCACTTGTAACAATCAACTCAATTTAGACAATTCCAACTTCATTTTTCAGTTTTTCAGGTTTCTAATGTTCTGAATTTCTCAGTGTAAGGCTCAACACTCCTTGTTATAACTTGATTTCAATAGTTTGCAAGAAGCAGCGCTTTTCTCAGCTCCGTTTTAACAGTTTTGCTGATGTGCACAGCACACAAAAAAAACACAGTCGTGAAAAATTATGTGACATCCCACTTGGATAGACTCAGCATCTTAGTTCCTGTGAAAGCACTGAAAGGCGTAAGAAATGAGAGATGTCAGAGAAAAGGCGTCAGCTTGTGATTAGAACTGCACGTAGGACTGTGGCATACATGTAGACTGTAACCGTGTAACTGTTCCCCTTACCTTTTTTTCAATGGAAGGACAGGTGAGAAATCTCAAGAATACTGCCTTGGCACCCTCCACACTGCCACAGAATACCCCTTGTCCAATGTCCATCTGCCACCGCAGGGTGCAGGGTGAGTGTCTAGCAGACTTGAGAGCTGGAAGATATCTTCATTTAAATATTTTCCAGGACAGTTTGTCTCCTACATCACTATGCGCAGCAAGTGCACCCGCGGGCGCTCAGGTTGCACAAGTGCTTCTTTAATGAATAGGAAAATACTGGCAATGCCGAGTATTTCACAGAAGAAAAAGTCATTTAGTAAGGGCACTTGAACTGGCAAGCAGAATATCAGAACAGGAGAACCTCCTCTTTCACAGTTATGAAAGATACAATGGCCCAGTCTGTACCTTCTTTGTTATTTATCAGAGACAATATGTAAGTTAATGCCAGCTAGAATATAAGGTCCAGTGCAAATCTACTCACAGTAGCTACTCTTTTTCTTTACCCCCCAAAAAACATAATTTAAAAAACCACAAGCAAGTAGAAGTAATTTATTTCTGAGGCACTGAGGCCATCTAGAAAACAAACAAAACAATTCCCAAATTCCAACAGATGGACATTACCTTGAGGAAGAAAAACCTAGTCTTACATTATACAATGTGACCTACATTCAAGAGTGCAGCTAAACCCCATGTCATTTACAGTATTAATTTGAATACTGTTTGAGTTACTTGAAACAAACTAATTCAGCTTATGCGGCAGAATCACGTACACACACAGCCCATCAGTGTGGGAATCAGGCATGAGTTCTTTGCCTTTGCAGTATCTCCTTTTCTTTCCCTTTTGTATATCAAAGTATTTTAATTGGCTTACAGATGCTAGACATCCCAAAAAACTGATAAGGAAACGTTTCATTCTGACAGTCAACTTTGTGCATACTCTTTGAGAAGTCATTCTGAAATAAAAGCTGCTCCATAATCTATTCGACTACTGGATTCATCAGCTCAAAATGAAAAAATATGAACACAGAAGATATAGGTTAGAAATGTAAGGAATATGGTTAACATTAAATGTCAGTACTTTGATTGTCAAATCTTGCTTTCAGACTTTTACTTACAACACTCACTTGACTAAGTAGAGTTTCTACAGAAACATTCTTCCTTTCTATATTGAGCTGTTTTTCCTCTATTTAAAGGGAAAGAATAGCTGAAATTGTTTAGCATCTATGTGCTTTATACACTATCCAAAATTAAGCAGTCATTTTTCTATAAGGAAGAAATATGACAATCATGTGCAAGCATACTTGAACATCTGCTATTTTGAACATTTTTTTGTTTGTTGCTGCAGGGTCCAAAATCCCCAAATAATTATTGCAAAGGCCCACTGCAATCTAATTGTATAAACACAAATAAGCCTAAGATAACACCCCAAGCACCAAGAGTAATGACAGAGGTGGAAGAGATAGTTTAGTCAGGCATGAAATTGATTTTATAATAGCAAATATCTGTTGCCTTCCATGTGCTAAGTAAATAATTCTAAAGAAGAGAGTAAAGATAATAAAAAAATAATCATTAACTGCTCCTACTAAATCAAATGAAAGAGAGAAACTTGTTCTCACATTGACCCTGAAACCTGTTTAATAGCTAATTAAAGCAATTACTCCAAGCATTACAAAATCCTTAATCGTCAACAACTTCAGATGCAGATGAGAATTTTTTTTTTTTCACTTTCTTCAAAGTTACTAGTATTTTCTTTAAATGAGAAGTTTATGCCAGCAGAACTGTCATCAGTTACTCACTACATAGTTAACCACCGACACAGACCCCAAATTTTGACCAGGCTGAAAGTAACCCTAAAATTGGCATTTTCCCTCCCATCCAGAAACAAACTTGATCACCAAGAGAAATCCAGTATTATAGCAAGGCAACAACAGAAAAAGACTCTTCTGGACTCTCCCATCCCACTGTCTAGAATTCTGCACTCCTCGCTCACCTTTTTAAGCTTACCTCAGTTACTTTTCTCTTCCGCCCCAAAGGCATCTGACAGAGCCTTAACTTGCATTCCTTCATTTGTATGTTCCAGCCATAAACAACGTTTTGGTTTTAATCAAGCTTTATGTTCAGTAACTTTTCATAGCCTTTTAATAACGAGTAGTGCTGTTCCTAGTGCTCTACCGGAGTTAATTACGCTGCTGTTCTGAACACCGATCATTTTCAAGTTACTAAATGCTTCTGTGCTGCAACAGGACACAGAACAATAAACTGAACTAATGGCTTGGCCATTATGAGGTGTTCAGCTTGATGGTATATCCAGTCATAAATTAGATAACTAAAAGGTTAACAAAAGGCAAAGGCAACTTTATTAAACTTTAAGCTTTTGAGCTTTGCTATTTCTGCCTACGCTTAAAAAACCCGAAGTATTCTTGTGTAGATCATTAAGGGATAGAAATACAGTATTAAAAACAGAAAGGAAACTCATTCAGTCCTATTTAAGAAAGATATAGAGCAATTTTGAGTTGAGGCAGGGAAAACTTAGGGGCTTGAATTGCAAGTTGGAGCAAATGACTACACTGCTAAAACAGAAATGCTCAAAACACTTCAGTAAGGATGGTGTTGCTACTGATAACACAATAAACAGAGGCATGTTCTCTGTAAGAACTAGATATTCCCAAAACCCTGAAAATTGCATTTAACTAATATAGCAAAGCACCCTGCCTTTAACCAACCTGCCCTCTGACTACTTTCTAAGCTTTACTGGTTCCATATGGAATTTTCTTCTGGTAGTTGATTTTAATTGATGTAATTTCTGGTTTTTTTTCTTTGTGAATTTGCACATCTATGATAGTATTATTCAGATAATCTGTCATATTCCCACTCAACCACCCAGTTTACCCCTCTCTTAGAATCCTGATAGGTTTCTTTTGCCGCAAGTATTTCAACAAGAAGCTACAACTAAATCAATTCTCCCTTGTCTATGATGAGCCTCATATACCAGGGTTAGATGGGTTCAGAAGGAACTTCAAAATCTATTTATCTTCCCAATAAAATAAAAATACTTTCACTGCCAAAGAAAATAGCACAGTTTGGTAAACTTATGTTAAAAGCACCTTGTTACAAATACTTAATATTCTGTTCCTGAAAATTAACCTAACACAACAATAAAGCAAAACAATATTCAACTTTCATACTAGAAAACAGCCAAGAGAAAACATGCTATGGATGACACAGATCTAGGAGAACAAGACATTTTACAAGAATATCTTGATTCTTAAAAAAGTATGCCTTATATCGAGTTCAGAATTGAACTGAATTTAATTCAAACAAGTAATTTTAGTAGAAAAGACTCCTTTTTGCAACCTCCCCTTCTTCAACATAAGTTATTCCTTACCTATTATCTTATTTCTTCACATACTTTTCAGGGTCCTCCTTCTTCTGGATTTTGCCAGGTTATACAAAAAAATAAACCAACATTTTTGTGCCTATCTAATATAGACATCTTTATCATTTATTTTAAAATTCCTATAATCTAGCTCCCTACAGAAGAAAAAAAAAATACTCACTGATAACTACTTCCACTAACTTTTGAGCTCACTGACAAGCTTGACAAAAATAGTCCTCAAATGCATCAAATTCCTACATATTTTATTCTAAGTAACATTTTTCAGTACCCGGAAGAAATAGAAAGGTCCAAAGCACTGATGCTTCTAAAAGAATGGTAAAGATGAAAAATTTTTATAGGAATTACAACGAATTGTGAAAATAAAACAGGAGAATCCAAGACTACTTCTCAAAGTTTTACCATTATTTCTCGGATGCTTCAAATTACACCAGAAAAGGCAAGCTTGAAATCTCTGTACATCTTTACCCTTATATTAAAAGTTATAAAATGTAGCTCTTAATTAAAAAAAAAAAAATTGCCTCAGTGTCACTGGAGTAGAGACCAGTTCTTATTGTATATTCAGATTCTGCATATCTGTATGCAGGCATGTTAGGCACTACTAAAAAGAAATCATGGCTCTGAGTTTCTCTTGGAAAGTAAGGAAAAAAAAACTTTGCAAAACTCCACTCTGACCTGTAACTCTACAACAACAACAGCTCTACAACAGCAAGGTAAGTGTCTATCATATATAAACCAAATTTTTTCTGTAATATCCAAAATTATTCTAGTATGCCTTGAGGTTGCTGACGAGAACCTGAGAGACAGCTGCTGCTATCCTCATCATACGAGGGACTGAGGACATTTCCTCATACAGATGCCCACCCAAACAAATGGGAAAGCAGGAGGACGGGAGATGGGAATCATTTTAAAAGAGCAGTAGCAAATGACAGTGTCTTAGACTACTTGTTGAAAAGACAGTCAGTAATGAGCTGTATCTCATTTTTGCTTATTTACTATATTAAGAAGATTCTTTCCAGTCAAATATATTTTAAGAGGTAGATAAGTCTTCATTCCTGTAAGAAATAAGCACATGATACAGTTTGTACACACAAAGAAATCTTCTTTACTAAGGTAAACACAAAAGACTGCTGAAACAAAGGTAAGGTAAGTCTGCACTACTTTGCAATCTGTTTGCCATTTCATTTGTTCACTCTGGAAGAACTCTGGGGGCCATGGTGAAAAGCATAACAAAACATAAACTTGAAGACAATCTTTAAATTCCCTTTTTTATAGTCCAAAATGAAAAAATAAACCTGAGCTGTCTAGTCTTGTCCTCCTCAAAGCCAAGTTTATTAACTAGTACCACTGCAAAATTCAGTGGAATAGTCTCAGAAACTGATGTTTTCAGTAATGGATACCTGTAAGAGTCAAGCATAAAAGGAAAGAGAAGTTTTATGATTTCAGTGCAATACAAATATGGCTTAGGCATAAATTTGAATTTGCTACACCAAACCTTTCAGCTCTCCAAGAAAGCCTATCATTGCTACTGAGTCCAAATTTCTTCCTTCTCTTATGCCCACACTGTGGGGGCACAAGTGAGGTTGACTGCCTTCTAGGATTCCCATGATAGCTTCCTCTAGACAGACACTGTCTGCATATGACACACCTTCCTAAAAACATACAGCTGCACTCTCTGGGTGCCTAGTCCACTTAGAACTACCACTTTCAGCTAACATAGTACAAGAACTACAGATCTGAAATAAATGTCCTTGTAATATCTACCCCTTTACCTCACAGCCATCTGTATTATTCCCTGGAATCCCACATCTGTTTCCAATGACAATATAGTTGTTTTAAAAACAAACAAGTGATGCACTGAAGGAGGATTGCCTGTACTTCAGAAGTAGTACTTGAGCTGCCAGCAAGGGTTGCAACACTGTGTATTGAAGGCAGTATTCTTATCTTGTTTCACATAGGATGGAAAATCCTTTTTTTTGCACTAACGTGGACAAAATTCAGCTTACTATACCCTGGACTCAAGTATTTGTATTGTACCCTGACACATCTGTACAACACAGTGCTCAACTTTAGACTAAAAATAGTTAAAAACTAGGCCTTAGATTCACTTTGATGCCTCTAAGGCACCTCCTCTGTGAAATAATGTGATCGGGACCACAAGAAAAGATCAAATTTGGCATGACCAGGAATATGTATAAACATTTGATCTTTCTGATGCTTCCATACCTTTTGAGATCTCTACATCTTTGACATCTCTTCAAACATAACTCTCAGGGGAAATCTAAACACCTGAGCTACACAAAAGTAGGGGCAAAGTCAGATCAAGATACACTCATACATATTATGACCACGCTGATACCATTCCATGAGTCTGCTTCCATTCTACACTCCTTGCCAACAGTGGCCTTCTTTCTCCTCAGAACTGCCCCACATATATAATAACTTTCAACACAAAATTTAAATATGATAGACTGAATACTGAGCATATTGGAAGAATGAGCTGGCTGGAAGGAAGAAGAGAGACGAAGAGGTGCTACAATGAGGATGGTTCAACAATCAATCTAAAATTAGACCCATTAGGTTTGTGTGGGCCTAAGAGGTATAGCAGATTGCTGTCCATTTCCCCTTAATTATGGAGTTTCATATAATAACCCCTTCTAGAAGCAAGGAACACTCCCAACACCCACATTCAGCCATTGACTGACATCTCCAGCAGGAGGCAAGTATGAGGCATCAGGGAAACACTGAAAGAGATAGGTTTTTGGCAGAACAGCAATATCTTTCACTGGCAACAAATGCACTTTTGAAAAGTTTCTATATGAAACACCTTTAACTTGCAATTAACTCCTGTTGTCTTCTTCCCTCTCCTTTTAAGTGGCTATGGGGAGGCAACAGTTGATTCAGCACAGGTTCTAGTTACAGGAATGGAAACCTGCAGACACAGTGAAATGTTTAGTTGAAAAAAAAATTAAATAATTTTTTAAAAAACTCGACTACCTTTTTCTTCTCTCTTACAAAACCCACTCTTAATGTGTCTCAACAAAAAAAAAAAAAAAAAAAAAAGGACAAGTATTTGACAACAATGTCCAGAAGAGATTTAATAAGCTCTTGTGAAAGATCCATCAGCTACTTCATTTCTACAACAACAATCTAGAAAGACAGTTTAACTATTAATTTATTTAAGGAAGAAATTTAACTAATTACTCATAGTAACAAATACTTGTAATTTTTAAAAAATATTTTATATATAGTGCTGCCTTATTAGATTCAGAAGCTTAGGTAACTTCTTTTTCATAAATCACCTTAAGAATTTACTTGTACACCCTCCCTTTTTTTTTTTTTTTAAACAAAAACCACACCACTTTCACAGTTGATTTTGAGCTCATTAACTGCATAGCCAGCAAAAGATACTAGTAGATCTCCAAGTGGAACCAAAGCCCCTGACAGTCCCACTTTAGAAACAGAACAGCAAACAGCATGTGCTGTTCAAATCCCTTCAAGCTAGATTGGTCACAGAATCACAGAATGGGTCAAGCTGAATACCTGTTCAATTTTTGCTTGTTAAGAGCAAAGATTTCCTTATGCTTTCAATCCAGTTTCTTCTAGTGAAATACATACTGTAGATATGTTGAAGAGAGCAGGTCCAAAGTTCCTGCATGTCATTTCCAAATTAGAGTCCATTGGAAAACAAGCTTTTATTTTACTGTTTCAAAAACATCACTCAAGTATCATCTACATAAAATCCCAATGAACTTTCACAGCTGTAACAAATGTCATCATAGCTACTTTCCTACTGCATGAATTTCACTCTGAATTTTTAGTACAGCAATTACAGTTACAGGAAGTGAATTATCCCAATTTCTATCATTTCAGGCATGATGGCTTTAGTTACGGTAGAAATTACTTCCTTTAATGGGATATTACAGTAAACACATGCTACTAGATTTTATGTTTCAGGATGTTCTTGATATGATTAAACCATTTTAATCTTTTATCAAAATGAAGTGATTGCCATTTCACCCCCCCCATACAAAGTAGCATCTCTCTCATAAAAATTTAAACTTTTATTAATCTCATATACACTCACAACAACCCTGCCTATTCTTCACAAGCTTTGCAACATTGGGGATGGGCCCATAATCCTAGCTTACAAGTCAGGTAAAATCCTACAGATGTGTACCAGGAGTTAGTAATAAAAGAAAGATCTAGTACTGTGCTGGCATTCTTGTTAACTCAGGTTTTAGTGGGCAGTACTTATTTTGACAAGCTAGGGTCTCTCTCCCCTCCACCTAGTCCTTAAATTCATACTGTTGGCAATGAAGATCCTTGTTCTACGTACACATGAAGAAACAGCATACCTGAAACAGCAAGGGAGGAAATATGGCATTCAGTGGTACCACACAAATACAAAATGAGAAAAAGAAAGATTCAACCATTAAGAACAATGAAAGAAAAGTCTTCCTTAAGTATTTGCAACTGTCTAGAAGGAACTCAGAACATTTCAAAGAAGGCACATTTCCATGATTAAGTATGGTTGAAACATTAATCAGAACTGCTAGTTAGCTGCTTAAACTTTTTCAAGGCAAAACAAGCCAACTGGCTGTCTGGATGAGAAAATACCTCCAAAAGGGATTCATGAGTTTTTTCAGGTACTCCAGTTCCAGCTCCATGATACGACGAAAGCAGCCCAGACATGAATACAAATCTTAAAAATAGAGTATATTGGCCATGTATCAGTCACTCTGTTTGGGCTTATCATGTTTAAACCTCTTGTGCTGATGAGTTTGCATTCTGGAGGACTTCCATGAAGCAAAGTGCATGTATACCACACTCAGCCTATTTGGTGCTCATACAATCCATGGAAAGTTTCAAACCAGGTCAATTGCAGGTAGGCAAGCAGGTCATCTCTTTAAAATGCCAACCTTTGTTGTTGAGACCGCTAAGACACTAAAACATATCCCTAAGAGCCACACTGTCCTGGTTTCAGCTGGGATAGAATTAATATTCTTCCTAGTAGCTGCTACAGTGATGTGGTTTGGATGTAGTATGAAAATATTGTTGATAACACACTAATGTTTTAGTTGTGGCTAAGCAGTGCTTACCCTCAGTCAAAGACTTTTCAGTTTCCCATGCTCCGACAGTCAGTAGGTGCACAAGAAGCCAGGAGACCATGGATAAAAGTAGCTGACAAACTGGCCAAAGGGATATTCCATACCACTGAAAGTCATCCCCAGTATATAAACTGGGGGAAGATGACAGGGAGGGGCCAATTACTGCTCAGGGACAGGCTGAGTGGGCATCATCCTGTAAGTAGTGAGCAACTGTATTGTGCATCAGTCGTCTTCTTTGTCTTATTCCTCCCTCTCTCTGTCCTTTTCATTACACTTATTATTGTTGCTACTTTTATCATTATTATTGTATAATATTTTATTTCAATTATTGAACCGTTCTTATCTCAACCCGTGAGTTTTACCTTTTTCTGATTCTCCTCCCCATCCCACTGGTAGGGAGTGGGTGAGGGGAGAGTGAGCAAGCAGCTACGTTGGCATATTGTTGCTGGCTGAGGTTACACCACGATACACATAAAAGCATAGAATTGTTTTGCTGGGAAAAGACCTCCAGCACTGCCAAGTCTACCACTAAATGATGTCACCAAGTGCCACGTCCACACATTTTTTTAATACTTCCAGGGACGGTGATTCCACCACTTCCCTCAGCACCCTGACAACCCTTCCCATGAAGAAATTTTTCCTAATATACAATCTAAACCTCCCCTGGTGCAACTGGAGGCCATTTCCTCTTGTCCTATTGCTTGTTACTTGGGAGAAGAGACCAACCCCCCAGCTGCCTACAATCTCCTTTGAGGTAGCTGTAGAGAGCAATAAAGTCTCCCCTGAGCCTCCCTTTTTTTCCACAGCTAAATAACCCCAGCTCCCTCAGCTGCTCCAAATTCTTTGCCAGCTTCATTGCCCTTCTTTGGATATACTCCAGCAATTGATACAAGGGACACTTCAGCCCCTGAACATGTGAAAAGAGCACAACAAACAAAGGCTAAGTTCATCCATAATAAGGCAAAACCAGTTGGTAAACAAGACATCAGTGCAGAAAATTTATCAACAGAGCAATTCAGTAAGTGATGTGAGTACAACAGAAAAGTCACTACTGATGGTTTTGATGCAGATTCGTGCACTGATGGAATAGGGCAAACAAGCAGTATGGATATTGTTTCTTGTAATAGTTTGCTAGGGCGAAGTGGTACTTTGCTAGAGGCAGAAAGAACCGAAGAGAAAGAATTAAAAATAAATAGGCCAGAACAAAGCGTATTTTCAATTTCAGTTGCAAAACCAATGTAGCAACAATTTTCTCTTCTTTTAGTATGAAAAATAGTTATGGCATATTGCAATGTCACCAACATAAAACAAAGACTGAACACAAGGGAATTTTTGGTGCTTGCTTTTTTTCATCATTTCAAGAGAAAACTGTTTGCTCTACTAAGAAGTTTCTTTACATGTAGTAACATGAAAGTAAAAAACCAGTGTATAAATCTAATATGCCTAATCTCTGTATTTGAGTTGCCACTAAAATAAAAGAAATTAATCTTCACAACTGTTTTAATGCTTGAAGATGCCTCAACAATAAGGCTTACACTTGCTTTCAATCACTACTATTTTATTTACACATGGTTTAGCACTTTTTCCAAAGTGACTGCACATAGGCCCCAAAAAGCAGTAGCTTAAGTCACGAAGGTCAAATAAAATTCAAATTTCAGACAAATAGATCTATTGATCATAATAAATGTATTTTCTATTTTGTTCCTGAAGACTCCAGACACTGGAAACAAATCTTCAGGCAAAACAACCCAGGGGTGGACTTGTATTGCTGTTAAGGGTCTGTTAACCCTTAGGGGAAAAAGAAAAAGGTTTTACTGCAATTTTCTGTTTTTACTTCTTGCCAGGTCTGTTAAAGATGAATGAAGTTTTTTCCTCTCTACACTGCCATATTTACACTGCAATATTAATACACAAGTTCTCAGCTGTATTTGTATAGGCTGGAATAAACTATCTCTACTCTTCACTTCTCCTCTGGAAGTCATATACTTTACACATTTTTCTGAATAATGTTTCCTCTTTAAAGAGGAGGAGTTCAGTGATGTCAAGGAGTCCATTTTCAGAGGTAGGACTTGAATCTCATGACCTTAGCAAATTTTGGTTAAAGTATAAAAGAAACAATTTATGTCATCTACATCAGCTCTGTAAGCTCTTGAAATGAGATACTCACCAGCTAAGCATTAAAAAAATGTCTTAGAGGAAAAAGAGTATAAAAGTAGGTATTGAAATTTATATCAATATACTAATTTTTATAGGTTAGGCTACACTGTCTCATCTCTTTGTTCCTCCTTTGGAAATCACACACTCCAGACTGAGTATTCTTATTTCTTTCTTCTACATTGTATTTACCTGGTTCTTCTGTCTCCTAAAATACAGTGCCCAAAATGGGCAGAATAATGCAGAAGGTTTACCAATGCTGAACAGAGCAGAAACTTTACTACACGTGTCACATGCCTGCAGGTGATGTTGCTTTTTATACAGCCCAATATAATGACTTTCATCAAAAGAGCTTGACATTATCAAATTGTGATCAACTGCAGCCTTATATATTTTTTCTGCAAAACTGAAAAGTAAAGGAATTATTTCCGTGTTTCAACTGTGGGGCTTATGTTAGCAGTTTACGCAGGGAGTAGTGCAGAACCAACCCTGAACTCAGTCCTTCACTGTAATCTTTTTTGTAAATTGTAACTCTGACCTGTAATCTCTCCAGCTGGGTTCATTTCTCCCACTGGTTTACTTTTAAACCAGCACACGAGCAGATGCTCTCAACTCTGTCACAAATATCCATATCACTAACAAACTAACTACTGATGTCTTTGGACGGATGAGCATCAGGACTACACAGTAATTCCCTGCAAAAGTGGAGTATTGAAAACTGTGCTGGATACCGTTTGCAAAAGAATTTTGAACCCAACTTGCATTCATCTTCTCTGAGCCATTCCATTCTTCCCATGCCTATCTTGTGAATATCCCATCTCAAGAGCTCACTAGAGGTCATGTGGATGGCATCTAATATTTCTTTTCATACCTTCACCAAAATTTGGTAAGCCAAAGACAGGAGACTCAATCCCATCTCTGAGCTCCTCATATTTAAAGAGAAAACATTACCTTACTCAGAATGGCAACGTTCTGCTTTCTCTCTTAGCTGTGGTTTTATTAGATTTACTTAAACACTCAGATTTCCCCAGCTGATCCTACATACTTTTAAAACTTTGGATTCTTAGTTACCAAGGGAACTGGAGGGTTGATAGGGTCACTCCAACTTTATAACCTTAAACGTACAAGCCTAATGATACGTAAGTCAGGTCACAGGTGGTGTCAGACAATACTATTAAAAGGATTTGAAAAGAGAGCATGTCACATTACATCTATAAGAGGATCCAAACAGAATTCAGTTTTGAGAAACATGTCTACTCAGTACAGCCTTCACTTAAACACTAGGAAAGTACCCCATTGTAAAATAAATTAGTATTTTGGCTGTTTGAATTTTAAACTGTTTTGGTTTTTGACTAGTACTTTCCCAAAACGTGAAATATTTAGTTTAACTTCAGTTGCTTTTCAGATCAGTTAAATACAGAAACTTGGAAGACAAATATACACTTAACTCCTAATCTCATCACAAGCCATTAAGGTGAGTAAACATATTTCAAAGTCTGAGCCTTAGTGTCTCTGATTCTCAAATCCCTATCTGTAAAACACTGACAATTTTTCCCTCCTCTTCCCTGTCATATGAGGGCAAACTAGTCAGATAAGATGATCACAGAGACTATCTAAGTAACTCCATTGTTTTGATTTTTGTACTTTCTTTTATAGATTTCAATACTCTTAAAATGTTTGTTCTTCCTCTAGCAGTACCTTTTCGTGTAATTCAAGATATATATTTATACACCTTTGTTTCTGAAAGTATTGCTCTTAATGCTGGCAGAAGTGCAGCAGAAACAATAGTAATCAATTTGATTTGGCCTTATGAAACAAGTGTCATTTTGATAAATGATCCCAATTAAGTTGATATTTCAGGTAGAAAGTGTATTGAGTTAATGTGTTGGCACCTCTCTAGTTATAGTCCGACAAGTACAGATGTTGCAATAAAGCAGCAGTTGTACATTATTAACTTTGCAAGTCACTCAGTCTGCATTCACAGAATTTGATCAAAGCCATACAACTCAGCAATTGAAAGAAAATGCTGATTTTAAGTTTTAATTATTCAGCAACATACACAAGTAGTAGCTCCAGGAAGTTTCAAAGCTATAGGATGTTCCTTGATGATCCCTCTCCAGCATGGAAATGATTAATTAGTCTAGTAGCAGCACAGTACTTAGGGCAGAGGATCACGTTTGTTTAGAAAACCTTGCTCAAACAGCAAAACACAAAACCTGTGTTTCTTCTCTTTTACATAAATCTAATTACCAAATGTCCTGTTAAGGCTAAAAGACACCATACATTTACATAAACCTAATTACAGAATGTCCTATTAAGGCTAAAAGACATCATACATTTACATAAATCTAATTACAAGATGTCTAGTTAAAGCTAAAAGACCTCATATGTTTATGTAGTGCTTCCTTATGCTGTGGAAGTCTTTGATACATGGCTCATGGTTGGCAAATACAAGTTTGGTTTCCATTTAGCAATTGTAAAAGATAAAATAAACACTAGTCATCTGCTCTGAAGTCAAAGCTGTCATATTTTCCCCATTTCTTCACTGAGTCCTCTGCAGACTTAAATCAATTTACTGTACTTAGCAGTTTGTAACTGCAAGTTTGCAGACTTGCAACTACACTTACTAGTAAAACATAACTCCCTTGCAGTAAGGAAGCAGCTTTGTTACCAGCTCTCCCACAGAGTATTGGCTTCCACCTCGAGCACCACTAAAAGCAGGTATGGTATAATCAGGTAGGTAACTACAAGTGAGACTCCATGCAACTCTGTCACTGCAGGTTTGTGGCACTCCAACACACACTGGAGCTAACTCCCTAGGAAACAGCTTTTTCCCTCAGACACCCTCTGGAATCGACAATGAACTGTCAGCTTGCTGAGCAGCAAGCAGCAATTGAACACAAAGGTTCCTTCCCACTCTCAAACACATCTTGGAAACATTTCCAGAGGCATAAAGACTGAAAGGGATAAAGTATTTTCTACCTGCAGCAGGTTTCAAAGGAGTTTCAAGAATGCTGCCACAGCTCCACAGCTACTCAAACCCTTGGCCCTTTGGAAACTGTCTTCCCATCTTTTATCAAGTTTGGCCTGCTAAAAACAAGCATGTGCTCAAACTACCTTCTGAGGTTTCTTATATGCAATTATCCAGCTCCTCAGAGGTTTCCTCTTGCAAGACAGATGAGAGAAGTCATCCACAGAAAAGTTCCCTCTGGAGTATTGAAAAAGATTGTGTTCTTGATATCTACCTGTCAAAAATCTGGATATTCTCCACAGGTGTTTACCCCACAGACACAACCTTGACATTAGATCAGTCTACTTTCATGTTGTAGACCACGAGGCAGGGGGAATCAGTCACCATGGTTGTATCACCTTTTCAGTCTGACACACCAACTAAGCCAGTCTGGAAGCGGATGTACCATGGACACGACAACAGAAGAAAATTACTTCAGGAAGTCATACTTCTGTCAAATTCAAATACCTCAATAAAACACAAAAAAATAATAAAAAACTGCACACCAGAGAAAATACTTACTTCTGTACTGCAGTGAGAACAGCGAGTTAAAAAAAGTAAAAAAAGAACAATAAATTCAGTTGACTAGGACACTAGAATACTCTTTCTGATCACAACATAATGGAATATTTAGGCATCATTCTAGAAAACAGGGAAAATTATACACCTAATTTTCTTGATGAAGCCATGTAATTAGTTGCATTGCCAGTCTTAAATAAAAAAAATTATCCACAAAATAACCATAAGAATACCAAGAAAATATCACTTTTAAGAATTATTTAAAAAAAAAAAAAGGCAAGTTTTAATTTTCTTCACATTTTGCCAAAAAGGTATCTAACACCACCATAAAATCTTGCTGGATAGATGAAGAAATATTAGGACTCAATCATTTCTCTTACCTCACAAGAGTTGTTCCAATGTGGACAGATCATGTAAGGCAGTCAAATAAATCTTAATGCTTTAAGATCATTAAGCACTAGTTCTATAGACAAAGAGACTGACTCACTGCTAGAAAATAAGCAGTCCTTGCAAATGACAAAGTGCTCTGTGGACTCGTATCCACTCTTCACAGATCTGTTCATGCTCATTCTTTCCATCACATAGAGAACTAGAAAGAAAAACAACAGGCGAAGCTTTGTTCAACAGCACTAAAGCACTGCAGGGGGTATCAATGAAGTTACCTACAGTATTGTTATAATAATTATTGAATTGTATATTTATGGTATAAATAGATACAAGGATTTCCAAGAGTCTCATTTACAAGGGTGACTCAACCTGTCAACATCTCTTGGTTGTGGAAATAAAAGTACTTTGAGATAACTGATGTTTTCTATGCATCAAGCATATTTCTTGGTGCTTTTCTTACAGGGACTGATCATGGTTGCATGGTTGCTTCCTGCAAGAAGGAAAAACTACATTCTGTCAGCGGTAAGACTTCACTGCTGATGCAGAAAATTAAAGAATTATGACCATCAACAACAGCACTCAGCTAGCCAGCAAACTAGCTTGAGAGTGCAAACACAGCTTGAGGGAAGCATGTCATGTGTATAAGCTGACTTGGAGACTGCAACAACTCTACCAACTCTACAAGAAGAGACTTCTAACTGTTCTGAGGGTAAACATCTTCACTTCTTCCCACACCAGGATCAGGTTCCATAATCACCCGAAACAGCCCTTCGCCTGGCTCTGCTGCAGAGACAGTGCCAGTCTGCAGTGCTGGGGTGGCAGTCTGCAGGAGGGAAGCAAGAGTGCTTTATCTCTGTTCAGTGCTAAGGATTACTGACAGTTACTATAAGTTTTGAAGACACCAGCTGGCTAAAACTTCAGATGAACAGTATTTTTCCCCCAAAATGACCCACCCAAGTTAGAGTTAGAATCTCTCTTTTGAACCATGAGAAAATACAGATGCTGACAGCTATCTCCAAACTCCTCTGTCTTCACTGAGAAGGCCCAAGACAGACACAGAGGCCAATAAAGAAAATGCATGCAGCCTTCTGTGGCTATCTTTAAGGAGTTAAAACAGTGTCTAAGACATCAATAGCCTTGAGGGGGTCTGATACTTTTCTTTGGTCTCAACTCAAAGAGTGGAAGGGAATACATCTTCTGCTCAAGAAAGAAAAAAAAAAAAAAAAAAAAAAAAGAGGGATACTTCCTAACAGTATTCTATCAGTAAAGCTACTGAAGAGTACCACTGGGGTCCTGCACTACCGTGCATTTGTCCTCGGGTGGTACTGCAAGAGGGCACTCCTGTACCTTAGTTGGGCCCAGAATCAGCTGTTTTGATTTCAGTCTGGCATGTATCCATTTATAATGAAGTGCAAATCATAAGGGAAATACACAGTAAATAACTGTTTCATTCACTACAAAAATAAAAATTACCAAGGCCATAAAGATACGGGAAGAGAGTTAGAGATTTGGAATCCAGAAGAAAAACGTTTCTGCATCACAATCACACCTAAATCATGGATAAATCTATTTTAAATATTCCTTTACACACAGACTACATCTATAAAAGGAATAGAGTTCAATACTAGTAACATTCAATTCTTAAACAATCCACTATTTAATTTAGTAATTTTATTATTCTGTTTAATCACTTTCCAATGGAAGAAGCATCTCTGCACTAAACACCACTCAGAACAGTTTCTAAAAATAGGATATTACTACCTCTAGAGTTCATCTTTACAAGCTTTCTTTTGAATTTTTTACCCCAGAACAGATAGCTAAATATTCCTGCATCACTGGCTTGCAAGCAAGAACACATGAAAGCCGCAATTCATTTTACTGCACCATCTTGTGGTTAATAGCAGCAGCCACAACAAGAATGATCCATAACAAAACTGTCAGGTGTTGACAAGACCTCTGCATTGCCCCATGCTTTTAGGACTAAAATTGATTCTTTCAAAGCATGCCACAGAAAGCTATCTGTCTCATTCCCTCAGCCAGGTTACAAGAGAGGGCAAAAAATTATGAAATTTCTCAGTTATTGAGTGTTAATTTGGCTATGCAGCAAGTTTTAAACATTCACAATCATCCAGCCTCGTCTTCCATTAAGTCTGCATTTTACCTTCCCCCGGCCATGGTCCCTACAGACAGGTGTACATCACAAAATGCAACCAAACCCACCCCCAACAAAGTTCAGGCATACAAGAGGACAATCCTGTGGCATATAGCTTCAAAAAGGGGTGAACCACCTTACGCAGACACTCAGGTCTGAGACGGCAAAGCAGAGGTACTAGTTTAAGAAACTTAATGCACAACAGCTCCTTTTATATTCACTTCCTAGAGAAAACAACATTTGCAAATAGCAACAGACCCTGGCTAAGACTGAGTACAGTGATTATATTCCTTTCTAGAAACTCTTGTACTTGTAGAGGAGGCAAGGACAATTTTCATACGTGTACCATGCGCATGAACACATTTTTAAAACCACTCCAGCATTTCTTATTGCTTTCCGGTATTCCTAGGCCAGACTTAAAAAACAAGACAAGCAGCAGTCTTACTGCTACATTTATAAATGTCTTAATTCTGCTCTTGAAAGTACATAGAATGTAATGTACATGGAGTTGTTAAGATAAATACAGCTATTTTATTAGAGTAGTCAAGGAACAAAAAAAAAACAGTAAACACTTCACTAGATCAGTCAATACATTTGTACAAAGATGAGGTTTTGATGACTATTAATGAATATTCAAATAGTTAATATTTGGAAGGCATTTAGGCTTTGCAGCTAAATGACAAAAAAACTACATTGTTTAGTATTATTCAATATAATCACTTTTTAAAAGTTTACAAAATATCAATAAAATATTAACTTTGCAAAGAGTTATCAGCTCATTCCTATCAGTGAATTTAAAACATTCTCGTCTGCTCAAAAACCATTAGTCATCAAAATATTTACGCACAAGTTGTTATAAAGGCCACTTTACTAAAACTAGACGGTTTTTCTATTCAACAGTGACAAATGAAGCAGATACCGATATTAATGAAGAAAAGTACTTACAGAACCACTAAAGGGAAAAGGAGGGAACACCCTCACTATTGATGATATAAATGAAGACCCCTTAACAGGCTAAGTTTAAATGGCACAGTTATTTATGGAAAAGTTACTAACACAGTAAGTCCGTATAAATAACTTTAAGTGTACTAGTGCTGATTCAGTAACACTTAGAGCCTTCGAAGCAATTACTAGCTGTTAAACCTGAATAATAAGCTCTCATTTAGGCAACAAGTGCAAATGAAAGAAAAACAATCTTAAAACCAGGCAGATTTTTTTCTCCTCAAATACACCAGCCAATTAATAAATAGCGTTTCAACATGGCATTGTTGCACCACTAAAATCTCAATACCTCTCCGTTACTCTATGCACATCCCAATTAACTTTTATCCCGTAGGCTCACTGCCTGCAATTACTTTACTTACAATATTCAAATCACTGAACTGAAACCTTTCATTATTCTATTGTGTTCACGCTCTACACAAGATGAAGAGCATGGAACTTGTTCAGAAACATTCATATTTCCCTTTAGCTGTAAACATCAAAAGCACCAGCACAAGGTACTGTCCAGACCCATATCAAAGGCATTTAGCACCTTCCTGCATAGCAATATATATGCCCTGACAGTTGTTAAGCAAAAAGGTACCACCACTACTCCATGATAAGCTAATCTGCTTCATAAAATAAGCCTATATCTTAGGTATTTCTTCCTAGTTTACACCAGCATCCTTGATGTTGTATTAAAATGCTTGTACTGCCCAATCTGCAAAAAGCCAAGGGGAATAAATTCATACATAAAATTTATTTCTAATATTATTTTCAACTAACCAATCTAAAATTATATTTAAATATATTAATACCTATGTTAGAAGCTAACCTAACCAAAATCTGTTCTACAAAGCTAAAAGCTTGTTCCTTAAAATGCAGTGCATGTCTTCTAATAAAATTATGAAGTTGCACTAATGTCTGACACACATGGAACTACAAATTCCCAAAGTGGTAACCCAGTTTTGGCAGTACCATCCTCTTCTGCAGATAAGAGGCAGATTTGTTTCATTTTATTTTGTTCAACTGATTCCACTCATTACCTAGATCCTTTGTAGTTAAGGATCTGATTGAGAGCTAAAAAGGCAGGAAAACTTTATGCATTTTCACATGAAGAATGAGCATTTTGAGGTGAACATGACAACCACTACACACAAACCCCACATATACAGCAGTATGAAAACGTGTCTGATGAGAAACAATGGGATTACGATAGAGTAGCTTTAAAGAGACTTTTGAAATATGAGGTAAAAGCAATTTCACCAACAAATAGAGGAAAAAAATATTAATGCACTATCAGCAGATGGCATTGCAGATATCATACAAGAAAATACATTTTTAAAAGTAAAAGGATTACCAAACACAAATACAGAGACGAAAATAAGTCTAAGTTTCTTTTCAAAAACACACGTAGTTTAATATGAGGCAAAATAGAGAAAACAGGTTTATGTGGGAGGAATGATACATGACATACCCTAACAAGATGGATAGATATGCACTTCTCTTTGTTAACTTTTCCTACAAGGGTAAATAAATGAGGGCTTGGTTTCATTCACTAATAAAAAGCATATGTACAATTTTATATCTTAACACATTTCTATTTAGGTTCACACCACTATTTAGCTTTGATGAGCACTGCATATATTTCACATCCAAGTGAACAGCACAATTAATAAGCCAAAATAATTTTACAGCAGCTTCTCAATTTAATAAATCCCTATTAGGTTCCAATATCAGTGTAAAGACAAGATCTGTTACTTTGACTGCTATCTCTGAAATACAATTACAGACTCATTTGTTGAAAAGCACTTTAAGGTACACATACAACTCAGGATCTGATGGGCAAGCAATTAAATAAATTAGGCTTTCAGAATAGTAGAATAACTCTAAATGTTAAGCAATGCATTTAACATACGAACAGCCTTCCAGAAAAATCAAAATGTGCGCAGGCATTTTCCAACATCATAAAAAACATCTAAATGTCGTTTTACTTGCATCAACTAAAAGCCCTTTTGATCAACTAAGAGGCAATATTATGTCCCTTCCTGGCACATTTTTGTCAGCTGTTTGCAAATGATCTTTAAATGATCCCTGCCAAATACTTTGCCTTACTCTTCCAGGATCTGGATTAGGCTGAAGAACATTTCCAAACATCCTAGGAGAAGTAAGAGGGGAAAAGAGTGGAACCAAATATCTTGAATAAGTCATCAGAATTATCTTACATCATGGCCCATATAAGGTTGGATTAATTATTTTTTGCTCTTTTTTTTTGAAATAAATACTGTATTCTATTTTTGGTACTCAAAGTCCTACTTAAGACAAGCAAAATCCCTAAACAAAACTCAAGATATGAATGTTCAAGGCTGCTGAATATAAAGCTCAGATTTACTTCAAAAACATAAGTCTGTACTTTCTTATTACCACGTATAGATCCGTAAACTTATGTTACTGTCACTTTTCATCTTCCCTACCACCCCCTACAGTGATTAGCATATCTGGAAAGGAACGAGGCATACGTGTGGGAGAGGAGAGAGTCTGAATTCCAAGGAGTAACTACACTGAATTAAAACTCAAACAGCTTCAGGAATTTCATGCTTTATGACATAAAACTTTCATTATCAAAGAATCCGATGTGGATCTGTTTTGCTATGAATTTCATGCTTCCTCTTTCTTGAATTTGGATTACTTATGCCATATAAAGGGCATACAATGAAAGTCAACAACAAACACACGGCAATGTATTTAGGAGAGTCATTGTCTAGAAATGAATTACAAAAATACAAGTACATGTACACTGTATCAGAATTCATATTAATCTTAACTATCTCCAGAAAGCAACTATCAAGACAAATGACATTCAAATGGGCAAGACATTCCTGTTCTTTAATTCTTTCTGACAGTACTGAAGGCTTCTTGGAGTGAAAATTTAAGCTTTTTATAGTCTATTAAGGATTATAAATTTTCAGTTAGCAAACAAGGAAAAGGGTTTCAGTTGCCATATGAATGGCTCAGTGAAACTGAAAGTGCAGTTGCTGTTTAAAATATACAATCTAGGCAAACAAAAATAAAGGATTGGAGAAAAACAGGGTAAGTACATATACTATTATGTAATTCAGCAGTTTGGCCTCCTTTATAATACTACATACCAAAAATCTCTAAAAATTCTGACATCAGAGTGAACATAAAGAAATGCCACACAAAAGATCTAATACAGAGAGACTTAAAGGAATTAGAATGGTTTCCATAAAAGATAAATAATAGACTGTTGTTGTTTGCTCTTATCTTATTAAAAATTGTAGGTCTCTGTGGCATGTCTGTGAACAGTTAATAGATACACATCTGTCCTCCAGGCTGAAGAGGGCAGCTGGTAAAATCAGACAATATAAAGTTAACAAAATAAGTGGCAAACAGTAAAAACCATTACATTCTGTGTAAGACTTCAGCAATGATTGCCAAAGTTAGTCTACTCAGAAGGGACTGATTTTAATGGGCTTATGACAGTTAATGAAGTATAGGTGCCCACTTGCTTCTGGCAAAAGAGTTGAGTAAAAGAGAGAAAGAACATAACCTTATCCCACACGGACTTTACAGAATCCTTTGGCTTTTGTTAGTTTTGGTTGGTTGGTTTTGCTGTTTGGCTGTTTTGGGTTTTTTTTCTTTTACAGGTTTGATAGTGAAGACTGCTAGCAAGCTGTCATATAGACAGACCAGAGGATTTCACCCAGCACGGAAAATCTTATTTTTCTGTATGGTTTTCTCTGTGCTAGTGTGCATCTTGCCAACAGTGACAATTTGCAAATATCCATAAACCAAGCTGCATATGCAACATTAGAAAGCCTTCAAATTAGAAAAAGGCCACTAAAACTACAAGCTATCCAGCAAGTCTGTTTTGTATCTCATCGAATCAGAAAATAATTGTGGATGGACAGGACTCTGCAGGTCTCCTATACCCAAACACCTGCCCAAAGCCAGTCTGATCAGATGGCACTGTGCGGTGTCCACTCATGAACATTTCCAAGCACAGAGACTCCATCACTGCACAAGACATGCCAGCCCAGTATTTTGATCACCCATATGGTTAAAAGAGCCAACAAACCCTAAGCTTCCTACTCCCCAGCCACATCATGTCACATGCCTCCCTAGCTGCCAAGCCCCTTCACAGGTCCATGAGGAGGCACTCCAGCACCACCAGCTGGTCGTGGACACCCCACCCACAGGCAACATCCACACTGTTGCCCCAGAGGACTCTCAATGCCTGCACCCCAGTCTTGTCAACCCTGAGACCTCCCTGAATGCCCAAGGGCTATGGCCACTCAAAAACCCTCCACACTCGACCTCTCCAGCTGCCCTGGAAACCCTCCTTCAGATCACCAGCGGCTCCACGTGCAGGCCTCCCAAACACCCTAAACCTGAGCCACCTTCCCTTCTTGCCAACCTACAAGCCCACTCAAAAGATTTGCCGCTCACTTGACTTGTGCCCATTGGGACAAACTACTCCTGTATCCCACTGAGGGTGCCCCAGTGCCTCACACACATCCTGCTTCATAGAGATCCTGGGCATCTTTTCTTTTTCACTGAGGTAGCAATCTTCAAATACAATTAATGTACATAGTAGCAACAGCAACACCTGTGCAATATAACTGAGAAGCATCTTCCATCCTCAGAGCTCTGCTGGCAGTAATGAAAATCCCAAGTTGTCTAGAAAAGCTGATGGGAAAGACAAAATGTATTCACTAACAATGGCCCAGGAAGAAGCAAAAAGAGGATGAACAGCATAGGAATATATGAGCTCAACACTGTATGGAAGGCCAAAAAAATAGAAAGCGCCTCTTGCTTGTAAAAGATATATTACTTAAAAGCATATATTTCATCAAACACTTATTAGCCAAAAGCCAGGAGAGTCCAAAAGTCCACAGGATCATCCCTTTCTGATAGCTATGAGAAGAGGACTGGGGGTTTTTTGGCATCTCAAGAATTGCCTCTACACAGCACAGCTTTCCATTTCAAATATCAACTATCATTCTTCAGTCTGGTAGGCTTTTCAAATCCTATGACTGGGTGGTGGGATTGATGCTTGGGTAGGTGTGAGATACAAGGAGACAGAAGGAGCAAGGAAGCAACGGAACTAAAACAGGAAATAAGGGTGAGGTAGGAACGTGACAGAGAACAACAGAAAAAAAAAAACCAGTAAGAATAGCAAAACAGTAGCACAGAAAACCAGGAAAGAAGTTCTGCAAATTGCAACTACGAAAAAAAAAGAGGAAGTGGGAAAAAAGTAAGGAAAAAATCCCATGGAAAAACAAAGAAGAAACAGCAAAAAATCTTTGTGTATGAAGTAAATTAGACATTTTTCTCGTACCAAAGTTGATTTATACTGCCACCTATTAAACACTATGCTCCAAAACCAACACAGCCTTTACATGTTCTGGAGTAAGAGACTGCAGTCTTTCTTTTTTCCCCTTGTTGCTTTGAGTCTATTTCTTCTTGGTAAATGGAAAAGGTTAGTCAGAAATTTCCAAGGATGGGAGATTTCTCTAATGCTTTTTGACTCCTTAGGAGTCAAAAAATCTGTTCCATTCAGTAATGTCAATTCTACCAGAAATGGACTTCAATATTGATACAAAGCTGACTGATAATACAATCATTCCTATTATTTTCATTTATAACATAGCCATGACTAAAATGTAGTAAAGGCAAAAGGCTTACCAGACTTTTTCTTTTCTGCAAGTACACTATGAATACCTCCCTTATAAATCTAGAAGATGATTTGGTCAAATTGCCTTCCCACGCACTTCACAAAAAGGAAGTCCATCTTAAATAATTTTATACATTTAAATTAAATTTAACTTAAATTAAAGTTTAAAAATAGCGATGATCATAATATAGGAATTGCTGGTCTTATTGGAGACTCAATAACTGGAGATACAGCTTGGCCTACACAGGTGCATAGGAAAACAATGTAAATGCAGGTTGTGGATAACAATGCCTTCCCTGAAAACTCAGCATTCAATGATTCTGCCACAGAAGTGCCTCAAGCACTTCTGGCACCTTCGAATAGCTCTGGATGAGTTTTCTTTCCACAGCTTTGTCTAGTTGTGTTTTAGAGGCTGGTTTCAAAAGGAGCAAAGCTCCTTACAAAGCTCCTTACAAAGCTCCTTACCCCTGTGCTTTTTCTCACAACATCAAGTAATTTATAAAGGCACAGAAATAATAAGAATACTGAAAAAGGTATTTCCTTCATTTAGAGTCACACCAAAGCCTCCATGCAAACTCCAGGTAAGCGTACAGCTGGAAAATTTGTTTTAAAGAAGCTAAGGGTTACTTTCTTTACTTGTTGACATAGAAGACTTGCTTCTTTCTTGAAGACTTGCTTCTTTCTTGAAATGTTATGAAAGCATTGAAAGTATTTTCTGCAATACACAGTTGAAAATGTTTATTTCATGATAAGCCTTTCCATCATAATTACATACTCTCATAGGAATAATAAAAAGTTACAAATACAAGATGATGATGATGTTGTAAGTGATTACAAACAACATTTCCATCAGACAAGAAATAAACTGTATGTTGCCATTCACACAACTCCTAATCAAAAACAAGAATCTCTTAAGAACTGACAAAGAGAAAACATTCTTGCTGGTGAAGTATAAAACTAAGAAATACAACACGAGTCTTTAAAATGCAAGAGCCAGGAGATTTTCTACTCATTAAATAGGACAACATGATCTTTCAAGCACAAGCAAGCCCTCAAAAGAGGTATACCACACCAGCTTAGAAAAAGATTGTGGAGAGCATACTGATTTTTGCAATTTTCTTCACTCCTACAAACAGCATACTCTTAGTACATCTGCATAACAACAGGTTGTAGCACTATACCTGATGAGAAACTTGTTTAAACATGTCTTAAAATGGCTCTTTGTGGTCCCTTTGCAAACACGTGTTTCTTCTTCCCAATACCCCCCACAGCAACTGTTATCTCCCATGCAGGAGTGTCCTGGGAAGATGTCCCGAGGTGTCCCATTGGTCCTTTGTTTAAAGATAAATAAAAATTTGAAATAGTAATTTGAACAGGACAAAGACCTGCTACATTCAGCTCTGTCTGACCCAGAGAAAATGGTTCAACCTAGTATTTGGAAGCAAAGAACCACTACAAAAATCAACTAACCAGCCTATTTCAAAACCTATACATTTAACAGATTCACATGTATATGAAATATTTGTCTGAGTTTTCAGAACACTTGAGGCTACTAACCTCTTCTCTTTTGCATATTTTCTAGTTGTGCATGAGATTAAGGTGAAAGATATTTTGGTTAAACTTTTATATCCAACTTGCTTCAGTTACTGACAATGCACAAACATAGGATTTCTATCAGTTTTTGGAAGAACACCTATTTTCATCCAAAGTTACCTTGAGAAAAACATTCCAACTAGAGATAAACCCATCACCAAGGATGTAATATACACAGGAAGTCTTTCATGCAAGATACAGATCAGATATTTACTAATATATCCATTTGCAATGGTTACTCATTTATTCCAGCACTAATTACCTTAATTCTCTTAAGCAGATAGTGGCAGTATTTTTAATAGTCTACAATAAAACTGGGCAAAGGAGCATACAAGAAGTTAAGTCTAAAACAATATGTTCACACTTCTGATTTGAAAATGAAATATCGATAGGAACCTCTTCAAACTCTAGATTATAATAATTTGGGCCCAAGCATCTGAATCCAATGAAATCGGTCCGAGAAACTGCTCGGATTCACATCTTAAAGACAAGTTTCCCCAAGCCACTGAATTTCTATCAGTAATTTATTATTAGAGGAAAAACAGGTTATACAGTATGGCTAAATGACTCCTATCATTGCCCATTATTGTTTGCTCATCAGTTTTGTCAAGCTTTCACCAGTAAGGCTAAAACTTATCTTGCTTACTGTCTGCATAAGGATTAGGAGACATTCAGAAGAACAGCAGTAGATGAATAAAATGAGACACAAATGTGCACAAAGTACTGTAAGGGAAAAAATTTCTGTGAAATCAGTTGGGTGTTTTTCCAAGAGAAAGATTAATTGAAAAAAATCTGCCGGTACTTGAAATCCTTAAGCAATGAAATGAGATCTTTCATAGAAGATGATTAGGATGTCAGGAATTTGCCTCTGAGAACTCATGCAAACATGTCAAAGTTTGAAGTCAGAGTTGATAGCTTCTAATAGTCCCCTAAGGCATCTAGGATTTAGCAGCATCTTCAGGTATTGTCAATTAAAACAAAGATGTATTGAAACTAAGTACTCACGAGTACACACTCTCGCTTGCCAGGGCTCTTTTTTTTTTTTTTTTGCTGGCTGTCGCATCAGCTCCCCCTGCAGAGCTGTCAATAAATCACAAGGTGCACTGCTTGCAGCACTGAACTCATGACCAACGATTCTTCTGTCTAACCACAAAGTTGTAGAACTTGACTTATCAAGGTTTCTCACCCTACTGATATGAGAGAGGAATGCCAATATATACGTGCCTCTTCACATCTTTTCTGCCATAACTGTAGCCTCCAGCCCTACAGAGGCCAAAGCACACTGGTACAATGAGGTCATGACAACTTTTTACCAACTGCATGCTGGAAGAAGTGATCTGACTAGGGACAAAATTTGGACAAAGGAAGTTTGTTAAATATAAAATCAATGAGAAGTTTTATTAAGGTTTCTAATATTTTAGTTCTGCCAGTAAGTTTTCTTGTACACACCTAAATCTGAGTCCCTGTGTACCTATACTTTAGGAACATCTTCCATGATTTTCAGAGAAGCCTGGCCCTGGTCATTGATTATGAAAGATCCATCCTAGGGATAAATCAGAGTTGAATGGGGCCAGAGATCCTGAACATGCAATGTGATGCATTTTACTTCTCTTGCCTTCCTGTTCATAAGTTCTTTTCCTTACCCACCTTTTCTTCTTTTATGTCTGTTTGTGGCTTAATTGGAGTAAAAGACTAAATTTTCTCCTGTGGGTCTGCAACTACAGAGGCAATCAAAAACAGCATCTTTAAAAGAGAGATGCTGCGATAAGTTTGGCAATTCTCCAGGCGGCTAATAAAACAGTATTCTCTGCCTACATAAGCCAGAAGTTGCAAAGTAAGGGGTCAAATACTAAAACACAGTATTTTTTCCCTTTAATCTTGCAATGGATTGTAAGCAGCCCTGCAGAGGACTTGGAGATATTGGCAGATGAAAACTGGACACGAGCCAATAATGTACACTTGCAGCCCAGAAAAACAGCTGTCTCTTGGCCTGCACAAAAAGAAATGTGCCCGGCATGTTGAGGGAGTTGATTTTTCCCCTCTGCTCTGCTCTTTTGAGACCCCACCTGGGGTACTGCATCCAGCTCCGGGCCTCTCAACATAACATGGATCTGTTGGAGCGATGAAGGTGATCAGAGGACTGGAGCACCTCTTCTATGAGCAAAGGCTGAGAGAGTTGGGGCTGTTCAGCCTGGAGAACAGAAGGCTCCAGGAAGACCTTTCAAACTTAAATGGGGGCTTCTAAGAAAGATGGAGAGAGGGTTTTTATTAGCAGTAGTGACACAGTAATAACAGAACAAGAGCTAACAATTTTAAACTACGAGAGAGTAGATTTATATTGGATATGAAGTAATGAGGGTGGTAAGACACCACAGGTGGCACAAGGGAACAGGTTGTCCAGAGATGTGGGAAGGTCCATCCCTGGAAATACTCCAGGCCAGGTTGAGTAAGGGTTTGAACAGCCTCGTCTAGTGGAAGGTGACCCTATCCATGGCAGGGGGGTTGGACTAGACGATCTCTGAAGGTCTCTTCCAACCCAAACCATTTCATGGTTCTGTGATTCTATCCCAGATCATCTTGACCTCAAAAGGGTGTTGAATTTTTTTTTGTGAGATACACAAACATTAGAGCAATGAACACCACAGATAAATACATGAAGAAGTTAATAGCCTACAGTAAACAGTGCCTGAGGCTCAAAATGAACAACCAGTCTAAGATAAAATATTGATTAATGTCTTAGGAAGTGAGTATCATCTATCATCTACCCTCTTCACTGAATGAGGGAGGGCTAAGGGGGGAAAGAAATGCACAAATGATTATGCAACTGGAGCTTGCATCACACTACCTGTGCACAAGAGGACAAAAGGTTACATTTAAAACATACTCATCACCTAAATTCTAGGATTTCTTAAGTGTTTGATGTCAATTTAACATAACGTTTATAATTAGCACTGTTGCTTTTCTACCATCAAAGTAGATTAACAATGAATTTAGAAACTTCTTTAATCATCTCGTATCATTCATTATATTACTATACAAGCAGGTGGAAGAAATAAAAAATACTGAGCATTGTATTATTCCACTCTATTTTTATTAACATTTTATCCTTTCATTTTAAAAATCCTCAAATGTTACCTATAAAAAAAACCATTTTATTAAGAGTTCTTGTTTGAATGCATTAGGCTTCAATTAATTTATATGTGCAAACATTCACACTACCATAACGATCAAGCACTAAAGGAAAACAAGTATTTTGCCTGAGGAACATTTATGTACTTACAGATGTGTACAAAACTAAACTAAATGTGCCTGCATTTCTCCACAGAAACAGATGCTGCCTCTACTGAGTAAGGCACTTAGGATATAAAACAAGAAACTGATTTCAAAATATTGAAGTTATTAACTTTTTTTTTAAAATCAAATTAACTATATGTTCTACAAAAGACATGGTATTCTGAATTCTATGCTCAGGTACATCAGCATTTAAAACACAATAGCACCTTGGATGTGTAATGTGACCTTTAAATCACTAGGTATCAATAATATACACCTTGTAGAAACAGAAATTAGTACAGTCCTAGAAAATTCATTATGTCAAACTTTTGAGGATGGAATAGAAGTACAATTATTTTTCTGCTACTGTTAATATTTAAGACCACTTCAAAAGTAGACTTGGACTGTGCGTTAACTGGGCACTCAAAGTCACTTTTACTCAATCTAGTGATTCTTAGAAGACATTCAAGGTCAAATAAGACACAGTAGTTTAAATGCAGACAACCAGCTCTATTTCAGGCATCCTAAGATAACAGCCCCCTCCACCTCAATCTCCAGGTTTTGGTCTGAAGTAGAGCAGGCCTAGAAAAATCTTCATCTCACCTACCAGCCAGTTGGAAGTGCCTAGTGTATCAACTAGGTGGAATATCTTAAAGAAGCTTAAGAAAGCTGCTCAACAACATATATACAGCTGATTCCTGCCTTGGGCTCTGAAAGTTAGTCGCTGTGTGAAGTTAGGCACCCACAATTTCTAGTTACTTTGAAAAAATGTTACTTGAAAAAAGCTAGTAATTCCAGTATTATACTCCCCTATTCTTTAAGCTATTACAAGTTTGGTTTTGATTTCATACAGCAGGGTTTTCTTCCTTGCTTGATGCTTCTATCATTTAATTTATTTTCTTTTGTTAAGTGATTGATTATGTTTTCCCCTGAAGTATATTCTGCTGTCCTCTCTCAATCCCTCAACTGCCTTTATACTTATAAAAAGTTATGCATAACAGACTATTATCAGTGAGCAAGTATACCAGATTAATTCCCCATACAAACAAAATACATAACACCTTTTAAACCTACAAATTCAAGTCCTAATTGCTGCTTACAGTCATCAAGCACATATATATTATAAAGCTGGTTTTCTTAGCAATGGCAAACAATGATAAATAAGTCATAAAAAAGGCCAAACGTAACAGGAACTGTGCAAATCAGTATTGACTTTTAAAAGCCATAACTATTCACTCTCACTTCCAATCTTCAACAAAATAATTTTCCTGATCTCAGTGCAAATCTGAAGATGTCTGCTCATTTCTAGAAACACTTGTAATGAAAATTATTAGCTCTTGAAACCATAATGCTGTTCTTTGTGGTCAAAAGAGCAAACTGCCATGAACATTAATTCACCCTCCATTATTAAAACAAACAAACAAAACAGAAACAGAAAACAAACAAACAAAAAACCCCACACCAACCAACAACCAACCGTTCAGTATTTTGCTCTTTATAATTTTTAGAGTTACAGAAAAGTTCGTATCTCAGCACTGATATATTTCCTGCTCTATTCCATAAATACTGTCCAGCCACAGAGAACAGAAAAAAGTGATCTGACAGCTAGTTTACAAAATAAATCAAACATATTTTATACAATTTTCTACAACAGGAAAATAATTACTGCTACTATAAATCAACTAGACCTGTGAGCAGTAGTTCACAAATGTTCCCATGAATAATCAGTGATTCACATAGAAAAATTTTGTAAAAGTATAAAACATTTCATGTTTATACAATATACATTGCAGCTACATCATTCTAGCAGAACACTGTTCCATGTTTTACAATTGTAGATTTAAAATTTTTAAACCTGGACTATTATAGTAAATATTGAAAGAAACAATCTGAAATCAGTAGCACTCAAACAAGATACCATTATGCTTACTTCCCAATGCAAATGAACAAAGCTCCCTGACCATTCACCACGTGTATCACTTATGGAAATCTCCATGCTAGAGAGAGGGTAGTAGATTTTTGTGCCAATATTAACAAAAACTTCATTCTGGATAGATTTTGAAGCACTCATAATTGCAGATAAGAAAAATTCCAATAGATTTTAAACAGTAGCAATTGAGACCACAGGTCCCTCATACGGCACACCCTTATTCAATAAAGACTGTCTTGCTGTTAGTATCACCTCTAAGTCGGAGAAGTCTGAGCCACTAGCCATTTTACTGAAATACTGAAAGCAAGTCAACACTGCCAGTTGCCACCTAACCCCTCAGCAACACAGCTTAAAAAACAGATTTGTGTAAATTTGTGATTTCAACACCCCTGAAAACTGTAAATGTCATATTAGCTGGTTATTTTCGGTCATACTGCTGAGAGGATAAAGTTCTGGAAGACTTATCAAACAATCTGAAGCCTACGGTTCTGTGATATCTCTGAAGTAGTTAGCTGAGGTTTTTAAGAAGAGAGGGACAAACAGACCCTATCTTGAAAGAAGCAAGTTATTTTGATTAATTGGCAATTTAATTCTGGATCACTATATGAACATTTCTATTAGGAAGTGTAAGTATACCTCATATCGTATCAAGGAAACTAAGAAACAGCAAACTTCTACGTTTCTTCGTTTAAGAAGAAGTTTGCTATCACTGGTATCACTTGTGGAGATCTCAGAGTGGCCCCTGAATCTTCACAGTATAAACGTACTCTAAGTTTAGTTAGCATGATTCGTTGCAGATGAAACATTTGAGTCAAGTAGTCTGAAATATTGAGATCAGTGGAAATAAGCAGTAAAATAGTTAAGATTGCTCAGTGACCTGACCTCCCCATTTATTACTATTTCTCAATAGCAACACAGGAATATGGGAAGCTGGAGATAAGCATTCATTCTGTCAACTGAAACAAGGATGGTGCTGACATCATGACTTCAAATCTTATTCAACTGTGGAAATTTGTATTCTCTGCTACTTGTAAGTAGTAATAAAATAAAAACAAACAAATCAATGAAATCACTCTCTTTTGAGGAAACCATTTCCCCTTCCTTTTCACCCAATAGCCACAAGATGCAAGAGTAGGATACTTTATTTGATAGGACTGCACAACATATGTGACTGAATTGCCAAGGCATGCACCAGGGACACTTATGCAATTGTAAGTAAAATACTGTGTGTGTGCTGGAGGAATAGTTTGCCTACAGGCTTGGCAATAACAAAAAGACACATTTAGCATTTCCCAAATTAGAACAGATGAACTTCAAAATTTCATTCGCCCATATCTATAAACATAAATTACCCTTAATTCCATATCAATCAGAATTAATTTTTTTTGACTTGTCAGCATTGAAAAACCATTCTCTCCAAAGCAAGTATATACACTACAATAATTATGTTAAAATACCTAGGCAATCTGATGCCTAGGTCTGTCTTAAAAACTGAACATCAAATAACCTAGAGCAAGGCTAATCTGCGAGAATATAATTCTCAAGTTTAAATAAAATGAGGCCTCAAATCCCACAATAAAGCGTGCATGTAATTTTTGCGTAAGTAGGGTATGATGTAATTAAGTTTACACCCACTAAATGTATCAGTTAATTGTACATTTGATCAATTCCTCACGAAATTTAGGAGAAGAGCAGTTGTTGCAATCAGTGGAAGCATTAGACATTCATACCATCAGCTGCATGTACAAAATTTGCTTCTATTAATGTAAAATAAAAAGATTTTATAGTGTCATTATGTCATTGTTATTTACATCCAAAACAGTCACTGATGATGGCAGTACATATCTTGCAGTGGAAAAAAGGAAATAAAGCAAAGGATTTCTCAACTGAATTCCTAGGAAACAGAAAGAAGCCCTGTAGTATCACTGCAGTTGTGGAGCTGCTTGTCTATCTGCCCCTCCTCGGCTGTTCCCTTTGCAGGCACTTCAGCTGGAGACACACTCAGCACCAAACAGTACTATTAACAGCTGTGTCTGGAGAGCAGGAGCAGAGAAGTACCTCAGCCTTTTAACCCCATTCCCTTTTTTGCACTGAGTAGCCAGTCACCTTTACATTAGAAAATAATAATCCACTCTTATTTTAACAGGGCCAAAATCAGTCTTGACCCACTTTGAATAAAAACAAAAAAATTATGGAGGCATAATTAGCTTAAAATTTCTTTCTACACACTTCCAAAATATTAAGGACTTTTTTTTGTAACAAGTTTTTCTCCACAATAGACTTCTTACCTCTTCTATCTAAAATACATGCACATATATATAGGAAGAACATAAGATTTGCAAAGGAATGAGCTGACACAATTGGAAAAAAAACCACCTGACTTCTCTGATAAAAGTTACAAAGAAGAAAAAAAAAAAAAAGAGTCAGCAGCTGTAAAGAATGTGAAGTCAGTGAGGGAACACTAAGAATAAACAAACACTATTTTCCTGTGTATAGCTAGTATAAATGGTTTAGTAAAAGCATCTGTGAGCAAGCACACAAGAAAACAGAAGCATGGCAAACCCACATTCAATATTACGCTAAAAAAATACAAATTCATGTTCATGCTTTACATAATTTGATAGCCTCATTACTTCATGAGGTTACACTTTACAGTACACCATAAAACTCTCTGAAATTCATAAAATGTCATGTGACAAAGACTAAACCAGCAGTCTTTGGACATGAGCTGGTGGAGAAGAAAGGAGACTTCTTCTCTAAACACTGAGCACTCAACCATTAAAAATACAGAAAAGAAGCACACATGTGACAGACAGGGACAGATGGCAAGTAGGGCAGCTACAGGGCAGCTAAGACTGACAGTGCTCCTGACAGCTTCAGAAAGCAGAATCACAGTCAAGCCTTAAAAAGTGACTGAACAAGAAGATTTTCTCAGGGACTCAGAGGAAAAATCTCCAGATAGAGAATGCAGATTGTCTCAAGCTGGGTAACCACTGAGAGGGAAGAATGAACAGCGTTTGAAAGAGGGACTAAGGAAAAGCCAACACACTTGAATGACATGTGAAGCAAGCAATAATTTGTTTTCCAGCTCTGTAACTAACTTTCCTTCACTCTGAGATTTTCCCGGGTTTATCCTGATCAGAGTTGTTGTGTTCTAATACTGTCTTTAGTTTCAGGGATTGAAAAGTTTGGTCTTTATGCTCAATATAAAAATGAAGATGTGGATGCATATAGAAAGTAACTCCACCTAAATGCACAGTTTGATTCAGGGTCCTATAAGATTGGACCACATTTCTGAGGAAAAAAAAATTCCATGATTTTTTAAAAAGCCTTATAGTCCAAGATTTACAGTTGCACTTTCAAGAGCCAGTGTGGTTTACCTTAAAAATGCCAAATGAAAGTAAAGGATTTCTTTGCTTTATACATATTTAAGAACTCACAGGTAGTATTTCTAAGCTACTACCATACACACCTGTGCTAACAGCTCTACCACTAAATAAAAAGCTGTCAGAATTTGCAGATTCAGAACTTCAGCTGAAAAGGATTTACCATAGCAGATATATCTAAGCACATCTTTTTATGTGCAAGCACTTTTCATACCAACATCTCATCAAGCCAAAAATGCCTTTGCATTATAGAAAGGATTAAAAGGTGCATATACATGCAGCTCACAGAAATTTCACACAAATTTTACTGTATTCCATGATGATTATTTTGATTCAATGGATTTATAATCCATCTATTGCAGTGCAAGTGTCTCCATAAGTCTGAATTTGAGTGCTATATGGGCAATCATGGCCAAGAAACTTGAAACTGATGTGACAAACCAAGTACCTGTAAAGGCGTGAAAAAATTAGGACAAGCAGAAACTTCCTGTCTCCTTGCCTCAAAAGTCTGCATTTTATTCTGAAAAGTTACAAGGATTTCACTTCTGTTATAAACCATTTCTCTGTCAATAATTCTCAAAATGGCACTGTCCTATAAGGAGTCTTAAAATACAAGTTTTGGATAGGCAACTGCTAAGAGTTCAAGGATTTGAGCTATTTCTGAAGACAAGAAAAATATATTAGGCTACCTTATTGCGAGTTTTAAAAGCTGGGAAGAGCAATAGACTTCTACTCTACCTCTGTGTTCTATGGATGGCAGTTCAATTTGTATTGAATTGCTGGTTAAAAAAAAAAATCTATATATAAAAAGTTGTAGCCACTTTTCAAAACTCCTCTTAAAACCTCCAGCAGTCTCCATTCCACTTCACTACTGAGCTACACATATCCTTCTGTTTTTCCTCCCCACTCAGTTTCAGTTCTGAAAGGCCCCAGTCTCTCAGAAACACCCACAGCCCTATCTCCATCTGCTCTGATTCTACCGCTGCAATCCACATCAGGTTGCAACACATCCACGTCCTTTTTTTTCCCTCCACTAATCCTCCCTCACCCATGCTTAAAACAAGGGTCCTCTAAACATTCTGGTTTTAAGCAAAACCAGGAGTCTGTCAACTTTAAGAACTTTCTCTGCCTGTCTACTTCTTGCTCTGGCCACACAGAACCCTAGAGCATACTTGCTATGAGCTAGTGAGTAACAAGTCACTCTATCGCATGGTTAGTGATGTCATGTCAGCTCATCCTATATTTGAGAGGCATTTGAAGTATCTTGCAGGGAAGGAGCACACAGCTTCCTTCCATGTAGACCCTCAACGTCAGACCGAGTTCCTATGAGAAAATGAAATTATATTATACCAGTTAAATTCCACATTTGTATCCCTTCCCTCACATCAATTACAAATTGTCACGGAGTAGGGAACTTGCTATTGATATAGCAAAGTTGCTGCAGCCAAGAAGTAAGCCTCCTCATTCATGGTGCCTATAAAACCTTTTATTTTCATCCCAAATAAGAGAGAAAAAACACAGTCTACATTAAAAAAAAATATTAATTCATCCATTTAACTACTCATACATCTTTCTCGACCACTCCATAAACTTCATCTCGAGTATGTTCAAATAAACTCCATCTCAAGTGTGTTCATGAAATGAACTTCAGTTATACTGACCATTTCCATGTCTTCGAAGTCCTTAACTCCCATGCCAAAATCAGAATTCCTGATTTGAAGTTTTCCATATTTCCACCTATGCTGTTATCCTTAACTATTTTTCTCCTAACCCACGTATTTCTGACTATCAACATCTCCAACTAAATTTACCACCTTTTTCCACATCTAACCCACTACTCCAAATCACAAGGAATACAAAAACAAGAAAGTAAACAAATCAACCAGTAATCAAAATCATCTCCTTTTTATGAATGCGTGTGATTTTTTGAAAGGAACCACTGTGTGAACTGTTGACGTGTCATCCTATGGTTCAGTTTTTTAAGAGTGAATTTCACTTGGGTTTTGGACTATCAAGTCTAACATCCTGGTTTCAGTATACAATAAAAACACCTAATTAAAGCCTCATCACCAGCAATACAAGAAAAAACAAAAACCCAACCAACAATAACGAGAAAAGAGTTAAAGTTACAGCAGTAGGGCTAACAACACAGCTCAGAGAGAAAACAACCACTTTTTACAACCAGTCTAAGCACCACACTGCAAAGCCCCACTGAGACCCTTGGCTTACCACCATTGCTGCACTAGCAGCAGATAAAGCTAGTTAGTTTACAGTATGAACTTCCGCACAATTTTCAGTCACATCTTTGCAACACGATCACATAAGCATCAACAGTAATTGAGAGCATTATATTGTTGGAAAAGGTCATTATTCTGTTCTGAATAAAACAGAAGAAAAAGGCCAAGCTCGCTCTAATAGTTTTTCAATAACAAGATAATGCTCCTGAATTTCATGTTCAAGAGATTCTTCCCACAGCAGAATTTCAGATCTAGAAGACTGCAACTGAAGTGATGCAAAAAAAAAGGCATATCATAAGATCTAAGAATAAATTTTTAGTTCTTCATTTGGAATCCTTTCCTAAAATTATGACCAGAAAAAGGTTTGAGATTGGAAAAAAACACACAAAGATAAATATGGTTGTTGCTTTTATCTGAAACAGACTATGATTACCTAACTTCCTTTGCAGACATGTTTTTTGACTCCTTCCCAGATCCTAGACATAATTCAGGCATGATTTTCTATTGCAAAAGCAACATGGACCTCCACCGTGCCGTAGTAGGCAACTATCCACTTATTTCCTCTAATAGTTTCTCCTAGTTTTCCCACTGCAGATGTTAAGCTTATTGCTAAGTAGTATGGGGTTTTAAAAATTACTTTCAAATCGTCCAAGTTTTAAGCAGGAGGTCACATCCACATTTAGTAGTTTGGTGGTTGAATTCCTGAGCTCTTTGCAATACCATCTAGTTCTGGCAACTGGCAGCTATAAATACCATCTAGTTTATGCCATTAGCCCCCTCTTTTTTTTTTAAATTTGTTCCATAATTGCTTCTACCAACACTTCAATTTGAAGAGAGATCCTTTAATATATCCTCCATAATGAAAAGTTTCAGTTCAGAACTTCTTCAAAGTTTAAGAATGAACACAAATATGAGAGGTAAAACAACAGCTTCTTTTTTGATAGAGCTTTATTTCCAGGGGATAGAAGGAGAGATCACCTATTAGCCTTATGCACTCTCTAATAGGCTTCTTGTTCACAGCACATTTCAAAAAGATTAATTTTACACCTCCTGCAAATTGGTCCTCAGACTTCTTTCTTAGCTGTACTGCATTCTTCCCTTATCCTGCCAGAATTTATGAACCTTTGTATTTTGCTCTTGCAGACAAAACTTGAACTTTTAAAAAAATGGTGAAAACTACTCTGTGTAACCATCTCTTACTCTGCTGTTTAACTATGCCACACCAGTTCCTTTTTGGACTTACTATCTTCAATAAGGGCCTGCATTTTCTCCAAGACTGCCTTATGGCATTTTCAAGTAGTTTCCATGCATCTTGCAAGGATTTTAATTTTATAAATTGTCTTCAATACGCTTTATAATTTTAAGTTGTTTTCTCTAACAAAAAAAAAAACCTCAAAGCAGGTGATTTTCAGAGACAGAGGTAGACAATCCTTTAAGAGATGTTAATATATTTTACAGAACAACAGTAACACTTTGAACCAGATTCTGCACACAACAGCCAGAACCACATACAAAACTGCTTCTCGCTCTTCAGGTTTGCAGACTGACTGCTCCATGAAATACTCACTAACTGTGTCTAGCAATTTGGTCCCCACATCAATCATTGCTGCAGCCACTGCCACTACCATGCAGGCAGCAGGCTGACCAGGGAGTAATACAACTAGGAGGCTAGAAGAGAATGAAAGGCCACAAAGAGAACGAAGGGGAAGAGAACAACCACATAATAAAGTCAGCTTGTGCGCATTTATTCACCACATTGCTCATGGGGCTCTAGGTCTTAGAATTATGTGTTTATCGTTTTTCATGAGCTGCCATTTCTCTTAACTTCTAACCCACGATTACAGAGAAAAAAAATTAGAATTCAGATACTAAATGTGAATTCAAGAAGTAGAAAGCAAACAAATCTCTATTAAAAGATAACACGAAAGCAAAGCTTACTTCTTTAAACTAGCTCTCAAAAAATTAAAAGAAATTAAAATTTGACTAGTGAAATTGAACAAGCCACTGCAGAGCCAAAACACCTGCTAAAAATTGGCTTGATAGAGCTATGTGCATTCCTGTGTCTTGATGAAAACAGATGTTCTATTTGGTTTTCCTTGCTTATTGCTTCTATGATGAGATCACTTTTTCTTCTGTGTACCCCAGGGGTATCTCCCTCTCTGCTTGTACACAAGTTCTCCTCTTTACTTCATATATTTCTAGTCCCATCAAACCATCACTTTTCCTCCTCAGGTTCCAGAAGCGCTAACCATCTTCCTCCTTTGCCTCTGTGGCAGGGGGACAAAGCCAGGACCTATCTACCTTCCTTCACCTGCTGGGAAGGACTCGAGTTCTCCTTGCCTCAGGATGAAACTGGGGGCCCACACTGCAGAGCTGGGATTCAGTACTGCTGTCCAACAGCTAACGGTAAAACAGGAGATTTTTCTGTCAACACTAATCTCAAATACTTTCTTCTCCAAGACATTATAAAAGTAAAAGATTGAGGCATATGCTATTGAGACAACTTGCAATCATTTAATACTTTATCCTGGGAGAAACTGAACACAAATCCAAGGGAAGCAATTATAAAAGCCCTCTGAGCAGCAGCTTAAGGGAACAGACAGAAACACATAGTTACACAGAAATGCATCTTTTCTGTCCCCTGTCTTTTCAGGTAGGGGGAAAAGAGCAATTATTTTTCCTTATTGGTTTCTGTGTACCACTAGGAACAGAAGGAACAATAAAACAAAGAATTTAGGATAGATGAAACAGGTCAATTCTGCTAGCTCTTGCAAAGCCAAACAGCTAAAAGCCCCTTCAAACTTCAGCAGGGCAGACAAGCTCAAGAGCTGAATGATTCAAGCCTGCAGCTGCCAAACATGCCAAGCAGAGATGAGCACCACTCTAACCAGCTCATTCTGTATGCAAAGCAAGCAGATACACTGCAAAGGCCATGTGAGTCACACTAGAAAAACACGTAAAACAAAGGCAAAAAAGCTGGCAAGATAGCAAGGACAGCAATGTGGGAGAGTGGGTAATATCAGGCTGACAAGAAGGTAAATCAAAAGTGTAGGATGTAACCTGAATAATACAAGAAACAGGAGGCATCTTTACAGAAAAAAGATGTGATTGTGAAAAAGAAACCTTTCTTTTTTCATGTGTACTTTTAAGTTCTGCTGTTATCCATATATATGGCACAAATTGAAAATCCTCTAGTCATATAGTATCAAGCTTACTTCCTGAAATGATACACAACTTGCAATTTTGTTTAAAACATCAATGCAACTATAATGACCTCCTTGCTATGAATACTTCCCAGTTCATTTCATTTTTTGTATTTTGTTTGGGTTTATTTAATATTTCCATAGAAACTACCTGATAATAGACTAGAATACAAGTAGCAGAGCATGAAACAAGAACTTTTAAAATTCTATCATCCCCACCGCTCTCCTAATCAAAGCCATAGTTCCGTGTGGCCACACTTAAGCTTCCCAGGCAATCCTTTAGTCAGATACAGTCCATCAGTTTTACAATTGCTCTGTAGCAAGGCCCAGCGGCCATTTAGAAGCCTGGTACTGACCCATATCATAATGGTATTCTTTATCCTATTGTCAGATATCTGGCAATTCAATAAAAATGAAAAGAGATATGCCCTGATAAAAAATAACCTGCACAAGTCAGAGGCAGTGCTGCAAAACTCAACATAGATTTCCATGGTCGTTGGCCTGTCAGCTTTGGACACGAGATGCAGGAGGACTTTGTTGTAGAAGGTAATGTGTTAGAGAGGGCCTGGGTCATTTAGGAAGAATAATTTCAGTTACTCCTTTCATTTAGGCAGCTAAATTCTCTATTTGGAGGAAACCATTTCAATGGGCATTTTCAGGCTTTAAAAGCTTGACAAAAAGGCATGACCACTTTACCACAGTTGAGCTGAAGCTTGTGACAAAAGTTTAAAATGAGGACTTCAAACGTTCACTTCACAAAACCAAAATGTTTAGTAGTAAAGAAAAAATATATACACATACAAACTAATTATTTGAGATCTCATCTTCTGAATTTTTCCTGCTTAGCATTTTAAAGCATTTACAGTCCACTTACAAGAAATGTAAAGGAATAAGCACCAGTTCTTTGTCTGTATATTTGTTGCTTTTTTTCTGGATTCTGTCTTTGCCTACAGAAGATTTTATACAGAAGCTTTGAGACTTGCACAATAGAATCTTAAGATATATTGAAAGTTCAATCCAGTAACTCAACTTTCAAATAGAAAAAAGAACGGCAAAGCAGTTACACTGTTTCATTATAAACTCTGGGAAGTTATCTCATGTTAGCACACAACAAAGTTTTACACTATAATTTAACTGTGAACAGTTTAACGTCTATCTACAGTGCTAATGTTACTAAAGAGCTCTGAAGAGCACTGCCTGCAATATGAATTTGGAAATTATAAAAATGCTAGCTTTCTGGATAAAAATAATTTGAATAGAAATGGTTGACTCAACACATGCTGAAATAAAAAAAAAAATTAAAAAGACAAATATGATTGCCTCTTATTTATTGAATTGCTTTTTGAGTTCTATTTTATCTACCAAACTCAGTTTAATAAGACCCTTCCTGGCACCAGAGAAGCATACCATCTCAGTTTTATAAGATATGTACAAAGGAACATATTTGTAACACATGCTTGAGGCCAACTTTACATTGGATGTCGTGGATGCATCATAGCACATTAAAAAGGTTATTGCTGGTAATAAGTTGTTTCTTTTGACAAATCAATGTAATGTTCACAGTGAAAGAAAATCAGTGCATATATTCTTTATTTAATAATCATAGCTTCTGATCCTACTCAAGGAATTCTTAAATTGAGGAACAGGGAGCAGTTAAAATATCTACATCAGCACCTTCTGATTCTGCAGCATCTTCTCCACTGTAATCTTTCTTCCCATTTTCCATAAATAAAAAGCAAGCCACACACTTACCTTCAAGAAGGATTCAAGGAGCTACAGGCTGATGAGTCTCATCTTCATTCCCAGAAAGGTGATTGAGCAAATTTCCCTGGAGCAGTGGATGTTGTTCGCATTGACATCAGTAAGGGCTTTGCCATACTTATTTGAGGCACGCTGGTGAGACACGGAATAGGTGTTGGCATGCTATACAAAATCCAGGTGGTGGCAGATTACTTGCAGTGTCACTCTGGCAGTGATGCCAGTGCTGTTTAAATGTCTGTACTCATTACCTGAATGGTGGGCCAGAGTCTGGTCTCAGCAGGTTCGGGGGCAACCCCACACTGGAGAAAGAGATCAACACTCCAGAGAACAGTGCTTCTGTTTCGAGCAACTTCAAGAGGCAAGAGAACTGCATTGATGGGAAACTCGGGAAGATCAACCATGGTAAGTGGTTTACTGTGAGAGTGGTGGGACAGAAAAGCTGTGGATCACCCATCCCTGGAAGTGTTTGAGGCCAGGTTGGGTGAGGCTTTGAGCAACCTGGTCTAGTGAAAGGTGTCCCTGCCCATGGCAGAGGGGTTGGATCTAGATGATCTTTAATGTATCTTGCAACTCAAACCATTGTATGATTCCATGATTCCAAGTAAAAGAAAAAACTTGCACCTGAGGTAAAGTAAGAACACACAAGACAGACTGGGCATGGAGTGGCTAGGACACAGCTCTGCAGAAACAGATCTGGGGTTCCTGGCGGACACTGTCTTGAATAACTGACAACAATAACCCTCTGGAAGTGAAACAGGCTAACCAAGTATCAGGCCATGTTGGCAGGAGCTACTAACCAGGTTGGGGGAAGTGATTTCCTCTTACTCCCCCATTCATCACCAGGAAGCATGAGGCCTGACTTTCATCAACATCAAGTTAATTCACAGAACTGGGAAGTATACTCTCAAGTCAATTACGAATACGGTTTGTTCCATCCTTTGGAAACTGAAGTTGAATCTGCTCATTGCTTTCCCCATCCCAATATTATTCTTCATATGGCATTCAAAGTTCTCCCACTACTATGCCAGTATGTTTGGCATCTCTATCAGTTTGTAGACACTCAGAGCCACAGTTCAACCTGCATGCCCCTGTCACTTTCATGACTGGCACAGAACTGTATTAATGCAACACTTCTGTCTGAAATCCCCTTTATATAAACCATTTTCTAACAGATTACTAATTTTTAAAGAAAAAAATGAGGGTTAAGACATTAAGTTTAAACCATTAACTAAAAGGCAATCCTCCTCCCTCCTTTTTCTTAGATGACTTTAAGCTGTGGGCCAAACTCCAGATCTATGCAGAAGTATACATGAGGCCACTTAACCGTAAACTTCACAACTGCACCAAAGTCCTTAAAGACTGAAGATAATAGGTCCTATCCTTACAAGAATACATTTTATATTTTCTTAGTCAATACATATTGAGATCTTGAGCGCTGATCATGTAACAGACCACAAATACTTCAAGAGTTATTGATTTTGCTCCTCTAGAATTTGCCGTGAAAGAAGATTCATGCCATCTTGAATCAAATCCCAAAACAGTTCTGTTGCTAATTTTTTTCCTCCTAAAATACTAGTTGTTTCAAGGCTGAATCATTTTATCATAATGACAGTCCAAATTACACCCTTAATTCATACAATCAGCCTCCTACACAGTGTTTGAAAAACTATATTCAGCAGTAACAGAACTTTGAAGGGACTTTAAGTTACCTTTTAGGTAACTGGGAACATTAAGACATCCAATGCAGCATTAGAAGTTTGGGTTATAAATACTTGCAGAGAACAGGGAGCAAATTGAATGTAATATCAAACACATTAAAGAATACAGGCTTTCCCTTGCTTTCATCAGGTCTCATTCTGCACTAACAGCAGCAGAGTCCTTACATTATATATAAGCTCAATTTACTTTCATGGCTGCACCAAACTCTGGGAGGAAATACTTTACTCTTGCTGACCTAGAAAGTTACACATGAAAACTGTCAACACACCTGAAGGGAGAAATCACTCATTTCAACCAGATCTCTACGCTTTCCATTCAGCTTCTCTGTGATCACTAGAGCTGAGCTGGCAGAGATTTATTCCTTCTCCACAAAGAATTCTAAAAAAATAACCCATGAGTAAGCTTACAATTTTATCCCTATTTTTGCCATTGGCTGGGTCTACAGATTTCATCTCTATCAGTGTAATGGCATTACATAGCATGTTTTTCCACTCACACAGTAATTTTTCCCATTCCACCTTGTAAGAGACGGTTTCATCTCTTACTCTTGTTGTTGTTTTCACATTGACTAGTTTGGTGAACAAAATGGCAGACTTTGTCTTTAACTCCTGGTAGGGCTGTCTTCATCGTCTTGAGAAGACATTTTTAGACTACTTGCCAGCCCCCCTGGAGAGTCTACAGCAGAGAAAAGTTACATTTTCCCATCTCAGCAGAGCCAGCCTGCCCAGATACCAACGGTCTAACCAATCGGCAGCGTGGAAGAGTCAGCTTGGAGGCAAGCCAGCCAATGGGCATCGACTGTGGGGTATTTAAGACTGTGCCCAGCCTCGCCAGTAGAGAGTTTTTTGTTGCTAGTCTTTTGTTTTGGGGGGTCCAAGACAGCTGGAGTTCAGTTTTGTTTGGGCCCAGGACACATGGTGTTCAAGATCCAGTCCAACAGGTTCCAGTGTTCCAGTCTGCTCCGGTCTTGGCCCCACTCCTCGCTCCATCGCACCTGACTCCATCTCGCCTGCCTCCGTTCCACCTCTTCCGCTTGCCTTCAGCTTGGTCGGGTTCAACTCAGGGTCCAGTGTTGGCTGCTGACCTCTACGGCTGCTTTCGTCCATCTCGACTGCCTGCCGCCGTCCCGCCTACCCATCCACCCTGCTCACCACTTGCCTCCATTCGACGGTCCTCCTGTTGACTGCCTGAGGTTGTACGCACCCGATTTCTTCCCTCACCGGTGGTGGCAATCCTTTTGTAATTTAATCTTGTAGCTTTTCCCTTTCCTTATTTCTCCCCCTTCTCCTCCCCCCTTCCTTTGTTTTTATCACTTACTTATTGATAAAAATAAAGTTCATTTTCTGTTTGAGACTTTAACATTTGGATTTAGTGCCTTAATCTCGTCTTCGTAGCATCCATTTAAAGAATCTTGTTGCAGCCACTAACCGGACTGTAACACACCTCAAATCGATATATATCCTAATGCTATGTAAGAATTTAAGCAATATCCTACTCAAGAGGATTGGAAATGATTCTAAATTAGGCAGCTAGTTAACATAAATTAAAAAGCATCTTAATAACATGAGAAAGTTATGACAGCTGCTATGTCTTATAGCACTGTACAGTCTTAGGGGATACTCCTGACACTTCCACTCTTTTTTTCTCCCCCAGGATTTCTCTGTCTGGCTCCTGCATAAAGAAGAGAATAACTCCTCCATTTTACAGAAAATCTTATTAGACAGTCTATTTTCCAGAATGAAATACCAGAAGCAGCCAAATTTTCTTGGGTAAATCACTAAATTCTCCTCCAAATAACTAGAAGAACTGCTGCTCAGGTAATCATTTTCATAACATGCACCTCTCTGACTCAAAACTTACTCAGTTTCACAGTTACTTGTAAATTACAATGATGAGTGAATAAGAACAATCCAATTCTGATTGAAACAATGCTGACCACTGTTTTAACATTACTAGCAATTAACAGCAAACATGAGTTCCAGTCATTTTTGTAGGTAACCTGGTGAGATTTACTGCAATAGCTTCAAAAGTCTGAAGACAAGATTTATCTTTGGGTGAAAAGTTTTCCAGAGCTGTGACAATTCTGATGCTGAAAAGTTCTGTGCATAGCAATCATTTTGTCTGCTACTCTGGGCAAGGGAAACCTCACAGGCGATACAGTGCAAAAAGTAGATAAGGAGAGTAGACGGTTGTTGCCACAAGTTCTAGAGAAGTTGTCTTTCAACGCATAGAAGAAAAGACTAGCAGACAATGTTACTGTCTCAACTTGGATCAAATCAGTCTAATTTCCCTCTAAAATACAGTAATTGACTTCAAATAGGAACATGAAAAATTAAATGCTTTTCAAAAATAATTATGACTTTGGAAAACATCTCCAATTAGTAACACAGCCTAGAAAAAAAAAAATCATGTGGCAGGGGCAGAACTCCTTGGAAAGCAATTCTGAGAGATATATTAAACAAAAAGTTTATTACAAAGGGATTTCATTCTATTCAATGTTTGCATCAACAGTGTGGATGCTGAATACAAAACACGTTTATTAAATATGCCAATTGATGAAAAGCTAGGAAGGACAAAAAAATTAAATCAATTTTGCAAATTAAAGGCATTGACAGAAGACGAATGAAATCCATGGGGCAATGGAAATATATGTAGTAGTCTTTAAAGAAAATTAATAATGTCTAAATCCCAAGCTGACAGTCAATGTCAGGCAGTTGCAAAATGGCAAACATCAGTGAAGTGTACAGGCACAAACACAACTTTAAGAATAAGCAAAATAACCTTTTTTGGTCCACTTGGTACTGTACTCCCAACGGAGCATCACTTTTCAAGAAAACAACTGACACAAACCCAGAGAGGAGGAACACAAAGAATGGCCCACGATATAGAGTGAACTGAATTTGGTTACTATTTAAGCAGGGAAGTTTGAAAGGGGACTTCCTAAGAACCAAAGTATCAATGAGGCTACTGAAGAGAAAAGGAGATCGATTTGTTCCCAGTTTCTCAAAAGACAGAAGATGCAATGGGTTTAAAATTGAAGTTAACAAGACTCACACTGAGCACTTGAGGGAAGCAACACCACTTCCCAATTGTAAGGACAATGAAACCCTTGAGCAGATTACCACTATTCTTTTAAAGCATCCAGCACTGGAGACAGTTAAGGAAGAAAAAATCCTCACAGTCAGTAGCAGGACCACAGGAATTTGTTTAATCCTTGTTGTTCCTTATATTAATAAAAATAAATTCTATAGAGTTTACTGGCTCCAACATTCATTTCATTAGAAGATACTAAGGTAAAGTAGAGAATTTGTGCTTTTTTCAGTTTAAGCATTTATGACATTTTATTCTCTTCTCCCCACTACCTTCAGCCTAATCCTAATTTTCAGTTAGCACTCTTACATTTTTGTGATGATCATAGTTATCACAGCTGCAAAGATTAGAGTCCATATTATGCTCTGCTATTGCTAGAGGTTTAAAAATACTCAATAGTCAAATAAAGGACTGCATAAGAAGAAAAAGGAATCCTACTGACAGTTTCTATTCAACTCTCTTCATTCCATAACTCATGGGTTTACTGTTGATTTACACTTCCACAGAATAATGGAGCACACAGTAAGTTAAACAGACACGAGGAAATGGGGAGTATAATGGAAGCAAATTAATGAAAATCAATAGTTTTGAAGACTAAACTGCATTGACGATAAAGCTTATGGGGTTTACACAATTCGAGTGATTTCACTGTTTCATATCAGAAAATTAGACAACACTTTCAATACAGTGTTCTTTCAAGTGTTTAAAAGATTGCCTTCCTAGTTTAATCAAACTTGTAATAAATAATAATGAATAATTATTAATTATATTGCAGGTACATCAGCAAGGGAGAAAATGTGCCTTGATCAGGACTCCTCTCAATCCCTCATACATAGATCAGAGAGGCAAAGCAAGCCCTACCTCACACACCAAGTTTTACCAGGTAACCTAACAGAGGCAGACAATCATTTTGGACAATGTCTCTGCAATATTAGATGTGGAACTCTTCTCATCTAGTTTTAGACATCAAGTCCCAATTCACAATTTTAGTCTTTCCTTGCTGCCAGTGAATGGAAGAACTGCCCCTCTAGAAGACAATTCAGCAGGTCTCAGACATGTCTTAGACCCTCAAGGACTGCCTCCATAATTCTGTTTCTCCCCACTGTCTACAGAGGCAGCCTAATGTCACTCACTCAGAATTGACACCAACTCTTCCCTTGCATCCCAGGTTAGACGTCTTAACAACATTTCTGTTCCCTTTCTTTCCTCAAGCAATGCTGGCTAAGACTCCACAGTCTCAGCTTCTTGGCACCGCTGAAGGAAAGACAAGTTCCGGAGGTTGAGCTGAACACAAGAATCACAAACTTCAGTGACTTCCAGAGAGGGGAGGGCAAAGCAAATACACAACAGACTGTTTTTTAAAAATAGGGGGAAAAAAAAAAACAAAACCAAAAAGGATTCCAGGCCAGTCTCAGTTACTTTCTGCTCTAACAGCCATTCTGTTAAATGGCAAGGAATAGGGAGGGGATGGACTATGCCACTGATGCAAGAACTTCCATATGGATATAACTGCATCTACATGGGAAGAGTCCCACTGCTTTGATAATATTAAATATTTGCAATGTTGATCTAAAAACTACACTAAAAAAAATTAATTTAAAACTGCATCAGCTGCATACCCTTCTCAATATCATCACTATCCAGACAGCAACTTTCATAAAAGTGAAAGCTACATATTAGTATGAAAAACTAATAGCCTGGCCCTGTAAACACTTAAGTAGGTATTTCAGCAGAACATCTAACATGCTGAAAATGAAAACATATGCAAATTTTTGAAGAAGTAAAGTCTACAGGTTTTGGTTTGGTTTGGTAATTTTTTGAAGTAATGTCATTCAAAAGAATTACTTTGCTTTTAAACAAAAAAGATAGTTCTACAACTTGACAATAGCATTCAATACATTGGCAACAGCCAACTTTTCATACTGAAGTGCCTAAGCTGGGACAAGTCACACCATACCATTAAGTCACACAAAAAGTCGACGCTGGCACATGGGCTTCGAGAAGTTCAAATTTTTGAGGCACAGCAGCAGTTTCTGCCCCATGTTCCTGCTTGGGTCCTGAGACTTCAAAACTCCAACATTAGCAACAGGAAAAACTAAGACAAATTCTCTTCAAAAGCCTAATGAGATTTAAGAAGTAAAACACCTTTAAACACACTGTCCATGAAAGACAAAGACCCAGGGTGAGGAGAGGTTGTGCTTCACATGTCTTCCAGGACCTTTAGGACCATTATCCACTCCCTCTTTTCCCTACCAGTTAGCCCCTTCCTCCATGAATTCTAATTATAGCTTTCTCATGAAATCTTCTGAAGACCTGTGTTAAAAGATAGGAATTAATCTAACTTATAATATTACTAGCCACCTCAGAAACAAATTTTCAGAATGAGGACATATATACTATAAATTTCCTATTCCCTCTATGTAATAAAAGACAGACCACATATACAGAGATCTGAAAGAACAGAATATACTAACACTTGCTATGTGAAGAAACAAAATACACTTAACATCTTCACTGCATCAAATACATGGCACAAAAAAATCAAACACATTGGTACCAAATTCATAAAACTATTTGTCCCACTAGCCACAAATAAAATCCATTTTCAGGTATTTAACCAATTTAGCCTACTCTTCTGACACCATAGCTGGAAGGGAGAGGAGAAAAGTTGAGCTATTCAAGGAAGTGTAATGTCTCAAATAAATTCAGAAGCTTTAAAGAATGACTTAAAAATAATCAGTATGCTTTATGTTAGACTCATATGCTAGTTTCTTGCCTATTTTCGGCATACAGTCTCCTCAATTCACCATTCAGACATTTAAAAAAGACTTAGATGCATGCCTCTAATAGTACAGCAAAGTAGTTTGGGCTTGATTCCAACTTCACCAGAAGCAAAGACATTCACAGCAAAGACAATCCATACTTCAGGGCTATTTGATTCCTTTTACAGCTCCTTGAAAAGCTGAATTCAAGCTGCACGATCATAATGAGGAAACAAAGGGGAAACTGTAAAGGCGTTTGCCTAGTACAGGATATATTATAGGAATAAACAAGTTTTAGAACAATGAAACAAATTATTATTCAGAGCACTTTCCTCACACAAGTAAAGAGAAATCAAGAAGCGCAATGCTACACTAACCAAATCATTCACTAACTAAACAAACTAAACAAAAAAACACTAACCAAAAAAAATTAAGAAAACACTATTCACCTATAGTGGCAAAGCATCACTACGTGTCTTTCTTAAATCAAAAAAACTATTAATTATCCCCTGAATAACAAGTATGACCTGCTGTGTAGTTCAACTCTAACTTTTAAATTTACTTAATACAGTCATGTTTTCATTTAATAGTATTGAAACCACTACTCTGATTTTAGTGCCCGTGTGTAATCTTTGCAATTGAATTCAGCACTCAATTGTTTATCTACTAATATTTGTCACGAGAAAGAAGAAGTGGACTTTAGTGACAGATTATGTGTTTTCAAGCATTTTTACAAGCATTACTCTTCCTCCCCCCCTCCCTGGTTTACATTACAAGTTTCCTGAATATTCCTTAAAGCCGTACAGCTACCAACAAGTTATTTTGTCCTTAAAGGCATTCACAGCATTTCTCTTCCATTAGCACACAAACACATACACTTCATCTTCAGCTAAATTTGTCTCCCATAAAATTGTATGAATTACCTTAACAGTATTATGCAAGTACAGTCCCAGTCCACAACCATCCACAATAAATTCAAATTATCCTGACTCAAGTCTTTCCAAATGTGACTAGCTTTGCGGTATGGGAGGGCCTTTGATAGTCACATCAAATAATCTTCAAATTTTTCAACAACAATAATCAACTCTACTGTCTCGATGAATAAACCCTGTGAAAATGTGTCCATGTATTTCATGGACTGTACATGTATTTAAATTACGAGATACAAAACACAATGTGTGAGCTGTCCTACTGAAGATTTAAAGTTTGTGGACTTGTAAAATCAAGATGGATACTAAAATAAAAGAACATAAGGTACCTTCTTACTTTTTAAAAAGGTATTTTTCCTATATTTTCCTAAATATTTTATAGATGTTGAAGTTACAATTATTAAAGTGCAGAGGTTTAAGAGCAAATTCAGCTCATAACTCCTTAATACACATGTTCAAAATCTATCATACAAATAAAGACAGGATCTAATACTAGCCTGAAAAATCTGACTGAATGGCAAATAAATCAGAACAAAGACCAAAACTTACTGAATCACCTAGAGCTCTCTCTTATATAGAAGAATCACCCATCTGAAGTTTTTCACGTTTAAAACAGACAAGACCTTTCACAAGACTCAACAAAAACAATATAATATGGAGAGAGGTAGCATGCACACAAAATTCCGTTTTTCAGTGCCTTTAGATCATCGAAGGGAACTAACAGTGAGATTTTTGCTAGGACTGCGTTCCCTGCACAGAGCCTGGCACATATGGTCTCCTTACTTTGAGCTTGCCCGTACTGCGAGCGGTCAGTACATCGCGGGAAACAGATAACCAGCCTATCTACCAACAAGAAACACGAGGGGAAGAAGAATTTAAGGGCTCCTGGGTACTTCAAACTACCCTAGTTACATGATTCAGCAGCTGCAAAGATCTATCAGATTCCGCAGAGGCACTCTACTTACTGCAGAAGACTGTAGCGTTTTGTTTAAAACAACTTTCTAAAGGACAAATAGATAGGAGAAACTTGCAGGAAAACGAGAGGAGTTTTTCTTTCGCTGATCTGTACAACAGGCAGATGCACGCGCGCTAAGTGGAGTCCGCACAAATCTGAGGCGAAGCGAAAGCACGACAGGTAACACACAGAGAGGGCAACAACCCAAACCCCAAACTAGAACCTCCGCCGAAACATAAGCCTTCGTCTCCCCACCGTTTGCTTCTGAATGACAAAGGCGGCGGACAATTCTCGCCCGACTGCCGGGGAGCGGGACCCGCTGACAGGGCACCTTCCCAGGGCACTTGGAAAGGTGGGATGCGATTTCGAGCACCTGGAAATCAGACACTGACCTGAGGGTGCGGTTACCGGCGCATCCGCGGCGCTCCATGGCGGCGGGCACGCAGCTGGTGAGCTCGGTCCAGTCGGCGTGCAGCCCGCAGCTCCAGCCGGTGGAGAAGCGGGAGAAGAGCCAGGTGTCCTTGTCGCCGCCCGGGCGGTGGCAGGCGCACTTCTTCTGCCCGGCCCGGCAGTAACAGGGCTGTTCCAGGTGGATGTTGCGCACCAGGTGCCGCCCGAAGGTGGTGCCGCCCGTCTTCTGGATGTGGAGGAAGACGATCACGTCGCGGCCCCGCATGTCGAACCGCACCCGCCGGCACAGCTCTCCCCGTGCGAACGGGAACTTGGCCGCCAGCCGTGGCAGCGCCGCCGCCTCCTCCTCCTCCTCCCGCTCCGCCGGGCCCCCCCCGCGGCGGGCAGCCGAGGCCGCCGGGCGGCGGGGGCAGGCGGCGCCGGGGCAGGCGGGCGACACGTACTGGTAGACGATGAGCAGGAAGAGCAGCGCCAGCAGCGGCGGCAGCAGCCACCTGTTGAAGCGCTCGTCCATGGCGGGTCGCGGGGACGGCGCGACGTGGGCTCAGGCGCTGCCGAGCGCTGCCGAGGCGGCCGCCCCGCTCGGATCCCGCAGCCGAGGGGCGCCCGGCTCCCTCCCGGACGGCATGGTCCTGCCGGGCGGCCGCGGCTCGCCCCACTCAGCCCAGCGCGGCGCGCCGCATCCCGCCCGAGGCAGCCATCACGCGCCCGCTCCCCGCGGGGGGGGCGAAGGCGCCGAGCGCCGTTCCCCGGGACGCGCTGCCGACTGCAGCGGCGGGAGCAGCAGCTCCCGACACCAATCCCGCTCCGCCGGCAACTCTGCAGCCCAAACACACCGCTCGGCTCCCGGCGGGGCGCGCCCCGCCCCCGCCCGCTGGCCAATCGGGGAACAGCCGGCCGCCCCAACGGCCAATGGGCGGGCGCAGCACGCCGGCCCTGCCGCCAATGAGCGCGGGCGGCGCGTGCGGCGGAGGCGGTGGGAGTCACTCCTCGCGCCCTTCCAGGTGCCGGACGGGACCGGCCGCGCGTGAGTGGGCGGGGGGAGGCGGGGCAGCCAATGAGGCGCCGGGGGCGGAACGAAAGGCAGCCAATGGGGTGGAGCGGCGGCGCCTCCAGGTGAGCGAGGCTCTGTTAAATTCCTTCGCGTCCCGTTGTTTTTCCTCAGCGAAAAGGTATCTTGTACGGTTCGCGGTTTCAAGCCTGTGTTTATAACCCCGAGTGGCTCACACAAGCAGGTCGGACCACCCCGCAGGCTAACTAATTAATTGCAGATTATAACTGATTCGCCTTGCTTCTGGTTCTTGCGGTCTTCAGAGCACGAAGTCGCAAGTGCTGAACTGATTTTGGAGAAAACTTTTATCTTCCCGAGGCACTAATATTGGCTCCCCAGCAGCTGCTCTGTTAACATTTCACAAGTCCGTTTTTCAATCCCTTTCGCATATTTACAACAATCCACTGCTTGAAACTGTGCTGCTTTCCCTATTGAAAACTAATTTTTTGAATGTCTATTCAAATCTTTAGCTCGCAGGTCCCACTTAGCTGAGTTTTGCCAAAAAACCCCTCACTGTTTTGCCTGCAATGAGTTCTCCATAATTTTAAAAGTCTATTACAACCACTTCATAACCAAAACCAAGCCTCGTACGGCTCCTTAATTATAATATATTAATATGCAAAGCATTTTGTGTTAGAACTGATTGCACATCTCGGTTATTTAATTACAGAATGCCTTATTTACTGAGGGATTAATTAGATATCTGACAGTGCTAAAGCAACTTTCTTCCTTCACTCTGAGGACAACTTCACCTCTGGAAGGCTAATAACAGAAAAGCAGCGCCTTCCCCTGGGACCATTTAATTTCAGAACTTATAAAAATAGACAAATTTATTTTAAGCTAAAGATTTTTATATGAAAAGCAAGAATACTTGTACTCTTGGAATGGAGTATTTGCTCTCATTAAAGCTTGCCAGAAGTAATAGAAATTACCATAAAATTGTCGAAAACTTTAGTGTTGCAAGGTGTCCCCAAGAACAACAGCCTACACCACCCAGCCTTCAAAGAGACAAATATGGCACATGCATGCTTCCAGTGCCACACAGCAGTGTTACAATATTACACCAGTAAAAGTCTGAGAGTGGCATATTTTTGGGTCTTGCCAAAACATGAAAAGAGATGATGCACTTCTATCTTCTGTGAAATTTTGTACAAAGAACGCCATGTATTACCTGGTGAAATTCATCCTTGTACAGCCACACACCACAGTACTGGCAGCCCAATCCCTTCATCCTTTGGAAGAAGAATGCAAAGTCTGGTGTCAAACCAACCTCTTCAGTCTTCTTCCTCTAATAACAAGAGGTGTGCACCCACTGACTCTTACCAAAGTCATCATCATCATCATGGCTAGGCTTCACGAACGAAGATTTGGGAAGGCTCCATCCACATTTGTTGCAGGCATGCTGGTGGCTTATGAGGCCAATACGAGACAGACATATCCGATTGCAAAAGGCACAGCAGAAAGACTCCTTAGATGGTGTATTCTGCATGACACGGTTCTTTCTGCGTTGCCTTTTCTCCTCGAGAGTGATCCTGCGTGTGTTCTCAAAGGAGACAGCTGCGTTATAGATGGTGTGTCTCCAGGCCGCCCGATTGGAGGTCAGAGTAGACCAGTTGTGGTGATCAATATGGCCAAGGCTGAGATGTTGTTTCAGGGAGTCCTTGTATCTTTTCTTCGGGGCTCCTCTCTTGCGGCAGCCAGTGGCAAGTTCACCATAAAGCAAGATCTTAGGGAGGCGGTGGTCCTTCATCCTGGAGACGTGTCCTGCCCAACACAGCTGTGTTCTCAGTAACATGGCCTCAATACTTGTGACTGCTGCTTGCTCTAGAACAGATGTGTTGGTCACATAGTCTGACCAGTGGATGTTTAGGATTGTGCGGAGGCAGCGTTGATGGAAGCGTTCTAGGAGACGCAGGTGGTGGCAGTAGATGACCCATGATTCGGAAACATACAAGAGAGTAGACAACACTATGGCTTTGTAAACACTGATCTTGGTGCTTGTTAAGTATAAACCAGCAATTTTGCCTTGGAAAATTACCATATTCTTTGCCAGCACAAGCAGCAGAGCACCTATCTTTTCTTTAGAGAGACCAGACTCTCTTCTCTGCTTTGACCACCACCAAGCTCACTTGTTTTCAGACTCCCTGAGCCTCCCAGGTGTGGACTTAGTGAGGTTGCCTCTTAACCTCTCCCTTTTACTAGGTGACAGGATGCCTGTCCCAGAGGAATTTAAATACTTATACATGTAAGATACAGTAGCATTTTGTTCTCACCTCAGCCTATTCATTACCTAACAAGCAATATGGGTAAATTCGTATTTGAAATAAAACACTGCTAAAAGATTGAGGTTGAATTATGTCTCATCATGCTTTTAGTAAATACGGAAATGCTATTATAATTTAAGATTTTCTCCGATTGATGACACTGTACCTTCATCTCCATGAAAAGGAGCTCAAAGCTAAGGTTGCAAAACACAGAAATAATGAATTTCAGTTAATTTTTAAATTCTTTTTTATTTAAACTTACTCAAGACAGTTACTGATTCATGAAGACTGGCAAAAAAAATTAGTGGAAATTACATACAAGAGAAGAAAAAATATTTATAATGAGGTTTAGATGAAAAATTTGACTTTTAAAAAGCTCTCCTTTCTCTGAAACTAGCAAAAAGTACTTGCAGTGCCACATGAATCAATGTGTTTATGCAGCTTACAAAGACAGGCTTTTACTTAATGAATTTTAATGTCCTTAATGGCAGTCTGTGGACCATGATTTGTGTAGAGCCACAACCCAGAGAAGATCCAACCACCACCCAGGTCTTCCCAACTGCACATAGGGTGTGCAGTTACACCCCAAGTTATACTGAACGTGGCCCTAGTTTGGATAGCAGCTGGGGGTCTCGAGTGAACCTGGGTCTCATCATACTCATCAGAGGCTAAGTATCCCTACACAGAGAATGTAGTGTCTTCATTGGTAGTAGTTTATATTCTCTTTATAGAGGTCCACATTACTGCATAGGGCCCCGTTGTATTAGCACCAATGAAACAATGATACGGGTCATTTTAGAAACAGTCATGTTTCTGTCATTTTAATTGGAACACAACTGGATTCAAAATTAACGCCTAAAAATTGCAAACACTGTTCAATACCAACATTTCCCCTTTCACTCATCTATAAATCTCCAATGAGACTTTAATTACAAGAAAAATCCAAAGTCAGTTACAAGCTAGTTTTGAGATACTCTTACAAAATGAATGTAGGTCCTGTAGATTTTCTGTGGATTTACCATGATGGTGGTAAGGCACTGGAACAAGTTGCCCAATTGTGGATGCCCCATTCCTGGAAGTGTTCCAGGCCAGGTTGGATGTGGCTCTGAGCAACCTGGTCTAGTGAAAGATGTCTCTGGCCATGCCCAGGGGGGTTGGAACTAGATGATCTTTAAAGTCCCATCCAACCCAGGCCATTCTATGATTCTATTATTTAAAAATAAAACAATTACACATAAGACCTGAGATCCTTTTATTTCCAAGATAATAATTCTCCAAGATCCTATGCTGTCAGCAGATATCTCAGAGTTCACCAAGCATTCAAATAAAATAATTCTTAAATTACCTATTCTTCATGACAATTTCAGGCAGGATACCTTCACCTGTTAAAATTTACATACCAGCTCTACTGTCATTTCTACCAGAGACATGCTGACAAGTAAAAATGTGCACAGAAAATTAGTTTACAATTCCAACACAATGTGTCCCTTCTTGTCATTTCCTAGGTAACACTCAATATATTTTCCAAGTTGCTAAAAACAAAAATTGGCATACTTACAATTTATTTTAAAGGATAATGCAGTATTTGCTAGTCTGAAGCAATGGGCATGTGAAACAGTATCAGTGTTCAAATTTCAAGGTTTGTACAAAATGCATGAGTCAGCAAATAATATTATGAAGCAAAGGTACAAAAGCATGATTTCATTTAGCAATTACCTGTCTGATAAGGTTAATATCTAATAGATCTGTTAATGTAAAATTAAAGTGACACCTACCTCACACTGGTTTCTTTAAATTATTTATCACCGCTTGACCTGAGCTGTTTCAATGCTTGTAGCCATTTAAGATTTCCAATAAACCAATTTTTCATTGTGCAGCGAGTCCCAGGTGTTTCTCTTGTCATGAGGATACAAATTGTTAAATTAATAAATGCACACTAACTGCAATCATCTCTCTGGGATTAATTTGTTTTAATGTTTAGAATATAAACCTCCAGTATTTGTTGTCGGATTAAATTTCAGTATGTGCACTTACCAAATCTTCATTTCAATGGTACATTGAGGGCCGCATTCTTCCTCTTAAAACAGTTTATGCATCACACTGCCACCAGTCTTTCTTCTTGTAAAGTTGCATTTCATCATAACGCTTGTTACTTTTCACTTCTCTTGCTTGCCATTCTTTTTCTGGATGTGGTAATTTTATTAAACCTATGACCACCTTGAATTTCCTTTAATTATAACGCAGCCACTTTAGACAAAATGTTGTCAGCCAATTTCTTGTCCGTGTGCAGGGACTTCTGCAAGTCACTCCTGCATGTTTTTCTTATGAGAGAAAGGATCAGCTATATTCTGCCTGTGTAAGACAATGACCTTAGACAACTGGAACATCACAAATCACTTTCAACATTCTAGTATTTTTCTTTGTTCATTTGTTTGTTTTTGTTTACAACCATATAACTCCCCATAGGAATAATACAATACCTTTCAATACCTTTCTTTAAGTTACAGTTGTTGGGAAGGTAATTTCCCAGAAATGGAACATATCTGGAAATTTTGAGCTAGATCTTTTAGATCAATGCCAAAATAAGAAATTTAAAGGTAGATCTTGTTTCTACCATGTAAACTTGGTCATTTTTGCTCTTGCACCAGGGATCATTCCTGGGCTTTGTAACGTGGACATCTAGCAGAATAAAGAATGACAAAATGTTCTAACCATGTTTGTGCATGTGCCAACTAGCATTCTCCCAAACAGCTCCTGGATGTAATTTGGGAGTCAAACCATTCCAGAAATCATTTCCAACCAGCACTCAGTGATGACCAAGATTACAGCTTCAGTGTAGGTCAGACCATGTCATGCTATTTGGCCTCAGTACCCAAGGCAGTTCCTGGACATGTTTAGTTTACTAATGTAGACACCACCGCTGAGCATTTGCAGGTTTCAACTTAAGTAAGAAAAAATTTATGTTCCCTCTCTTGCCTTTTGTACTGTGGCATAACCAAGCAAGGATGATGTGAGGCATGACCAGCACCTGCAAATTAGCCAAACAGCCTCTGGCTGCTGTTGCCATTCAAAAGATGTGTGTGGCTTCACGATATGGCCAGATATAGTTGGTGAGTGTGAAGATACTTTCAGTGAAGTTAGAAATATTCCAGTTAAAAGATGCCATATCAAGTGACTGGCAGCAAATGCTGGTCTTGCACAAAGGGAGAAAGCATAAAGTCAGAAATGCAGGGTAGGGTTTTTTTGTAATCCCTAAACATAGGGTGTTTGTGTATGCTCTCTACAACCAGCATCTGCAACAAGAAGGCCAGAGGAAAGCATTTCAAAGGACATAGCAAATTGCTCTCTAATTTCTGCTCTCTGCACAGAACTTAGATATACTTAGACGCATTCCTTCCAGCTCTCAGCCTCCTGAATCCTGCAATATTTATGATGCAAAGTCTAGAGTGTAGAGAAGTTTTTGTGGACTTATTACAGATCAAAGCCATGTCACCTGCACCACGTCCACATTTATTTTTTCACATCTGGGTACTAGAAGAGATGCTTCAGACTGAAAATCATGTGAAGGATATTGTTACTGCATTTTTCATATGGCATTTTGGTTTTCCTAGTAAAGAACAGTCTAACAGCATGTGATAAACTCCATGTTTGAAGGTAAAGTTGTTAAAGTCAATGCCCAAGTTCCCATAGTGCAGCTTCCTCCCAAGAATTGACTCTGATCAGAGAGATCAATGCACAGAGAGATCTGGCTCCTCTGAAATTGATACATGCTTCCTTCTGTCTAGCAAAAACTAACAAATATCCCTATCAGTATTCCCACCAAGACCCCAAAACTACTCATATAACAACGTATAGGAATTGCAAGACTGTGTAACACTGCCACCTGGTGATAAGTGTCACAGAAGTATTTTCTTATGCCTAGCATCACACAAAAACATTTTGCTTTCTTTCGGGTGGTCTTAGTCTGTAAGTCCCCATCAAACATAACTTATCTCACTATCACTTTATCTTGAGCACTTCTGCCTGTGTCTAGAAGTCAAATTACTAAGGTTTTCAAAGTTGTGCAGGTCGTATCTTGTCTTTTCCTTCAGGACAGACTTTTAGATGTGCCTTGGACAGAGTCTATCTTGATACAAATCCTCATCACAACTCTATATAAAGTTTAGAAACTTTAGTGTCTCCTGAGAAACAAATATGAATTAATATTAGAAATTATCCACTAGGCTTTCTCCCTCTTTTTTTTTAATCTTTTCAGTCTTTAGGACGGGATGTAAAAATAATAAAAAAAAACCCAAAAAACACACAAACAAACCAACAAAGAAAAGAAAAAGCCCCGATAGCAACGACAAAAAAAATCTTCCAAGAAGTTGCCCTCTCCAAAATGGAAAAAAAATTATTTCTGTAGTACATGATCTCAGATTCTTTCATCTGATCTCTATGGGATACAGGTGAAAAATGAAGAAAAAGCATTGCAAATGGCAGATCAGGCTCCACTTCTAGCACCCCTATCTGGCTTTCACAGCTGTCTGCAAGTCTGAACCTTTCTTTTATAACTGACCTCCACCTTCTTACTGAAAATCACAGCAAGTTGAGAACCGTTATCGCTTTCTGGCTTGCCACTATTTCTTACTAGATGTTTCCTGGATTCATTTCAGCAAGTCAACCTGGATACTTTGAATTCAAGAACTGCACTTTTTTATGTGCTCCTATGAGAGCTTTTAGAACACTTCAGCCCCCTTCTTTGGGGATTTTTCTTAACTCATTCATATTTACCTAACTATAAGCTTCTATAAGCACATAAAGGCATATCATCAGTGGTTCTTCCCTAACGGACAGCCATACAAAGATTTAATATTGTCTTTTTGTGTATTTATAATATATAGAAATGGTATTATTTATTCTTTAAATTATTCTACTAAGATCAGTGAAATACTGGTCCTGTCATCAGATAAAAGTCCAGCTGGACTTCTGGAAAATGCTGAGAGGAATTCAAGTTTAATGATGAAGAGATGTAAGTTATTTTATAGCTGGGGCAGCAGCAGAATACTCTTATTATCTCAAATCTGGCCAACCTACAAAAGTCACAACACAGAGAAGTCACCAGTACTGTAGTTATGTATGTAGTATGAGTACATGTTAGGTACTCATACCAAGTTTGAAGTCTTGGTTTGAGACATCCATCTCCAGCACTAATTTATCCTATTATCTTGGATTAAAGGAACTGTAATTACCATAAGAACTGTGAATTTTAACCTATAACAGCAAACTGTGGCAGCAAATGTCAAGATACAAATAGTTCCCCTAACCCTCAGCTGAGGGAAGCATCTGTTGGCCTTGCAGTCTGTCTGCAACAAACCAGTGACTAGGAAAGAAATATGAGAAGGAAGAAAAATTGTTCAACACTGTGACAGGTTTGAGATGAATAAACTGTAAATTCAGAGAGAGAGTTGAGGTGAAGATTGCTTGACTGTTTGTTCAGATTAAGAATGGGCAAAAAATAAGGGAATAATTCTCTGGCTGGCAGAAAAAGGAGATCAAAATACAGATTGGTCAAAGCAGCTTGTTTGACCAGTGGGTCTAAGGGCACCTGAAGTAAACGTGGTTTAGTGAGGAGAAGCATGTAACTACAAACTACCAACACTGTATGTCATCTTGTGGCAAAAGAAAAGCTGAAATAGAAAGAGAATTGCACTGCTAAGAGAAGACAGAGACGGTGCACAGCAGTATAGTCACATTGTGGCTTGCAGACCAGTGATGGTGAGTGAAATATCAGAATTTGATCTGTAAAACAATTAGCAGCCCTGCACACTCATTTGTGCTTATGTGCAAGCATAACTGGGAATTAATATATTTTAAAATATTTGAATTGATGTTTATGATAATAACATAAAAATTCATATGCATTTACAATGTATTTTATTTGAATCCAGATGTTTTTAGCATAATTATCATTGTCTCTCCCACCTGCTAAGAAATAGAACCTCAAGTTTATAGCAAAATTGTGGGGAAAATAGAAGCTTACACTTTCTTTTGGAAGGAAGACTCTTAGAAAGACCCTTTCAGAAAAGTTTGCCATCAGCAGGCAGGATCTCACTTTTCATTCTTTAGTATCAGAGTAAACCTATCATTTAACCTTAATAGTTTCAGAAAGCCTAAATTTATCAGCCTAATATAATTTAGTAAATTGTTTATGATAACTGTCAGTTATCAAAATTATAGTATGAATAGCAGTTAACAAATGTGAATAACCAGTACCAGCAGTGTATTTCTGATTCAACTTAATTTAATCTAGGAAACCACAATCAAAGAATAATGGAAAACCAAAATAAAGCCAAGGTTTCCAGACAGAAACCTATCTTTATTACAAACTAAAAGATAAACATAATTTTCCCTTAGTTTGAGATGTTAATTCTATGTGCTTATCATATATATATATATATATACACACTATATATGTATACACAATACCTGTGTATAATCTTAGAAGTTAGACAAATATCTGTCTAGATGCATGACCATTTTATTTTAGCAATGAAGATATTAAAAAGAGGATGCATCGAGATAGCATGCACATAGTATTAATTCTTTTGCCTTCTCTTTTTTTCTTTCTTTCTGTGTATTCAGTGTCCCATAGTCTGGAACTGCACATTGCTCCTTCAGCAGCACTAGGGTGGGATGAAAAAGCCCATCCCACTGCCCTTACCTCACCACTGCAGTAAACCTTCAGGGCTGGGAATCCCTCTACCAGAAGAAGGATACAGGAGATAGCATTAGCAGAAGGTAGCTCTTTAGGGGTTAAACGATTTACTTTTCTTTAATAACCCTTCATTTTTGCCCTCAAAGTTTATCTACATTAAAATATTCTAAATGTAGTGTGTTTCTCTAAGTCTAATTATATGCAGCATGTGAAAACATATTTGATAATCACATTGCTAATTATGTGCAATCACTTCAACACACAGGTGCACAGCTCCAGAAATATGCATATTTAAATCTCTTAATAGATACATGTAAATCACAAATTTGCAGTTAAATTTAAGTGTTTGGTGGCCCCTTATTTCCCTGGGACTGTACTTCCTCTGATTTTTGAGTGGTCAGTGCCATTGGAACCAAAGAAACGTGCTGTGCTATTACAAACCTGGAATTTAATTTATCTGTGTACATTCCAGTGCTTAAAAACTGTAATTCCTGTCTTTTCTATGGTGTATGAACATTTTTAAGTACACATTTTATCATGTCTTCATGGATACAGCATGCTGATTTCAAAGATACGGGAATCATAATTCTTAATTTTTTTCTGGGAGCTTTAATTCTCACAGTGTTCCTATAGTATATATTTGCCTGGAATATGTGAATGTGTGTTTTCCAGATTAGATTTAACTTCAGGGAGTTTCTTAATGTTTTAATAACAGAAGGTCATAAAAGACTTGAGTAATAAATTAATTTTCATTATATTTGTAAGAGCTTGTGGCTGCACTTTTTGCTTCTCTTTCATTTACACGTAACTGTTATTTTTTACATTGATTTTTAAAGCTGCATTCACAAAATGGATTGTAATTAACTTTGTGCATAAATCATAAAAATTGAAAATTTTATATAGTCAGATTAACTGAAAAGGACATAAACTATTAATATGCATCATTTAAAAGTAATGCTCCTATGTTGCCTCTAAAGATATTCAGCATAAATCACTGGAAGAATAGCCTTAGATTATTTTTCCATAAGCATTCTTTTTCACATTTGGGAAGTGAGCTGAAATGACCCCTGACAGGTGAGAAACCTATCTAGTAGTTTGCTTCTAACATTCCCAAAAGGAGAGACAGATAGAAGAGACACAGCAAAATCTGAAAAGCAGCATTGGAATTTGTTCCACTGGAAACAAATCCATCATATTTCACACAATAAAGTAGCATGGCTTATTCTGTTTTGCTTTACCTACACAAACCTTTAGTTAAAATAAATTACACTTAAGAGTCACAGAATAGTTGTTTAGGAAATTACTCATGCCAACCACCATAACAGCATTCCACTAGCTTTTCGCTGACACAGTAAGCCAAATAGAGACTTTTCTATAAAATCCTTCTTATAAATAGCACTACAGCTCAAGCTGGGTGCCCCCAAAGAGGGACCCCGCACAAAGAAATCACTGAGCAATTATACCCTTACAACCTAAGTTCCCCACCCCATCAGTTGTATCCCTGCAACTGATTGCACCAGCAGTAATATTAGGGTAACAGTGGGGAAAACCTGAAACACAGGAAATTCCATCTGAATATGAGGAAAAACTTCTTTACTTTGGCAGTGACAGAACACTGGAACTGGCTGCCCAGAGGGGTTGTAGAATCTCTTTCTCTGGAGGTATGCAAAACCTGCCTGGATGTTATTCTGTGCAACCTGCTCTAGGTGAACCTACTTTAGCAGGGGTTTGGACTAGATGATCTCTAGAAGTCCCAACTCCACATTTCTGTGATTCTGACTGGGGTCTTCCTGTTCTTCATTGGGTCCCTTCACTATCTCTAGGCGAGACGTTTTCTCTTCTTGTCTCTAAGATTGCAGCTTCTGCTGATGATTGTACTTCCCTCGTCTTCTGGTTTGAACTGGCTCTGGGGCCTTCTTTTACTTGACCAGGTAAAAGTTCAACATATCTAGGTGAAAGTTCACAGCTTGCAGCCTACAGCTTCAGCAAATTAAGCTAGTAACACCAAGGAAGTTATGCTAAGCAAGTTCTATGTAAGTAGCATACCAAATCGCACAGCGTAGTTTAGATTGGACAAGTGCACCAGAGGGCTTCTTGTTCTATTTGTGCATAAAGCAGGGTCAGCTTCAAAGTTACCTCAGGTTGCTTAGCACCTTTTCCAGTCAAGAGTCACAGGATCATAAAAGACAGGGTGTAATCCTAAGTGTCACCTCTCTCTGAAATTAGAACGACACAATGCAGAGGGCTTTGGAAAGTCATTCTCATCTGGTGAGACACTGGAACAGGTTGGCCAGAGAGGTGGTGGATGCCCCATCACTGGAAACATTCAAGGTTTGTTTGAACAGGGATCTGAGCAACCTGATCTACTGGAAGGTGTCCCTGCCCATGGCAGGGGAGATTGGACTAGAGGATTTTCGGTGGTCCCTTCCAACCCAAATTACTCTATGATTCTATGATCATTTTAAGAAGCGCGTTATAGATTTCATTCCTGCATTAGAGGTGCACTAGCAAGATATTCAGTGGGAAATGAGCAATAAACACAAGATTTCTTCTGCTGGGTGCTCAGCCACACACAGACTTTGAGCCAGCTGGTCCTGGCACCCTGGCTTCTGATGTGACCCAAATGCTGCTCCGGCAGAACCTGGAACAGAGGGTTACTGCAGAATTTACCTCTTCAGGAGCTCATGCAGTGGTTTCTTGGTCCTGCCAAGTCTCTATTTCCTCCTGAGGCAGGAGCTGCTATGTCAAATAGCCCTGCCTCTCAGCATATGCTGTCACTGGAGAACCCTGGATGGTGCGGTCTGCATCCTGCATAGGTGAAAATATGACTGAAATTCTGAACCAGTTTACAAAGGATAGAAGAGTTTCTTCAAAGAAAAACTGCACTTGGCTTTATGGAGACAGTCTGCAGTCCTCACTTCTGTCAAAAGTGACTTGGTTGAGTGCACATTCAGGACTCACTGGCTAATTTTCCAACTTACTTTTTTTTAGGTATTCTGGAAAGGATTCAGAACTCGGCTCACTGATCTGACTAAAAAGGAAAAATCACTGATATACTTCATTGTACAGGTATTTAATATTTTCCACCTTGCATGTAGCAATAGCACCTTTTGATTCTTACATGATAGGCTTACAAATCAAATCCTACTGCCCTATTCTGGGAAATATTGTATTTCCTCTGTGAATACACTTATACCTTCACACTGAAGTCTTTTTTGATGCTGTTGGGGCACTATGTGGCCAGAATTGTTCTGAGGCACTTCATTGCACATATAAGCTTATGAACTAATGTAAAAATACACAACTTTGTACTTTTTGTTTATAAATTTTCTATCTCATGAAGTAATAATCTCCCAAACATTTGCATGTGACAAACCTTGCTTAAAATACAAGTATGTGATTGTTACTTGAATCATCAACAATGGTGATTTAATAGCCCTATAGTACATTTCGGACTATTTTTTTTGTATCACTGGTGTATCACCTGTGTTTCTCTCACTGAGCACATAGACAAATTCACAAGTTACAATCAGGGAAAGAAAGAAAAATATTCTTTTTTTTTTCAACACCTGAAAACTTCACAGAGTACTGTAAATAAGAGGATAACTATGAGCTCACGCCAGTTAACAACCAGGACTGTTAGTTGGCATCAGAAGTGCCAACTCATTATTACATGATGAACTTGAACCAGTAATAATAAGCTAAGATTTAGCTTAGGCAAACTCAGAAAAACCTGCAATCTTAAAGATAAGCCCTATTTTTATCTACTGGTACAGTTAGTTGCTCAGATTTGGCATGGTAGGAGCCAGTACAATCCAGAAATCAATAAAACCACGCTGTCTTGTTGGCACAGCAGGGCAGTGGCATTGCTTATGAACTTGAGCTGGTGTATGCAAATAGAGCTGCATTCCCCATTACAGCCACATTTTACTGTTGCCCACTACACAGTACAGATAGGCCCAGAGTTCCATAGGAAGTTTGTTGATCTGGCCCAGGAAGTATATTCTTTTAGATTTCTGAGATGGGTCATTTTAAATAAGAAGCTGTAATTCCTGTGTTTATTTTACAAAGCTTCAGTTGCTTTTCTTTGTTGCTTCAGTTGCTTTTCTTTTTTTCAGTAAACGTTGGAAAGAGAAGCATCCTGGGAGGAGGATGTCACTGCAGCTGTATGTGTGGGCATAGCAAAGCAGCATAAATTCTGATTGTTGCCACAGCAGGTTCTGTGAGCTGTTGAAACTAGGCTTATGTTACTTCTGCATCAATTTTTCTTTCACTGGCTCGTCCCTGTAAATCAAAATGAAAAGTTAACAGACTATGAAATATATTTTGCATTGTTTATTCCAAAATACCTTTATCTTGAGATATGCTAATCAAATAACCATGGCTGGTCTTTAATGGAATGGACAAAAAGTATGCAGTATGGCATCCTTAATCTCTTAGGGAAACACCTCAAATGCCTGTCATAGGAGTGACATTGACAGGTTCTGAAGAGATTGGCCTCCAATCTCACAGCAAGATAAAAGGGTGCCAGCAGTCACTGCTCAGGAGGCCGTCAATTAATAACTGGGTAAGAGGTATATATTTTGACTAATATTTGACATTTACATTACCTCCAAGTTAGAGAGAAAGGGAGCCTTTCACCTCAAAAATTGTTTTCAACCTGTTAAAAAAATAAAGTTTTATTTTCAGCTAACTGCATATGCTGATGAAGCTCAACTTATTTTCACTTATTGTTACTATTTCTATTAAATAGACATAGTTCACTGTGACTTATACTATAAAACATTTGCATCTTATCGAGAAACATTCATTAATCACTCTCTCTATTCACACTGAAACAGCTATGATAATCAATTCCTATTTGCACAGCTGTGATATGAATAATTTTAAAATTTTGCTGTAATTGTTCTTCTGCTGAAAAATGGTTTCAGAGGACTCAGGGTTTTTTCACATATATATATATGGAATGTATGTACAAGAATGGCCAAATATTATTTGGAATACTTAATTACATAAAATTCTGCTGTTGAAATGAAGATTAAGTCTGCTCTCTATCTTCTATGTTTGCACACTGCTTAACAGATTAATATCTGCCTTTGTCAAATACACAGAAACAGATTTGTGGCTCTTTGTGGCTAGAATGTAGCTAAGGTACCACAGCAAAGGGAAAATGGATAAATATGCAAGAGCTTTTATAAGGAATGTAATGTTCTGTTACAACACTGTATTTCTTTCCAAGGAGCAATCCAAATTGCACCTTAAACAATGGATCGGGTTGCCTAGAAAGGTTGTGCAGGAGCCAGCCTTGGATTTTTTCCAAGACTTGACTGGAACTCAGAGCTGACCATGCTCTGAGCAGGAGGCTGGACTAGAGACCTCCTAAGGTCCCTTCCAACTTCATTTCACCTATCTATGATCATAAATTTTAGGCACCTAATAAAACAATAATCCTAAATGCAAGAGGGAGATCTCAGCAGAGATATTCTTTTTGTCTAACAGAGATCTCCGAATTTAAGCAGAAAGGATCTTTTCTCAAGAGAACTACTGGACTAGCTGTTTTCTTCAGTTCACCTCAAACTAATGACATGACCTTTGATTCAGAGCTACCACTTTGTCTTGCCACTGAACTCAAAGATTCAGTATCTCCATAGCCAGTGCCAACAGATTTTGTCTTCTTGTATGGCAAATTATAAATTGTCACAGCTCAAGATGAAACAAGTGCAAGCTATTAGGAGTTCACATTTAAACAACAATAGCAGCCTCTTCAATATCAATATAAACCAAAATGTAACAGAGCAACTTTATATAGAAAACCAATTGATAGATAAGGGTAATGTAGGTGCATCCATCATCACATTGTATTGCATGGAGTTATGAAAAATGCATGGTAAATGTATATACATGGTGAACGTGCTTAGTACATTTCAGTTTTGGCTGAAGAAGCAGTAAAAAAGCAACACGTCAGTAATTCTTTAACTATAGAAGGATTGATAGGGCTGGAATGTTTTTTGGTAGGTGGCCAATATAAACCAGTTATGGCCCATTCTGTGCAGAACTAGTGTAGTGTGAGTTCTACTGAGTCTGTCAAATGCATTTTGAACTTTGCTAGGGAGTGGTGGAAGTGTGTTTTATCAGTTCTTCGCATGTGGTTCTACTTTCTATGGACGCAAGAGTTTGGCCACGTACACTGGTTATTAGCACAGAAACACAAGGGGTCCAAACTTATTCACCTATACAGCACTCTTGCTACGCCATCTCTGTTAGCAGCAGCAGCAACTTCTGAATCATCAATATGAAACAAAAAAAGCTGCTTAGACAGTTTACCACAACCTTTCTTTGTATAAAAGATGCTGAATTTTGTTATTTCTAATGGCCTTGCATATGAACTCCTGTGGTTTTCATTATTTCTGCAGAGGTGTGTGAAGGGTTCACTGCCAGTTTACTTATATCAACCTATTTACATTAAAGTTGGCATAACTGATGTGTCACAGTGGTACCTGAAAATTATGTGAGGCCTTATAACAGCACAAATTTGTGAGAGCAGATCAACCACAAAGGCCCCAGACTGAATTTACATATGAATGACCCTTGTGGATGTATTTTTCATGTTTTTGCATTACAAACACCCAGAAGCATGTTAAGTACATGCATTTTGCTAGGGCAGAGCTTTATACCTTTGAGATGAGCACTAACAAAACAAACTATACAATCCACAGCCTGCTCCCTCGAGTTGTGCCCTCACTGGCTCCCACCATCCACACAGCAGCTTTAGGCAGTCAGGAGAGGACTGTGCGCAAAACAAAGTTTATGCAGCAGTAAGATGTTCCAGGTTTCAGTTTCAAGTTTCATGACTGATGTTATAGAAAAGGCAATACCTCGTATTTTTAAAACAGCTGGAGGATTCTTCCTCCAGTAAATGACTATTGAGAGCTGCTCTGTATTCAAATCCCACAATACAGCTGCAGAAGCACCAGCCTCTTTTAGCTCTACTGTACAGCTGGGGAAAAATTGAGGAAGTGTAGGAGCTTTGTTGAGGAAATGGATTTAGCTACTGAGATTTCAGGCACAGATAAAGAAATTGAAGACTATGAGCCTGAACACTGTAAGGTAAGTTAGGTAGAAGGTAGAGGCATGGTTCCTGTGAAGCTCATGTTTATTGAGGAAAAAAACATGCAGTTAGGAAACAGAACACATTTCAAAATAGAGGTCAGTTTGGAAAACTTTGAGGGGGCAAAAATTAGGTACTTCCCCCTCAGTAGAACAACTATATGGTGAATATACATATTATGTATGAAGTTGCTCACACTTGCTAAGATCTTTATTACCATTTTTGCATCATCTGGAGTATGGTGTCCAGTTCTGGGTTCCTCAGTACAAGAGAGTCAAGGAGCTAATGGAGAGGGTCCAGCAGAGAGCCACAAAGATGATTAGGGGTGTGGAGCATCTCTCTTACGAGAGACTGAGAGCTGGGCATGTTCAGCCTGGAAAAGACTGAGAGGGGATCTTGTAAATGCATATAAATATCTCAAAGGCAGCTGCCAAGCTGATAGTGCCAGCTTCTTTCCAGTGGTGCCCACCAACAGGACAAGGAGCAATGCCCATAAACTAAAACACAAGAAGCTCCACCTCAAAATGAGGAGGAACTTCTTTACATTGAGGGTGGCAGAGCACTGGAACAGGTTTCCCACGGTGGTCGTGAACTCTCCCTCTCTGCTGACATTCAAAACCCACCTGGATGCATTCCAGGTTAACCTTCTCTAGCGGACTCTGCCTTTCCGGGGGATGGACTAGACGATCTTCAGATGTCCCTTCCAACCCTGTCAATTCAGTGATTCTGTGATTTTTTTTTCAGCCTGGTGAAGGCTGAGGGAAAATAGCCCTTTGGGACCCAGTCCAGGCAGCGGTACTAGGAGGTTTGGGGAGCGCCAGGGCAGGCAGCTGCTGTTCCGTGGACAACACCGTCGTGTCACTCCTCAGCTGCCTGCAGCCACCGCCGCTATACCCCACGGTGCGTACCGCAGTCAAACCTAAGTGCACCCCTCGCGAAGACCACACTTCCATAAAACAACCCGAAAAATAAGGAAACAAGAGCACTGCCGCGGGAGCGGGTCGACAACAGTGTCCGCCTCAGGGCGGGGGGAGGTAACGCCGCTCCCGCGCTTGCGCCCCCTCTCCGGCCCCGCGGAGCGCCGCCCGCTCGCCACCCCCAGCGCCGCGTGTCATCGCGCCGGCCTGGGCAGCCCCGCTATTTATGTGCCGTCAGGCGCTGATTGGCCTCGGGGCTGACCAATGGTCCAACAGCGAGGCCGCAGCGCAGCCAGTAGGAGCGCGGCACGGCCGTGTGGGCGGGGCAGAGGCGAGGGCCGTGTGGGACTTTGCTGTGGGCACCGCTGAGTGGCTGCTGCTCTTCATGGCGGGCCGGGCGCTGCCGCTGGCGCTCTTGCTCCTGCTTGCCCTGCTGTGCGCCCGGCCGAGCCTCTGCGGCACCGCTCCAGCCTCCTCCTCACAGCCCGTGACCGCTCGGCTGGCGGCGAAGTGGCCGGCGACCCCGCTGCTGCTGGAGGCGAGGTGCGTGCAGCCTCCTCCTCCTTCTCCTCCTCTTCCTCCCAGCTGCGGTTCCTGCCCCGGCTGTCTCCTGGGGGGCAGGACGAGGGAGGGGACCCCCTTTTCCCTCCGCTGAGCGGGAAGGCCGGCTGTCAGAGGGGGATGGCCGCGTTTCTCCCAGTCGGAGGGTGTGTTACAGTACTCCTTGGGTGTAAGGCTGAACTGTTTTCTCCCCTCGTAAAACGGTGTGGATGGTGCGGGCAGAGTCCCGCGCTTCGAGTGCGCTGTGCAAGCGGCTTCGTTTGTAGCCTGCTCAGACGTTTTGCAGGTCTTTAGGTTGAGGAAATGTAATGAGCCAATGTACACAATCACTGTCTTCCACTGAGTAACAGAATCTCTTCCATCTCACCCTTCATTAAATAATTTTAAAGGTATTGTGAACATGTGGAGCTGTAGTAGTAAAACATTTTTTTTAAAAAAGGGTATTGTTAACTTGTAATAATAGTTTCAGCCTGGAGAAGAGAAGTGTTCAGGGTGAACTAATTGTGGCCTTCCAGTACCTGAAGGGGGCCTACAGGAAAGACGGAGAGGAACTTTTTAGAAGTTGACACAACAAGGGATAATGAATTCAAACTGAAAGAGGGTGTGTTTAGATTATATAGAAGCAAGAAATTCTTTACTGTGAGGCATTGAAACAGGTTGTCCAGAGAGGCTGTGGATGCTCCATCCTCGGAAGTGTTCAAGGCCAGGCTGGATGGGGCTTTGAGCAGCCTGGTCTAGCAGAAGGTGTTCTTGCCCACGGCAGCGGGGTTGGAACTAGATGATCTTTAAGGTCCCTTCCAAACCCAAATCGTTCTGTGATTCACAATAGGAAGTGAACACAGTTTTATGTGTTTGAGACTTCCCTGCCTGTTTGCTTTAAATTTGTTTTGGTTTTAAACTTATTTGCTGCTGTTCAGAGAACTCCCATGAAAGGGAGAGCTGCAAGCTTCTGTAATCAAAGGAGGGGCAAACTTCCAAAGTAAAGATTAGAAAACAATTCAGTCATGCTACCAGGTGGAAGTTTTTGGCAGACATAAGCAGAGGGAAAATAAGCAACTGATGTTACCTTAAGGAAAAAAACTTAAAAAGCGTTACCAGTAAATTGTAGAATCACAGAATGGTTTGGGTTGGAAGGGACCTTCAGATAAAGATCTAGTTCCAGCCTCCCCGCCGTGGGCAGGAACACCTTTCACTAGACCAGGTTGCTCGAAACCCCATCCAAGATGGCCTTAAATACTTCCAGGAATGGGGCATCCTCAGCTTCTCTGGGTAACTTGTTCCAGTGCCTTACTGCCCTAAGAATAAAGAATTTCTTCAGTATATCTCACCTAAATTTCACCTCTTTCAGTTTGAAATTAAAAAATGAAAGAATGGTATTTGGAATAGAGCAAACTTTATCTTTTATGCTCTGTAAGAATTAAGCCATTTCAGAAATTGAGGATCTCCCCCCTGCAAAGCAAAGTAGACATTGCCATTGATGAAAGCCTGTAATGTAATGAAAAACTATAACCTGACAGAGTGTATGTTCTTATTTGTGTATTTAGCCACTATTAAATAAAGCTTGCTTAGTGAAGTGATTTTATTTATAACTGTATATTGGAGTAGCTGTGGAAAAATAAAGTGAAAAATTTGGGGGTTTTCTGTATCAAGAGAATAGTCTGCCTGTTTTACAGCTCTCATTGTTGACTTTGGATGGTAGTACTTTGTTCAAAATCTCTTTTAACCAAAGTACACCTCTGTTCAGTGTTTTATGCTACAGAGATGTTAGAAGGTTATTGAATATGTAACACTTGGTTGCTGCTGGATATTTATTATTTTAAACAACTGAAGGTTTTTACTGTGTTACATCTTTGGACAAAGTCAACCTGTAGACAATTCATTTTTATTTTTTAACAGTGAATTCATTGCAGAAGATGGTAATGAGAAGTTTTGGCAGTTCTTGGAAACTGTACGGGAATTAACAGTTTATAAGCAAGGAGGTAAGTTAAACAACATGCTAGTTTTTAATACATTATCTTGCACTGTATTTAGCTTTGAGACAGAACACATTAACTGGTTCCAGGCAGGTCAAGCCTAACTCTTCCATTATTGCTTATTAGATAGTTTTCTTTCAGAGAGTTGTAGCATATCCTTGAGAACAATACTTGTAGAGGAGTTAAAAAAAAAAAAAAACAAACACAAGATGAACTAAACTTACAATATGGAACAGAAGTGTAAAGATTAAAGATACCTATCTGAGTATGTGACTCAGCAAGAGCTTATAGGATATTGAGACTTCCTGTTTTCTCTAAGGTGGATGCTTGTAGGGGAGAGAATCCTACAAATAACTAAAGGAAAAAATTAAAAGAGTTACCAGAAAAGGCGTAATACTTGTAGATGGTATAGAGACTGTTTTCTAGCATCAATACAGTTTTCTAGCATCAATACAGGTGTTTTAGAATAAAGTTTTATCACTGACAAAATAGGATTAAAAATACCTTGCATGATTAGACAAATGAATATTGTTAGAAATTTGGAGAGAAGAACAAAGCATAAAAGAAGCATAAAAAGCCACCTGAGAAGATACCTTGGAGAGCAGTTTACTAGAAATGTCCATGGTAATGAAAAATCGAGAAACCTACCGACGGCTTTACACCAGGTCGGTCAGTATTAGACCCACTTGGTAGGTCAACAGATGAACAAGGTGAAAAAAAGTGTCAAAACAAGATGAGGCTGCTTCATTTTGCTCTTTACTTCAGAATAGTACAACACTTCAGGCATGAGTGTGAGGACCTAACACCACTTGTGGAAGAGACTTCAGGGAAATTGAATGTTAAATCAGTAGTTAAAAGCTAACAAATTGCAGAAAGATCATGTAGAAAATGGCAGTGAGAAATGAAGGTACGTGAAAAATGCTGTATAGGGGAGAGAGAACTTGAGAAACAATGTGTTTCGACAATTGTGACCGACTGAATAAAAGTTAAAAATTTGTGGTATCAATGTGAAAATGGTCTTTGAGTGCTCAGCACTGGCAGAAGTTGAGAAGCTGACAGAAAAGGCTGTGTCATTAGGGGGGCCTTTACAGGCTGGAGAGAGAGGAGAACAGAAACATCGGGAAATTCAGCAAAGGCACTTTACAGACTCAGCAACAGTGTAATCTTGGCACTTACTCTCAAAAAGCAGTTTCTTTGAGAAACAGACCTGGAGATCCTTGTAAACAGTTGCATTATATTCTTATGCCTGAGAAGACTAACTACATGCCAGGCTGCCCCAGCAAGAGTGTAGCCCGCAGGTCAAGGAAAATGACCCCTGTATGGGGCACTTGGAAATTACAAACTGTGTCTGGAATACTGGGCCCAGGTTGGGGCTCCCCTTTAAAAGTCAAGAGTTCAGTATTGGAGGAAGTATAGGAGTGGATCCCCACAAGGGTTAGGGAGCTGGAGCAGACTCCTGAGAAAAGGCTGAGAGAACTGGGTTTTATTGAACCTGAGAAAGAGAACAGTAAGGAGAGACCTCATATCTCCAGCTTTCTAATAGAATTGTGTAGAGAAGATGGAACTAAACCCTTCCTGAAGGTACACAGCAGTATGAAGAAAAAGCAAAGGGCACAAGTTGCAACATGAAATTTGGCAGAAAATATTTCTGCCATAGTGTCGGGTAGGCACTGGAACAGCCTGCCCCAGGAGGCTGCAGAATCTACATTCTTGGAGGTACTCAAAACTCTGCTGCATGAGGCCTTGAGCAGCCTAATCAAGCCTTGAATTAGATCTCTAAGTAACAGTTTGGATGAGGTGACCTCCAGAAATCACTTTTGACTTGAATTATTCTTTTTTTTCTATGAGTGGTTTAGATGCAGTTATTATTGCTTTGAGACAAGACTGCTGTATTAGATGATCTGTCAGAGTTTTTTTATCAGCCATCTCTTTTCTGCTTGCTTGGACACACTTCCCAAGGAATTTGAAATTTTAGTGATGTTTATTGTTTGTGACACAGGTGTCTGTTGAAATCAGCTGTTAATTAAATACCTACTTCACCTGGATAAACTGTGATTAAGAATAACTAAATTACCAATAGGATGATCTCCATGACCAGTCATGCCAGTGAAGTGTTAGATGCTGGTGGTGGGGAACCTTGAGATGTACTAAAATATTACTTTAATTAAACATGTTGAGGAATTGATGTGTATATTTATCACTATGGCCAACACACATCTGTGTTGATAATGCAGAAAAATTTGAAGTTCTGGCACCCAGTGGCTTTCTTAAAAGTTGGTTTGTAGTTGGGGTAGTCTTATATAAGCAAACCAATGCTCTTCATGAACAGGATGTGAAGGAAAGATTCAGTTTTAGAGGAAAGCAAAGTGGTTACTTAATGACTGAATCACATCAATATTGATTCTTCCAACTTAAGATTGTCTTACTGAAAGTCAACATGCAAAGTATAAGGTGGAAATAATATGAGCTTCGTATATATGCAGCAATAGTTAAGTCATTTTTAGTAGGGAATTCTACAGTAGGTTTACAATAAAATGATCAGCTTGAATGAAGAATCTGGTACTGCAATACTGGAGTGGCACAGTTACTGAGAGATGTGTAGTAGTTCACCTCTGAGGAGGTGTTGTCTATATGCTATGGAATGGGTTCTGTCTTAGCTGTTGCATGTCAGGACACATTGACGTAGGGGGATGTTCATGATGCATTATAGCTGATGTAACAACAACTACCTGAGCAGATAAAAGGATCTGGCTTAAAAAGGGTTGGTTGGCCTGATGGCCTTTTCAGTTCTTCTCTGGGTGATACCAAGACCAGATAGGATGAATAAGCAGGAAATAAAAACGTTGGTTTTTAAAGTAGAAACATTTTCATAAAAGGTGAAGAATTACTATATTTGAAGCTTAAAATCTGGGTTTATAGAAGAATTGGATGATAGATTTATATCCCAGCATACTTTAGAAGAGTCATGAAGTATTAAAGCTAAAAGGCAACTTAAAAAACTGAATATGGTGGCTTTTTTCTTTTAAATAATTCCTTGGATGATTTTCAATCTGGTCTTTTTATCAGTTCTCAGAACTTGTAGTTTTAAATTTAGAATAATCAAATGAACATCTGTTGTTAATTTGTTCATTTAAAATATTCAGCCTCAGCAAATTATGTCTATTAATAGTCTCTTTAGCTATGATATATGTAGCAATGTAAAGGATTTGGTAGGAATTACATACATGGAATTTGGTAAAGCATTTAGTCTGGTGATGCATTTGATGGTTTTAACATTTTTTTTTTTAATATGAACTCGGATCAACTCGGGCATCATTTTGATTATACCCTATGGAAAACATCACTAACGAAAGTTAGCGATGGGATACACTGTATTAAATTAGAGTGAGGTCTTCAGGTAGCATGGACAGCTTGTTTATGTCCTCTTAATATGCAACATAGTTTCTGCCAGGCTTGTGAAATACTTAGAAATGCAGATGGTGGTATATTGGGCTGCAGGTGTGTTATAAAGAAATCAAAGCTGCAAAAATTTCATATTAAAACCAGCAGTTACTAAACACTAAATGTGTAATTTTAAACTTGCTGCTGCTTTTATATCTCTAAAGGTTAATTTATGAATACAGAGTGAAGGTAAGTAGCCAGTTCCCTGCCGACTAATTATCACTTGAGTGTTTACTGATTTCCCAAGTGCTTTATATATTGAATTTTCAGCATAAATATATATTACAGACCAAAACAAAAGCAACAAACAAACATATTTTCTCTAGGGAAACTTTCTCTGAAAAAAATATAGCAGTATATTACATATAAGCAACAGTCCTGCAAATTATTTGTTGTAATCTAAAAGACTACACGTTATTCACATATCACTAAATTAGATAAATATTTTTATGTGCATATCAACCTTAAAGATTCTAGAGGAATCATTTTCACAAGCATAGCACTTCTATACTAATCATGCAATAAAACGAAGTATTCCCTCTCTACAGGCATTTTAAATGTCATAGAGATTTGACTGGCCAGTGATTGCCTGAACTGCCATTACCTGGCATCTCTAATTCCCTAGCTGATCTATGGATACAGATATACACATCTATGCAGTTGGAGCAACCACCATATTCTATCCATCAAAATAATGATCCCAGCATGCTGTGGTTTTTCTGATTGATTACATCCCTTAGGTTTACTCTGTCTACCTCCTGTGCCTCAGTAGTTTGAATTCTCATATGGGTCACCAGCATATTCTGCTTAATTTTGTGCTGTGTGTGCATGAGGTCTGAGGAGCTGTGGTGTAAACTTTTCCTTTCCTTTTGGTACTGCCCTGGTTGTCTGTTTTAAATTATTATTAACTTACCTGTGATGAAATACTGCTGTAGATTGTGGATAGTAATCAACATTTAAATGTGAGTCTGCTTAGCTAGCTGTTCAGTTCTTGCTGTAGTCAATCAATTTGGCTGCAAGAGTTGAGAGAGCTATTCAGATGACAAATTAAGGCATCTTTAGAGTGAGCTAAATAGCTTTTGAGGTTTTGTTGGCTTTATCTCTCGTGGCTGGAATGAAATTTTATAGATACGTAGCTCATACATGTGCATTCGGATGTCTGAAATCTGGAGGTGTATCCTGTTAATGTGTTCTCATTTATTTTTAAATCCACTTCGTTAATGATTTATTGGTAATATGCTATCATGCAGGATTTTATAACCAAAAAAACCTGGTACTTTGTGATTCCCTGTAACATTCTAAGAGATTTATTCTGTCTTCTACTCTTTGGCATAGAGTACAGTGTTAAAAGCAGCTTGGAGGGCAAGTAATGATCAAGTTTCAAGGATCCAATACTCCGTGAAAATAATTTGCAAAACTGAAACCATAGTTCTCATTAACTGAGATTGGCTCAGTTGGTTAGAGCATGGTACTAATAACACCAAGATCAGGGTTCAATCCCTGTATGGGCCATTCACTTAAGAGGTGGACTCGATGATCCTTGTGAGTCCCTTCCAACTCAGAATATTCTGTGTGATTCTGTGTATGTAATAAACTTAAAAAATTGTTTTTGCATTATGTGGATCATGTAGCATTTCATGTGCTTTAATTTGTCCTGCTGAAGTTTAAAGTACAGTTGTATTCTGAATGAAGCCAGCAGCATTAATAGAAGTTGAAGTAGTAGGAGTGGATGCATGATCTGGTAAATGTATCCTTGTCAATTTTATACAATCATTTTTGAAGGCACATAACTATCTTTTTTTTTTTTACTTATTAAAATCATTATGATAATTATCTTCCAGGAAAAAAAAAACTGTTTTAAATACAGCAGTGAAAGCACAGCTGGAATTTGTAAGCCAAAGAATTTAAAGACTAGGTAAAAATACTTTATTGAGGAGGTATCGTTAGAATTGTCTATTTAATAGCTCTTCATTGTCTTCAATAGGATGTTATTTGGGGCTGAGTGGAGAGGCAAAAATTTTGGATTTCATTTTTATTTTTGTGGAGATAATTTGAAGAAAATTTGAAAATATAGTTATTGAAAAAACGTTTCAATCTGGAAGGGTTTGCCCCTTGCAAATTTTTACACTCATTGTTTTGAATGTGTGAAGCCAAAGTTATCTCATTTAGAATCAAAGAATCATTAAGGTTGGAAAAGGCCTCCAAGATCGAGTCCAACCTTTGACCAATCACCACTCTGCCAACTCAACCATAACACCAAGTGCCACGTCCAGTTATTTCTTGAACACCTTCAGGGATGGTGACTCTACCACCTCCCCGGGCAGCTCATTCCAGTGCTTAACCACCCAGTGAAGAAATTCTTCCTGATGTCCAGCATGAACCTCCCCTGGCATAGCTTGAGGCCATTTCCTTTTGTCTTGTTGCTGGTTGCCTGGGAGAAGAGGCCAATCCCTACCTGGCTACATCCTCCTTTGATGTAGCTGTAGAGAGTGATGAGGTCATCCCTGAATCTCCTTTTCTCCAGGCTAAACAGCCGAACTCCACCATCTGGTCCTCGCAGGACGTGCACTCTAGAGCCTTCACCAGCTTTGTTGCTATTTGAATTCTGCCAGGGCTACGTGTAGGTATAGAAAACATAGAAGAGATGGGTTTTTCATCCTTTGAATTTAATGTAAGACAGTAATAATCATATGTCATGGTTTAACTCCAGGCAGCAATGAAGTACCACATGCCTGCTCTCTGTGTCCCTTCAGTGGGACAAGGAAGAGAGTTGGGAAAGGTGAAACCTGTGGGTTGAGATAAGAACAGTTTAATAATAGAAATAAAGTAAAATATAATAATAGGAAAAAGAGGAAAGAGGAACAAAACTTGTGACAAGTGATGCACAATATAGTTGCTCACCACCCGCTAACCTATGTCCAGCCCATCCCTGAGCAAGGATCACTGCTCCTGGCCAACTCCCCTCAGTTTATAAATGGAGCATGACATTTTATGGTATGGAATAGCCCTTTGGGCAGCTAGGGTCAGCCTCTCCTGGCCATGCCCACTTCTGGCTTCTTGTGCACCTCCTCGCTGGCAGAGCATGGGAAACTGAAAAGTCCTTGAGTAGGGTAAGCACTACTTGGCCACAACTAAAACACTAGTGTGTTATCGATGTTATTCTCATATTGAATCCAAAACACAGCCCTGTACCAGCTACTAGGAAGAAAATTAACTCTATCCCAGCTGGAACCAGGCTTATAAAATTTATGGGAAGGAGCTTTCCTGAAATGCAGATTATATACTTTTATAATCTTAGGTTTTTCCTAGTGAATTACAGCAAACTCAGCCTTTCTAAATAATGAGTTTTAAGAAGAAGGAGGCAGAAAGGAGATACTAGAGGCTTTAGAGCAAAAGAATATTTTTTGACAACCACAACAGGGTTGTAAAAGGAAAATGAGAGGATAGGAGGTACTTAGTTATGAAAATTGAATATGCCTCTAGAATGAGAAATGACGGCTAATTTTTTCCAACCAATGTTCTGTATTATCACTTCTGTCATTCCTGGACACCATCCACCTACCTTCTTACTTAGATACCTGATCTTGTCCTTGAAAACACAAGGTATGCAGGGAGAAGGGAAGTACTTCACCTGTTACATCCATTCTCACACTCTTCTTTATCACGTGTTTTTAGGGGAGAAACAGATTATGTGAGAGTAGCCCAAAGAATTTTATTTATGTAAGCTGCATTGTTGGAGTGTTTCAAGGCTAAATGCAAGGAAATTATTTGTAAAATAATGCTGGTTGAAAGTAAGTAACCAACCTTGAATATTTTTGTTAAAAGGGTGGCATAATCTTGACAAACAGAAATGAGGGAATAAATTCTATTCAGGGCTTTCCGTATGTATCTTAGAAGAGACATTATTGTATTGAGTGGATTTATATATTGCTGAAAATATTTGAGATATTAACTAGTGCTGCTGAGCTCTCTTTTCTTCTATTTGTGCTGTATGAGACCTTTAGATTGGTAGTAAAGTAAGCAATTATCAGTGGACAACATTCAAGATTTTTGAACTGCCAAGCAGCGCTAGCATTAATGTTTGCCTGTTATGTAGCGTGGGTAGATATACCACGTCATTTGTGGCTAAATACTAAAAGTTTGTCTTCTTTTTTTTTTCTTCAACAGATTCAGAGTATTCCTATTACAATTTAATCTTGAAAAAAGCAGGACAATTTTTATCCAATTTGCAAATCAATCTGTTGAAGTTTGCACTTTCCATACGGGCTTATTCTCCAACTGTTCAGATGTTTCAGCAGGTGACTGTATTATCTGATGTATTTGATACATGATTAAATGTGGTATTTTGGTTACAGAGTAGAGAATGTTCATTGTTACAGTTCAATAAAATATATGCCAATATTATTTGGAATCAAACATGGTCCGTTCACAGAGGTGGTGTTTTATAAGCTGGTTATACTGACAGGAATAAATACTGATGTTAAATTGTATTGATAGCATTACTTGCAGGGTACAATTTTTTGCAGTTGATCACTTTATAAAACTCAAGTTGTGGGGATTTTTTGCATTGGTTTAAATAATCCTACAGGAATTCAGACATACCCAAATTAGGACATTTCCTGTAGCTTCAAGTAATTTATATTTATTATGTAGTGGATTTCTCATCTCTTGTGATTTTTGTATTTGAAAAGTTGAAAAATAAGTTAAATAAGTACCTGGTTTATTAACAAAAGAGTGGGAGGACATTGAGAACACACGCAGGATCACCCTCGAGGAAAAAAGGCAACGCAGAAAGAACCGTGTTCTGCAGAATACACCATCTAAGGAGTCTTTCTGCTGTGCCTTTTGCAATCGGACATGTCTGTCACGTATTGGCCTCATAAGCCACCAGCGTGCCTGCAACAAATGTGGATAGAGCCTTCCCAAATCTTCGTTCGCGAAGCCCAGCCATGATGGGAGGACATAAATTCACTCTGCTTCTAAGCCTAAAACTGCTCCTCCTCCTTTCAGCAATACCATCTTCATGATAAAGTAAAAAATCCATTTTTCTGAAAGGTAATAAGCTATAATAAAGTTAGGGGGCTTTGCAAGTGTTCTTTAGAGGAATATCATAACCTCAGACTCATGTCTTTTGACTTTTATTTTGCAGCATGTGAATCTGGATTCATTGGCATGCAGTCATATGATTCCCACTTTACATAGCTGAATAGAGTTAAAAAAAAAAAACAGGGGGTGAGAAGGAGAGAAAACCAAAAATTGACATCAATTGTTTGGGATTTATTGGTTTAGAAATTTAATCTTTGTACATTAACATGATTGCGGATAGCAACTAAAATTAAAAATGTCTCAGAGTACAGGCTGTGATTTCAGCCAGTGGAGGAGATTCCTCAGCCCTGTCTTTACAGAACTTAAATGGACTTGTATTTTCTGGAGTATGACTCTATTTGATAGACTACATCTCACAAAGGTTATAAGGTCTTAATCTTCTAGTATTTTTCTTTTTTTTTTTTTTACGTGTACCCAATTTTGAATGGGCTTAATTGGAAACACAACTTAATGGCAGCTGTTGAGTTATTTTAATCAAAGGGATGTGAGTTTAAGTTGAAGTGCAATCAAAGTGTTCTGGTTGAGTGTAATTGTTGAAATATTAGATTGCAGCTGATGAACCTCCACCAGAAGGCTGCAGTGCATTTGTGGTTATCCATGAGAAGCACACCTGTAAGACTAATGAAATAAAAAAGCTGCTGAAGAAGGCTACTAAGAGGTAAATGTAATGATTTAAGAGGAAAAATAGGTTACTAAAGAGGAAAATGTATTATTGCATGTAAAGTCATAGTACTTTGAAATTTTATGCCAAGCTCATAAAGCCCAGTTTACTAGATCTTTAAAGTCATACCCTTTTAAAGTATATGTTATTTTAAAAGACTTACTTTTGATTTTGAAATACTTTAAACGCTTCATGTTAAGAGAATTCATCAATTATGAATTGAAGTAGGGTTTTAAAATAAAATCATAGAGCTTTGCTCATCTAATCACATGGATAATTTTGTATTTCTTCAGGGTTTTTTGGTTTTTTTTATACAGAATAGTCAAGTTTAAGTTACTGTGTACTTTCTGTACAAACTTACAGTTTCATGTGTCTGAGACAGTACTCTCCTGACAGACCTTTCTACATCGTCAGCGCCACTGCACTTGAGGTTTTCTAGATTGCAAGGGCTTGGCACAGGAGTAGAAGAGAAGTCTGCCTCAGCTGGCATAACCTTTCCTCACCTTGTGCTAGACTTTGCACTTATCAAGCCTTTCTGGAGTCTGGGCATCAGCCCAGAATTAATTTGGCCTGTGAACTAAAATATGCAGAAGCTATCAAAATAACAGTAACAAAATAATGAAAGCATAATATTTAATCTCTGTTTAAAAAAAAAAAAAAAAGAATTAATTTGTGTTTTTTCAAGACCTGTGTATAACATTTTTTTCTTTGAGGTTTTTTTCCTGCAGTGGCCAAGGTCACCATAATATACATTAGTGCCCATACCCTCAGCCACTTCATGAAGATAGGCAGAGCTGAAAGATGATTTAGTAGGGTATATTTCTTGGATTTTGCTTTCTGTCAAATATAAGTTGTGGGGAAAAAAACTGAAAACCTGTAAACTTGTCTCTTTGTGGTTAGTTGCTTCTGAGAACAATTTTGTCTTCCCCATATGTGATTTATGGTATATTCTAAGTCTATTGATTCAGTTACAACCTACTAAATCATTGTCTTTTACTTATTCAATAGTCGGGGTTTTTGAAAAAACAGTCAATTGTCTATTTTACTATGTCCCATTTTTAACTATTATGGTCTACTAACAAATGTCTCTTACTTTCTTAGATAAAAGCCAAAATATAGTACAAATGTGATCGTACATTAAAGCATTGTAAGACCTTAACATTTTATTACAGTGTCTGAATATAATTATCTTTTAAAGCAGCTAACTGGATTCAGCACATTCTCCATTCTGGAGATACTATTCCCAAATTCTGGAAAATCACAGTACTAAACAATAGAATCCTGACTTATTCAGAAGTGAGAGAGTTAGACTTCTGGAAATCATTAACTTTAGGAATGTGCAACAAAATTGAAGTTTTTTCTGATTGGTTGGTCTTGTATTTTTGGTAGTTTTGCATGCACCAGTCACATTACAACCTTTAGAGTTGCAGGGACAAAATCTTGATAAATTTCATCTCCTCTCCACCCCAAAAGTAGTTGTGTCACTCGAATATTTAGAGTTCCTGGAGCTAGACTTTGAGAAAAACACATTCACCTTCACATATTCAGGTAATCGTTTCCACTATTATTTTCATTTGTACTCTGCTTAGCAGATACTTTTCACTTCTGCAGGACATATTTAGCCTAGGTGATAGAGATAAGGCTGTGCTCCTGTTCTTTCTTTTCTATATGGCGAACAAATGATATATAAGACAGTGTGCCATCTTGCTGTTGGTTCCTCTAAACCAGTCATTCTTTTTATCTATCCTGTATGAAGAGAGATCATTATGATTTATTGATTTCTTTGTATTTCAAACTATTTTCTGTTGTGTTTCATTTGCTGTCTGTCATGACTCTTCTACTTAAGCCAGGCCAGTTTAAGCTATGCTTTCAGTTGTGTCCTAAAGTTCACATTTGGATGAGGACACTAGAAATATTCTAATTTGATATTGATATAGCAATATCCAGTTATATATTGGATTGATAGCTTCAAATCTCTCTGGAAGAGAAAGAAGAGACTGCAGCATAGTTTTATGTGGATCCATCAGCTCAACTCAAGATTCAGGAAGTCTCGGGCCCTTTGGATCCAGGAGAGCCCAAATATTCTGCCTGTCAAAATCAGGGTTTTGCTTCACACAGTCCTTTATGTAGCAGCTACTGTGATTTTGCCTGTTACACTTTCAGCTGTGTTGCAGTGGACTGCTTGGCTCTAATAGGGAGTATTTTGTGTGAAAGTGCAGTGGGCTGCTCAAGGGCTCTGTCGAAGGACATGTGGTTAAATGGGATTTCTTATCTTGCAAACTGTCTAAAACACAATACTAAGACCGTGGGGATGTTGCTGCTAAGAGAAGAAGCATTAATTGGAGTCACATTTTGTTCAAAACAGTCAGTGCCTTAGGTTTGTCAGTACATGCGTTTGCTGTCTGCTATCATGTTCCTTCTGCATCCTGTCCTGGCAACTGTCTAGGAAAGCATATAGTTGCCTGTACTATCCTAGTGACTGATTAGCAAGTGCTGAACTCCACATCCATGTAATTTTTTTTATCTATTTTTTGTCAGCCCAGCTGTTCTTCCTTGCTTTTCAGGCAACCTTCTTATGAGAATCTCTTATGGCAGGAAATTAATTAGCTTTCAGCTCTAAGAGCAAGAGAATCAATTCCTTCGCACTACTATTCAGTGTTGAAGAGAAACAGAGAACAGAGGCTTATCTTGGATTTACAAGGATTGAACACTTTAATTCTCCTATCCAAGGTCATTAGGGTAGCTCTATGTAGTGTTATTTCACTGCAGCACTTAATTTTTTAGTGAAGCATGTTTATTAGCATGTGAAACACTTTCTTTGAGTCTGTCAGTGTTCAAGAAGGTCATGGCAGCACTTGGTAACCACCTTAGTTAAGGTGGTTAAGGCTAGTTAAGAAAAGTGAAACTTTTAGGTTTTCCACTCTTAAAAATGACTGTGACAGTTCTTGTCTCTCTGGATATGAGAAGGAAGTTGCACAAGCCACATCCTGTATGTAATGCTTTCACTGGGGCAGATCTGGGTCAGTTCTTGAACGGAGCTTACTCATTCAGGAGTTGTTTTAGACTCCCAGGTGACACCTGCTTGGTCAGCCTCATCCAGTGATAGCAGTGGCAAAGCTTGCCTGATATTTCTGTGACACGTGGCCACACACGCCGAAGTTAATTCTCGAACTTGGCCCCTCCTTTTATTTCTGCCTTACAAATGAAGTCTGTAGTTGCATACCTGCAGAACTTGCATAGGACGTTGATGTTAAGGCCCTGAGTAACCTGATACAAATTGTCCCTGCTTTGAGTGAGAGTTTGCAGCAGATTACCTCCAAAGGTCCTTTGTAGTGCATGTTATTCTGTGATTCTTACACTGAAGATATTCCTAAGCTTTGCATCACAGAAACTGGTGTGTATGGAGTTCTGCTCACACCTTTCTAGTATGACTTTTCAGTGAGTGTCTACTACACACATTTATTGTGTTTTGGATTAAAGTTTCATAATTTTCAAATGTGGCTGTGCAAAGGCTTTGAAAAGAAATGTGCTCATCCATAATTACCACCTTGAGTATATTGCTCAGTGATATCCTCTGTTACTTCTCCATCTTTCCCAGGTTTTATTCAAGAGATGTTTTTAGTCATCTAAGAAATCATTGCAGTATAACTTTTCTAGTCATGGTTTTCAGTGAGGAGGGTAGGCAGGCAGTCAAAATTTGCAAAATTAGCTAAATTAAGAGAGCTTGATGGTGTTAAAGTAGTATAACCCCAGTTAGTTTCCGTGTGTGTTAGCAGCTTTCTCAAATGTCACAGAATATCCCTGTGCTACTCTGTTACTCGCTGATTGCTCTGTACATTTCTAATAGATGTAATGAATCATTCAAATTAAAAACTTCAAGCTGTTACTGATTATTGTACAAAATCTCCAAGTGCTATGCTTTTCATTTGCTTTGTGTGGTAATTTGATAAAATATATTAAAGTATAATAAACTGAAAAGTCAGCATCAACTATAAATAATTTTAATTTGTGAATTTGGTGTTCTAGGTTCATCTGTGAGCAATCATGATTATTTTGTGATGATTTTAACATGGCTTGTATACTTTTAGCATATAAGCCTTCACTGTTTTTTTCAATTATGAAGTAGAAAAATTGCCACTGTTTTAATTTATTTTCTGACTATGTAATATCACAAGTATTTGTTTTAAAACCAGACCCAGGCCATATCTTTTTAAAGGAGACCATAAATTTCCAGCTGTCAAAGAGGATGGCCCAGTGGTTGTTCTGTATGCAGAAATGGGTACAAAAGACTTTGCCAAATTCCACAAGATTTTGTCTGAGAAGGCACAAAAGGAGGAAATTGTTTATGTTCTCCGGCATTATGTTCAGGTATGTAATTCAAATCAGCAATGTTTCAGTAAACTGTTAGTATTCTGTCTTTGTTTTGCTTGCTTTTTGACAAAACACATTTTCTGCATCTATTTTTGCATTTGCCTACATGATGTGCAATATATGCTCTAATTTTAAAACTTTCTGGGTGAAGTGATTCACTTAATACAAATTTTGAAGCTGGGAAAGCATGATAATATTATCTAATCTTGCATGCAAGCACTATTTGCATCACTGATTGATCTTGAAATACCTCTTTTTTGGTTTTATGTCTGGATTTAGTACACCATAGAAAGATCTTGGGTGAATTTTGGTATAGCCGACTGAACATTATAACAACAAGAACTAGAAAAATGGAAAGCAGAATAGAAAATGAAGTTGAAACATTATTAATTATACTTATGTTTTTATAAATGCTCAATATGATCTCGTATGTTCATTGTAGTACAGCAGTGTGGGCTATCACGGTCAGTGTCATTGACTAGTTTTTTGATGTTTGCATTCCACAGTGTCAGTATTTGAAACATAACATTTCTGAATTCTTTCCTTAACTTACTCTTCTCCCTGAAACAAAGCAAATAAAATACCAGTACATGGAACTGTATTGTCCCCAGTTTTGGTTTTGGAAGGCTTTTGTAATTTATGTTCAAAGAACAGCTCTTAAATAGTGTGACAAATATGAGAATAACCTGATGAAGTGCGAGCTTGCTGTGATTCATGTAGACCACACATTTCAGGGAGATGAGCTACGTAGTTTGCGGATGACTTTGAATTGTTTGCTCATAGTAATGAAATAGAGAATTTGAGGATGCCAGTCTTGAATTGTAAGTTGTGTGGGTTTACCGAACTTTATGTTCTTTTATGCTCTTTTATTTCAATTAAATGCCTACTTGCATATTAAATGTCTCATTGCTCTGCCTGGCTTATGCACTATGGTCCCCCCAAACGTGTGTTGTCTTCCTGCCTGCACTTTTTCTCTCTTCAGATCTCTGTCCCCTTTTCTTTCTTCCTCACAACCTCCATTTTTATTCTTTGGTTCCCACTGAGACGGATCCTCCCTCCTTTTTTACATTAAATGCCAGAAGAGGGAGCATTGAGTACAGAAGAGGTACGGTCTCTCTGCTGTCTTTTTTTTTTGCCAATATCACCTAGACTACTTACAGAGTGCAGTGCTCTCTCTGCACTGAGATTTGCTTAGAGGATGGACAGAGAAAACCCCCAGCCCTGCTGGGTTTTCACTTGTGGGTTGGAGGATTCGCAGTACAGAATGATTCTTAGAAATTGCAAGCTAAAGCTGAAAGGCTTTTAAGAAATTGCTACTCTGCGTGTGCAAATTGCATTTTGGAAAGGGCATTTCCATTTGGGGCAAATTAGGGCACATTTTCAGATATAGATATTCTCTGTGTAATTACAGTATTGAATTTAAAACTTCCACTCCCAAGTTAGAAGTACTTATTTGTTTCTAACAAAGTGGCAACTTGATTTTAGCAGTGATACTCTTAATACGTTGTCTTAATCTGCCTTGCAGAAATTGATTAACTGTTTTCTCAAAACTTTTTAAAAGAATCAGTGTGATGCAAAATTAGAGAATTGCTTCCTAACATGCTGAAGGTCTGGCAACATTAGAAAGAAATTCATAGCAGTTTAAAATGTGAACTGTGAAGTATCAATAGTTGTATACAGTGCTATGAGCTCTTCCTGTTCTAGTCCTTCTTGAGTATTATGTGAAGGGACTACAAATCACAGCCTTTCTGTGATCTGCAGGAGGTAAAGGAGATTGTCACATTCTGTTACAGGCCTTCTCAGTGGACTCTCAATATGCCTTGTACTTTGAATTGAAAGATGAATTTAAGTAATGTCTATCATAAAATTTTAAAGTTACAGTATTATATATTGTTAATCTCCTATGAATACCTTTTTAACTTATATTTTTTCTTCTGTTAAAATAATATCGTCAAGCAGAAACCAGGTTCCAGGAAAATGTATTTATCTGGATATAGTGTGGAACTTGCAATAAAGAGTACAGAATATAAAGCAGTAGATGACACGCAGGTTAAAGGTATGTGCTTTTTTAATTTATTGATATCTCATTGGAGATACGATTGAAATGTGTTAGAATCTTCGGTTTGTACAATCTTCAGTCATTAATGTTTTGAAGGCTATGCTTAATTTCTTTCTACAGAAGGAAATCTCAGGTATTAGGAACTAAGACATCAAAATACATGCGAACATTTGTAAAGATCTGTGCTTAGGATACAGTTTATTATCTAAACTCTAATTGTTGTTTTCTCTGGATCTTCAAAACATAACCCAGTCTTCTTTCAGTAAGTTTAAAATTGCTTAATCTTTCTCCTTCAATTACTTCATATTTGTTGGCATCTCTCATATGCTGGTGACTACAGTATCTACCCATTAGTGTTTCAGGGGTGAGGGGTTTTTTTTCTGAATTTATGTGGAAATATTTTCACAATCTCCTGTAGGAAAGATGTGATGTGTCGTAGCATTGGGAGCAGTGTATATTACATGTTGAAATGAGGCATTTACCACAGGAAGTGGTAGCTATAGCATGTTGACACAGAGAAATTGCTTTGCATGGACGTTTACAAGATATAATGAAAGTTAACTCTCTTTGGTAAGACTAAGGTTTAAAAACCTTTGAGTCATGTCAAAAAATAGTTTAACCATTTAAAGGTAAAGAAACTGATCTCTGACTTACATCAAATTCCAGCTGGAGATTCATGCGCTTAAAAGTCATCAGGCTTTTCAAGCGTAAATTTGGTAGTAGTTGGCTGATAAGAGTTATATCTTATCACTTAATAAAACTGAGAAATGGCTGTTTTGGGAAGTGAACTGTTTAACTATATCAATTTCATTTATATAAAAAATGTTACCATTGGATGAATCATATTTAAAAATTAATTTGGATGTTGTGAAGTTTTGTAAAGTAATTAATTCTGATGCCAAAATGTGCAAATATAAATCCAATTAAAATTACGTCTGGGAATGACAACTTTCTGATTGTGTGTTTCTGTTAACTGCTTTATAATTCATAAGAACATAACAGAACGGTAACTTTCTTGGCTTATGTTGTCTACATGTGCTATGTGTTCAGGAGCAAATGAGACAAAAGAAGAGGAAGATGAGGAAGAGGAAGAGGAAAGTGATGTCCAAGGATTTCTCTTTGGCAAATTAAAGTGAGTTGATACAAGTTTTAACTAAATGTCTGCATTTTTTTCTGGAACCCGAACCAATTTTTTAATATTTTTCTTTTTTAGTAGAAGACGTAAGATTTATGTTGGAAATTTTTTTATTGGGTGAAAATACTGATTTTTTTGGGGGGTATGTCTTCTGAATGTAAAGATGCAACTGTTGTTTATTCTGTGAATTCCAATTTATTCCTTGTAGTTTTCTAATTCTCTGTGAACCTATACAGTAAACGTTTTAAAATAAAAAAAAAATCTGTCTGGATAGCAGTCACAAAAACTCAGAACACCATGTTTTCATGTTGGTAAGATACTTAGAATCAAAATGTTGGTTTTTAAAATGCAAATAGTTGCACAATGAACACAAATCCATGTGCTGTAGCTACATAAGGTCTTTTTAAGAAGGATAGCAGTTAATTTCATAGGAGTGATATTTCGTGGAAGATGTGCTTATTATAGCTATCTTATTGTGGAGTTGGTGAATTTGTGTTCTGTTCCAGCAGGAACAGAATTCAATTCAGTCTGTTAGATGAAATTGAACGTTACCCTATTGAGGGCTCCTTCCAGTCCTCAGTTGCGGATACATTTCATGGTTTCAGTCATCCAAAGTGCTTCCCTTTTCCTGTAACAGATCCATGCAGAGAATCATGAATTGTTTTTAATTCAGGAAAAACACCAAGACTGTGGGTCTTCTCTAGTGTCATTCTGTCTCTTACCACTGAAAGCAAAAAGTAAACTTGTTTGTAGATAATTGTCACTAAGCTGTGAGTCTCAGAGTTCAGAGCATCTAATTCTGTCTAAATTCTTGAGAGCCCATCCCCTTTCCTGCCTTTTTTAAACAGATTGAGTTAGAAGTGCATCTAGATCTGCAGGCTCCCTTGTTTCACCTGGTTATTAGAGACCTTCCACAGCAGGTCATACCAAATGCTTGTCATATCTTTATCTGAGCTTTTTTCTTCTTGGATTCTGATAGGTTTAGCTATACTTAGTTTCTTGATGTTGCACTGTGACTGGTTTGTGAAGCTGTCAGATAATTCTTCAGACTCTTTGACATTGTCTCTAGACTCTTTTTTTTTTTTCTTCTCCCTTTCATACGGGAGGTGAAATAGATATTTCAGTCTGTAAATTGTCCCTCAGGTATACCCATGCTAAACACTATAGTTTTCTCAGCTGTGAAATAGTTATGAATGGAAGCAGAAGACATAAAATCTTTAGAAATCTAATGGAGATTGTTCAAGGATATCTTGTAGCGGGCTGAAGTGTTTGCCCTCAGAACTTCTTTACACTACCCTATTATCTTTTCAAAACAAAGAGCTAAGCTTTTGGGTACCATGCTCTTCTTCAGGTCAGACTAGTGATTTGTGTGCTCAGTAGCTTGATTTTGTCAGCGATGTTAATTTATAACAGATGTTCTCAACATTGTCTTGCCTTTATCTTTTCTAAGTAATGCCACAAACTCTGCATACAGTTACAGTCAATGTATAGTACAGTTAATATACAGTTAGGTATACATTATGCTATAATAAACAAACTACACAGTTACCTGTATTGTGTGTTGATACTGTTTAATCTTTGAGTTCATTTATTCCTTCAGAATTTATGTGGCAGGTTTTGAGGCAGATCACTACAAAACAATTGAACTCCTTGTATTTAGTAAGAATTTCCTCATGGAGAGGGTTGTTAGGCATTGGGAAAAGCTGCCTGGAGAAGTGGTTGAGTCTCCATCCCTGGGTAGATGTGGCACTGAGGAACATGGTTTAATAGTGGACTTGGCAGGGCTGGGTTAATGGTCTGACTTGATGCTCTGATGATCTTAGAGGTCTGTTCCAACCTAAATGATTCTACTCTTAAGACTCTAATTAACTGATTTTTAGTCCTCAGTAATCACCTTTTCTTACCACAAATCTTTTTTTTTTTTTTTTAAGAATGAATTCAAGTTTTCATTCTTGATTGTTACCCTAAAGATACAGTATTAGCTGTGAGCAATATTGTGGGTGAAAGCAAACATTGATGGATGTAATTGATTCTGCCTTTGTTAAAAGGAAAATGTTTTATTGTAGGCAGATATATCCTGATCTGAAAAATAACCTGAAAAAGTTTAAAAAACATCTAATTGAAACTACTAACAACATGGAACCGCTGAAGGTTTGGGAGCTACAGGGTATGTATTGTATTTTTTTCTGGTCTAACACAATACTCTATTTAATTTTCCTTTGTTATGTTCATGTATTAACATTACAATAAAAGCATCTTTTAAAAAGAGACACAGTTTCATAAAAAGGCTGTATTACATTAAGTATTTAAAAGGCATGTGTTGGTATCTTCTATGTAGAAAATAAACAAACATTGAAGTAATTTTATAAGATGCCTGTTTTTTTTCCTGATGTGTAATCTTGGGTATTAAATTTAGTTTCAGATTTTTTTTTTTAGAGGTCAGGCAAAAGGTATGACTCTTGTGTCAGGATGAAATACATGTTAAAGACAGTTTGTTTAATTCATAAATTCTAACTTTTATCAGTGTACTGGAGTTCACATTGATACATTTTTTAATGTAACATCAAATGGAAGAACATGCTTTTAAAAGCTTTCCTGAAGAAAAGGAGAACAAATCAACAAATCTGTATAAGCTGATTTCTCAACAGCTTCTGTGTTGATGACCTGCAGGACATTCTGTAGCTTGAATGAAATTATAAACCACTCTAATACAGGTCCCTAAAATGTCATGACACTTAAGTTTAGGCAACAAAAATTTTCCTGTTACATTCTTCAATTTCAGAGGGCAACCTGATCAAAAATGATTTGCTTTCATACTACTGCAGTGAAGGAGGCTGAGCTTTAGTTTCTTTTTGGGACCCTGGTGTTATGGAGCTTGCTAGCAGTGTCCAGTCTGATATTAGGTATTTGTGATAATTGTATTTCACTTGCAGTCTTCTATGTGTGAACTTCAACTACTGGATTTATCTTTGTCCAGAATAAAAAACAATTGAAAAACACTGCTTTTAAGTTCTCCTGAGAAACCTACTTTGCAAGTAAATAGAAACTACTCTTTTTGACTATTTAATTTTGTTTACATTATTGAATACCACTCAGCTGATGTTAAAGCAGAAGTGAAACTTCGATCCCTTTAACATACACATTCAAAAGCCAGTACAAGGTCTTTATTTAGTGGTGGTCTTTTCTGTGGTGTCATGGCTGTATAAATAAAACATGAAATTGGTGCTAACCCCCAAGAAACCAGTTCTTAGTGTTGAAAGTAGTTAAGCTTTGTGATGCTGTTTGTTTAGTTGTAGTGGCTGTTATTCAGGGTCTTCTTAGACAGGGGGTCTCCAGCCCCCAATTTTTATGGTGCACTTGTTTTGATACTCTTACTGCTGACATGACAGGGTGCTTTCTTTAGTTCATTTTTAATGACTAATTATACTGGCTGAATTAATGGCTCAGCTTCTCTCTGATTTCCTTTAATTAGCTTCCAAGTAAAAATTTAACTAAATTTAAGCAAAACTACTTCAGCTATAGAGCATACTTCTATTTATAAATTAACCTAAACACCATTCAAGAGTTGTCTTTCAAGAGCTTTTATATTTTAGATAAGTAATTAGTAAGTACATTTTCCCCAAGGTGCCTTACACTGCACTCTCAGCTGTGTCAAGGTGCTGCAAGGGTAGGTTGGTAAGTGACAGCCCCAACCAGAGATAACCAAGAATGTCAAAAGATGTCAGTTGGGCTCAGTTTGAATATTCATACTCTAGCTGTTCAGCATAAAATGGAATTTACTAACAATTTGTGAAGGATTTTAAGCATGTGCTCTTAAGTTCACCACGGGTAAGACATCACTATCTGTAGTAACAGCAGCAACTGGGTGTTGCTTCACCTGATGACAAGTTATGTGCCTGTTGAAAGGGATCTGAAACGTACTTTTTAAAAGAGCAATCTCTTTTTATACTTTTTTTTAATAAGTATTAAGAAATACCAAGTTAACATTCCACCTCTCACCTTTCTTTGCAGCCAAGGTATACTTTATCAGACTAAACTAAGAGTCTATGTTATTTACTTTCCTTCAGCCTTCTTTTTTTTTTTTAATTCCTAATTACTTTGAAAAGTTGGTGCAAAGTTTTAGTAGGCAGCATCCTCAATTATTTTCTGCCCAGCACTTTTTACAATATGTGGCATCAGCTTTCCTCAAACTCAATAATCCAAGGCTTTCAGTTTCTGCTCAGGTGTCTTAACTAGCAAATTAGGAAGAAGAAGCATTATTGCCCTGAGGTAGTTAAGCAGACTGTATCCAAGGTACATGGAAGCACCTGGTATATTATTGTCTTACCTCATTGGTACAAAAATTGGATTTTCCCTATTCTTACATGCCAAAATTTGCCACACTCAAGTTAGACACCGGAGACAGCTAACTGAATTCCATCATTGTTTTTTTAGTGCATAGACAAATGAATTTTAAACTGTTCTGAAATCTGAAAATTTACTTCATTCTGAGAAAAAGCATAGAGAGTAAAATGAAATCCCTTTAAAAATTGTGCTGGACACTTAGGAGAACCTGATATTTGACAGATTGACCTTTCTTTCACGAGTCTCCATTTTCTTTCTGTGAAATTGCTGTTACTTTTGAAAACTGTACTATTCACGTGCTCAGTGCAACCTTCTATGTTAAATATATCTGTTCTCTGAAAATCTTGTTAAGTCCTGGAGCTGGAAAAATCTTACTTTTTACTGCAGTTCTGGTTTTCTGTGGGTTGGTTTGTATCTAGGTTTGAGTGTGAGATACCCTTGTGATAACACCATAATACTGTGTGATGAATGGTCTGGGTTTGTTTCAGTGTGTTTCTGTAAATTTAGAAATTACACGTACAATGTGTATGTTCAAGAAAGTTAAGCAGAATTCTGTAGAAAATCCTGAATTTAATATTCCAACTTTCAAGTGACCATCTTTTCAACCTTAATAATGTTACTTCTTGCTGAATCATTGATTGAAACATAAAATACATTAATAGTGAGTGTTTATATAGAACAGTTTTCTGATTGTAGGCAGTAATGATTGAGAGTGATATTTCCAGTGATCTTGTTTTTTATTTCCCCCTATGCCAGATCTTAGTTTTCAAGCAGCTGCTCGAGTTATGTCTACCCCTGTTTATGATGCTTTAAAGGTAATGAAAGACATTGCTCAGAACTTCCCAATAAGAGCCAGGTATGATACTTAAACTTGTTTTTCAAAAACTGTTTTCATGTTTGCATTTGAATTTAATGACAGTAATACAGATTTATATCCAAATCCCGCAGTCAGATATTCCTGTATGACAGCTTGCTAGATAGATCCCAGGCAATTTAATTGAGTAGGAGATGACTCCAGGAAGAGCTCATGATTGATCTCTTAAATGTTTCCTATCTGATGCAGGAGATGCCATGAAGACATGCTAATTCTTCAGGCTCTTATGGTTGAATGCGTAGTCCTTGCGGATTTTACTGGATTGATATTTTCTCGGGTGGAAATTTCTGTTGAATAATTAGCAGATTCTAGTCACAGTAGGAAGAGGCAACATTGTATTAATAAACTTCAGGGGGGATCCACACACATTAGTTCTAAGCACAGCATTGCTTGGAGATTGGGCCCTGGCTACTGTATGTTAGCGTTCTTACTGGGGAAGATCTGTCTTCCATAAGAGATTACTTAATAGAAGATCAAGATAAATATTAAATAAATGGATGTGGCCTCAATATTGTCTGTCCTAATATTAAAAATTACTCTTCCTGTAAGCCAATTTTATTATAATTGAGAAATGCTTTTCTTCATACTTAGTAAGTTCTTCATGTAATCCTATCAGCAATATTTGCTTGAATACTGAATTAAATGTGATGCTAAATAGGGTTCTTAACTCAGAGTGCTTTCACATTTTACCACTCTTGTTTAATTATCACAGTGTTTCATTGTCACCCCTGATTGTCTGTTAGAGAAAATCTACACTGTAATGGAAAAGCTACCATTGTAACATCTTGTTTCAAGGAAGCAAAATGCCTTTTAATTATGCCTTAAATAATTATGCCTGAAGCATAATTATTATGAAGTAGTATGATATAAGTTTACGTTCAGGTTATCAATCAGAAAATTCAGCTTTCCAGTAGGAGATAGTGGAAGTGTACATAATGTTGAACTTCAAGGCA